>NC_086229.1:33187408-34387408 GCF_036321145.2 Pelmatolapia mariae
AGCTCTGTGTAAACCATCTCTACCATCAACTGTTGAAGCTGTTTCTGGGGCAGATAACATTGCAGCATTGGAGATGTCACGGTCCCCGTGCCTCACCAGCTGACTCCGTGTTAGGCAACATGTTTTTGTTCTCTCTCTCCCTCTTCCTCCTGCCGTGGCGGTGCTCATTGCGGGCTCCGCCCCTGGCCCACGCACCTGTGCTCATCATTGCAACTGTCACTGATTGTAGTAATCAGAAGAACTTCTTAAGATGGCAGACCTACGCTACTCGTCCCTGGAACGTTGAGCCACCAGCATCAGTTATCTGCAAGTCTGAGTCTGACCTCGTACTAATTGGATTTTTCTGTATGTGTGTAGATCTTCCCTGGACCCGTCCCTGTATCTTTGAGTGAGCGAGTGAGCGAGAGGAGCGTTGGAGGAAAAGGAGTGGGATCGTTGCTGAGAGAGTGGAGTGTATTTTCGGACCCTTCCTCTTCCCCTCGGACCCTGGAGCCCCAGACCCCTCTCCCGAACACTTTGTATATATTATCACCTGGTGAAATCACTGTAAATAAACGCACTGTCAGTTTTTGCAAAGGTCTCCTGGTCTGCGCCTGAGTCCACCTACAAAACCCTGTCAGGAGACAGCATTACAGTGTGTTGTTTAACTGTATAAAAAGTGAGTCATATGAGGACAATTCTGACATGAGTAATGACACAATAAGTGTAAGGACACATGAAGTATATGAAGCCACTCATAGGTTATCTGATAGTAAAGCTTCTGGTTTGGATCACATCACCGCAGAACATTTAAAACATGCTAGTTTAAGGCTAGCTCCTCTTCTAGCGCTCTGCTTCACTGGGTTTATGGTTCATGGCATATTACCAGACTCAATGCTGTGTATTTTACTGGTACCAGTTATGAAGGACAAAGCTGCAACAGTGAGCTGTCTGGATAATTACAGGCCGATTGCACTAGCCAGTATTTTATCTGAGGTGTTAGAAAGAATCTTGTTTGACAGAGTTAGTGTGTTCATCTCTTCTCTGGATAATCAGTTTGGCTTCAAACCAAAGCACAGCACTGACATGTGCATATATGCACTCAAGGAAATAGTCAGTTTGTATAGGGCTAAACATTCATCTGTCCTCATGTGTTTCATTGATGCCTCTAAAGCTTTTGATCGAGTGAACCACAGAAAACTTTTTGATAAATTGAAGAGACGGGGAGTTCCTCAATACATCGTGAGGATTCTCTCTTACTGGTACGCTCATCAGAACATGCAGGTTAAATGGGGAAGCAGTATTTCTGCCCCCTTTGGTGTCAGCAATGGTGTTAGACAGGGTGGGATTTTGTCTCCAATTTTATTTAATTTATATGTTGATGATCTGTCCATACAGCTGACAGCCTGTAACACTGGGTGTATATTAGGTAAAACATTGATAAATCATCTTATGCATGCAGATGACCTGGTTGTTTTTAGTCCAAGCAGTGCTGGGTTACAGGAGCTTCTTAATGTCTGTACTGAATATGGTGTGCAATATGACATAAAGTACGATGCAGTTAAAAGTGCTGTCTTGATATGTACCGAGCAGGATAAACAGCTAAATTTCCCTTTGTTTAAACTGGCCCCCAAAACTCTTGAAGTTCATAAAAAGGTGAAATACCTCGGTCACTTTATTACTGAGCAAATAAATGATGATGATGATGATGATATATACAGACAGCGGTGTAAGCTCTATGTGCAGGCAAATACTATTGCACGCAGCTTTTGTTCACTTCCAGCTAAAGTGGCTTTGTTTAAAGCGTATTGCACACCGCTATATACTGCCCCCTTGTGGTCATCCTACAAACAATGTAGCATGCATAAGCTGCATGTTGCATATAATGATGCGATGAGAATTCTTTGTAGGATAATTAGAGGGGGTAGTGCCAGCCAGATGTTTGTAGCTGTGGGTGTTTGGACCTTTCAAGCACTTTTAAGGAAGTTAATGTTTAATTTTAGAGAACGACTGGATGGTTCTACTAACAGTGTAATTTTAGCACTCACAGATCTGACAGTGAGTGGTTCCCGTTACTCATCCAGTCTGAGAAAGCACTGGTTGAAGTGTTTGTGTACTTATAGATTTCTTTTAGGTAATTGTGTTTTATGTATAATATGATTTTATATTTTTTTAAATGTTTCATAACACACACACACACACACACAAATATAATTTATTTATTTATTTACTTACTTATTTTTTTAAGGTTTAAGGTTTTTAAGGTTAATACCTTACACACATCCCCCTGGATGTGTGTTTTTTTGTCTTGTTTGCCACTAAAGATTGAATTAGTGTCCTTTTCTCTGCCACTGTCACCAGAGTGTCCAGCTTCATGCCAACCACAGAGCCAGCCTTCCTGATTAGTTTCTCCAGCCTGGATGAGTCCTTCTTTGCTGTCCTGCTCCCCTCCTACTCCTGCAACCACCGACTGGTAAAACATCCTCAGGAGCTTCCTGCAGATGTTAAAAGACCTCAGCCTCCTGAGGAAGTACAGTCGGCTTTGGCCTTTTTTATACAGGTGCTGCGTGTTGCATGACCAGTCCAGTTTGTTGTCCACCCACAGCCCGAGGTACTTGTATGTGTTGACCACCTCCACCTCCTCTCCCTCCATCTGAACTGGCAGTGGACCTGGTCTGGACCTCCCGAAGTCCACAACCAGTTCCTTGGTCTTTGAGGTGTTGAGTTGCAGATGGTTTGTGTGACTCCATGTGACGAAGTTCTTCACCAGACTTCTGTACTCCTCTTCCTGATCATCCCAGATACACCCCATTATGGCCGTGTCGTCTGCAAACCTCTGAATATGGCATAATTCAGAGTTGTAGCAGAAGTCAGAGGTGGAGAGGGGACAGCCCTGTGGTGCTCCTATGCTGCTGACCACAGGGTCAGACGTGATGTCCTTCAGCCTGACGTACTGTGGTCTGTCAGTGAGGTAGTCGGAGATCCAAGCAACCAGGCAGGGGTCCACCTGCATCCTGTTCAGTCTCTCCTGGAGCAGACAGGGCCGGATTGTATTAAAGGCACTGGAAAAGTCCAGAAACAGGATCCTGACCGTGCCTTTTCCCTTGTCCAGGTGTGAGTGGGCTCTATGTAGGAGGTACAGGATGGCATCCTCCACTCCAACATCCAGTAGTGGGTCCTGGGCATGTTGTACCTGTGGTTGGAGGAGGCTGAAAAAGAGCTCTAGTCTTCATAAGATGTGACGTCAGTGCCACCGGTCGGAAGTCATTCAGCTTATTGGGCCGGTTCTTTTTGGGGACTGGGACGATGCACGATGTCTTCCAGAGGGCGGGCACTCTCCCCAGTCGCAGGCTGAGGTGGAAGATTCTATGTAGCAGCTATCCAAGTTCAGCAGCACATGCCTTTAGCATCCTAGGACACACCTTGTCTGGGCCTGCTGCCTTCCTTTACAATTACAATTCAGTTTTATTTATACAGCACCAAATCACAACAACAGTCACCTCAAGGTGCTTTATATTGTAAGGTAGATCCTACAATAATAGATACAGAGAAAAACTCAATGATCATGTGACCCCCTATAGGCCCTTTCACATCGGACACTACATGCGCTGTGCTTACCACTAGCTAGGGCAAAGGACCCAAAATCTCTGTTTGCCTGGTGGCTGTATTATTGCTAGTACGTCACTTTTTTGCAGCCGCTTCACGTGTACTAGATGTGTTTGCTCTCTGTCATTTTACAGAGCCACCATCGAGAGCTTACTAACCTATTGCATATGCATCTGGTACACTAGCTGCACAGTGGCTCAGAGGAAACTTGACAACATAAGACACGCAGTATGAAACACATAAAGGGTGAGACAAACTGAAATACAGGGCAAATCTAATAAACAAATAAACTTAGCTAACCTACAGAACTTAAAGATAAACATCAATATCCAAATAACTAAAACTAAAAACGCTGGGTCAGCATACACAGGAACGTGACAACCTGCTGTCTTAAAGCTCAAAACATCATAAAAGATGCCTCAAATCCTGGCCTCTCTCTGTTTGAACTGTTGCCCTCAGGCAGACGGTACAGAGCAATCAGTGTAAGGACTAATAGACTCAAACACAGCTCTTATCCAACTGCAATAACACGTCTGAATACTGCTACAAAGAAATGTTCATCACGCCACTCTTGTATTAATCTATGTGCTGACTGAAGCATGTATGTGGGAATGTATGTGAATGTTTGCTCATACTATTCTTATTAGCACTTTAAGTATTTCATTCATTGATTTTATAGAATTTTATTGTTTTATTTATATTTTCACATTTTTAGGGATGATGCGCTGACCGGGGAGCACTTTTAATTTCGTTGTACCTGTGACAATGACAACAAAGACATTCTGATTCTTCTAAAACATAGATCTCTCTGGCTTTGTATCAATATTTCAATCAAAACTTTGTAGAGCCACCTTTCACTGTAATTACAGCAGTGAGTCTTTCGGGGTATGTCACTACCAGCTTTGCACATCTAGAGACTGAAAAATTTGCCCATTCTTCATTGCAAAACAGCTCCAGCTCAGACAGATTGGATGGAAAGTGTCTCTGAACAGCAGTTTTCAAGTCTTGCCACAGATGCTCAATGGGATTTAGGTCTGAACTTTGACTGGCCCTTCTAACACATGGATATTCTTTGATCTAAACCATTCCACTGAAGCTCTAACTGTATGTTTAGGGTCATTGTCTTGCTGGAAGGTCAGTCTCCATCCCAGTCTCAAGTCCTTTGCAGCCTCCAACAGGTTTTCTTCCAGAATTGCCATGTATTTAGCTCCATCCATCTTCCCATCATCTCTGACCAGCTTCCCCATCCCCGTAGAAGAAAAAAGCCCCACAGCATGATGCTGCCACCACCATGTTTCACAGTGGGGATGGTACGTTCAGGGTAATGAGCAGTGTTACTTTTCTGCCACACGTAGCACTTTCATTTAGGTCAAAAAGTTCACCTTTGGTCTCGTCTGACCAGAGCACCTTCTTCCATATGTTTGCTGTGCCCCCTACATGGCTCCTGCAAACTGCAAACAGGACTTCTTCTGTCTTTCGGTCAACATTGGCTTTCTTCTTGACACTCTTCCATATAGGCCAGATTTGTGGAGTACACAACTTACAGGTGTCCTGTGGACAGATTCTCCCACCTGAGCTGTGGATTTCTGCAGCTCCTCCAGAGTTGACCGTGGGCCTCTTGGAAGCTTCTCTGACCAGAGCTCCCTTTGCTCAGTTTGTCAGTTTAGGTGGACGGTCATGTCTTGGTAGGAGCATAATTTTTCCATGTTTGCATGATGGATTGAACAGTGCTCCTTGAGATGTTAGGATAGCTCGGGATATTTTTTTATAACCCATTCCTGCTTTAAACGTATCTACAACTTTATCCCTGACCTGTCTGGGGGATTCCTTGGTCTTCATGAAGCTGTTTCTTCACTAATGTTCTGTAACAAACTACTGAGGCCGTCACAGAGCAGTTGTATTTATGAGACTAAATTACACACAGGTGAACTTGATTAGTTAATTAGGTGTCTCCTAAAGGCAATTGATAACACTGGATTTTGTCTACAGGTTTTCAGAGTAGAGGTGGCTGAATACAAATGCACACCACACTTTTCAGATATTTCTTTGCTTAAATTTTGAAAAAGATTTTTAACTTTTGTACCACTTTACAACTATGTGCTACTTTGTGTTGGTCTACCACAGAAAATCTCAATAAGAAACATTTAATTTTGTGGTTGTAAGCTGACAGAAAGTGTAAAAGTTCAAGGGGCATGAATACTTTTTCAAGGCACTGTAGGTGCTAAATGATTCAGGTATATCTTTGTTAATTTAATGAACCCTTTGAAAAAATAATTTAGAAACTAGGCCATTACCAAGGACTAATTCTGTTTACATTATACATGCTTCCCCCCTTAGGCAGTATCATCAGAAGACATAGCATGCATTTTCACTGCTATGCAGATGACACCCAACTATATCTACCAATGAAGCCAGGTAACACACACCAATAGTGGTAAATTTCTGTCCCAAACCTTGAAAAGATAATTCTTCCACTTCTTAATGTGAGCTGTCCAGATTTATTTCTGACTCGTACATACAAACAAACGATGTCATGGTCAAAAAACTATTTTCTGCTACAGCACACATTTCCATTGCCATACTCGCGCATTCTAACCTGCTCCCACACATGTGTCGTAATGTTTATCTTACCCAACAAAATTAAACATGCAGCATTTATTCTCTGACAACATCTTATACAGAATCAAACATGTAACATAAAAACTCAAACAGTATGAAAAATATTGTAACGATGGTTAAAGGTTATTTTACAGCGACAGGTTGGCTATCTCTGTGCACTGTTGTTGATTCTTAAAGGTACATGTTTGGTTGTGCTGCAGGAAAAAGGGAGTTAGTGTGTGCGGGAAGGGGAGGGGGCTTCTTGTTGTTATTGTCCGGGCCTGAAGAGAGTGTGTTGTACCGGAGGACTCTCCCTGCGTTCAGGGTTCCTCCTTTACCAGGTGTAACAGTTAAGTTTAACATCCAGGCATCCATGAAAACAGAATTTATTACATTTAACGGAGTTAGAAGTTAGCAGGAAGTTAGCTCGCTAGCTTCCACCTAAACATGATATAGCATGTTCTGACTGAGAGATTTGTGAAACAAATTCAAACGTATAGCTCTGCTATCACTTCCAACATAGATGAAGACAGAAAACTAAACAGCAGTGACATTTGTAGGGTTACTGAAGTTGGGCTAGCTGGTATATGATGTGCTACATGATTGCTAGCAACACAGCTATGTTAGCATAGCATAAACACAGTGAAACTGGAGGATGAACGCTAAGTTTTCCACTTGATAAAAGTTAACGTGAGGGTTCCCGATGGTTAGGGACAAATGCACTCGCATGGCAGGATGCTGTAAACGGACCAAACTTCAGTCAGGAGAACAACTGAGATAATCCATCCACAATACGAGGTTAGTCATTAATATACTGCTGCATGTGTAGCTGTTGCTGTTCTGTGAGTCTATCGTGCAAGTGGTGTGATATGCCCATGTAGAAAGGACGGCACTGCAACGCTGGACTTGCCCTTACTCTGGGCTCCCTCTTTATTCTGGCAACTGGTACAAAGAAAACAGCACACAGTCGTCATTAACAGTGTGCAAGGCAACTGCAACATTCAGTTCACCAGCTTGGGAGTATTTTCCTTTTGCTTTTTTTTCCAAACATAACACTTAACAAATGAAAAAGATACAACACAACATCAACAAAGTCTTTCTTTAAAAGTTCTAGCTGAAACCAAACCTGTGATCGTATAGTGGCAGTATTATTTATTTTTCTCCTTTTTCCTAACCAACAACAACAATAACATATAAAACAGCTTTTCTATTATAAAACAATCATCATTGTTCATCTTTTTTTTCCCTATACAACAGCGTCAATTAAAACTTATACTTAACAGCGCCTACCTGGTACAAAGAAAACAGCACACAGTCGTCATTAACAGTGTGCAAGGCAACTGCAACATTCAGTTCTGTTAAAAAGAATTAGAACAATTACAATCACACAGAGAAACATTCGAGCTGAGTGCAAGTCAAAAAGCACCCGACTAGCTAACGAGTATTAGCTTAGCTTTTTTTTTTTTTTTTTGTATTAGCTTAGCTTAGCATGCTAACTAAAAATGCTACTCATGAATAAAGTTACTACCCATGCATCAAAATGCCTGTAACTTTCAGGATACATGCTAGTACTGCTTACAATCAAAATACATGTTGACAATTACCACTATAAGAATGTTTTCATTAATACACATACACAATTGACAACAGTATCGCTCACAAGCACCTACCACCAGCTTGGGAGTATTTTCCTTTGCTGAGGCATGCGCTGTGCAGCGATTAGGAACCTTAACAGTTGCAGTTGCGGTATTTGTCCACCAGGTGGCTCCAACTATTCACAAAGCACATCAATATTGAGGAAATTCATTAAGCTATTTTCTAACTCTGTTACACATGGACTGAGCTGTAGTTATATCGAAAGGTTTTAAAAACCGAGCTTTAAAATACATAGTGGTGATAAAAACCGAGACAGGCCGACAGTAACTGTTTTTTTGGGGGGGAGGTTGAGATTAAATAGAAGAAGATACAAAGCAAATAAAACATGTTAAAAACACAAAAGCCAAAATAAACATAGGATAGTTTGTTCCCGGAAGCAGGAATCATCACGTCATCACTTAAAGACCGGATTAGTTAAACTGCAGGAATGTCTTAAAGACATAAAGACCTGGATGGCCGCTAACTTTCTGCTTCTTAATTCAGATCAAACTGAGGTTATTGTACTCGGCCCTGAAAATCTTAGAAATATGGTATCTGACCAGATTCTTACTCTGGATGCCGTCAACGCACATATTAAACAAATATGTAAGACTGCTTTCTTCCATTTGTGCAACATCTCTAAAATTAGAAATATCCTGTCTCAGGGTGACGCTGAAAAACTAGTTCATGTATTTATTACTTCCAGGCTGGACTACTGTAATTCATTATTATCAGGAAGTCCTAAAAACTCGCTGAAAAGCCTTCAGTTAATCCAAAACGCTGCAGCAAGAGTCCTGACAGGGACTAGAAAGAGAGAGCATATTTCTCCTGTTTTGGCTTCCCTTCATTGGCTTCCTGTTAAATCCAGAATTCAAAATCCTGCTCCTCACATACAAGGTCTTAAATAATCAGGCCCCATCTTATCTTAATGACCTTGTAGTACCATATCACCCTATTAGAGCACTTCGCTCTCGCTGCAGGCCTACTTGTTGTTCCTAGAGTATTTAAAAGTAGAATGGGAGGCAGAGCCTTCAGTTTTCAGGCCCCTCTTCTGTGGAACCAGCTTCCAGTTTGGATTCAGGAGACAGACACTATCTCTACTTTCAAGATTAGGCTTCAAACTTTCCTTTTCGCTAAAGCATATAGTTAGGGCTGGACCAGGTGACCCTGAATCCTCCCTTAGTTATGCTGCAATAGGTGTAGGCTGCTGGGGGATTCCCATGATGCATTGAGTTTTTCTTTTCCAGTCACCTTTCTCACTCACTATGTGTTAATAGACCTCTCTGCACTGAATACTTGTTATTAATCTCTGTCTCTCTTCCACAGCATGTCTTTATCCTGTTTTCCTTCTCTCACTCCAACTGGTCGCAGCAGATGGCCCCGCCCCTCCCTGAGCCTGGTTCTGCCGGAGGTTTCTTCCTGTCAAAAGGGAGTTTTTCCTTCCCACTGTCGCCAAAGTGCTTGCTCATAAGGGGTCATATGATTGTTGGGTTTTTCTCTGTATCTATCTATTAATATAGAATATACTGTACAATATAAAGCGCCTTGAGGCAACTGTTGTTGTAATTTGGTGCTATATAAATGAAATTGAATTGAATAATATTAGATCTGTGAAATGATTATGGGTAATTTTTTCTCTAATGATTAAAATTTTATTTGTGAAGAAGTTCATGAAGTCATTACTAGTTAACGTTAAAGGGATGGTTGGCTCAGTAGAGCCAACCATCCCTTTAGACAACCATTTAGAGATGATCCTCTAAATTTGTGACACGCCATTTCCTCTCCAGCTTACGAGTTATCTGCTTTAGGCTACGTGTTTGAGAATTATACCACGGAGTCAGGTACTTCTGATTTGAGGCCTTAGTTTTCACAGGAGCTACAGTATCCAGAGTCGTACGTAGTGAGGAGGTAAAATTATTAACAAGATAATCGACCTCTGTTGGAGTAGAGTTCAGATAGCTGCTCTGCTCTGTGTTGGTACAGGGCATTGAAGATGATAACAGTGGGTGGATTATATTCTTAAACTTAGTTACAGCGCTTTCAGAAAGACATCTACTTTGATAAAGTCTACTCTCCACTGCTGTGTAATCAATTATTGTAAATGTGAATGTTATCAGGAAATGATCAGACAGCAGAGGGTTTTCAGGAAACACTGTTAAATGTTCAGTTTCTATGCCATATGTTAAAACAAGATCTAGAGTGTGATTAAAGTGGTGGGTGGGTTCTTTTACAGTTTGAGAGAAGCCAATTGAGTCTAATAACAGATTAAATGCCATGTTGAGGCTGTCATTTTTAGCATCTACATGGATGTTAAAATCACCCACAATAATTATTTTATCTGAGCTGAGCACTAAATCAGATAAAAAGTCTGAGAAATCAGAGAGAAACTCTGTGTAAGGCCCAGGTGGACGATAGATGATAACAAGTAAGACTGGTTTCTGAGTTTTACAGCTGGGGTGGACAAGGCTAAGCATCAGGCTTTCAAATGAATTAAAAGTCTGTCTTGGTCTTTGGTTAATTAATAGGCTGGTGTGAAAAATTGCTGCCACACCGCCCCCTCAGCCTGTGCTTCGAGGTTTCTGGTAGTTAGAATGACTCGGGGGTGTTGATTCATTTAAACTAACATAATCATCCTGCTGCAACCAGGTTTCTGTAAGGCAGAGTAAATCGATTTGTTGATCAATTATTAAGTCATGAACTAACAGAGACTTGGAGGAGAGAGACCTAATATTTAATAATCCACATTTCACTGTTTTACTCTTTGGTTCAGATGTGGATTCTGTATTGTTCTTTCTTTGTGATTTTTTATGTTTAAGTTGTTTATTGCTGGTTTTTAGTTTGTTTTTTATCTTTTTGGAAGCTGACACAGTCTCTATGGAGATGGGTTTTTGGGGGGGTAGCAGGAGGAGAGAAGCTGCAGAGAGGCGTGTAAGACTGCAACTCTGCTTCCTGGTCCCAACTCTGGATAGCCATATTTTGGGGGGTTTAATAAATTTGTCCATATTTCTAGAAATGAGAGCTGCTCCATCCAAAGTGGGATGGATGCCGTCTCTCCTAACAAGACCAGGTTTCCTCCAGAAGGTTTGCCAATTATCTATGAAGCCCACATCGTTTCTGGGACACCACTCAGACAGCCAGCAATTTAAGGAGAACATGCGGCTAAACATGTCACTCCTGGTCTGATTGGGGAGGGGACCAGAGAAAACTACAGAGTCCGACATTGTTTTGGCAAAGTTACACACCGATTCAATATTGATTTTAGTGACCTCCGATTGGCGTAACCGGGTGTCATTACTGCCGACGTGAATTATGATCTTACTGTATTTACGTTTACCCTTAGCCAGCAGTTTTAAATTTCCTTCAATGTCGCCTGCTCTGGCCCCTGGAAGACAATTGACTATGGTTGCCGGTGTCTCTAGCTTCACATGTCTGAGAACAGAATCACCAATTACCAGAGTTTGACCCCCGGCGGGTGTGTCGCCGAGTGAGGAAAAGTGGTTAGACACATGAACAGGTTGGTGGTGTACCTGGGGCTTCTGTTTAAGACTATGCTTCCTCCTCACCGTCACCCAGCTGCCCTCTTTCCCCAGCTGCTTGGGGTCTGCCGGGGAACAGCTAGCGTGGCCTACGCTATCTTCGGCTGCACCAGCTGCAGGGGCCTGGCTAGCTACGGGTGAATGAAGGGTGCAAAGCCGAGTCTATGAAGAAAGAATGTATCTAAAACTTTTTAAATAAGCAGATAAGCTACTCAAAAACACCACCATGTTTGAGCAGGAACAGGGAGTGATACTCTACTGCAGAGAGAGAACACCAAGTGACAGCCAAGGTATGGAAGGGTTGCATGTTTACAACATGATAAACACCAGCATCCACACCGGAGTCCACCCAAGGGAGCCTTTAGTTAACGTCACTGAGTCTCTGAGATACACACAATGGTCCCTCAAACAGTGGTGCAAGTTTAGCAGTAAAGTTAGACTGAGCGTCTGACCTGGGGTGTGTCCTAACTCTAAGAAGGTCACCAACACTAAACGTGGCATGTCGATGTTTCAAGTCATAATAATGTTTCTGTTTGTCATGACTATAGTCAAGAGCCGCTCTGGTGTGGTCGTGAGTTTCCTGTAGGGAGGCTATAAGAGTCTCAGGGTAAGGTACGCCTGGTTCATCGACACCTGCTGTAGAAGGCTGAGTGATAAGGTCAAGTGGGGTGTCTAACTCACGACCATAAAGCATCATGGCAGGAGTCATACCTGCACTGTCATGGGGGGCGGTACGCAGAGCAAAGCAAATCTGAGGGAGAAACTTGTCCCATGATGTGTGTGTTACGGCCTCTGGCCTCAGGTGGCCCCGCCTTCCTCTATGGAAATCAAAGCGTTCCAGGACTCACGGGGGATTGGCTGGCCAGGGACCTATGCCCGCCCCAACTTCATGCAGATCAGAGTGTGCCAGACCACACACACCATTGGCTGCTGCAGGAGCCTTGAACACGACGGACCAATGACGCGGCTGCCTGCATTTACCGGGGAATATAAAAGGCTGAGGATCCTTCATTTGTGGGGGACTTGTTGATTTGAATAGACTGTGTAGACCGTCCCTCCTGCCTTTGCCACCTTTGAGTTGAGTAACTGCCTGTGAGATGTTTAGATGATTAGTGTTCTACTGGTTTATTAGTGTTATTTGAATATATGAGTTGTTTGTTATGTTTGTTTAAATCACCCCTTTGCCTAGTGAGTTGTTTCACTAACAGTTTTCAGTTGTGTTAATAAACCTTATGTTTTTCTTTTTATCTAACCCCCTCGTCTCTGGGCTCATTTATGTTACATCCCCTGTCGCCTAGCAGAGCCGGGTCGTAACATAAGTGGGGACTCGTCCGGGATCTGAACCCGGGACCTCTCGCACCCGAAGCGAGAATCATACGCCTAGACGAAGCACAGTGTTCACATTATAGTTGGCATCTTTAAGCATGGATGCCCCTGCATGAGGGTTTGAAGTTGCCACACTGAACACACACAAAAAGTAACATGTGACCAACACAAAGGAGTACAACAGTCACAAACTCAAAATGATTACTTGACCTGCTACAACACAAAACCAAAAGGACCATATTAATGAAACAAACCTCAATGACATCACAGAGATCTTTAAAGATGCTCCTGCTGCTTTTCTTCCTCCTCATCCTAAGCTTCCTTCTCCTTGTCCTCGACTTCCATCCAATTGTAATTCAATCTAAGTGTGTTTCTCCCTCCTCTTCCTCATTTTGTTGGAGCTGTGAAAAGAATTATTGTGAATCTGAATTAATTTGTGCAAACAAGAAAAATCTACAGCTTTTTGGTCAGAGGTGGTTTTGTGATTTAAGCCGGGTAGATTTATGTTTTGACGCTGCCTGCTTCATCTCTGCGACTGGCTGCTGAGTGATATTTACACCCTGGCTGGATTACAAACTTTAACCACGTGCTGCACTTTGGCCCAGTGTTGATACCTCTTGTTAGTATAACGACCTCTTCTTGGCTTAATGTATGATGATGGATAAATGAAATATACAAAGAAAATTTAACTATATTACAAAAGGACATCTATCTTGGTAACATCAAATGGCCGGAGCATAACTTGTCAACTAGTCCAAAAATAAGTTATACGGTAACAGTCAAAGACACGCCTTCTCATGCAGGGCTCTAGAGTGCGACCAATTTGGTCGCAAATGCGACCAAATTTTTCAATGGTGCGACTAAAAAAAATCTTAGGTCGCACCGGTGCGACCAACCGTTCAAGAAACCAAAAAAAAAAAAAAATACTCCGCAACTCTGAAACTCTCCGTGTGGTCAACCGCAGACACACATTATGCCCCTATCGTGGTCTAAACCAATCACAGATAGTCAGGGGCGGGACCTCTCTGATTGGTCGTGGTTCAGATATTCATGTGGTCCGTGTGTACGTTTGAAAGTGCAGGGCGGGCGGAGAGAGAGAGGTGAGTAGCTTGAATCAAGCGATATCGATTCATTAAATCCTGAATCTAATTTTAAATATAAATGTATTTTACCAGAAACGCCAGAATCTCAGGTTAAAGCTCACAAAACGATTTCAACAACCACCAAACAGCAAATGAGAGCAGGGTTAATGGACTCCACACAAAGACGTAAACACAGAGCAGACCCGACACATCAGAATCAACTTTCTCTTTCTCGGCTTTCTCACCCGACGGCCCGTATACGGACATGGCATCGCGGCTGAAAGCCGACAGCTCACTGATTCTGATGCGTTGGGTCCGCACTGCGTTTACGTCTTTTTTGCGCTAGATTCTGAGCTGCAGGTTTTGTCTCTCTCCAACCAAAATTCACTGAACCAGCAGCAAAAGAATCAACAAACTACGCTTCACATTTGATAAACATCGTCATGAATTCCCTCTTACTTTTGCTATTTTGCCTCCACCACAACAAAAATCACACTTCATGCACAGCTCTCTCTCTCTCTCTGTGTATTTCAAGGACAGTTTTCCATCTCAAATCCTGGTAAATGCACTGCCCAAGTGTCCCCTCTCCCCACTGCCTTTCAACGGCAGGCAGCAGCAAACAGGTCGTCAGAGGAGGCCGAGATGATGATTAAGTTTAACGCTGTCTACAATATTGCCAAAGAGTGCCAAAGCACTTTAAGCACAAGCTTGTTAGTTAATCATTTACAAATCAATATTGTCTGTGTGGACAGCATATAACCGTTATTGTTAGCACAACATTAACAGCAAGCTACAATGACGAGTAACAAAAACAAAACAGTAAAAAGGTTTTAATGAAAATATTTTACCTTTTCCAGCAGTCCCAGAATCCAGAGCTTCAAAGACCAGCAGGTACTGAAGACTGTTATCCGCTTCGCTGTCACCGTCCGTGAGAAAGTGTTTTTTCCCTTAGAAAGTTCAAGGCCTGCCGCTCGCGCAATCTGTCTGCGCATGCGCATCCCAATGACTGACCCCCTCCGTCCGCTCCCGGGAGGTTGCCATAACGTGTTCTAACGTCACTCTTCCCCCCCCCCCCCCCCTTGGCTCGAAAGAAATATTAATAAATTGCTCAGTGTACTCAAGTACTCAGATCATTTACCTCAGCAGTGTGCTTTGTCCAAACTAAGTAAGTGTGTTGGTAATGAACACATTGACATTCTGTTGTGCAATTGTTATTTACTTGTATTTTATAATTTGACTTTACATACTGCTGTCATGGTCCTGGGCCATGTTGGCCCAGTATTCTTAGTTTTCGTGTGTTTTGTATTTTGTTCTTTATTTATGCCTTGGTTCCTAGGTGGTTCTGTTAAGATGTTCCTTATTTGATTACCCCCTGTGTGCCCCTTTGTTTATCTGTGAGCTCTCATTTCCCCTCCTTGTGTTTTATTCCATGTTTTCCCCAGCCCGTTATGTCCGTGCCCCCCCCGTGCTCTCTCTCCTCCTGTCTGAACCTCTGTACTTCCTGTTTTACTTTGACAGTCTCTCGTCAGTATGCATCATGTTGTGTTCACTCCTGCCCTGTCTCATTACCATTATCTGTGTCAGCTGTGTTCCCCGTGTGCTCCCACTTCCCTCGTTAACCCTCTGTGTATTTATGTCCGCGTCTCCCTCAGTTCTGTGTCGCGTTCTCCCTCATGACTGTGTGCCCCTCCGTGTGTTTCCTCGTGAGTCAGTTCCTTTAGAACTTCCCAGTTTAGTTTCATATTATTTTGTATCGCCTTTATCTTCTGTCAGCAATAAAGCTGTATTTTGAGTTCAGTCCTGTTTTCCCGTGAGTTTGCGTTTGGGTCCTCATCCTGCCTGCACACAGCCGCACTATGACAACTGCTGGGTGGTTTGTAAAGTTTACAATAACTAGTATTATCATTATGCTATATTTTCTAATATACATAATAATCTCAAAAGTAATGCCTTGAAGCAGAAAATAATAATACTTTATTAAAATTTAAGACTAAAGTACAGTATTTGAATGTGTGTATTGTGTCTACTGTTTGTTAACTCATCATATTCACCATATTCAATTTATTATTCTTAATAATAAATTCCATATTCTATTACCACATTATTTGTGATCAGTGGGTTTGCGGGGTTAGGGGTGTGGGGGGTAGGGTCTTTAGGCTTTGGCCCCCACCCCTGTCACCAGTATATTTTTAAGCAAGTATTTCTAACTTTTATTTGAATATTCAGTTTCCTACCATCTGCTCTTAAAGGATAATCACCAGGTAACCCGCCCGCCCCCTTCGCACACACATGCACACAAACAAAACACACAGTATAATTCACACCCTCATTATAGTGAATAAATATTTATGCCATTTTACACCATCAAACTTAGATAGCTCAGGATGAAGAACCTTTTGCTCTTTAAAGAACCATTTGTAATAGCTGAAGAACCATCCACAAAATAAAAAGGTTCTTTGATGTATGATGGTTCTCTAAAGAACCATGAAGACATCTGAAGAACCATTTAAGAACCATAATTTTTCTGAGAGCAGGGTTTCTGGGGGACAATGGGAACCATAAGACCGGCTGCTTTTTTCTGACTTGGCTTGGTGAGTTGGCGCACTGAGCATAAAGTCACATAGCGTTTCACATCAGCAGCCATTTTGGGCCAGAAAAACCTAAAGTGCAGTCTAGCCAATGTCTTAGAAACACCCAAGTAACCTGCTGTGGGGTGGTCCTGGTAATAGTCAAGGTGCAAGGTGCCTCTCATGGAAGTAGGGGCAAACAGTTTCAGCTCTTTCAAAGGGTGCAGAGCACATGTAGACCTGGGTTCTCTGGAGTCATACACAACATACGGCAACAAGGTGGCACTATCTGAGCTGTTCAGAGAGTCTGCTTCAATGTCTCTGAGGAGAGGACCTGTGACATGATCATCTAACTGCAGCTGTCTCAATTGTGAACGGTCAGCCAGAATGACGGGGGGCAGAGTACGAATGTCCAGACTGCCTATGACAGCGTGTTCTGGATTGCAGGACAGCACATCTGGCAACTTGTTATGTACAGCAGGTTTGTGTACTATTGTGAAATGAAAGTCCTGCAGGCAAAGTGACCAGCGGGCAAGTCGGCCTGTTGGGCTTTGACGAGACATGAACCACCGGAGACTGTTGTGGTCAGTGAAGATAGTAACATGAACACCTTCAACAAATGGCCGAAAGTGTCCCAGGGCCCACAGCAAGGCACTCTTTACCTGCCTGATTTTGTATTCAATGTCTTTAGTGATGTTGTGTGTTTGAAGATGTTCAGGAGCTTTAGACTGACTTCAGATCAGTCAAGCGATGAAGCTCTTTGTTGTGTTTAACAGAGGTCAGCTGGATCTGTTCAGTGTGACACTCATACTTCACACTGTGTTCTTTCCATCAGAGGAACATTTAAACTTCACTCACACCTCAACCTGAGCTCAGAAGGAAGACGTTCACATCAGCTGGATGAACATTTGTAAAATGAAGCTTCTTAAAACCAAATGTGACTTCAGTGGGTCTGAGTTTGTGTGGCCATCAGCTGGCCTTGACCTGTCTACATGACTGCTGTTCCATCGCCAGGGTTTGGTCAGGTGACCTCACAGAGACCAAACAATGAACGTTTCAATTCCCTGCACACACTCAGTCACACCCTCCCCACTCTGCTCGCTCTGCTCCGCCTCAAGATCCCATCCTCAGCCCGGCAGTAATTATTCATTTTTTATCTACTACAGTCTGTGCAGCCCCTATACATTTATTTATCAATCACATCTAGCTTGGTAATGTTATAGCAGCCTTCATGTCAAACATTATGTGAACAGTCATGTTTCTTGGCCACCTGGTGTGCCGCAGTAGTGGTTTGACATTAATGTATATGGGGTCAAATTGACCTAATTGGCCCTTAAGAAACTCTTCTGGTTCTGCTGGAGGTGGGAGTTGAAGATGTCATGGAATGTGGCCTTTGCTAGACATTCCCAGCACAACCTCACTATCTGTTCAGGTGCACCAGGCCTGCTCAGCATCCTCCACTACCACCTGATCCAACTCACCACCAAGTGGTCACCAGTTGACGGCTCAGCTCTTGTCTTCACTTGAATGTTGAAGACATACAGCTGCACATCTGGTGACACCATTACAAAATTATGGCTGTGCATTTGTGACCTGGGGTGTCCTAGTGCCATGTGCACTTTTGGACATGGTGTTCATTATAGACAAACTGTGATTGTGTGCACAAAAGTCCAATAACAGACTATCACTCAGGTTTAGATCAGGCCAGCCATGTAACACATTTACTTTTAAAAATGATTTGACACATCACTGTAAAAAACAAAACAAATATACAGTTTATGCACTTGGTATTTAAAATCGATGTATGGTTTGTTCTGACAGCACAAACTGTCTCAAGTTGTAGAAACTCCTATTAGTGGAATTTATACCTGATATTTGGGAGTGCAGCCTTTTCTAAAGCCATACAAATATCCAGTAGTATTAATTCATTCTTATTAAAAAGCTGCCATGACAGCCATTATTTCTGACCCTGTAAACTGGCCTCAGCCATAAACCTGTCACAATGACTGTAATGTAGATGGATGATAACTACAAAGATCTAGCCAGTTTTGTCTAATAAAAGATTAAATGCTATGTTGACATATTATAGATGTTATATGATGTTATAATATACAGACTGTGAGCTGCTGTTAGAGTCTCTGCTGGAAATAAATGAGTGAAGGACTCACCGAGCAGGAGGAGCAGAGGGGTGGCTGCCGGCTTCATGGTGTCTGGATGTAGACTGAGCACGTTTGGTCTGAGCTGTGGAGAGATGCCCGGCTTCATCACTTCCTGTTCTCACGTCAGCGTGCTGCTGTATGTCCTGCTCACAAAGGTCCTTCATGAAGTGTCCCAGCTGTCCTTCTCAGTCCATCACAGCTCAATGTTTGAAAGCAGCAGCTCAGAGAGCACAGGCTGACTGTGCTCACTATGGGGTCACTGACATGTTGGTCCCACAGCATTCACTATAGTTTTATTTATACAGCATCAAATCACAACAACTGTTGCCTTTATACTGTAAGGTAAAGACCCTACCAGAGCAAACCCAACAATCATATGACCCTCTATGATCAGTCACTCTGTGATTAATTTAGTTGTTGGAGCGAGTCCATGAGGAAGAGGCAGAAAGACAACAGGACATCCTCCTGTACTCGCTGCTCTGCAGCTCAGTAACATTAATGATGTTAAACAGCGGGAGGTTTGAATAAAAAACAACAGCATGATGTTTTGGTCACAAATACATGACGTAGTAAGTAATCATCATCTTTGCTTCTGTTTCTGATATAAACTGTGCTGTTAAAGGTTTTAATGGTCCTGAATTTAAAGAGTGCAGACTGCAGCAGATCCTCTCTCTGATCACCAGGAGAATAAAAACTAGGAGACGACTTCAACACGATTCATCTGCACCTTTAAACAACTTCCTCATAATAAAACAATTAATGAAGAATGTATGATTGTATGATTATAATCAGATGATCTTGTAAAACTTTACCATGTGTCTTATGTAGAGATTAAATTTGTTGTGCAGACGATAAAACAGCAGGAGTTTTGTCTTGTACAGTTTGTCACTTTAGGTGTGAACAAGCTGTTTTCACACCATTTAAAGCAGAAGTCAAACTGCAGATAAGATCAGCTCACCTCTGTGCTGTGGTTAAAACAAGCTGCTCCTGTCTTCATGCACAGAACATGACCCAGACCTGTGTTTATGCAGCAGCAGCAGGCCACAGCATCACCACATCAAAGTCCCACACCCAACAACCAGAATACAACACAGTATGACACAGACAGGCTGGGTCATCAGAGTTAATGTCATGGTCCTCAGGTGTCCTCAGGTGTCCTTTTGTGTTTTGGTTGATTAATATTCTTTGATTTATTGCGATTCATGGTTCTGCTTCTCTTGGTTATGCTTTGGTAGTTTCTAGTCCCTCGCTTTCTGTTACTGTCTCCCCAGTCGGCTATGTTCCCATGTCTGTTTCTTCCCTGGTCGCAGTTTCAAGCCCACGTCTTAGTGCATGTCTTATGGTTCCTGTTTTATTTTGATATGTTTCCATGCTGTTTCTCATACCTTAGCCTCTGTGTATTTAGTCCTCTGTCTTCCTCTGCCTGTTGCCGTGTTGTCCTATGTTGCTGCGTGTGGTTTCCTGTGTTCCCTGGGTTTCCTCACACCTGGTTTCTTGTTCCTAGTTTCCCAGTTTCTTCGGCCATTTCTCAATTCTCAAGTACGCAAGTCCTTACTCGCGTTCTCGCTAGTCTGGACTTAGTCTGGACGAAGTTCGCACAGGAGTCCGGACTTCCCAAGAATGCAGCGTGATCATTCTACAGGGTGGGCCATTTATATGGATACACTGTAATAACATGGGAATGGTCCTGTTTGTGGCACATTAGTATATGTGAGGGGGCAAACTCCTCAAGATGGGTGGTGACCATGGTGGCCATTTAGAAGTCGGCCATCTTGGATACAACTTTTGTTTTTTCAATAGGAAGAGGGCCATGTGACACATCAAACTTATTGTTAATGTCACAAGAAAAACAATGGTGTGCTTGGTTTCAACGTAACTTTATTCTTTCATGAGTTATTTATAAGTTTCTCTTTGTTCACAGCCATTGACATGTCGAAGAGGTTAACACGTGAGGAGCAGATCGAAATTGTGTTGATATCTGATGAACGCAGTAACCGGGTCATTGCAGCAGATTTCAATGCAAGACACCCTACGAGACCACCCATCTCCCGTGCTACAGTTAGCAAACTGCTTGCTAAGTTTCGTGAAACTGGTTCAGTGTTGGATTTGCCAAAATGTGGACACAAGAAAACTGTCACTAATGAAGAAACATCAGTGGCTGTCCTAGCTTCATTCAGCAACACAGCGTAGCACTCGCCGCATGTCACTGGAGAGTGGCATTAGTCGAACATCCCTTCGGCGGATATTAGCTACTCACAAATGGCACTCTTACAAACTCCAGCTACTGCAGCATCTCAACGAGGATGACCCAGATCGGCGCACAGAATTTGCAGAATGGGCAAAACAAAAATTGGAACAGGACCCTCACTTCACGCAGAAGATTTTGTTCAGTGATGAGGCAAACTTTTATGTGAATGGTGAAGTTAACAAACAAAACCACCGCTATTGGTCTGACACTAACCCACATTGGATGGATCCCTCCAAGACTGTTGGACCAACAAAAGTGATGGTTTGGTGTGGTATATGGGGTACAATGATAGTGGGTCCATTCTTCATCAATGGAAACCTCAAGGCCACTGGATATTTGAAATTGCTACATGATGATGTGTTTCCTCTTTATGCACTGAAGCTGGCACGTTCCCTGAGGTTTTCCAGGAAGATGGTGCACCACCACATTATGGGTACCAGGTCCGAGCATTCCTAGATGAACAGTTTCCTGGAAAGTGGATTGGTCGTCGTGGGCCAGTTGAATGGCCCCCAAGGTCTCCAGATCTGACCCCCTTAGACTTTTATCTTTGGGATCATCTGAAGACAATTGTCTATGGTGTGAAAATACGAGATGTGCAGCACCTGAAACTACGGATACTGGATGCCTGTGCTGGCATTTCTCCTGCGGTGTTGCTATCAGTGTGTGAAGAGTGGGAGAAGAGGGTTGCATTGACAATCAAACAATTCAATTCAATTCAACTCAATTTTATTTATAGCGCCAAATCACAACAAAAGTTGCCTCAAGACGCTTTATATTGTACAGTAGATACAGAGAAAAGCCCAACAATCATTTGACCCCCTATGAGCAAACACTTCACGGTCACCTGGTCCAGCCCTAACTATACGCTTTAGCAAAAAGGAAAGTTTGAAGCCTAATCTTGAAAGCAGAGATAGTATCTGTCTCACGAATCCAAACTGGAAGCTGGTTCCACAGAAGAGGGGCCTGAAAACTGAAGGCTCTGCCTCCCATTCTACTTTTAAATACTCTAGGGACAACAAGTAAGCCTGCAGTGTGAGAGCGAAGTGCTCTAATAGGGTGATATGGTACTACAAGGGGGGGGGGAAGAGATTAAACTCTTAAAGTAAGTACTGAATGTTATGTCACTTATTTATGTGCAAATGTTTAATAATGAAGAACATTAAAATATTACTGTGCGTCACATTTCGGCAAAGTTATGTGACATTAGTGATGTTTGTACTTTCAGCAGTAACTTGGTTTTAAAACCTTTACTTTAAAATATACGCCGTTCAATAGTCGACCTTAATCTCACAGAGAATGTGATGATTTTATGGGTAATTAAAGTCAGTCATATATCCACAAACACAACAAGCTGAAAGTCAGTGATGCTGCTCGGTTTGCAGTCCTGAATATCACGGCACAAGCAGGATTCACTGCACTGTTAATGTTAGCTATGTTATATTGCTGCCTCTGTTCGGTGGTGTCGAGCCAAACGGACTTTAACGTGTGTTTGAACGAGCTGACGGTTCACTCGTTAAGCTGAAAGAAAGATGCTTTAATCACAGGAGTCACACATGTGTCCACTGGACCATCTGGGAACTCTTCTTGTTTAGCACTCGTAATAACACAAACACTAAATCCTACTTCTCTTGTGCTGTTTTGTAGCAGTGTATACACCTGAGACTGTCACCTGTCTGTCTGTCCTGCACTCTCTCTCTGTTTCTTTCTCTCTGATTGTGGAATAAAAGTATGAACATGTATTTATAAGTTACACTTGTGTTTGAATCCTGCAGCTTATCACACATTTGATTTCCATGTGTGACAACTGCAAGTGTCCAGAGTGAGGACAGACTGAGGGACCCACTGCTGCACATCATCTGTGAGGCTTTGCACCCCTGATGATCCACCAGGACAAACTCAGCAGTGTGTGAGGAAGAGGAGGAGGAAGAGCCAGCAGCAGCTGACAGATGGAGAGAATAGACAGACTGTTCCCTGTTTGTGAAGGACTGCTAGGAAAGTTTAAAATAACTAATTATCTGTCCTGAATCAGACTTATTAGGTAATGTTCACATAATTTTATCATTCCAGTGTTTTCAGTGTGGGAGAAAGTACTCAGGGCCTTCAAGTTACACACTATGAAAGGCAGCAACAAGTTTAATATTCAGAAACCTAAAGTATGTATCAGCAGCAGAATGGAGCTAAAAATAAATGTTTGTTTCAGTTCTATGAAGCTTTGAGTATTTTGGATTAGTAGTACTGCTGTGTTTGTTGCATCATATCGCTGTAATTGTTTATATGCTTTATATATTCTGAGGTAAGTTGATCTATAGTGTTACATCATATTCTATAAGGATGTTATGTGTTTGTTTACTTTCTGCCCAGTTTGACCCATTTAGCAGAAGTCAGCCTGTTTAAGGCTCTGATATCTATTCTGTATGACTTAAAGCAGTTATGACATGGTCTGATTTTCTCACCCAATAAAGGAATATTTAATATATCAGTCTGATCTTCATTCTATCAGAAACAGTTTTCACAGCTCGTACATTTTCCTTTTTATACATATATGTAAGCATTAAGCCAAATTTAGTAATGCCAACATCTTAAAAGAACAATATTTGTCTCTTATATATAATACATCTATATATACACTGTCAAAGATACTTGTCTTTGAGTGAAGATTTAAGGTGATAGGAAATATAAATAAATGCAGCTTGAATCTTTACTGAAGCTCAGTATTTGACAGTTCAAGTTCACTGCTGTAATAAATAATAATGAGTAATATAATAGTAACTTTAATATTGGCCATATTATATTTTCATTACCAAAGTGAGATGACTTTAGTCTCATGAGCAACATTAGCTGATTGTTATTTACTAACTAATCTTAAATGACTGTTCAGTACAGAAATGAAGGCCAACAATCATGTTTTACAGTCCTGTGGTCTCAGCCTCAGATACTCAACTAATCAAACAAAGATCATATAAAAACAAACAGATGAACAAAAGATTTTCTCCTTCATTTCTGTCAAACAATGCTGTATGAAACGTTTCCAGCGGTTGGTTGCTAGGCAACCTGGGCAGCGCGATGGAGGCGATACCATCCCATTTCACAAGCTTACAACCCTCGCACCTAAGGCCTTCTCGATCTTCGAGGACACGGCCCACGTTGACCGTGAAGGGCGTGGGATACAGCCACTTACTCACCCCCTCCCTCCCGGATCACAGCTTCTTCTTCTTCTTCTTCTTCTTCTTCTTCTTCTCCTTCTTGGTTGGCAACCAATGTTAAGGAGCATTACCGCCCCCTGGCTCACAGCTCAGTGGACATTTCAATGACAAAATTTGTATTTGACACATTTGAGGAAAATACAAATAAAATAAAATAAAAATAAATAAAATAAATGTTCCCTTTGGAAATCTTATTTTTTTGCTCCTTTTTGCTCTTTAAAATATTTGTTTTTTCTTTTTCAGTCACTCATCTTAGCAGTAGGATTTACATGAAAAGAGAAACAAATTAAGTTTGAGTGAAAATGTACATTTTTTGCACTCTCTGGTCAACTGACTCAGTGACTCAAATGACTCAAAAAACCCGATTCACTTTGGTGAGTGACTCATTCAAACTCGATTCAGGAAAAAGAATCAAATTTACCATCACTATTTTTCTGTGCTTTCTCTCCCTCTCTTTGGTCATCTGACCCATTGTCATCTCCTCCTTTCTCTTGCCCAAGCTCTACACCTCTTCTGTCACCACCTTCACTCTCTTCTGCACCTCCTCTGTCGCCTCCTCTCTCTCCTCATCTCTCCTTCCTTGTGTCCCTCTTCGATCATCTGCTCTGCAAACCTGTTGAACCTGATATAAAAAAGCTCAGTTATTGTTTAAATGGTCTGACAGAGAATGCATGTTCCCTTACCAAGAAGTTGGAACGCATTTGATAAACTTTTTTCCTTTCCTGGGTATAATTAGCAATTTCCTTGTTATAACACCTTGAAATGTGCCTACATCTGAGGAATTCAATTCAATTCAGTTTTATCTATCTATCCATCCATCCATTCGCTTCCGCTTATCCTTTTCAGGGTTGCGGGGGGTACAGATACAGAGAAAAACCCAACAATCATATGACCCCCTATGAGCAAGCACTTTGGCGACAGTGGGAAGGAAAAACTCCCTTTTAACAGGAAGAAACCTCTGGCAGAACCAGGCTCAGGGAGGGGCGGGGCCATCTGCTGCGACCGGTTGGGGTGAGAGAAGGAAAACAGGATAAAGACATGCTGTGGAAGAGACAGAGGTTAATAACAGCCTACGTCTATTGCAGCACAACTAAGGGAGGATTCAGGGTCACCTGGTCCAGCCCTAACTATATGCTTTAGCAAAAAGGAAAGTTTGAAGCCTAATCTTGAAAGTAGAGATAGTGTCTGCCTCCTGAATCCAAACTGGAAGCTGGTTCCAGAGAAGAGGGGCCTGAAAACTGAAGGCTCTCCCTCCCATTCTACTTTTAAATACTCTAGGGACAGCAAGTAGGCCTGCAGAGTGAGAGCAAAGTGCTCTAATAGGGTGATATGGTACTACAAGGTCATTAAGATAAGATGGGGCCTGATTATTTAAGACCTTGTATGTGAGGAGCAGGATTTTGAATTCAATTCTGGATTTAACAGGAAGCCAACGAAGGGAAGCCAGAACAGGAGAAATCTGCTCTCTCTTTCTAGTCCCTGTCAGGACTCTTGCTGCAGCATTTTGGATTAACTGAAGACTTTTCAGGGAGTTTTTTGGACATCCTGATAATAACAAATTGCAGTCGTCCAGCCTGGAAGTGATAAATGCATGAACTAGTTTTTCAGGATATTTCTAATTTTAGAGATGTTGCGCAAATGGAAGAAAGCAGTCTTACATACTTGTTTAATATGTGCGTTGAAGGACATGTCCTGGTCAAAAATGACTCCAAGGTTCCTCACAGTGTTACTGGAGGCCAAGGTAATGCCATCCAGAGTAAGAATCTGGTTAGATACCATATTTCTAAGATTTTCAGGGCCGAGTACAATAACCTCAGTTTGATCTGAATTAAGAAGCAGAAAGCTAGCGGCCATCCAGGTCTTTATGTCTTTAAGACATTCCTGCAGTTTAACTAATTGGTGTGTGTTATCTGGCTTCATGGACAGATAGAGCTGGGTGTCATCAGCATAGCAGTGAAAATGTATACTATGTCGTCTAATGATGCTGCCTAGGAGAAGCATGTATAATGTAAACAGAATTGGTCCTAGCACTGAACCCTGTGGAACACCATAATTGACCCGAGTGTGTGAAGAGGACTCTCCATTTACGTCTGTGAAGGTTCTCAGTCATCCAGGTCATCGTAGTCAAAGGAGTTTGCAAAGAAAAGCGTCTGGACTTCTTTAAGTTTTTTCCTTTCCTGGGACTTCTCAATTTTGCCATTTCTCCGCAACAGTTGCCCATAGTGGACCTCATCACAGCCACAGAAACCGCCATACGGATTAACAAATTATCTCAGACAGAAGCAGAGCAAATCAGGATGAAAGTCTCAGCCACCCTCTCCAGTGCGAAAGTCCCTCCGTCTAACCTTACATTACAAGAAAAGAAGGCCGTCGCTTCCCTGAGCAAAGACCACAACATCACTATATTACCAGCGGATAAGGGAAGGTGCACCGTGGTCCTAAACACAACAGATTACCACACAAAGATCACTACTCTCCTCAGTGACAACAACACCTACGAAGCTTTAAAGCGAGACCCCACAAGCAGCTACAAAAAGAAAGTTATAGCTTGCCTTCAAGACCTTGAAAAGGACAAAATCATTGACCGCATTACATATCACCGCCTTTATCCAGGGGATGCCATACCCTGCATTTATGGACTTCCTAAAATCCACAAGGAAGGTGTCCCACTCAGACCCATAGTCAGTAGCATAAACTCAGCCACTTATAACATTGCGAAACACCTTGCTACCATCCTTGCACCCCTCGTGGGGAACACCCCACACCACATCAAGAACTCCTCCGACTTCACCGACAAGGTCCAGAAACTTACCCTGGATCCAGATGAAACCATGGTGTTCTTTGATGTAGTCTCTCTCTTCACTTGCATACCCACCACGGAGGCAGTGGAGACTGTCAGAAAACGACTACAAGAAGACAGCTCCTTGGAAGACAGGACCAACTTCACACCCGATCAGATCTGCACACTGTTAGACCTCTGCCTTACCACAACATACTTCAAATACAACGAAGGTTTCTACAGACAAAAACATGGCTGTGCCATGGGCTCCCCCGTGTCACCTATTGTAGCCAACCTTTACATGGAGGAAGTGGAAAGGAAGGCTCTTGGCTCTTTCAAAGGAAGAGTACCCAGCCACTGGTACAGATATGTAGACGACACCTGGGTCAAAATCAAGACACAAGAAGTGGAATCCTTCACTGCGCACATTAACGCCGTGGATAAAAACATCAAGTTCACCAGGGAAGACACAAAGGATAACTGTTTGCCTTTCCTGGACTGCGCCGTGCACATTGAAGAGAATGGCAACCTCAACATCGAAGTTTACCGGAAGCCCACACACACGGACCAGTACCTCCTCTTTGACTCCCATCACCCTCTGGAACACAAACTTGGAGTAATCAGGACCCTACACCACCGGGCAGAACATGTTCCCTCTAAGTCTGAAGGAAAAAAGAAGGAACACACACATGTAAAGGAAGCACTCAAAACATGCGGTTATCCTAACTGGGCGTTCATAAAGTCAGCAAAGAGGCACAGAAAAGAAGATCAGACACCAGCGAGGGAGGATAAGAAAGACAGACGCAACAACGTTGTCATCCCCTATGTAGCCGGTGTATCAGAGAAACTCAGGAGAGTTTTCTCCAAGCACGACATCCCAGTGTACTTCAGACCCAGCAACACACTCAGACAGAAACTGGTTCACCCTAAAGACAAAACTCCAAAACACAAACTTAACAATGTGGTGTATGCTGTACAGTGCAGCGAGGAATGCCCAGACCTCTACATCGGAGAGACCAAACAGCCGCTTCACAAGCGCATGGCACAACATAGAAGAGCCACCTCCACAGGACAAGACTCAGCAGTCCATCTGCATCTAAAGGTCAAAGGTCACTCCTTCGAGGATGCCAAAGTTCACATTTTGGACAGAGAAGACAGATGGTTTGAAAGAGGAGTGAAAGAGGCCATCTATGTCCACTGTGAGTGACCATCTTTGAACAGAGGCGGTGGTTTACGACACCAACTGTCTGCCATCTATAATCCAGTTTTGAGTTCCCTCCCCAGACGCCTTAACGCCCACTCACATCCTGGACCATCTGACCTCAGGAAATCACATGACAAGGTGGGGCCAGGTTTCACAATGAGCTCACCCGAAACCCTGGCTGATTAGGTCCCACACCCGCTTTCACACCTTGGCTCATGTGATTAGAGGATCATCAGGGGGTCCTTTGTCCCTCTTTGGGGGGAAACTCCCACTGGGTTTAAATCTGGGACTCTCGGCCATTTGACCTTAGAACTGAAGAAGCTTCTCGAATGAGAGGTGAAACGTCTTCAAGCAACTTAAAGAAGTCCAGATGCTTTTCTTTGCAAACTCCTTTGACTACCAATTTACATGTACAAATTGGAGTCTATTAGATAGATATGATACAAACCACTGCAGTACAGTACCTGTAATACCCACAGCATGTTCTAATCGCTCTAATAGGATATTATGGTCAACAGTATCGAACGCTGCACTGAGGTCTAGCAGGACAAGCACAGAGATGAGTCCACTGTCAGAGACCATAAGAAGATCATTTGTAACCTTCACTAAAGCTGTTTCTGTGCTGTGATGAGCTCTGAAACCTGACTGAAACTCTTCAAATAAGCCATTCCTCTGCAGATGATCTGTTAGCTGTTTGACAAACTACTCTTTCAAGGATTTTTGATATGAAAGGAAGGTTAGAGATTGGCCTATAATTAGCTAAGACTGCTGGGTCTAGAGATGCTTTTTGAGTAAAGGTTTAACTACAGCCAGCTTGAAGGCCTGTGGTACATAGCCGATTATTAGAGATAGGTTGATCATATTTAAGATTGAAGAATTAATTAATGGCAGGACTTCTTTGAGCAGTTTTGTAGGAATGGGGTCTAAAAGACACGTTGATGGTTTGGAGGAATTAATTATTGAAGTTAACTCAGAAAGATCAATTGGAGAAAAAGAGTCTAACTTAACATCAATGGTACTGAAAGTAGCTGTAGATAATATTACATCTGTGGGATGGTTATTGGTAATTTTTTCTCTAATGATAAAAATTTTATTTGTGAAGAAGTTCATGAAGTCATTACTAGTTAACGTTAAAGGGATGGTTGGATCAGTAGAGCTCTGACTTTTTGTCAGCCTGGCTACAGTGCTGAAGAGAAACCTGGGGTTGTTCTTATTTTCTTCAATCAGTGACGAATAGTAAGATGTTCTGGCTTTGTGGAGGGCTTTCTTATAAAGCAGCAAACTATTTCTCCAGGCTAAATGATGATCCTCTAAATCTGTGACACGCCATTTCCTCTCCAGCTTACGAGTCATCTGCTTTAGGCTACGTGTTTGAGAATTATACCACGGAGTCAGGTACTTCTGATTTGAGGCCTTAGTTTTCCCAGGAGCTACAGTATCCAGAGTCGTACGTAGTGAGGAGGTAAAATTATTAACAAGATAATCGACCTCTGTTGGAGTAGCGTTCAGATAGCTGCTCTGCTCTATGTTGGTACAGGGCATTGAAGATGATAACAGTGGGTGAATTATATATTTTTAAACTTAGTTACAGCACTTTCAGAAAGACATCTACTGTGATAAAGTCTACTCTCCACTGCTGTGTAATCAATTATTGTACATGTTGAGAGAAGCCAATTGAGTCTAATAACAGATTAAATGCCATGTTGAGGCTGTCATTTTTAGCATCTACATGGATGTTAAAATCACCCACAATAATTATTTTATCTGAGCTGAGCACTAAATCAGATAAAAAGTCTGAGAAATCAGAGAGAAACTCTGTGTAAGGTCCAGGTGGACGATAGATGATAACAAGTAAGACTGGTTTCTGAGTTTTACAGCTGGAGTGGACAAGGCTAAGCTTCAGGCTTTCAAATGAATTAAAAGTCTGTCTTGGTCTTTCGTTAATTAATAGGCTGGTGTGAAAAATTGCTGCCACACCGCCCCCTCGGCCTGTGCTTCGAGGTTTCTGGTAGTTAGAATGACTCGGGGGTGTTGATTCATTTAAACTAACATAATCATCCGGCTGCAACCAGGTTTCTGTAAGGCAGAGTAAATCGATTTGTTGGTCAATTATTAAGTCATGTACTAACAGAGACTTGGAGGAGAGAGACCTAATATTTAATAATCCACATTTCACTGTTTTACTCTTTGGTTCAGATGTGGTTGTTTATTGCTGGTTTTTGGTTTGTTTTTTGTCTGTTTGGGAGCTGACACAGTCTCAATGGAGATGGGTTTTTGGGGGGGTAGCAGGAGGAGAGAAGCTGCAGAGAGGCGTGTAAGACTGCAACTCTGCTTCCTGGTCCCAACTCTGGATAGTCATATTTTGGGGGGTTTAATAAATTTGTCCATATTTCTAGAAACGAGAGCTGCTCCATCCAAAGTGGGATGGATGCCGTCTCTCCTAACAAGACCAGGTTTCCTCCAGAAGGTTTGCCAATTATCTATGAAGCCCACATCGTTTCTGGGACACCACTCAGACAGCCAGCAATTTAAGGAGAACATGCGGCTAAATATGTCACTCCTGGTCTGATTGGGGAGGGCACCAGAGAAAACTACAGAGTCAACATTGTTTTGGCAAAGTTACACACCGATTCAATATTGATTTTAGTGACCTCCGATTGGCGTAACCGGGTGTCATTACTGCCGATGTGAATTATGATTTTACTGAATTTACGTTTACCCTTAGGCAGCAGTATTAAATTTCCTTCAATGTCGCCTGCTCTGGTCCCTGGAAGACAATTGACTATGGTTGCCGGTGTCTCTAGCTTCACGTGTCTGAGAACAGAATCACCAATTACCAGAGTTTGACCCCCGGCGGGTGTGTCGCTGAGTGAGGAAAAACGGTTAGACACATGAACAGGTTGGTGGTGTACCTGGGGCTTCTGTTTAAGACTATGCTTCCTCCTCACCGTCACCCAGCCGCCCGCTTTCCCCAGCTGCTTGGGGTCTGCCGGGGAACAGCTAGCGGGGCCTGCGCTATCTTCGGCTGCACCAGCTGCAGGGGCCTGGCTAGCTACGGGTGAATGAAGGGTGCAAATCGAGCGAACAGCAAGTGACAGCGCCACCAAGAGTCAGAAAAGGGACATAATGGGCAGCACATTGAACACATTTTATAATTGGTCAGAAACTTGTAAATAACTCATGAAAGAATAAAGTTACATTGAAACCAAGCACACCATCGTTTTTCTTGTGACATTACCAATAAGTTTGATGTGTCACATGGCCCTCTTCCTATTGAAAAAACAAAGGTTGTATCCAAGATGGCCGACTTCTAAATAGCCACCATGGTCACCACCCATCTTGAGGAGTTTGCCCCCTCACATATACTAATGTGCCACAAACAGGACTTTAATATCACCAACCATTCCCATGTTATTACGGTGTATCCATATAAATGGCCCACCCTGTACAGTTGGAATGGTAGTGTACTTGATGACATCACAGCTCTGGAGTTTTTACTGCCGTCCCCTCTTAATTTAACTGTGATTAATATTTGCAATGGAAATTACACATGACATGAAAAAGTTACACATGATGTAGTGGTAGTAGTTATTTTAAGCAAAAAAGATCATTTTAAAATAGTAGCTTAAGCACTTTCACAAAATTCGCTTTTACATATGCTTATCATCTGTTTCATGTCTAATAAGCTTCATACAGTTAAGCAGAATCACTACATGACAGGAACATAAGCTTCATCTCTATTAATAAAAATAGTGTACATGTGTGCCTCAATAGAAACAAACAGGTGAGATGTTAGAACCCTTTTATTTTATTTTAGTAAAGACTCAAACCTGCCACAGACAGCTGCTGGGGTTTGGAAGAAAACTGAACTAATATTTCAAATATAGGCAAGGCAAGGCAAGTTTATTTATATAGCACAATTCAACAACAAGGTGATTCAAAGTGCTTTAAAGAGACATTAAAAAACAAAAACAAATAAAAAGCATGATTTAAAATTGATTAAAAAAACAGTAGATAAAATCAGAGCAGTAGATAAAATCAGTAGTTAAAATGTAAGTTTTGAAATTTAAGCTTAAAAGTGTGGATTTGGTGTTTTATTCAAATGCAGCTGAGAACAGGTGAGTCTTCAACCTGCATTTAAATAAACTGAGTGTTTCAGCTGATCTGAGGCTTTCTGGGAGTTTGTTCCAGATATAAGGAGCATAAAAGCTGAATGCAGCTTCTGCGTGTCTGGTTCTGACTCTGGGAACTGATAAAAAACCGGATCCAGATGACCTGAGGGATCTGGAAGGTTCAGGTCAGGAGGTCACTGATGTATTTTGGTCCTAAACCATTCAGAGCTTTATAGACCAGCATCAGAACTTTAAAGTCTATCCTCTGACGTAGCCAGTGTAACGACCTCAGAGCTGGACTGATGTGGTCCACTTTTTTGGTCTTAGTGAGGACTCGAGCAGCAGAGTTCTGAATGAGCTGTAGTTGTCTGATTGATTTTTTAGGTACACCTGTAAAGATGCTGTTACAGTAATCAAGCCTACTAAAGATGAATGCATGGACTAGTTTTTCCAGGTCCTGTTGAGACATCAGATCTTTTATCCTTGATATATTCATGAGGTGATAGTAAGCTGATTTTGTTATTGTCTTAATGTGTTTTTCTAAGTTTAGGTCTGCATCCATCACTACACCCAAATTTCTCGCCTGGTTTGTGGTTTTTAGGTGTATAGATTGAAGTTCTCTGGTGACCTGTAATCATTTGTCTTTGGCACCAAAGACTATTACTTCAGTTTTGTTTCTGTTTAGCTGGAGAAAATTGTGGCACAACCAGCCATTAATTTCCTCAATGCATTTACCAAGAGCCTGTACAGGGCCTCGGTCTCCTGGTGACATTGTGATATATATTTGTGTGTCATCTGCATAGCTGTGATAGTTTATTTTGTTGTTCTTTATAATCTGTGCCAGTGGGAGCATGTAAATGTTAAACAGAAGGGGTCCCAAGATGGAACCTTGGGGAACTCCACATGTGATACTTGTCTGCTCAGATGTGAAGTTACCTATTGATACAAAGTATTTCCTGTATCAACATGCTGTTTTTGTTTCCTCCTGAATTAAATATGTTTACTGTTAGATTTAATTCAGAGTCGGCTGTTTAAATAAGAACAGCATATTTTACATTAGGTAAAATATTCAGGTTCAGATATACTGACAGCTCTCCAAGTAAGACTTTAACATAAAACGGTCCAGTTATGAAGCTGAACTTTAATCTGAGCCAAACCGATTTACTCAGGAACAAATCAAACACTGAAATAAACCAAACATAAACATCCATCCATCCATCTATCCATTCGCTTCCACTTCTTATCCTTTTCAGGGGCGCGGGGGCGCTGGAGCCTATCCCAGCTGTCATAGGGCGAGAGGCGGGGTACACCCTGGACAGGTCGCCAGTCTGTCACAGGGCTAACACATAGAGACAGACAACCATTCACACTCACATTTAGATTTGATTTAGACTAATCAATTAACCTATCCCCACTAAGTGCATGTCTTTGGACTGTGGGAGGAAGCCGGAGTACCCGGGGAGAACCCACGCAGACACGGGGAGAACATGCAAACTCAGGACCTTCTTGCTGTGTGGCAACAGTGCTGTCATGGGGCAGCACGGTAGCACGGTATATAGGTTATCCAAGTCTTATATCAAATACAAGTTATCTAAGTGACTTATATATCATGTTTAACCTGAGTAGTGAAAGACCGCGGGAGGGTTGAAAACGATGTGCCGGGAGTCTACTGTTCTTGTCGACTCAAGAGAGCCTCGACCTCCCGGTCTGCTATGGAGCTGGTGGGTAACAGACGCCCCCGAAAACGTCGGAACACTTTTGGAAATATATGATATCTTGATAAATCGAGCAGATATTTGAAGTTTACACAGCTACATTCTCACCTGAAAAATATGTTAAAAGTTTATTTTGTGACCCAGAAAGAGTAATATTGAAAAGTTTTTAGCCGCGCTCTTCGGCCATTGCTGTGTTTGAGTTTTGGAAGAAATGCATTCTGGGATATTTGGCTGCACCAAGTCCACACAAATCACCACTGATGCATGCTCGATAAAACAGGAGGAGCCAGAACACATCCGGGAATTTTGAGCGTACTTGGCTTGATGTGTACTGAATTGGAACAGTACTTGGTCTCCGACTGATGATGTGTAAGCATATTGAGATACAGCCTTAGTTCCTAGTTTCCCATGTTAGGTTTCTTTTCCCAATACTTTGATAGAGGCAGCTTTATTTTTGTAACACATACACTGTTACCCCTTTAGTGTTTGAGTCCTGCAGGTGGGTCATACCTCTGCCTGCCACAGCAACACATTCAGTTCAATTCAATTTTATTTATATAGCACCAAATCACAACAACAGTTGCCTCATGATGCTTTACATTGTAAGGTAGACCCTACAATAAGAGTGCTACTCTGTAGTAAACTACACAGTGGTTTGGACCCAGAAGCAGGGTTCATCACGTCATCACTTAACAACAGAATTGTCCGAAAGTCTCCTTATATTTCAGTCGCATCGCTATAAGTGCAATGGTAATGTCTGCCGATAAGTTCCACTTTGTTCTTACTGTTTGCTGCGGTGATGACGTCACATGCTTTTACGAAGGTCCTGCCATATCACGAGTCCGAGAAGCACTAGGCATGTTTTTTCTCCATGAGTGCAGGGGAATAGCGATCTCCAGCCGTGTGCGTTCCTGCGCAAATGTGAGTCAAAATCCCTCCAGTTCTATGAGTCCATTTCCGCTTATAGCACGGGTTGTACTTTGACGTTAATTACAGGGGGTTTATGCTAGGAGATTTATAGAGATTGGTAGAGGCATGTGACTTACCACCGTAGCCTTTGTTGCGGGTTGGATCTGTGCACCGCAGTTGGGTTATTTAGCCACTAGAGGGCGCTGAAGACCATGTAATTGCTGACATTTCCTAATTTTGGGGCATTAGATCTTTTCTGTTGCCTGAGCTATGCAGATATTCTTGTTTCCTGCCTGTTTAAATGGAATTGTGGGACTTATGTCAGAGCATTCGGCTGATTATTTGTGTTACAGTGCATTATATTGGCGAGATGTTGGGAAGTGATGATTGTTATATTTACATGTCATAATTGTTTCTCCTTGTTATTCAGAACCACACGCCTGTCCACCCCTCCCACACTTGTTAAGTATGCCTACTGCTGTACTGTTGAGCTGCTGTTAACTTCCATTAAAGTATATCCGGACATCACTCTCTGTGCCCCACTCTCTGACCGGAGTTTAAGTCCTGAGGGAGCTATCATCCCAGCATCCCAGATATAACTCTCTAACAAGAATAGTGGTCATAGTAAGCAAGTCTGAGGCTACGTCCACACGTACACGGGTATTTTTGAAAACGGAGATTTTCCGTTTTCGTTTTAAAAAATAATCCCGTCCACACGTAGACACAGAAATGAAGGAAAACGCTGCTAGAAACATGCCAAAGCAACAGGTGGCGATATATTCCTAACCGTGTAGAAATGTTGGCCAATCAGAAGTCTAGAAGCCTCGGTAGGAAATAGTAAACAAAGATGGGGCATAGAAGCACAACCGAGTGGTATGTGTGGAGGGACAGTAACTGTGTGTGTATATGTAAGCATTTAAACACTGCAGAGAGTACAATTAACAGTAACAGTATTGTAGAAATTCATTTCACCGAAACAATAACGTGGCGCACAGTGTGACGTCAAAAAAGGCGCACACCTTTGACGCTGCTTTTTCTCCGTTTTTCTCGTCCACACGTAAATGCAAAAACAGAGTTTTCGAAAATATCCACCCTGGCAGGCGTTTTTAGAAATCTCCGTTTTCAGTGACCGAAAACGCCGTTTACATGTGGACGAAAGGTGCAAACGCATAGAAAAATCTGCGTTTTCAAAAATACCCGGGTACGTGTGGACGTAGCCTCAGTATCAACTATGAAGAGAAGACTTAATGTCTTAGTGACCCCTGACCTTTACTGACCTCTGTCCTTCTGTTGCAGGTCTGTGTGTGCTGCTGCTGCAGGTGAGTTGATGGAAGTGAAAACAATCAGTGAGACTCCAACAAGAACACAAATACACTTACTCTGTGTGTGTGTGTGTGTGTGTTTCTTCATCAAATCAAATCAAATCAAATCAAAATTTATTTATATAGCACATATTAAAAACAACAAAGTTGACCATAGTGCTTCACAGTCAGTAAAAGCATGAGACAATTAAGACAAAACAAAAAAACAAACAATAGGTAACAACACAACAAGCTAGACAACAGCCAATAATAATAATAATGGATTGCATTTATATAGCACTTTTCTACTCACCCAAAGCGGTTTACAGTTCCACTATTCATTCACTCTCACATTCACACACTGGTAGAGGCAAGCTACAGTTGTAGCCACAGCTACAACCTGGGGAAGACTGACAGAAGCGAGGCTGCCATATTGCACCATCGGCCCCTCTGGCCAACACCAGTAGGCGGTAGGTGAAGTGTCTTGCCCAAGGACACAACAACCAGGAACAAAGAGAGCAGGGGGATCGAACCGGCAACCTTCCGATTACAGATGAGCTTCCCAATCCTTCTGAGCCACGGTTGCCCCCGACAGCTAACTAGTTAAAAGCATGAGACAATTAAGACAAAACAATAAAACAGGACAACAAACAATAGTTAACAACACAACAAGCTAGATAACAGCCAACTCGGTAGAATCAAAAGCCAAAGTAAAAAGATAAGTTTTAAGACATGATTTAAAAGACTGGATAGACTCGGCAGTACGAATATGAACAGGGAGGTTATTCCAGAGTCTAGGTGCCACGGTTGCAAAGGCCCGGTCACCTCTCGACTTCAGTCGAGACCTAGGTTGTGCTAGGAGCATGTGATTGGACGATCTTAGTGCTCTGTTGGGATTGTATAAGTGGAGTAGTTCGGAAAGATAGCTGGGCGCTAAATTATTTAGAATTTTAAAAGTGAACAAAAGAATTTAAAAATCGATACGATATTTAAGAGGAAGCCAATGTAATTTGGCTAAAATTGGAGTTATGCGTTCATAGATTCTCGTACCTGTTAAAAGATGCGCAGCTGCATTCTGAACTAACTGAAGCCGGTAAAGAGAAGAGTGTTGGAGGGAGTTACAGTAGTCCAGTCTGGATGTGATAAATGCCTGGAGAAGCTTTTCAAGGTCCTTTAAAGGAAGGAACGGCTTTGCTTTGGATATCTGACGCAACTGGTAAAAGCTGTTTTTTACAACAGTGGAGACCTGTTTCTCAAGTTTAAAAGAGCCATCCAGGAACACTCCAAGGTTTCTTACAGTGAGCGAGAGGTGGCTAGCAAGAGGGCCAAGGGCATCAGCTAACTGGTCTGGCGGAGTGTGACTATTAAAGACTACGATTTCGGTCTTATTCTCGTTCAGTGTAAGAAAATTATGTGATAACCAAATTTTAACTTCATGCAGACAGTTGAACAGAGGTTGCAAAGAAGCAGACACTTCGGATTTCAAAGGTGAATAAATCTGGATATCATCGGCATAACAGTGAAAGGAGATGTTATATTTTTTAGAAATTAATCCCAACGGCAACATGTAGAAAGAGAAAAGAGCAGGACCGAGCACGGACCCTTGAGGCACGCCACAATAAATAGGGGCAGAAGGAGAGTTGCCCCATAGCAACAGAGAACGACTTCTCTGAGAGGTAAGATTGAAACCAGGATAAAACCGTACCTTTGAGACCAACAACATGTTCCAATCTTGATAGAAGAATGTTTTGGTTAACCGTGTCAAAAGCAGCAGTCAAGTCAAGTAAAACTAAAACCACGGAATAGCCAGAGTCAACCGTTAAAAGAAGATCATTAAAAACTCTAAGTAAGGCTGTCTCTGTGCTGTGGTGAGGTTTCAAACCAGACTGAAACTTTTCATTAATACCATTTGCATCTAAAAGGCCTGAAGTTGTTTTAGAACTACCTTTTCCAATATTTTGGAAATAAAAGGGAGTTTGGAGATCGGCCTGTAGTTAGTGAGAGCATTAGGGTCAAGATTTTTCTTTTTCATAATAGGTTACACAACAGCATGCTTAAAGACAGACGGTACACAACCTGATGACAATGATGCATTCAGCAGAAGTAAGATACAAGGACCAATAACATGTAAAGCTTCCTTAAAGAAACGAGAAGGAAGAATATCGTGCGGGGAAGCAGAGATTTTGAGATGATCAATTATGTCTTTTAAAACAAGCATTCAGAGGCTGGAACTGGGTCTAAAACTGATGATGAATGAGACGGATGAGAAGCCCTTAGAGCTGAGACTTTTTCAGAGAAATACTTTAAGAATTTATCACAAAGAGCAGGGGAGGCATCCCTATAAGTGATAGTGCAAGGGTTTACCACAGAGTTAAAAGTATTAAAAAGGGTTCAGGGGTTGTGGCTATAAGTCATAATAATGCTAGACAAAAAGGCAGATTTGGCAGCTTTAACAGACTTTTGATACTTAGATAAACAATTATGAAGGATGTCCAGAGAGACGTGGAGTTTGTCTTTCCTCCATTTTCTCTCAGCGTGACGACATTCACACCTAAGGGCGCGAGTAGTATCATTTAGCCAGGGTTGTGAGGATTTGGCACGTTTAATCCTCAGAGGTGCCACAGAGTTAAGAATGTCAGCGCATGTAGTATAAAAGAGGTTTGCAAGCTCAACGGCTGATAAAACCCCAATACAGTTAGCATCAGAGAGGGGAGAGTCATGGAAAGCATCAGTGTATGTGGGCGATTGACTGGGAGTTAATCGTGCGCATTTGCCGCACAAGACCATCACTGTTCAAATCCACATTGCTCAATACAGTATTAAACAAAAGCGGGAAGTGATCAGAAATCCCAGAGTCCTTTATGTCCGTGATGCAAATATCCAGACCATAAGATAGTACCAAATCAAGTATATGACTTAGCGGAGGAGACGGCTTGCCGTGAACACTGGCGCCATCTTGGCAAAATGTATAGGTCTTCATCATCATCTCTCCTGCAAATCCTCCTCCACATCACCACATCACCCATCCCCCACAACCTCATCTCCTCCTTTCTTAGCCTTCGGTATTACATCTGTAGTAGAGTCCTCCCCTCCTCCTCCCTCTATGTCAGTGCTCAGACTCATCTCCTACCTGGTGGTCTTCTGTCCATACGTGGTCTGTACTGCTCTGCTGCTGTCGATCTTCTCCACCTGCTCAGGTAGTTATGAACAAACTCTCTCTGATCACTTCAGTGCTCCATCCTGATGTCTTAACCCTGCCCACAGGTGACACACCTGTCGTTTCCATGGAAATGAGCCAGCCTGCTGTACAGGATGATGTCACTGCTGAACATCACTTCTGACCTGATGGATCTCAGAGTGCTGGAGTTGAAGCAGGAACTGTCTGAGTGTCTCAGTGACTAGTTTCTGTGATGCTTTCTGCTTTAACTGCTTTGAGCAACAATAAAACACTCATTACAGCCCAGATACTGACACAGAGAATCAGAGTCATCCTCACAGAAACAGGATTGAAGTCACTCAGGAATGTGAACTCTGGCTGATATAAGAGGATTATTTATTTATTATGGTTTATTCTATGCTGATGAGGTTAGCCTGAGGCCACATCCACACTGATACATTTTTGTTTGAAAACGCATCTTTTTCTCTCCGTTTTGGCCTTCCGTCCACACTGAGATGGAGTTTTTGGTCAAGGAAATCAGAGCGTTGTAAAAACGCTCTCCAAAACACATACATTTGAAAACGCAGTTTTCACGTCCCAGTGTGGACAGCGAACCCGGAGCCTTTTCAAAAACAATGACGCATTTTAGTCATGTGATGCAGTCATGTGACCAATTAAACTAAGATAGCGGAGGGCATTATACAGCAATTGTTTTGTTTGCTCTCAATTCTGACAGCCCTATTAAAGATTAATATGAGTCTGTACATGCTCCAGACAGCTTTTCTTCAAATTCTTTAATTCTCACTCGCTTGTGCAACTTTGTACTTTTGTGTTACTCGCAGCAACAACTCCACCTCATTGTTAGTCCATTTAAAAAACTCGGTGCTTTTCATCAACATTTTGCCGTGACGTTTCAAAGAGCCGGAAAGTAAATAAACAGCAGACAGAAATGAGGCAGGCCGAATCGTCTTGTGTTTCACGCATGCGCAGGACTGGAACGTAAGCGTTTTCAGCCGTTTCAATATGGACGCACAACTCTGTGAAAACGACTGAAAACGCTAGTGTGGACGCGGAGCGTTTTCAGACGAAAATGCCGTTTTCAAATCTATCCGGGCTAGTGTGGACGTGTGGACCTAGGGTGGACCTTAAAGTGTAAGCATCAATAACCTGTGATGGAAACAGGAACAAATAAAGACAAACATCACACCTCCAAGAAAGATGAGTTCTCACAAACACAGAGCTGATCTTATCATGACGGTTACTCCTGTTTATAATGTGAAAACAGCTCACTCACAGCTGAGGTGTCAAACTGTCCTTCACAGGACTTCTGCTTTTCTTTAGTTTTAATAAATTCATTGTTTGCACATTTTTATCTCTTTAACTCTGAGACCACAGAGAAAAACAGGAACAAGACTTCTTACTCTGTCTGTCTAGGGTGATCGTGGCTCAAGAGTTGGCAGTTTGTCTTGTAATCAGAAGGTGGCCGGTTCAAGCCCCATCTTGGACAGTCTCGGTCGTTGTGTCCTTGGGCAAGACACTTCACCTACCGCCTACTGGTGTTGGCCAGAGGGGCCGATGGTGCGACATGGCAGCCTCGCTTCTATCAGTCTGCCCCAGGGCAGCTGTGGCTACAACTGTAGCTTACCTCCACCAGTGTGTGAATGTGAGAGTGAATGAATAGTGGAATTGTAAAGCGCTTTGGGTGCCCAGAAAAGCGCTGTTTAAATGCAATCCATTATTATTATTAAACTGAAAGGAAGAAAATAGCAAAAACAACCTGCAGCTGTCACCTCATTTAAACAGTTTTTAAACTGAAATCCTAAAACGACAAAACGTCACAGCATTTAAACCTTTTACACTGAGAAACAAAGAACATGTGGATTTACACCATCCAGGTCCTGATGGAGGGCCTTTGCTGCTGAGGGCCCCTCTGCCAGTAAGAGTGATTGATCCATTTAATTCATTCATCTGTCAAGTTCAAATAGCTGAACACTGAAGCATCACAGACCTGTCCATCTCCACAGAGTTGATCCAGCCCTAACTATATGCTTTAGCAAAAAGGAAAGTTTGAAGCCTAATCTTAAAAGTAGAGATAGTGTCTATTTAATATAGTATTAAATAGTTGTCATTATTTGTAGAGTATTTATTAGATGTTGTTAAAGATGATCAGATAAGCTGTTTGTTTAGTTTAATGCTGTGGCTTCAGTCAGCATCACTGCGCTGTATAGTTTTATTTTCCTGATCTTTCTGTTAATGTTGCTGAATAAAAGCTGGTTGGTCTGCACCTCACCTCTGCCTCGAGCCTCCTATAAACCAGCAGAGGGTCTTCATCCAGTTATTACAGCTCCATACAGGTCCATAATGACATTAATCCTCAAAAAACGTTCTGGCATAATAATTGTGCACACAGTGTAAAACTGAAGAAGCTTCTTGGATGAAATGTCTTCAAGAAACTTAAAATGTCCAGACACTTTTGTTTCTGAGCTCCTTAATTCAATTCAGTTTTATTTACACAGCGCCAAATCACAACAGCAGTCGCCTCAAGGCTCTTTATATTGTACAGTAGATCGTACAATAATAGATACAGAGAAAAACCCAACAATCATATGACCCCCTATGAGCAAGCACTTATTACAGTATAACTAAGGGAGGATTGAAGTCTACTTTTAAAAGTAGAGATAGTGTCTGTCTCCTGAAAACTGAAGGTCTGTGTATATATGTATATATTTATGCTTATATTCATATTCTCTTATTCCCCTTTGTTTGATATCCTAATTCTGTACTTTCTCTGTGTTCTGCTACTACAAACTGGATTTCCTGGAGGATAAACATGAGGCATTAATAAAGTTTTATCTCTCTGTTAAAATCCCCCAAAATAAATGAAATGTGAATTTCAGGCAGACATGTTTTTAAAAGAGTCACTTAAATGGAAAAATGTCACATTCAGCTGTTGGGAACGAGCCTCATTAAGACCTCGAGTGTGAGCGACTTTGTTGTGTTTTTAAAACTAGCCAATAGGAGCGTCTGTGGATATCAGCTGAGGCTGAACTCAGGAACACCATCACATATAAATACACAGAATTAAAACACTAAATAAAAGAGATCATTAAATAAGGATCAAATCAATATGTCAGAGGTCAAAGGTCAGGCAGAAGAGGTGTGGTTAAACACTGGCAGGAGCAGCAGGTCAGAGGGGGCGGGGCCATGCCAAGACTTATTTTAAGTGAAGTTTAAAGTGGAGCGACAGCAGCAGTCACACAGCAGTAACCAGCTCTGTCTGCCAGGGTCAAAGGTCAAACAAGTCCTGCAGCTGACCCACACACAGACTTACACAGAGAGTGATGAATCCACACATCACTCGGCTGGAGGAAGCGGGGTTTCCACACCGTCCAATCAGAAACCAGCGTTGACGCTGAGCCCCGGGTCTGTGACAGGAAGTCCATGAACAGGCAGACACTCAGCAGCAGGCTGACCTCTGACCTCTGAGACAGAGGGAGGAGTTTGTGTCACCAGGGGGCGCTGCAGCATCACCTGAGAGCTTTAAGAACAACAACAGTAAGTGAAAGTCACACTTCTGTTGGTGTGCGTTATCAGCAGACCTCCACCCTCTGCAGGAAGCTCAGATAAGAAGCAGCCAATCACAGAGCAGAAAGCATGTGACTTCCTGTTCCTGCTGTTACTGTGACAACAGCTCCGGGGACAGAGAGCAGCTTTCTAAAGAGGAAAGAAAACCTCCATCCCTCCAAAGAGGAAAGATGCTGTGAATGTGCAGGTGTCATGTGACCCACCTGATGTAGTGATTTAAGACTGTACGAACAATAATAACAACATGTTTAATACAGAGTCAGGTGATCCATGCAGAGCAGATCCATGTGATCAAACACAGCTGGATCACATGTTTCCTCTCCTGGAAACAGAAACCCTTCATGTATAAAGGCTCATGTACCCACTGAGCCCTGCTCTCAGATCTGTGAGGCTTTAACAAACAACAGTTTAAAATCATGTTTAGCATCTTCTGTCAGTGTGGAAGGTCACACACTTTCCTGTATGTTTGAACCCTGAACTACTGGCTGTTCATGTCAGCCTGGATATAAATACACACCTGCCTGCTGTGATAGACCCCAGCACTCACATATTACTTATAAGTGACTTCTATGTATATATATGCATGTATATATTGTGTATATTGTGCTATTTCTTACTTAGTGTGTTGTGTGTCTTTGTTCCTGTTTGTACTGCAGCACTGTAACCAAAATAAGTAGTTAGTTAAGTTAGTTAAAATAAGTAGCTAGTTTAAAGGCTGTAGGTTGCAGCCGTTGCTCTAACACTGTATAAATGTAACAGGGCTCAGTGCTGGTTCTAACAGTCTGAGCTGCTTCAGGCTTTATTTGTGAAGAGCACAGCAGCTTACAAACACGTAGCTGGGCCTGGACCGCCACAAAGGAGTGTTTGTTAAAGCCTGCAGTAAATCCAGCAGCACAATGATGGAAATGCAACACAGAAATGATGAAGAGGAGCAGAATTAAAGCCAAAGCAAGTCCAGTTCATACAGTTAGGTCCACGAATGAAATAAGGGAAAATAAAATATTGGTTGGATGCACCTGTCTGCACCCTTAATGCGCTCTGGTCGCTATGGTAACGTGTAAACATTTCTTTCAAAATAAGACACACGACTATAACACGGGAAAAGACCCAGGGAAAGAAAGTTAACGATAAAAACCCCAAAAAAGAAAAAAGAGAGCAGCCTTTACCGAGGTGAGAGGATTGCTTCGCCGGTGTACGGGCGTGAAATATGGTCTCATGTATCCAGCTACATTGAAGATCACGGCCCCAGCTGGCGAGCAGATGTCTTTCGAAGACCCGAGCAAGGCAAAGCACTACGTCGAGACCAATCTGCGCCCACGGGAGACGGAGGGAGAGTGACAGTTAATTCACGGGCCATAACAGGTATCATACGCTGCGTGCTAGCATTGAGGTAGTCTGCACAGGCTGTACTTTGACTGGTAAACGTCGCCACGCTACAGTTGGATGCATTTTATGTTTGGACAATGTATAGCTACAATATGTTGAGGGTTTCTGTGGACATCATGTGGCCTGGAGAATATTTTATTTAAGAATATCTTTAGTATCCTTATTGGTTTTCTCTTTTCTCTGCCACGTCAATGTGGCTAACGTTGAGTCCCAACTTGACACTATACCCCTAATAGTACTTTTACTTTGTTTTCTAATGTATTCTGTTTAATTAATCCCCTTTTTACCACCAGTGTCATTAATTTTATTGGACTTTACTCTTTTCTTGTGGGATTATTTTCCAATTGTGAGTGTTCGGAACTGTACCAGCCTGTAAGCGGATGGGTGCCGGCATGCATGCAGCAATAATAGTGTTGAGACAAGGGTCCTATTGCATTTTGTTCTGCCTTTGCTGAGTTCATGTAAGAGTTTAAGTTAGTGCAAACGTGTTATATGCCTAGGAGAGAGAGGAGAGTTTTCAGGGCAGTCTCAGGTTTAAGGAAGACCAGCCCAGGGGTCCAGGATGGTAAGAGGTTTGTCTATGTTTATCTGTTTGCTTTTGTCAGTTTTGTTTTGGGTTTATTTGTGGTTTATGATTTGACTCAAACAGGCATTGAAGTACTGAGCTATAGCCAATGTGTAGGACCGGTTTATTATCGATTGTGGCACTATGATTCTGGATAATGTAAATAATCAACAAGAAGCGGTTTCATTCATTAGCTGGAACGTCAAAGGGCTGAATAATTTGGTTAAAAGGAGCAAAGTATTTAGTCATTTGAAATCATTCAAACCTGATGTAATGTTTCTACAGGAGACACACTTAAATATTAACTCCCAAAAAAGACTAAGTTGTAAGTGGATTGGACAAATATATCATTCGCGTTTTAACTATAAAGCCAGGGGAACAGCAATTTTAATTAGGAAGGGGGTTCCATTTGAACACTCTGAAGTAATATCAGATCCTAATGGCAGATATATTGTTGTAGTGGGCAAGCTGTTTAATACACCATTAATATTGGCTAATATTTATGGACCTAACTGGGACAATGCACAATTCTTTCTTAATTTTTTTTCGACTCTCCCAGACCTTAACTCCTACAAACTAATTCTAGGTGGAGACTTTAATTGTGTCCTTCATCCCCAGTTGGACCGGTCAAGCGTAAGGTCGAGCAACAATCTCTCGTCAGCTGCAGTGGCTATTAATTCCCTCCTTCGTTCTTACGGCTTATCAGACCCTTGGCGTATAAAAAATCTAACTACGAAGCAATTTTCCTTTTTCTCCCCTGTTCATCATAGTTACTCCAGGATTGATTACTTTATTGTCGATAATCAGCTACTTCCCTTAATTTCCAGCACCAAATATCACAGTATAGTGTTATCAGATCATAGCCCTGTGCAGATGGGTCTAGTTTTTCCAGGCAATGTAGTGCCCCAACGAACATGGCGGCTAGACCCCCAATTACTTTTATGTGAACACTTTAGAACATTTCTCAACAATCAGATTGACTTCTTTTTGGAAATTAATGACACTCAGGATGTGTCAAGGGGAGTTTTGTGGGAGTCTATGAAAGCCTATATTAGGGGCCAAGTTATTTCTTATGTGGCACATAGAGACAAGGAGCGTTCTAAACAACTTAAGGAACTGGCTGGCGAAATTGCAGATATTGACAAGCGCTATGCTCTTTCACCTACGCCAGATCTTTTTAAGGAGAAACTACTGTTGCAAACTGAATTTAACACGCTTATGACATGGAAAGCCGAAAAAAATATTTTTAAATCCAGACAGGTATACTATGAGCATGGAGATAAAGCGGGGAGGCTCCTTGCACTTCAGCTCAAACAGCAGTCAGCTGAACAAATGATTTCAGGAATTGAAATAGGTGCTGACTCGATATCCCGCAACCCCCGAGTCATTAATGACCAGTTTAAACAATTCTATTCTACCCTATATCAATCAGAGGTGGGTAGTAACTCACTTGAGATCTACTCGTTTCTTGATTCACTGGATCTTCCCAAGCTTTCTCCAGATGCTCAGTCGTCTTTAGAACAGCCATTGTCGATTGAGGAGATAGCGAGTGCTATCAAGTTGTCTCAGACTGGAAGGGCGCCAGGTCCGGACGGTTTCCCCATAGAGTTTTACAAGGAATTCTCTTCAAAACTCACACCTATCCTAAAATCAGTCTATGATGAATCTTTTGCTACTGGAAATCTGCCGCAGACGCTTACCCAGGCCACGATTTCAGTCTTACTAAAGAAAGATAAGGATCCTGTACAGTGTAGTTCATACAGGCCAATAAGTCTTCTGTGCTGTGACTATAAGATTTTAACCAAAACTCTTGCACAACGGTTAGACCCTATTATTTCCACCATTATCAATGAGGACCAAACAGGCTTCATTCCTGGACGGCAGTCATTTTTTAATGTGAGAAGACTATTTAATGTGATATTTTCCCCCCATTCAACAATACATCCGGAAGTTATTCTGAGCCTTGACGCTGAAAAGGCGTTTGATAGAATCGAATGGTCCTATCTTTTCGCAGTTTTAGAAAAATTCGGCATGGGGCCTACTTTTTGTAGGTGGATCAAAGTCCTATATTCAACACCTATGGCTGCAGTCAGGACAAATGGTCTGATTTCGGAATATTTTTCGCTCTACAGGGGAACGAGGCAGGGTTGCTGCCTGTCGCCCTTCCTGTTTGACATTGCAATCGAACCACTGGCAATTGCTATCAGATCTGATGGGAGGATTAAAGGTATATCCAGGGGTGAAATAAACCATAAAACTCTGCTTTATGCTGATGATCTCCTTTTGCAGATATCAGACCCAATTGAGAGTATGCCCTACCTTCTCCACTGGCTACAAGAGTTTAGTAACATATCGGGGTATAAAGTTAATTTGTCAAAATCTTTATTGTTTCCATTAAATAATCTGGCAAAACAGATCACTTATGAAAATTTGCCTTTTAAAATTGAAAATGACAAATTTACATATCTGGGAATAGAAATAGCTGGCTCAATTAAGGCTATTTTCCAGTATAACTACAGGTCTATCTTAGATCGTACCAAAACTGATCTGGATAGGTGGTCAAAAATTCCATTCTCACTGGCAGGACGGATAAATGCAGTGAAGATGACTGTAATGCCCAGGTTTCTTTATTTATTCCAAATGATTCCCATTTTTCTCCCCAAATCCTATTTTGCTCAGCTGGATCGCTTTATCTCTTTGTTCATATGGAACAAAAAACCTGCACGTATAAGGAAAGCAAGCCTGGAGAGAGCTAAATCTGATGGTGGTTTGGGTTTACCCAATTTCTTATTTTATTATTGGGCAGCTAATATTGTCAAGCTGACATATTGGATAACCATGTTTGCAGATAAGGAGGGTCCAGTCTGGACTGATATGGAACTGAGAGCTGCACTCCCAGTTTCTCCGATTTTGATCTTAACTGCCCCTCTCCCACTAAATATCAAAGCACCTGAGCTGAACTCAAATTTGGTGGTTCAAAATTCGATTAAGATCTGGGGTCAATTCAGGAAACATTTTAATTTGACAAATACATGTAGCTTCTCTCCAATAATGTTTAATCATCTTTTTGCACCATCTCAAATAGATCATTCATTTGCAGCTTGGCACAGAAGTGGCTTGGTCTTCTTTCGAGATCTCTTCACTGAGGATGGCTTTGTTTCATTTAAATCTTTATGTGAAGACCATAATTTACCTAAGTCTCACTACTTCAGATACCTTCAGGCTCGGAGTTTTGCCTCTAAATTTTTCTCAGGGTACCCATCTTCACCCTCTAAAGACCTACTGTATTTAGTTCTTAATGTGAGTCAACCCACTAAAAGAGCAATATCAAAGATCTATGCATTAATTCTTGATAGCTGCCCTCATACATGGGACAAAACTAAGGCAGCATGGGAAGGGGAGGTCGGAGAAATTATACCAGAAGACACCTGGAAAAATACCATACAGCGTATACACACATCTTCTCTCTGTATTAGACATGGCTTGATTCAATTTAAGGTTGTCCACAGGTTGCATTATTCTAATGACAGACTGTCTAAATTATACCCTAATGTTGCACCAAACTGTCCTAGATGTGATTATTCTCCTGTTTCTTTGGGGCACATGTTTTGGTCATGTCCCTCTTTGTATGGTTTCTGGTCATCAATCTTTCAATCACTGTCAGCTATATCTGGCGAAACACTGCGGCCTGACCCTTTGAAAGCTATCTTCGGTGTAGCTCGTGCTGAGCTAAAGCTCTCCCACCTCCATAAAAATGCAATAGCCTTTGCCTCGTTGCATGCCCGCCGTCTGATACTGTTGAACTGGAAGGCGACGAATCCTCCTTCCTATGTCCATTGGATTAGAGAGGTGATGTTGGGATTAGCTCTGGAAAAAATTAGGTATACAGTGCACGGCTTGGAGGGTAAATATGACAGAACCTGGTCACAGTTCATAACTCATATCAAGAGTCTGCCTTTTGCCTGACTTAATGTTCTTTATTTGTTGGTAATTTATGCTCTCGCTCTCTTTTCTGACTGCCGTCCCTAGTCTCCTCAATGTCCGTACTTTGACTGTTGGCATTTATTTATTTTTTGTTACTTCTCTCCTGTGCCAGAGGTCCGGATGTTGGTGCTATAATGATTGACACAGATTGGTTTTTTTTTTGCTTTTTTTTTGTTTTTTTTTTGTATTGTGTTTTCTTATTTGTGGGGATGCCACCTGGATGGGGGTGGGGGGTGGGGTTCACAACTTTTGTAAGAAATGCTGAACTGTTTTGTTGAAAACTATAAATAAAGTTGTAAAAAAAAAAAAAAAAGAAAAGAAAGTTAATAAAAACCCCGAAAACCATCAATTTCACACCGAGCCTCGACTCTCACGGCCCGGTACCAAACGACTCACGGACCGGTCTGTGACCCAGGGGTTGGGAACCGCTGCATTAAGACATGAGTAGTTCAGGGCTGCACGTCATTTTCATTGTTAATATCTTTGTGAAAAGCACATTGATGTGAAAATCATGAGAGTCATAGTGCCTACAACACAATTAAAGATTCATTTAAAACAAAGTCACAAGTTATCATCATCTTCAGAACATTTCATTAAACATTAGAGACAGACTGCTGTGCACATCTCATCACTATCCAAATAACCTACAGTCCACAAAGGCATCATGAACCAGTGTTCAGGGCTGTGGTCTGTCCCCAGTTACATGGATCCAGCTGGTTCCCTGGAGGTGACTGTTGCTGTGGTTTGGTGTCCAGTTACTTTTGGTCCCTTTAAACCAGGCTGTCACATGTTCAGGATGTGAAACTCCTGAGCCCTTCATCCACAGTTAAGGTGGAAACCCTGAATGATGTCAGGGTTCCTGGGTCGCTGACCGAGTGTTTCCTGTTTGATTGTGTCTCTGTGCGTCATGTTCACTTCATCCTGTCATCACCATAAACCCCGGCCACATCCCCAGTCAGCCTGAGTGGGTCCTGTCTTCTCCACGTCCACACCACCTTCATGAATGCACAGGCACCCCCTGTCCCGCCCCCTCCAGACCTCCAGAGAACCCACAGAGACACACGGAGAACCCACAGAGACATAGGGAGAACCCACAGAGACACAGGGAGAACCCACAGAGACAGAGGGAGGAACCCACAGAGACAGAGGGAGAACCCACAGAGACACAGGGAGAACCCACAGAGACAGAGGGAGGAACCCACAGAGACATAGGGAGAACCCACAGAGACACAGGGAGAACCCACAGAGACACAGGGAGGAACCCACAGAGACAGAGGGAGAACCCACAGAGACACAGGGAGAACCCACAGAGACACAGGGAGGAACCCACAGAGACAGAGGGAGAACCCACAGAGACACAGGGAGAACCCACAGAGACAGAGGGAGGAACCCACAGAGACATAGGGAGAACCCACAGAGACACAGGGAGAACCCACAGAGACACAGGGAGGAACCCACAGAGACAGAGGGAGAACCCACAGAGACACAGGGAGAACCCACAGAGACACAGGGAGAACCCACAGAGACACAGGGAGGAACCCACAGAGACATAGGGAGAACCCACAGAGACACAGGGAGGAACCCACAGAGACACAGGGAGAAACCCACAGAGACACAGGGAGGAACCCACAGAGACACAGAGAGAACCCACAGAGACACAGGGAGAACCCACAGAGACATAGGGAGAACCCACAGAGACACAGGGAGAACCCACAGAGACACAGGGAGAACCCACAGAGACACGGGGAGAACATGCAAGCAGAAAGTACAGATGGTGGAGTCAGGACCTGTCTTTTTTTGGCTAGGCCAAGAAATCAACAGTTAGCTTTTGGCCCTCTGAGCTCAAAAACCAATCCACTGTTTACAGTCAAGCTCATTCTATCAGAGATGTTACATGTTTATTTTGAACAGCCATTAAACCATGAAGCCCAGCTGTAACAGGAAGCTGCTCTTATTGAATGTGTTAATAAATCCAACCACAAATGCAAACCTGTTCATTGTGTTCACAGCTGAGGTGTTTAATCAGTGATGGAGACTCTATGACCTTATGTGACGTCTGCTGTGTGTAGGAATTTCTTTTACTTATGTATTAATCACATTATTTTATTGTATAATGCCTTGGTGCCACTGGATTTTAGCATGTCTCACACTCATACAGTAAGACAAATGGTGGGGGTCTAGTAAGGAAGTTGGGGGAAGCAGACAACTCCACAGGAAGAGTCTTTTGTCTCTTTGAGGACTCTGGGAGGTAGCAAGGGAGTGTGAACCGTAAAGTGTGAAACAGCTGTGTGCTGCCTTTTGTTCCTGGAGAAGGTATTTAACTGAGAGCCATGCTAGGCTCAGGTGAGACTCTGCTGACCGTCTGCCCCGCGATCATGCAGGCTCTCCACAACCTTGGTTTGTCTGTTCTTTTTTCCAATTAAAGAATGTTAGCTACCGCTCACCGCTCGTCTGCAGGCTTTATTTAAATGGAAAACTTCCACAACAGCTGGAATCACTGAGATGGTATTTATCTATCACAGTGACTGTGCTGCACCACACCCCACTCACCTCAGAAGCTCCGCCCTCACCGTACACGAGGTCACTGCGGCCCGTCGACCTGAGGAAGGCTGCTGGTCCTGATGGTGTCCCAGGCCTAGTGTAGAAGGACTGCACAGACCAGCTGGATGGAGTCTGTCCCAAACTGCCTGGAGTCCTCCACCATCATTAAACCCCATATTTCCAGCTTCATCAACTACTGGCCACCATCTTCCCCTGTAACAATAAATGCTTTGAAAAGCTGCTCAGGGATCAGCTGCTGGTGTTTATCGGTGCTCTACAGAGAGCATACTGACTCACAGCTGCACTGACACTACGATGGCTGCCCTCTGCCCACACTGGAAGGACTCCACAGCTCCATCAGAAGATGATAAAGGACACTCCACACCGGGTCATTCACTGTTTGAACAGGCAGATCCATCAGACCAGGACAGCCTGGTCCAAACACAGCTTTGACCCAACAGCAGTGAACACAAAGCACCAACATGAGTGTGTTTGTGCAGCTGCAACACAACAGCACAGTGTTTGATTACTGGCATGTTTGTGGTTTCCAACCAGTGTGCACTGAATGGACTGACATGATTAAACACTGTATATGTGACAGAGAGACACGAGACGTCATGTTAATATGTAAAAACATGTGGTTCATACAGCACCAACTGTCATGATCCTGAGTCCATGACTCAGTGATTTTGTGTTTGGTGTATTTATTGTTATTATTTTCATTATTATTTGGGGGCTGTTTTGGGATGGTTTGTGTTTTGGGATTTTAGATACTGGGTTTCTGGGTTTGTGCTGCCTCTGTTGGTCCCTGGTGTTAGTGTTCCCCTGTCTCTTCAGGTTAATCAGGTCCAGCTGTGTCTCCCACCTGTGTGTGAATTCCCAGTATCCCTCTGTGTATTTATAGTGTGTGTTTGCCTCTGTTCCTCGTCACGTCGTCTGTGTTCATCCTCTGTGTTACCCTGCGTACTCTGCATTACTCTGTGAATCCCCTGTGTACTCTCCCTGCTGTCCTCCCTTCATGTTCAGGTTTGCTACTCTTTGGTTTAGTTTCTCCCAGTTTAGTTCATCCGTAGTTCTGTTTTGCCATCCCCACTTTATGTTTGGTATTCTTAATAAATCACCCTCACATCTGAATAAGTGCTGCATTTGAGTCCTCCTTCCACACATCACACGGCTGCTGCCCCAGTCGTGACACCAACATCAGTGATCTCAGGGTAATGATATGGATATGTATGATACTGTGGCGGACCACCAGGTGGCTCCACTCACACCCAAGTTGAAGGGAAGTGCTGGGGTGGAGATTTTGGCGTTTTCTGCATGTGAGGTTCTGCTGAGTCAGTTAATAAAGTTGGAGTGAGACACTGAGACCTCTCCTGTCGTCTTTACATACCTCCACAATACTGATGGAGGCAGCTGTCAATCAGAGGGACTGACAGGAAGTGTGGGTGTGGCCCCAGGGCCTCCATCATGCCTCCTTCCTGCTCTGATTGGAGCTCTGAGGTCAGAGGGGGTGTTTCATGATGTCTGTCTGAAGCTTCCTGACAGTCAGCAGCTTTGACCTTTGACCCACATGAAGCTGACATGTGACTAGGGCTGTGTCCCAATTCAGGGTATGCACGCTTGAAGTACGCACACTACGCGTACTACGGACGGTGCGTACTATAAGTACGGGAAGTGCGGAAGTGAGAAGCCCGTGAAGTGGGACGGTCTACCCTTTGAATTCGCGTCACCAGCTGTGCCTGCCCGTACCACGTCCCCCGATCGGCAACATGGACACAGACCACGTCCTTGCGTGTTCCATTTCCCTGCTAATGGAAGAGCCTCAACAACCCACCCGTCACGGACGAATGATCCTTTTGCGACTACGGGACACCCACGTGCAGGTACAGTGATAAATACATGGCGATACGCCTCCCCCCTGAGATATATGACGTGTGTACCTGTGTACTAGCGTAACCCCCTGATATATGCAAGTGTAGATGTGAGTCCCAGGACTGTGTGGGCCCGCAGCCAGCACACATGTGCAGGTACACTGGTACAGTACATGCGAGTGAAATCCCTGCATGCGAGGTCCACAAGCGCAGAGGTGTGCAAAAATACAATAACATAAAACAAGCAAAATATAATAATGGCTAAATCTGAGAGTTATAAATATACGTACAATATAAGAGTGTATGCATGACTGGATGTGTATACAAAATAGGCATGCCACGTGTGTGTGTGTGTGTGTGTATACAAATGTTACAAATTAAATACAGTAAACAACAACATCAAAAAGATAAAATATACAGAGGCTGATAGTTGGGTCACCACAAGCACAGTGTCCACTGCCTGCGAAAATAAGAACAGCAACAATCAGAACAATAACCAGAATAAAAGAATGTCTGTCGTGTCCTGTATTTACTTTCACCAGACCAGACCCCTGTACTGCAGGATTAACCTGAGTGTCCCGGTCCTGGACAGATACTTGAACAATGAGGACACCAGGCCTGATTTCCGCCTCAGCAGGTAGTCCGTGACAGCGCTGCTGAATCTACTGAAGCAGGAACGGAGACATGGGTGGGGTGCCCCGATCGAGGTCCTCGTGTTCCTCTTCTGGCTGGCGAGTGGCGCAGCCTACAGGGTCGTGTCCAGGGTGTTCGCAATACCCCGTTCCACTGTCCACCGCATTGTGCACAGGGTCACAGAGGTGGTGGTGGCCAAGCGCCACCAGGTCATCCACCTCCCACGGACCCCAGAAGACCTGCATGCCATGTCCAATGGGTTTGCACAGCTGGCAGGCCACAGGGCGTTTGTGAAGGCTGCTGGTGCAATTCACTGCTGCCATGTCCGCATCAAGCCCCCCAGCGGCCCTGACGGTCAGTGCTACAGGAACAGGAAGTTGTACCCGTCCATAATCCTGCAGGCTGTATGTGACCATCAGGGCCGCTTTGTCGATACACATGTGGGCTGGCCGGGGTCAGTGCATGACTCCAGGGTCCTCCGCCACAGCCCACTGTACCGACAGGCCCGTTACCCTCCCCCAGGGCATTTCATCCTTGCAGATGGAGGGTACCCATGTCTCCAACATCCACTCCCCCTCGTAACCCCCTACAAGAGGCCAGTCCACGGTGTGGGAGCCCAGCGCTTTAACTCACATCACGCCAGGGCACGCTCTGTCATAGAGCGTGCCTTTGGAATGATGAAGACAAGGTTCCGTGCCATCTTCCTGCAAGCGCTGGAGGTGCACCACACCTTCGTGCCACATGTATGTCACGCTAACACGAGCATCATTGTTGTATGTCCAATAATAATGGCAACTGTAGTGCACACCCTGGCATGTACACTGTACTTACAAGATTAAACATCTGTCGCAGGTCATAACAGCATGTGCCGTGCTGCACAACATCTGCATCGGTGCTGGTGACATTGTGGCCCCAGATGAGGAACCTGAGGATGATGCCCAAGATGAGGGGGAGACTGGTGTGGAGGCAGTCAGTGGTGCACACTGGCGGGACCAGCTATCGGCTGAGGTGTCTGCCCTGGAGGAGGTACCCCCGGACCACGATTATTGTCAGCAGGCAAGTATCCCTTAGTGGTGCATCTGCACAGTGCTGGGATTTCACGTGACAGACCTGTCTTAACATGCTTGTTTTCACCATGTCATTTTCCCACTGCCATGATTACAATCTAGTGACATGGCAGCTGTCGGTTCCACCAGCCCTGCAGACCCAAGTGGCGGATGTTGCGGTGGACAGTGGGAATAAGCATGCCTGAGCAACATCTGGGGACGCCTCACTCAGTACCTGGCTATGAACCGGGGGTCTCACCTGTGGCACCTCCCTCATCTCTGTGGTCCTGGTCCAGCAGACCAAGCAGCACTGCCCAAGACTCCCTGCCCAGGCACATATCAGGCCTGGTTGATGATGTGTGTGCATGCTGGGACACTCAGGTTTATCCTGGACCGCAGTGGGCAGTGCATTTCCCACAGTCATGTTGTGTTATACGTTGCACTGCTTTCATTTCCACAATTTGTCATGTGCAATAGGTCAGGCCCCCCGAAATTGTGTCATGTAGTTTGTGACAGACATGCACTCACAGTTGGGATGTTCCCACTGTCTTTATTTTCAGAACTGAAATCATTTTGTGTGTGCAGAACAAAGGTTGGCACAACAACATAAATTAAGTTCACCTATGTACATTGCTTTTTATTTACAGAAATCAAATCACTGAAATAATCATGTTTGTACAAAACAAAGGTTGGGGTGCCAGCATAAATAAAGTTCAACTATGTACAGTGGCTGTCTGTGGACACGAATCAGTCCTTTTTCTGCTGCACTAGCTTTTCCAGGACGCCTATCAGCCTGTCCATCCTCTCGCCTCTCCGTTCCTCCATTTGCCGTTGCTGGGCCATGTCCTCCTTTATTAGGGCAATGAGGTCATCCTCCCCGTCCCTCCTCCTTTTCACCACCCGTACCTCAGGCGGCTCCTCATCCCCCTGCCCCACCTAGTGTGGGAGTGGGTTGCCCACTGCTGCACTGGGCCCTGGTGCGTCCTCCTGGATGGAGGAGATTAGGACAGGTGGCCTGGTGGAGGGCCTCTGTCCTAGCACCTCATCCATGGCATCAAACCAGGGCCATGTTGCGGCAGTGGGCTTCCCACTTGCACCCTCGCCCGTCGCTGGATACTTGCACTCCTGAGGGGAGGATACATCACAGGTGGCAGTTGGCAACAACAGCAACAGTGCAGGTTTACATGGGTGGCTTTTCAGTGTTCCGTGTGGAGTTACATCTGTCACTACCACTGTACTTACCTTGTATTTCCGCTTCAGGTTCTCCCATTTACGTTTTGCCTGCACAGGGGAGATTTTCCCCGCCAGGTCCATCTTCTCCACGATTTCCCTGACAAACGACATATGAGAGCACATGTATATCAGGTCATTCCGTTTATGGCACCCACAGCAGGATGTACTGGCTTGGGACCACAGGGCAGACAGTTCACTGTCCCATGTGCCTCCAATACTTGTAGACATCATACTGTTGCTGTACCTCCAACCCACTGCGGCTGAGTGTTTCGCACCCGTGAACAGGTGCTCATTGTCACGGCGGAGTCGAATGAGGTCTGCCGTCTGCTCGGTGGTCCCTGTAATGCAGCGTGACATTGGATTACATTCCCCACCATCCTGCACTTCTGTTTTAGCATTTCTCCATTTGCCGTCAGTTCAGCATTTCCAGCTGTGTGGAACATACACACTGCAATGTCAGGCAATACTGTTTATTGCGGGAAAGGGACAACACTGAGTGGGGCAGAGCACTTACTTTAACAGGCCCTAAGTTGGGGTCGGGGGTTCTCTGTCATATGTTTTGTTTCAATACAAGTCAATTCAGTTTTGTTTGGATGGGGCAGACTCACAACAAAAGTCGCCTCAGGGCGCTTTGGAATATCCCCTTTGAAATATTTGACATGGCAGGTGTGATAACTGTGACAAATGTATGTATATGTTATATTTTATGCATTTGCATTTTATATTTAATGTGCTGCGGACACAGCTACATTCCTGCCTGGTATATGTTGACATTCCTGTTTGCGGCACAGGCAGGGTCATATTAGTACATTATTCATACTGCCCTCGGTCTGGTACAGGATTCACAGCTTTGCAGGTCTGTTCATTTAAGGTTACGTGGGTCGGGCAGGTTTGACATGATTCACCTTGACATTTTCTATTGACCTCCCATTAACTTTTACATCGTGGCATTTGTTTCGCTCCTTCACACATATCTTACATTTGCGGGTGTTGCTGTCCTCCGCCGCCGTTTCAAGCTCCTCCGCAGCTGCTGACATCATTACGCACTGGTCTGGCTGCATCGCGCTATGCATTGTGGGATATATAGGGCCACGAAGCGTGCACCGGACCACGCTTGATATTTGGGGAAATCGACGGCGCATTTGGAGTATGCATTTGAAGTACACTTTGAATTGGGACAGCTGTCGTTGCGTGGCGGTGACGTATTCGCACTTGAAATGCGTACTTCAAGCGTGCATACCCTGAATTGGGACACAGCCAAAGAGTCAGGACGCTCTGTGGAGATCCATCAGAACAGCAGAAACACACTCATCATCTTTATAAACTTGTAATGTTAGACAAACAGCTGCAGAACATCTGGCTGTGGTTTGTTAGCTGTTAGCTGTTAGCAGAGGAAGGCCAAAGCAAAGCTGCATCTTCATCTTCCTCAGGGCTGAATACACAACAGATACTGTAAATACACACAGGCTGCTCTTCATCACCAGCTCCTCCTCCTCTGTGACCCATCAAACTGACTGAACCTCCATCAGAGGAACATCTTCATGGTTCCTGTTCCTGAGGGGACAGAGGACAGTCAGACACTCACGTGGGTCGGTGGGTTTGATGCTGGAGTCTATCCCAGCTGTGACAGCTGATCAATATCCTACAAACAGACTGATCGGTTCTCTGATCTGTGATCGATCAGCTGGAACTAGGATGAGGATCAGAGCCAAGAATTAAACCAGGTTCATAGATTCATACCTGCACGGGCAGGTCATGTGACCCTACATGTCCTCACTCACTGAGCTCTGAGCTCATTGTTCCAGTAATCTGTGTTAAATATGGAATAATCTTTATATCATAAGTCCCATGCAAGAAAAATAACACATTATTCAAGCAAATAATTAAATTTCTCGTGCATAAAGTCAGTGCAGCACTCCAGCCAGGTGCACAAAGAAGCCAAAACCCAAAGAGGTTTCTGCTCTGCTCGCGCTGCAGCAGTGTTACGCTTGTACAGTTAATCTGCTAGCAAAGGTCATTTTAGCTTCTGCGGATCACTTTGACTTTTGATTGGCCTGAGGCGGAGCCTAAAGGAGGCCAGGGTCTCAATGTGATTGGTTACTTCATTGGTGTCAGGACCCTGGCCCTCCAGTGGATAGGGCTGTGCCATATAATGATATATATGCACCAGGGGTAAGTGCAGCCACTCAGCCTCTACTCAATGTGGTCATAGAAGCAGGTGTCACAAGTTAATCCAGTAGTAAGCTATGGCACTTAGCCACAGGTGGCAGCAGTGGACTGACCTCATGTGAGACTGCTCCAGCTGCTATGTGATAGTCAGTGGATCTGCTACAAATTGAAGATCATATGCAAGTTTTTGAAATTAAACCATGACTCTTCCTAACTTAGCTTTGAAACAAAAGATTTCTAACTCTCCGCCAGACTCAAAAACACAGGACAAACCAACTGACACACCTGAGTCACTCACTTTCTTAAATCCACTCACTCTCACTGGCTCTGTTTATTACTAATCACTGTGTAACTGCTGTAAATTCACAGTAACTGCCATCTCCTTACAAATGTTTATTGGATTAACCACACTTATACAGACTGTAAATAACTACCAACTCTCTCCAGCCATGTTGATGGATTGCCTATATTGGCTGAAAATGTTCATTTCCAGGGAAAAGACACAGACAGACTGAAATATGAATGTGTCATATATTTGTTCAAGACGTATTTCTGTGTTATGGAAAACAAAAATATTAAAATCATGATGAACAACAGGAGTGGTGATTTCTATAACTTTGTGTATATAATTTGGCATTTCTTACTGATGTAGGCCAAAAATAAATACATGATATCATTTCATTTAGTTTAAAGGTTTATTTGCAAGACACAAAAACAGAGACAGTAGAAAGTTGCAAATGCATTGTGCATGAAACGATTTCAAACGTGGTGCAGATGTGTCACAGGTTAGTCTGGCTGTAGGCTGTGGCACTTGGACACAGGGGGCGCTGGTTGATTGGAGTCCTTTTGAGTGGACACAACGTAAACTGCACGTTGGCTCGAAACACATATTAATAAATTGCTCAGTGATGAACAAGTACTCAGATCATTTACCTCAGCAGTGTGCTTTGTCAAAACTAAGTAAGTGTGTTGGTAATGAACACATTGACATTCTGTTGTGCAATTGTTATTTACTTGTACTTTATAATTTGACTTTACATACTGCTGGGTGGTTTGTAAAGTTTACAATAACTAGTATTATCATTATGCTATATTTTCTAATATGTATAATAATCTCAAAAGTAATGCCTTGAAGCAGAAAATAATAATACTTTATTAAAACTTAAGACTAAAGTACAGTATTTGAATGTGTGTATTGTGTCTACTGTTTGTTAACTCACCATATTCATAAACGTCTTAATAATAAATTCCATATTCTATTACCACATTATTTGTGATCAGTGGGTTTGCGGGGTTGGGGGTGTGGGGGGGTAGGGTCTTTAGGCTTTGGCCCCCACCCCTGCCACCAGTATATTTTTAAGCAAGTATTTCTAACTTTTATTTGAATATTCAGTTTCCTACCATCTGCTCTTAAAGGATAATCACCAGGTAACCCGCCCGCCCCCTTCGCACACACATGCACACAAACAAAACACACAGTATAATTCACACCCTCATTATAGTGAATAAATATTTATGCCATTTTACACCATCAAACTTAGATAGCTCAGGATGAAGAACCTTTTGCTCTTTAAAGAACCATTTGTAATAGCTAAAGAACCATCTACAAAATAAAAAGGTTCTTTGACGTATGATGGTTCTTTAAAGAACCATGAAGACATCTGAAGAACCATTTAAGAACCATAATTTTTCTGAGAGAAGACGGTGCAGGTGTAGACTCCAGTGTCAGTGAGGTGGAGGTCTTTCAGGGTCAGACTGTAGTCTCCAATTCTCAGTGGATCTTCATCCATCTCTGTGCGACCTCTGTAAACCTGGTCTTCATTGTGTGACTGATTGTTTCCACTCTCATACACGTGGACCTTCCTCTCTTTGGGTTCAGTGAGTCTCCACTCCACTGTGACGTCCTGAGGAAGGTCAGCTGTGGTTGTAAAGGGCAGCAGCACAGACTCATCTGCATCTGTCACATTCACCACCTCTGGCAGAGGACCTGAGAGAAAACAGAGAAGAACATAGACAGATAAAAAAGGTCACTGTTACTGTTCCATGATGTAATGTGGATGCTGCTCTGTTGTTCAGCACTGTGTAAGAAGACACGGGTATTTATTACATAATTAACACATGAATCATTTGAGTGTGGTATAAAATGGGTGTGGTATATGAGACTAAATATTCCCACTGTGTGCACTGCTGAGAAGAAACACACAGCACTGCAAATTCAGTCCAATCTGTGATAAATTATATGCTACAAATGCTAACAAATCATGTCTTTGTATGTTCTCCTGCCAAAGGTTCGTTGCACCTATTATTGTTGAGGTTTACAGACATGAGTGAGGTTGATGGTCCATCGTGTCCTCTGCTGTGTAACCAGCAGCTCCTGTTCTCAGTGTTTCTCTGTGTGTTGATGTGTGAGGCTGCACAAACAGCTGCTTTCCTCTGTCAAACATACAGGCAGTACTGACTTTGAACTGTAACAAGCATTTATTTAATCGGTGAAAGTTGTGCATGAATTAGTGCAGTGTGTTGTAATCTGTCAGCTCTTCATTAGAGACATAAAGGAGACTTAAACTAATTCTTCTGCTTCAGGCTGCTACTGAGGGTCTGCAGAGATTCTAGCAGCTATTAGTCAAAACCAGTAACACTGTAAGTACTCAATTTATTCTGAAGCACTTTCAGAAAATGTGCTGGGGCAGATTGTTCCACAGATTAGGAGCAGCAGTAGAGAAGGCCCTGCCCCCTCTGATCTTCCTCTTGGACCTGGGTCAGCTGGTCAGCTGACCTGAGAAACTTGGGGGGTGGTTAGGGTCAGGGTGGGGCAATTTAAAAACAAACAGAATTTTAAAATGACCTCTAACATATACAGGCCGCCAATGGAGTGAAGCCAGGATGGGACTTTAACTGGGAGTTCCAGTTAAACTCGTGCAGCAGCATTTTGTATTGTGTTAGAGGCGTCAGCAGTCCTTTAAGTTTAGAAGAGACACCTACAGTTTGTCCCTCTTCCATCTGCGTTCAGCTCTACGACACTCCCTCCTCACAGCCCGAGTGGCGTCATTAAACCAAGGTCAGTTTTAGCCTTGGGCTTCCTGGTTTTTAATGGTGCCACAGAGTCCGGGATAGTTAGGCAAGAAGATTGAAACCAGGAGCTGAGGTCCTCTGTGTCCAAGGGAGTGAGATCAGCGGGGACAAACAGCTGGCTAAAAGCAGAGGAGAACTGGGCAGCAGTGGAAGGGTTAATAATCCGACAGCGGCGAACAGGAGCGCTGGTCTGAACTGCGTGAAAACACAGCATCAAATAATACAGTCATATGGTCAGAGAAGGCCGTGTCAGACACTTCCACGTCAGACACAGGTAGACTGTGTGATAAAACCAGTGTGTGTGTCCGTGTTCATGTGTGGAACCAGGTACAGACTGGACCAGATTAAAAGAGTCAATAAGGCCTAAAAACTCCTTCACCAGAGGTTTGTCAGGACAGCAGACATGGATATTACAATCTCCCACAATAAGACCATGATCGTAGTTGGATATAATCCCAGCTAGCAATTCTGCAAAGTCATTTATGAAGTTCTGATTGTATTCAGGGGGACGATAAATAACAGCAAAGAGCAGAGTTAGAGCGACTGACTTCAAAAGACGTGAGCTCAAAGCTGGAAGACGAGGGCTGTAAAAACACTGTTTACATTTAAAATCCTTTTAAAAACAGCCGCCGTACCTCCTCCTCTCCCTGATGTCCTTGGTGTGTTAAAATAGGAACAACCTGCTGGTAAAAGTACTGGACCCACCAGTGTTAAGCCAAGTCTCAGTGACACACATGAAGTCCAGTTTCCAGGAAGTGAATAACTCCTTCAGAATAAAAGATTTGTTCACCAGCGATCTGGCGTTTACCAGCCCAATCCTGACAGGAGCCGGGGATGAGGTATGAGCCCCAGCGGCACAGGGAGCCCGACACAGCGGCCTCTGTTTGTCAAGGTTTGCCTGGCGCACACAGCCGAGGAGGACAGGGGTCATGGCGTCATCCTGGCTAACCACGGGGATGAGGCAGGAATCCACAGGGTCCAGGAAACGTCGGTGCACAAAAACTCCAGGAAATAATCTGTGTATTCCTCTGACTGCAGTGAGATGCTGCACCAAGGAGAGCTTGAGTTTAACCAACAGCCACTGCGCCTACCCCGACGCCTTCACCCGGGAGGTAGCATGACAGCACGGCATAGGCCGGTCGGGATTTGTGACAGCAGCGGGCACCAGGAATTCTGTCCTCCGTTAGCAAACGGATCTGTGTTTTGAACTTCAGAGATTTAGAAGCGATTGGCGATCGTACACCAGTAGAGAGCAGATCTCCTGAGTGTCACATGACAGGAACAAAAACAAACAAAACTGACAGCCACAGACGAGCAGCCACGTACACCGGCGCCATCTTGATCCCCATTTAAGGCTGCAATGAGCTGCTACTCAGAGAAAACTAATATTTGTTGCTACTGGACTGATTCCCCAGAGCACAGCAGTAAGTGCTGAAAGAAGCTGGTTAGTGAGCTGCTGGTCAAAGTGGAGAGTCAGTAACAGCTCAGCTGTAGAAGAACACCAGACCTCAGGAACAGCTCTGTGATTGGTGGCAGAGCATCTGCTCTCCATATAAGGACTCTGAATCACTGAAGCTGCTCAGACCAGCTGATCCTGGAAAAGGGCTGTGATGCTCACATTAGTCATGTGACCTCAGTCACTATCAGACAAATCCTGCCAGTTCAGATCTACAAGAGCAGCTCTGTGTTAAACCTTCAGGATGTGGGTGATGCCTCTAATGTGCTCCATCAGTGTGAGTTCAAGGCTCTGCTACCAAAGTGTTGTACATGGATGAAAGATGAGCTGATGCAAAGTTCCTCAGCAGATTCTGAGCTGTGAGAAAGATGAAAGGAGGCCACAGAGTCCAGCAGTGTTTGGGAGATACTTACCTGAATGACTGAGCACGCATCCAGACAGGATTCATTATTGTTATTGATAAGATGAACACAATAACTGAATGTGTGACTGTGGTGTTACTGAGTTACAGCTGAAGGTGATGGCTGCTGCTTCCACTTCCTGGTCTGCTCTGTGGAAACGCACACACACACACACACATTATAAAACATACACACACCTTCTCTGTCCTTCATCCTTTTACATGCACAGTACACAAACAGACCACAGGCAGCAGCCGGGATGATCAGCTGAGAGGAACTGTCAGTCTGACATTATTCACAGTATGAAGGTAAAGCCATGCATACCTCCATTAAACATACTAAAGTCACACTGGGAAAAGCATCAGCTACTGATTGTGAGAGGGTCAGGAAGTCTCTGACTGACTCTGATGTGTTTAGGACAGCAAAGTACCAACCAGCAGCTCCATTATCAAATCACCCAGGACTACAGGACTCAGCTCTGAGACACATCAGGACCTCACAGGGACTGACTGACACAGGCTGTTAGATGTAACAAAGACAGACACCAATCTGGGATGTTGGAAACAAACTTTTATTAAACACAGGTCCTTTCTTTATTACATGTATATGGATCCTTTAAAGTCATTCACATGTTTGTAGAAGAATGAAAACAGCAAAACTAATACTCAAAGTACAAATCTGCTTCTCCACGATCAACACTGACTAATTAAGATTCAGGAATAACTGATGAAGCCTCAGCAGGCTCTGAAAGAGGAGCAGAGTGAAGGATGAAGGTCGTCCATCAGACCGAGTGTGTCCTCAGCTTCCTGTTCAGAGACAAACACCACTGATGTCAGCTGTTCACCTCTGACCTTTACTAACACACCTGTGTGTGAATGTTACCTGCTCTGACTGATGATTACACAGCACATGGATCAGCTGACTACTCTGTAACACACACACACACACACACACACACACAGGGTTAGAGTATCACACACCTGTATGTGTTTCACATGTTTATATCTTCCAAGTTAGCTCAGTGGTGCTCCTCGCTGCCCCTACAGGCCTCTGCAGAAATTACAGTGTACAACACACACAGGGATTCATGGATACTCTGCTTCTGTTACACACACCTCTGAGTCAGTGCAGATTATTATGTATGCCAAAGTAAAAGCAGCTGCTGTTCTGAACACACACAGCCTAGAAGTAATGCATTTATTACTTCCAGGCTGGACTACTGTAATTCATTATTATCAGGAAGTCCTAAAAACTCCCTGGGTGTCTGTCCCATTGCTACGAGCCATTCAATCCCAGTATATAAATCAATCAATATCAATATATAAATCAATCAATATCAATATATAAATCAATCAATATCAATATATAAATAAAATTGAATTGACTTATGATGAGTGCCATGTTGTGTCAGTATGGTGGTTACTATGGTTACCTTTCCTCTTGCCAGCTGTTTTCTTGCTTTTGATGACCACCTGACCAAAAGCGACGTCCTCAGGACCTGAAGACAGAGAGATGGATGGAGTGACTGGAGACAGAGTTCGGTCACAGCCGATATCTACAGACAAGCTGCTCTGTGAGGATTGTCAGTCCTCAAGCTCATGTTTATTATTATTATTATTATTATTATTATTATTATTATCATTATTTTAAGATTTGCAGTTTTCTTTGTTTTTTTAAATAGTTGAATTTTTTGATCGGGACAAATTTAATCAGTTGTTCATAAAGTTTGTTTCCATGTTCTTGAAGCAGGTTGTAGCTGTCGCATTGAAATGTAATTATTATGTGATTGCAATGTTCAAAATGAGGTGTTTAATCTGGTTCCTATGTTGTGTTGCTGCCACCTACTGGTGGACCTGAGTATGGCGCTTGTATTTGAGTTGTAATTTTATTTTGCTGTGTTTTCATTTCTTATTTAAACGTAGTTTTTCAAAGGTGTTTGCTGGTGAAAAGAAGATGAAAAGACTGGTTAAACATCAGTTGGACCATGGCCCTTTATTCTACTCCAAACATGAAAAACCCTCAGGAGCAGTTATACAGATTGACCTTTAGTTAGACTGTCTTTGTCTTCAGAGAGATAGATACAGAGATAAAGTCATGGCGACAGAGAGATGTATTATATCTATCTCTAGATATGTATATACACAGAGGATGAGAAACTAACAACTCAGGAACTTCAGCAACACTTAAAAGTAAAGAGGAACAACTTTATTAAGTGACCAATGCATTTATGTGGCCTTCATTGGTGTTAGGGTTTTCCCTCTGGTTTCCATCCCCTTACACAAAGGCTAACTTTGTGTATTTAAGTCCTCTGTCATCCTGTTGCCACGTTGTCCACATTAGCTGTGTGTTTGCATGGCTGTTCCCTCACTTATGCCTAGTTGTTAGTGATGGCCAAATGAAGCTTTCTGAAGTGCTGAAGCTTGGATTAAAAAGGGTTAATAATTTGAAGCTTTTCAACACTGTCCTCTTTGGTGACATCTGCTGGACAAACATATGAACAGCAACCGAATCTACAAGCTCCCTGTAACTGCTTCATTATGAGTGACCGCTCTGCAGAGCTGTTTCTGTTTGATATCATGTGACAGTTCTGTCAGATATCGGGCTCATATGGTGCTTTGACCATTAAAAAAACGATGTCATGTCTATTTTCATAATAAATAACTTAGATGAATTAAACCTTCCTTGCTTCAACATGTGTATTGCTGTGTTGTCCTTTTGCTTGTGACTTCTTAATGTTTTTTATTAATGAAATAAATAACATATATAACATTATAAGGGGTGGGTTTTGATTATCGATTTTCTGATTAAAATCGATTCTAGCTTGGATAACATGATATCGATTCATTACAATCCCGAATCGATTTTTAAATATAAAATTATTTTTAACCAGAAACGCCAGAATCTCAGGTTTAACCTCACAAAATGTCGACAACAACCAAACAGCTAAAACAGTAAATGAGAGCAGCTACACGGATTCTGAACAAAGACGTAAACACAGAGCAAAGACCCGCCGATGCATCAGAATCAGTGAGATGTGGCTTTCTCACGACACGCTGTTGGAGCTGAAAGCCGACAGCTCACAGATCCTGATTCGTCAGCGGGTCTGTGCTCCGTGTTTACGTCTTTTTTTGCGCTAGACTCTGAAGCTGCAGGTTTCATCTCTCTCCAACCAAAATTGACTGAACCAGCAGCCAAAGAAGATCCAAACTACGCTTCACATAAACATCGTCATGAATTCCTTCTTCCTTTTGCTGTTTTGCTTCCACCACGATAAAATCACACTCATGCACAGCTCTCTCTCTCTCTCAGTGTACTTCTAGAACAGTTTCCCGTCTAAAAATCTGTGTTATCTGTATTATTCGCTTGCCTATTACGCACCAGTCTACCGTTATGTACAGCGCCTGTCATGGTCCTGGGGTGTTAGACCCAGCCTTTTGTGTTTTATATTGGTATCATCTTATGTTTTGGGTTCATTCTTGTTTTCTTGTTCTTAGGGGTTTTGTGTTTAGTGTTGTGTATACCTACCTGTGTCCTCCCCCAGTGCTCTGTTCATGTCCCTGAGTTTGTGTTTGTGAATTTCCTGTTTTACTTTTACACTCAGTCAATAAAGCTCACTCGCAGCACAGCTTTTGCCAGCATTTGGGTCCTTTTACGCAACACAACACAACTGCCCGCACTGGCAGCACCGTCGGACACAGTTTGTTTGTTTGTTTGTTTTAAATTTAACTGACTTCCAACAAGAAAGTCTTATTTCTGCTGTTTAATATTGAAGAAATTGAAACCTTTTAAAATGATGACAGATTACAAACTCTCAGCTGTGTCTGTAATCAAACCTCTATAACTTTGCTTCACTTCAGCAGCATCAGGTAATGTTCACATGTTGATTCATGGTTTTCTTCAGTTTTCCTTCTACTGCAGAATATTTTTAAGATTATCTGCTATAAAAAGCCAGAACAGGAAAATCCGCTTCATGTTTTTCTATTTTATCCTCAGTTACTTTGACACAAAGACATCTGCTGTGATGCTCACACCTCTGATCAAGTCTCACAGTGTCAGCTTAGTTTCTATAGATACAAAAATATGGATATGTACTGATTAGTGATCAGAATGATAATATTTATGTCTGAGGCAAAATTTCCCTGATTCAAATCAAATAGATCGAATCAATTCAGGACCTTGTGAATCGAATCGAATTGATTCTAGAAATCAGTGACGACACCCAGCCCTAAATATTATACAACAATCTTATAACATGTTGTTATAACACTGCCTCCACATGATTATGTAATTAACCAGTGGACAGGTACGTTTATATATAATATATATGTACTGTGTATTTCTTATGTACATTTGAGAGCTGGGAGCAGAATTTTTGATGAACTGGTTTGGTTGGTCCTCTCTTCCTGCTCCATGTATCTGATCATGCTGCACACTGATTCGCTCTCTTTTACACAAAGTCGATGCCTTATAAACCACTGAATCAGGTATGTCTGTGAAGGTTCTCACTCATCCAGCTGATTACAGTCTTGCTCGTGTGATTAGGTAGAGGATCAACAGGGGGTCCATGACCCTCCCAAAGGACCTAAAGTTAGTTACTCTTAGAACAGAAGAAGCTTCTTGGATGAAACGTCTTCAAGAAACATAAAGTTCAGATGCTTTTCTTTCCAAGCTCCTTAGACTGAATCAGGTACTGAAGCAGTGGCGTGCTGACTAAAGATTTGGACGTCATTGGTCACGTGACTCTGTTCAAACCAAACCTCGGCACAGTGTTTCTGAAGCAGTGTGTTGAATTCTTTTTTTCTACACGTGCGCTTCGGCTTCAAACGGGCCATCACTACTAGTCGAGAGTTTCTGGGTGTTACAGTCTTAGTTTCTAGTTTGCCTTTTGTTTGCTTCTTTTAATGTTTCTTTGTACCTGACTTTGAGTTTAGTAAATCAGCAATAAAGCTGCTACTTTATTTCTGCTGCCTCCGAGTCCTGTGTTTGGGTCCTACCCATGCCTGCCACACAGCCAACCGTGACATCTACAGAAACGTCTGATTCTGAGACAGCTTGATGTCTTAAAATCCATTTCTTTTTCTCACATTTCTAACAGAACACACCCCTGTACAGCTAGTCTGATATAAGTACAATTCTACTGAATAAAGTTATCTGAGAAGGTAACTTGGATTGCCTGCATGTTCCTGTGTTTAATGCTCACAGTTTGTACATATCCCTGATGAACATACTGATGACAAAAAGCTAACTGTGGAAACAGACACGCCGAAGGGGAAAACTAAGAGTCACAATAACAGAATATTAGAATAGTAATAATGATAATAATAATAATAATCAGCATCATCATCAGCACCTGTTTTCTGTTCATTTGTACCTGAAGTTTGAGTCCTCACACCAGAGTAGACGACTCGTGGATCAGCAGGATGTTTGTCTGGAACACACACAGATTTACAGACATTCATAGAGGCAGTAGTTTTCAGCCTTCACTCCTTTTAACATAGATTTAAAGAGTACAGTATGTGGTTAGATAACATGCTTGTCTTTGATGACAGCACACTGTGACAGCCTACCTCTCCTGTTGGCTCTCTGATTGGTCGTGACATCAGTGTAGGTCACATCCTCAGGAGGAGGAGACGGGTTTTTACTTCCTGTAAAGAGAGGAGGAGGAAACACATGAACATGATTATGGTGACCCTCAGTATGGGTGAAATCTGTGTTTAGGACTTATCTTTGTGGTCCTTGTTGTGTTAGCCAATGTTGGGAGACATTATCTTCAAAAGTAACTTATTACTTTACAACATTATTAAACATTTATGCTAAGTGTTACTTACTGAGAAGATTAGCTTGTTAGAGTTTTTCGCTTTTCCAAGACAATCATTTAGCTTGTTGACACTAACATGTTATTACAGACTGAAGTACTCTGTGCTGGATATGATGGACGCTGTGAAGAAACGTTTTTATATAATATACTTATTCTAGGAATCAGCTGGAGCACTTCTGCCTCGCTCTACGATAAATCCTAAAGAACTGAAAGCTGATGAAATGTAATGTCACCAATTTATTCTTTTTACACTACATTGTGACATCTTCCACACTAAAAGAATAAACTGAGACAAAATATAGCTTTATGTGTCAGGGGCAACCCAAATACACATTTTATTTTGAAAGGTCACAGAGGAAATTGAAGAATCACTGAGCAGCATCACTCGAGTATACATTCAAACCCACCATGACTGCATGTCTGGATGAGTAAAACCCACTGATCTGGACAGAGGTGACCCAGTCAGTTCATTTATGTAGGGTCAGAAGGTCAGCACAGTAATCAGATTACTCCTGTTCATATCAGGTGAGTGAGAACTACCTTTAAGTTTCCACCAGCGGTGGAACAGAACCAGAACCACAACCAGAACCTGAACCAGGAGAAGCCCATAGACCAGACGTGGTACAACTGAGACCAGGAGAGAGGGAGGAGGAGGACAGGGAGGACACGTAAGAGCAGTTTCTACAGGAGGAGCAACGTTTGTGGAGGTGCTTGGAGGAGGAGGACAGTGAGGAGGAGGAAGATCTGCAGAAGAGATGATGAAGATGGTTCAGTCAGTTTATTATCAGGTCACAATGTTACATCAGGTTTTAAACAGGAAGTGATGTCAGTGTTCTGACCTCTGACCCTCAGAGAGCTCTCAGGAGACTTTCCACTCTCATCAGTAGCACATGAGTAGAGACCTTCATCAGCCTGCATGATGTTAGTGATGATGTGCTTTGGTTTAAGATCATGACGACATCCTTTAATGAAGAAATAAGCTGCGACTGTGGCACCATTCCTCTGTCTGCAGCGCAGAATGACATCACTTCCTGTCCTCACAGGAAGTGCAGGGATCTCCAGGATGACACCTTCATCAGACCAGCAGAGACAAACAGAGTTAATGAGAGCAGAGTCACACAGAGACAGAGACACAGCTGGAACATCTCACCTTTAGTGTCTGATTGGACACTGAAGGAGACTCTGTCACTCCGCTGTCCAGAGGAGTCCTCACACCAGAAGGTTTCACTGGGAGCAGAAAGATCCACAACACAGTAGGAACCAAGAAGCCTCCCAAAGCCTGGAGCTGCTCCACAGTCCTCAGTGAGTCCTCCTCTGGTCCTCTTCACTGTCCATCCATCAGCTGTCTGTCCATCATCAACACAACTCAGATACACTAAAGATCCACTGAAGACCTGCTGAAGGTTTGGACTGACAGACAGAGACACTGGAGGACACACACAGACACACACACAGACACACACACACAGACACACACACACACAGACATATACACACACACACACAGACACACACACACAGACACACACACAGACACACACACAGAGACACGCAGACACACACACACACACAGACACACACACAGACATATACACACACAGACACAGACACACACACACACAGAGACACACACACACACACACACACACACACAGAGACACACACACACAGACACACACACAGACACACAGAGACACACACACAAAGACACACACACAGACACACACACACACACACACAGACACACACACACACACACACACACACACACACAGACACAGACACACACAGACACAGACAGACACACAGACACACACACACACAGACAGACACACACACACACACACAGACAGACACACACACACACACACACACACACACACACACACAGACAGACACACACACACACACAGACACACACAGACACACACAGACACACACACACACACAGACACACACACACACACACACAGACAGACACACACACACACACACAGACACACACACACACACAGACACACACACACACACACACACACACAGACAGACAGACACACACACACACACACACACACACACAGACACACACACAGACACACACACACACACACAGACACACACAGACACACACAGAGTAAGTGTATTTGTGTTCTTGTTGGAGTCTCATTGATTGTTTTCACTTCATCGACTCACCTGCAGAAACAGTCGGTGCAGACAGCAGCAGCACACACACACCTGCAACAGGAGGTCAGAGGTCACTAAAGGTCAAAGGTCAGAGGCTCCTCCACCACTTGTGTACCTGCACAGGTGAGGAGCTTCTTTCTCTGTGTGAGTCGTTTGTGACAGTCACACTGAGGGACCTGCAGTCATCACAAACTCACATTAAAGTTAGAACAGTTATGAGGGAGGTGAGTGTGAGCAGAGAACAGAAATGCTGGAGGTGGCATTAGACACCAGAGACTTGGAGGAAAAAGTGAATGTTGGCTCAGAATTGAACATGTTCTAACACTTAGACCAAAAAACCTGACAGGCACCTAAACACATCTGCATCATCATTCCCAACACCCTGGAGGACAGCAGGGAGAATTTAGATGCTCTCCAAGATTAGATTAGATAAAACTTTATTAATCCCTCAGGTGGCTTCTTCCAGGAGTTTCTGTTTCCAGTAGCACAGCACCAACAGAAACTGCAAAAGAATGTAAGCAGACATAGAAATATACCATATATACACATATACAAATACAGAGACATATATAAATACAAAGTATATCATAGTGATAAATAGGAAGAACCATTGAATTGCACATTTCAACTATTGTGAGTCTATTGCACTGCTCAATATAGAAAAAAATTGCACAGTGAAAAGGCCACTACAGATTAGTTGTCCCCCTGAACTGGACATGTGTGTGCTTAATAAACTGGCAAATTACAGCAGGATATTCCTATCCTCGGTCAGAAGGCACAGGTGACTTATATGATGGAAGAGAGGGTCCACAGCGATAATCATTTAGGTTCCTTTAATTCAAACATCCTCAGAAGCGGATTTGTGAGTATACATAAGTATGTGTGTGGTTCTGTAAAGTAACAGAAATTACAATTAGCAAACAAAGTCAACCAAACTGGTCTAAATAATACAGAAAGGGTTGAACAGAAAATCTAATTCGAAAATGACTAAACACCACCCCCTGGTGGACACAAATGGGCTGCTGCACAGGGATCGACCCCATCTTTACTTTGGGCAGCTCAGTTCACAAGGGTGGCGCCATTTTGGTCAAATCAGCGTGAATATACAGTGTCTCGTGGCTACACAAACCGCCGGAAAACTCTATAAAAGCATCACACAATGTACATGGGCAAGTATATGATAAGTTACAACCATAGAACAAACAAATACAAGGCACTTACTTATCATTCACGCACACGCACGACACATGTTCAGTACAACAGCCCAGCTCCACCAGCGCTATCACGGTGAACCAGCGCAAACACAAACAAAGGATGGGAGGAATGTACCATCTTAGCAGTGGTTAGAGGGGGTGCGTGGAACAGTCTATATACACAAATCACAGGGGTTTTATACAGCCGCCCCCTAATGTGTATAGCACATTAGTAAACATTAAAAACCCATGCGAATATAACTAAGGACATTAAGCTGACAGTTCAGGTAAAGTGATAAGTTTTGACACCGGCCGTTGGTATTTATGTTGCCCAATGGCGACTTCAGCCACTCGCACCTGTCCATCCGGGCTGGGAAACACCTGTGTTACCTGTCCTACGGGCCAGGAAGCCCGTGGGAGCTGATAGTCCACCACCATGACAGTCTGTCCTACCTTTAAAGGTGGAGTAGTCTGGTTCCACTTCTGGCGATGCTGCAGTCCAGGCAGGTAGCGCTGAGTGAACTGAGTCCAGAACTGATCCGCTATGACTTGGCTGTGACGCCATTTGCGCCTTCCAAGTTTTTCTCTGGTGCCATAAACTGCCTGGGGAAGAGAAGCATCACGCCGCCCCATGAGCAGCATATTGGGCGTGATCGGGTCAACATCTGCAATATCCGAGGAAACGTATCCCAGTGGCTTGGAATTAAGTATGCCCTCTACTTCAATAAGAATGGTAAGCAACAGATCCTCTGGCACCGCTTGACCTTTGAGAGCTACTTGAAGTGCAGATTTGACTGAACGGATCTCCCGTTCCCAGGCTCCCCCAAAATGTGGAGCATGCGGAGGGTTGAAGTGGAAAGTGATGCTCTGTTCACTGAGCTTCTCCTGCAGTCGTGGCTCCATCGCTTTGAACGCCTCCTGCAGCTCTCTGTCTCCTCCTCTAAAATTGGTGCCCTGATCACTCAGTAGTTCAAAGGGTTTTCCTCTTCGAGCAATAAATCTGTGCAGAGCCATAAGAAAGGAGTCAGTGTCCATACCAGTGAGAAGGTCGAGGTGAATGCAGCGGGTTGTAAGGCATTTAAATATAATGCCCCACCTTTTCTCTTGTCTCCTGCCTATCTTTATAGTGAAAGGGCCAAAACAGTCAATTCCTGTGGACCAGAATGGCGGCTGATGTAATCGCAAGCGGGTAGCAGGGAGATCAGACATCTTCGGTGAAACAGGCTTGGCTCTCCACTTCTTACACTCCAAACAGCGATACTGATGCTTCCTTATGGCCTGTCTGCCTCTTAATATCCAATACCTGCGTCTCAATTCGGCAAAGACACGTTCTGGGCCAGGATGCAGGAGACGTGTATCATAGTCTTTAATGATGAGATGAGTAGTAGGGTGGTCTGGTGACAACACGATAGGATGCAGAGTGTCAACCTCCATCTGCTCTGCTCGCCGGAGACGTCCACCTACTCGTATGAGACCAAGCTGACTGTCATATTCTGGAGAAAGGTTGCTCAGTCTGCTGTCTTTCTGCACCTCTTTCTCAGATTTAAGTGTGTGTACTTCAGCAGGGAAGCTGTCCTGTTGTGCCTGTTTGAGAATTTGAACTTCTGTCTCCAGTCGTTGTGCTGCTGACATAGGAGGGGCAGCCGCCCCGTGAGAAGACAGGTAGGTGGCCTGCACCAAATCAGCCCAGGTGTTGTATATAGGATCAGACTGTGCCAAACCTGTAGTGACATAGGCACAGAAAGCTGATTTCTTTAACTCAGTGTTATCTTCAGTGTCTGTACTCACAGCAGGTCGTGCTGGCCACTGCTCGGATGCTTGTCTCAGGAAGGGGGGCCCATCCATCCACTGGCTAGGTTTTGACAGCTCACGTAATGGTTTTCCCCGGGTGATGTCATCTGCTGGGTTCAAAGCCGAGGGGACATACCTCCAGCTGGCGGCCTCAGTCAGCTCCTGTATTTCGGCAATACGAGTACCTACAAATACTTTATAGTGGCAGGACTCAGACTGGATCCAATTCAACACAGTGGTAGAATCGGTCCATAAAGTAGTCTCACTAATGGGCAGAGTAAGCTCATTGAGGAGGAGTCTAGACAGTTGTGCGCCAGCCAGTACAGCACACAGCTCCAAACGGGGAATCGACAGTTTCTTGCGGGGGGCTACACGTGATCTGGCCATGATAAAGGCGGTGTGGACCTCATGTTCTGCCGATTTAAATCTCAAATATGCCACTGCTCCGTAAGCACTCTCTGATGCATCACAGAATACATGAAGCTGGGAAGTTCCCTCTGGGGTAGTTGAGGCTGTGTAACATCTAGGCAGACAGATTTCTGGTAGATACTGTAGCTCACTCACCCACTCTTGCCACCGCTGGAGTAACTCGCCCTCGATAGGATCGTCCCAGTTTCTGTCGTTCTGCCACAGGCGTTGAACAATAACCTTTGCCCGGGTTGTGAAGGGGATGATGAAACCCAGTGGGTCATATTGAGAGGCGAGAATGCTGTAGATGTTTCTCATGGTTGAGTCCTGAGGAACCACTGGCCGACATCTGTAGGCGATCTGGTCTGTGGAGCAGTGCCATGCCAAGCCTAGGGTTGGTTCTTGAGGATCTGGTTGGTGTTCAGTCAACCACAGCTCACAGGTAGGGGACTTTGCTTCAGAGGAGAGATGAGCAATGGCCTCCGGATAGTTACTGGCCCACTGTCGGATTTCGAAACCACCAGTAGATAGCAACTCTCTGATGTTATCGACGAGTGGTCGCGCCTGCAAAGCAAGGGGCAGAGATTGTAAGCAATTGTCAACATAAAATGAGCGCAGCACTGAGTCTAGTACTTGTTCATTGCCATCTTTATGATCCTGCACATGGCGCTGAAGGGCATACGTGGCACAACAGGGGCTGCATGTGGTTCCAAAGGGCAGGACACACCACTCATAAATGTCCGGGCTCCGATCTCTCTCCATATCTCTCCACACGAATCTCAGCAGAGGCCGGTCATGAGGAAGAAGCCGCACCTGATGGAACATGCCTCGTATGTCCCCACTCACAGCAACAGGGTGCTCCCTAAATCTCAACAGGACACCTATTAAGGATGGACCGAGAGTTGGACCTGCTAGCAGCTGGTCGTTAAGGCAGTCTTGCCTGTATTGAAAGGAGCAGTTGAAAACTATCCTAGGCTTATTGTTATGATGCACAATATGATGGGGAATGAACCAGGATTCATCTGTGCGGTTTGCCTCTTCAGGAGTGAGTTTTCTTACATAACCTGCTTGTTCCAGTTTGTGTATCTCTGCATTGTACACAGCCGCAAGATCAGGATCTTTAATCAGGCGTTTCTCTGTGGACCGAAGGAGAGCCATCACTGCTTCATGACCAGCTCGTAGTTTAGGGGAGTCTCTGCGGCGGAGCAGAGGAGTAGCATAACGAGCTATCCCATCCACCTGTACACGTTCTGTGGTTTTCTGCAGTAACTCCAGTGCCTCTTTGTCTTGTTTAGAGCGAGTTACCTCTTTCTCTGATCGAAAGGGGAGCACATCTAACTGCCACAGCTTCTCAACGTTCTGTCTTAGCACTTGAGAGGGAGTTGGTAACAGGGATGTGTGCAGACATGAAGCTTCAGTAGGCTGATGTAGAAAGGTAGCCGGTCCCTGGATGGCCCAACCGAGGTTAGTGTTGACAGCAACAGGACTGCCTAGTGGACCAACTTTGACAGGTGACAGAGGGGTGATGAGCTGGACGTTATCTGAGCCTATAAGAAGCATAGGCTGCACATCCTTAAATGCTTTGATAGGAATGTCAGCCAGATGTGGATATCTCTGACGGAGTATGTCCACTGGACAGGATTGTTTTGCCAGATTAAGTTCTTTAGCAGTAAAAACATGTCTGATGTGATGTTTGATTTGGGGAGAGCTGGGTGCACTTAGTTCAAAAGAAACAGATGCGCCTTGTAACTGTGACACCTCCTGCCTGATGGTTCGTAGTTTGAGGGACTCCTCTGTGATATTTAATTGCAGGTAATGAACTGCTGCAGATAGAACTATAGTCCGCTCTGATCCATCGTCAAGAATGGCGTAGGTGGACAGAGATCGCCCATTATTGTGGAGGGTAACTGGGACCACTTTAAGCATAACTCTGCCTGAATGAGTGACTTGGTCCAAATACACCATACTGGAGGCTGTACTCAGTGTCAGGATACTCTTGTTTGAGCTGGAGGCAGCTTCATGAAGGATCTGCAGGTGTTGTTCTCCACAGGTGGCACAAAGTTTCTTCAGATTGCAACTGTCAGGCTGATGACTCCAACCACACCACAGCATCTCTTATTGTCATTAATCCACGTAATAACCTGTGTAGTACTCAGCTTGCTGAAGTCAGAACAGGAACTCAAGTAATGTTCTGTACTGCTACAGAAGGGGCAGTAGGGCTTGAATTTCTCTCTTTTCTTCCCTTTCATAGGTTCTCTACTCTCAGTAGGGGCTGAAGTGGTATTAGCCGTCGGTGTTGTAGGCTTGTCAGTGCCATAGTAGACTGATGAGGATGTCTTTAATGGTCTCGATGACTTATCTCTACGATCTGAGCGGGGTTTATCAGATATGTAGCTTTCTGTAGCGCGTCGTGATATCTGTATGGCCTGTGACTTCCTCTCCAACCACTGTGCAAAGTCAGGGAGAGTATAGGTGTTAGCTGAGTCACTCTGCAAGATGCCCTTTGCAAGACAATATTCAGCAAAACTGTCTTGATAGGAGAAGGGGAGCTTACTCAAAAGCCTGTCCACATGGGAGCCACACTCTAGTTCGCTCTTGGCAGCTCCTTCCATGGAGTTTAGTAGTCCCACCAGACTACTAACTGATAGAGCAAAGTCTTCAAACCCCTGTGCATCTCCAGCTTTCACTGTAGGAGCTCTCAAAATGTTGTTAATTTCACCTTGGACTAGTTGGCGTGGCTGTCCATAGCGCTGCTGTAGAGCCTGCATCGCTTTAGTGAAGGGCATAGGGTCATGCACATATCTCTTTGCAAGCTGAAATGCAGGAGGGAACTTCAAATGATCCAGCAGTACTTGGAATTTGTAATCCTCAGATAGATGTGGGTGTGGTCCCAAAACTCCATCCAAACCTTTCTTCAGTAGCAGAAAATCACTCTCTTTTCCTGTGGTGAAACGGATCAGATTGGGTTTAGGAATGCCATATGAAGAGGAAATAGCCATCTCCATCAAGTTCGGTCTCTGAGAGGAAGGCAGAGATGAGGAGTGTTGTGGGCTGCTCTGAATTACATCATGCTGTGAACTGACAGGTGGCAGTGCAGCTGGAGCAGGATGCTGATAGGTATACTGTGAGCTAACAGCAGGTGGCAGCACTGGTGTAACGTATGGCTGACTGAGAGGTGGGCCTGATGTCCAAGGCGGATAACCTGGAGTGGGCATGCCAGGTGGCAGCGTGACAGGGTACTGCATAGTGCCAGGGATACTGAACTGAGCAGCACTGTGTGGCACAGACCACTGTGGGGTTGATGACAGCCAATTCTGGTCTCTTCGTTGATACCAGGGAGGATGTGGCTGATCTGTGGCTGTAAATGCAGACCGGGATACCACTGGTGTTGGCTGAGCAGCTGATGGCATAGGAGAGTGGACGTATAGAGGAGGCTGAGGAATAGGTTGGTTAGCAAGGAGAGTAGGAGCTGTTGACTGTAATATTTGAGGATTATCAACATGATGAGTTGTGGAAAGGGAGGTCTGCTGTACAGTATGAAACTGAGGGCCAGGTATTACTGGAGATATGGGAGGGATGTTTTCCAGTCCGCCCATAGGAGGATCTTGTGTAGGATTATTATCCACAGTTAGTAAAGGCATACTATGGCTCCGGACCTGGGTTTGTAACTGTACTTGGGGGGTTCTTTGGCCAAGGTTCAAAGATACTTGTATAGCGCTCTGTATCTCCCTCATCTGCTTCTGTACCTGAGTAACACACTGCTCCATCCTCCTTATTCTCTCCATCTCTGGTGAGCCGTCGATGCCAGCTGTTTGGTGTATTGGAGTAGAGGTTTGGAGCACTGGAATAGTTGCGTTAGTATTCGGTGGAACTGGATTAGTCGGCTGGGATGGATAATACCAGATGAAGTCATCCAGATATCTTGGAACCCTATGTGGTCTCCTGTGCCGGGCACCTTGTTGTTCTTCATCGTATCTGGATGTCGCCATGTTAGGAAAAGCTGTAATTTATCCGGCTCGAAGGACCACTTGAACTGGACATGTGTGTGCTTAATAAACTGGCAAATTACAGCAGGATATTCCTATCCTCGGTCAGAAGGCACAGGTGACTTATATGATGAAAGAGAGGGTCCACAGCGATAATCATTTAGGTTCCTTTAATTCAAACATCCTCAGAAGCGGATTTGTGAGTATACATAAGTATGTGTGTGGTTCTGTAAAGTAACAGAAATTACAATTAGCAAACAAAGTCAACCAAACTGGTCTAAATAATACAGAAAGGGTTGAACAGAAAATCTAATTCGAAAATGACTAAACACCACCCCCTGGTGGACACAAATGGGCTGCTGCACAGGGATCGACCCCATCTTTACTTTGGGCAGCTCAGTTCACAAGGGTGGCGCCATTTTGGTCAAATCAGCGTGAATATACAGTGTCTCGTGGCTACACAAACCGCCGGAAAACTCTATAAAAGCATCACACAATGTACATGGGCAAGTATATGATAAGTTACAACCATAGAACAAACAAATACAAGGCACTTACTTATCATTCACGCACACGCACGACACATGTTCAGTACAACAGCCCAGCTCCACCAGTGCTATCACGGTGAACCAGCGCAAACACAAACAAAGGATGGGAGGAATGTACCATCTTAGCAGTGGTTAGAGGGGGTGCGTGGAACAGTCTATATACACAAATCACAGGGGTTTTATACACCCCCCCTCCTTTGTCCCCCTGTCTCCCCTCCCTCTCCCCTCCAGAGAGGAGTTAAACAGTCTGATGGTGTGTGGGACAAAGGAGTTTTTAAGTCTGTGGTTCTTGACTTTGAGAGAAGCAACCTGTCACTGAACAGACTCCTCTGGTGTTTTATGGCCGTGTGCAGAGGATGCCCAGCATCGTCCATAATGTCCAACAGTTTCTTTAGGACACAAAAACAGACCCAGTGATGAAGCCCATTAGACTGGATGTAGACTGGTGTATTGGTATACAATATACACAGAATAATAGAAGTTTTATTATTCTTAATATTTATACTCACTATGAATCTTGTCAAAATGAGGAGAAATACCTCAGTAGGCTGGCTTTTATTAATGCATTTATTCAATTCAATTCAATTCAATTCAATTTTATTTATACAGCGCCAAATCACAACAAAAGTCGCCTCAAGGCGCTTTATATTGTACAGTAGATAGCACAATAATAAATACAGAGAAAAACCCAACAATCATATCATATGACCCCCTATGAGCAAGCACTTTGGCGACAGTGGGAAGGAAAAACTCCCTTTTAACAGGAAGAAACCTCCGGCAGAACCAGGCTCAGGGAGGGGCGGCCATCTGCTGCGACCGGTTGGGGTGAAAGAAGGAAAACAGGATGAAAGACATGCTGTGGACGAGAGACAGAGATTAATAACAGATATGATTCGATGCAGAGAGGTCTATTAACACATAGTGAGTGAGAAGGTGACTGGAAAGGAAAACCTCAATGCATCATGGGAATCCCCGGCAGCCTACATCTATTGCAGCATAACTAAGGGAGGATTCAGGGTCACCTGGTCCAGCCCTAACTATATGCTTTAGCAAAAAGGAAAGTTTTAAGCCTAATCTTAAAAGTAGAGATAGTGTCTGTCTCCCGAATCCAAACTGGAAGCTGGTTCCACAGAAGAGGGGCCTGAAAACTGAAGGCTCTGCCTCCCATTCTACTTTTAAATACTCTAGGAACAGCAAGTAGGCCTGCAGAGCGAGAGCGAAGTGCTCTAATAGGGTGATATGGTACTACAAGGTCATTAAGATAAGATGGGGCCTGATTATTTAAGACCTTGTAAGTGAGGAGCAGGATTTTGAATTCAATTCTGGATTTAACAGGAAGCCAATGAAGAGAAGCCAAAACAGGAGAAATATGCTCTCTCTTTCTAGTCCCTGTCAGTACTCTTGCTGCAGCATTTTGGATTAACTGAAGACTTTTCAGCGAGTTTTTAGGACATCCTGATAATAACGAATTACAGTAGTCCAGCCTGGAAGTAATGAAGGCATGAACTAGTTTTTCAGCATCACTCTGAGACAGGATATTTCTAATTTTAGAGATGTTGCGCAAATGGAAGAAAGCGGTCTTACATATTTGTTTAATATGTGCGTTGAAGGACATGTCCTGGTCAAAAATGACTCCAAGGTTCCTCACAGCATTACTGGAGGCCAAGGTAATGCCATCCATAGTAAGGATCTGCTTAGATACCATATTTCTAAGATTTTCAGGGCCGAGTACAATAACCTCAGTTTTATCTGAATTAAGAAGCAGGAAGTTAGCGGCCATCCAGGTCTTTATGTCTTTAAGACATTCCTGCAGTTTAACTAATTGGTGTGTGTTACCTGGCTTCATGGATAGATAGAGCTGCGTATCATCTGCATAGCAGTGAAAATTTATGCTATGTCTTCTAATGATGCTGCCTAGGGGAAGCATGTATAATGTAAATAGAATTGGTCCTAGCACTGAACCCTGTGGAACTCCATAATTGACCTTAGTGGGTGAAGAGGACTCTCCATTTACTTGAACAAATTGGAGTCTATTAGATAGATATGATACAAACCACTGCAGCGCAGTACCTGTAATACCTACAGCATGTTCTAATCGCTCTAATAAGATATTATGGTCAACAGTATCGAACGCTGCACTAAGGTCTAGCAGGACAAGCACAGAGATGAGTCCACTGTCAGAGACCATAAGAAGATCATTTGTAACCTTCACTAAAGCTGTTTCTGTGCTGTGATGAGCTCTGAAACCTGACTGAAACTCTTCAAATAAGCCATTCCTCTGCAGATGATCTGTTAGCTGTTTGACAACTACTCTTTCAAGGATTTTTGATATGAAAGGAAGGTTGGATATTGGCCTATAATTAGCTAAGACAGCTGGGTCTAGAGATGCTTTTTGAGTAAAGGTTTAACTACAGCCAGCTTGAAGGCCTGTGGTACATAGCCGATTATTAGAGATAGATTGATCATATTTAAGATTGAAGAATTAATTAATGGCAGGACTTCTTTGAGCAGTTTTGTAGGAATGGGGTCTAAAAGACACGTTGATGGTTTAGAGGAAGTAATTATTGAAGTTAACTCAGAAAGATCAATTGGAGAAAAAGAGTCTAACTTAACATCAATGGTACTAAAAGTAGCTGTAGACGATATTACATCTGTGGGATGATTATTGGTAATTTTTTCTCTAATGATAAAAATTTTATTTGTGAAGAAGTTCATGAAGTCATTACTAGTTAACGTTAAAGGGATTGTTGGCTCAGTAGAGCTCTGACTTTTTGTCAGCCTGGCTACAGTGCTGAAGAGAAACCTGGGGTTGTTCTTATTTTCTTCAATCAGTGACGAATAGTAAGATGTTCTGTCTTTGCGGAGGGCTTTCTTATAAAGCAACAAACTATTTCTCCAGGCTAAATGATGATCCTCTAAATTTGTGACACGCCATTTCCTCTCCAGCTTACGAGTTATCTGCTTTAGGCTACGTGTTTGAGAATTATACCACGGAGTCAGGTACTTCTGATTTGAGACTTTAGTTTTCACTGGAGCTACAGTATCCAGAGTCGTACGTAGTGAGGAGGTAAAATTATTAACAAGATAATCGACCTCTGTTGGAGTAGCGTTCAGGTAGCTGCTCTGCTCTATGTTGGTACAGGGCATTGAAGATGATAACAGTGGGTGGATTATATTCTTAAACTTAGTTACAGCACTTTCAGAAAGACATCTACTTTGATAAAGTCTACTCTCCACTGCTGTGTAATCAATTATTGTAAATGTAAATGTTATCAGGAAATGATCAGACAGCAGAGGGTTTTCAGGAAACACTGTTAAATGTTCAGTTTCTATGCCATATGTTAAAACAAGATCTAGAGTGTGATTAAAGTGGTGGGTGGGTTCTTTTACATTTTGAGAGAAGCCAATTGAGTCTAATAACAGATTAAATGCCATGTTAAGGCTGTCATTTTTAGCATCTACATGGATGTTAAAATCACCCACAATAATTATTTTATCTGAGCTGAGCACTAAATCAGATAAAAAGTCTGAGAAATCAGAGAGAAACTCTGTGTAAGGCCCAGGTGGACGATAGATGATAACAAATAAGACTGGTTTCTGAGTTTTACAGCTGGGGTGGACAAGGCTAAGCATCAGGCTTTCAAATGAATTAAAAGTCTGTCTTGGTCTTTCGTTAATTAATAGACTGGTGTGAAAAATTGCTGCCACACCGCCCCCTCGGCCTGTGCTTCGAGGTTTCTGGTAGTTAGAATGACTCGGGGGTGTTGATTCATTTAAACTAACATAATCATCCTGCTGCAACCAGGTTTCTGTAAGGCAGAGTAAATCGATTTGTTGGTCGATTATTAAGTCATGTACTAACAGAGACTTGGAGGAGAGAGACCTAATATTTAATAATCCACATTTCACTGTTTTACTCTTTGGTTCAGATGTGGATTCTGTATTGTTCTTTCTTTTTGATTTTTTATGTTTAAGTTTTTTATTGCTGGTTTTTGGTTTGTTTTTTGTCTGTTTGGGAGCTGACACAGTCTCAATGGAGATGGGTTTTTGGGGGGGTAGCAGGAGGAGAGAAGCTGCAGAGAGGCGTGTAAGACTGCAACTCTGCTTCCTGGTCCCAACTCTGGATAGTCAGATTTTGGGGGGTTTAATAAATTGGTCCATATTTCTAGAAAAGAGAGCTGCTCCATCCAAAGTGGGATGGATGCCGTCTCTCCTAACAAGACCAGGTTTCCTCCAGAAGGTTTGCCAATTATCTATGAAGCCCACATCGTTTCTGGGACACCACTCAGACAGCCAGCAATTTAAGGAGAACATGCGGCTAAACATGTCACTCCTGGTCTGATTGGGGAGGGCACCAGAGAAAACTACAGAGTCCGACATTGTTTTGGCAAAGTTACACACCGATTCAATATTGATTTTAGTGACCTCCGATTGGCGTAACCGGGTGTCATTACTGCCGATGTGAATTATGATCTTACTGTATTTACGTTTACCCTTAGCCAGCAGTTTTAAATTTCCTTCAATGTCGCCTGCTCTGGCCCCTGGAAGGCAATTGACTATGGTTGCCGGTGTCTCTAGCTTCACATGTCTGAGAACAGAATCGCCAATTACCAGAGTTTGACCCCCGGCGGGTGTGTCGCCGAGTGGGGAAAAACGGTTAGACACATGAACAGGTTGGTGGTGTACCTGGGGCTTCTGTTTAAGACTATGCTTCCTCCTCACCGTCACCCAACCGCCCTCGTTCCCCAGCTGCTTGGGGTCTGCCGGGGAACAGCTAGCGGGGCCTACGCTATCTTCGGCTGCACCAGCTACAGGGGCCTGGCTAGCTACGGGTGAATGAAGGGTGCGAAGCCGAGTCTCCAATTCAGTAATCCTGGCCTCCAGAGCTGCAAATATGCTACATTTGTTACAGGTATCATTACTGCTAAAGGAGGCCGAGGAGTAACTAAACATCTGACACAATGAGCAGGAAAGTGCAACAGGGACAGGTGAAGTAGCCATGGTGCTAACGAGTCGGCTACGAGCTAAGCTAAGCTAGCGAAACAGTAAAGAGACAGTGAGTGAATACTTTGGCTATAAATTAGGTAGTGAGTACACAGAAAGGGTGATTCAGATGAAGCACGTTAAGATTATTCTATAAAAAAGGGATGTATCAAAAGATTTCAATTAAATTGCTAAGCAGAAAAGCTACTCAGAAACACCACTGTGTTTGAGCAGGAACAGGAAGTGATACTCTACCACAAAGCGAGCGAAACACCAAGTGACAGCCAAGACAATGATATGTTTTGGGTGATTTTAATGCTGATCTCACAGACAGCAGTTCTCGGTTTGCTAACCACTTAACCCACTTTTGTGAAGATAATAATCTTATCCTGTCTACCAAAGTGTTACTGCCTGCAGACAGCTACACATACATAAGTGACGCCTGGCATAGTACATCATGGCTGGAGCACTGTATGTGTACAGCTGATGGACATGCAGCTTTAGACAACATGACTATCAGGTATGAGGTAACTGTGTCAGACCATATACCTTTTGGTTTTACTGTGAATGTGGAACAAATGCCAGCAACAACTGGAAATAATATTGCTACCAGTGTAAAATTAGACTGGTCAGCATTTAGTGAAGATGACTTCTTAGCTGATCATAGTAATACTGATATCAGTATTACTATGATCTGAACATCTGAACATCTGAACAACATTTCTTTGCCCAGAGAAGCTGTTTTGTGCAAGGATGTCAACTGTAAGAATGCTATGCATAAACTCTGCTCCATGTATGATGATATAGTGACTGCTCTGTATGAATGTGGCACACTGCTTGATAAACAATATAAGCATAAGAAACCTAACATCAGACCTAGAAAGAACTCGTATCCATGTACCACGATGAAGCTCGTGTAGCTTATAAATGTTGGGCCATGGCTGGAAGAGCTAAACAAGGCCCAGAATTTGAACAGAAAAATGTGTGAATGCCAGATACAAGTACGCTGTTCGCTTTATAACTAAAAATGAGCAAATGCTGAGAGCAGCTTCTTTGGCCAGGAAAACGCTGTGTAATAATGTGACAGATCTTTGGAAAGAGGTGAAAGCTCTGTGTAAACCATCTCTACCATCAACTGTTGAAGCTGTTTCTGGGGCAGATAACATTGCAGCATTGGAGATGTCACGGTCCCCGTGCCTCACCAGCTGACTCTGTGTTAGGCAACATGTTTTTGTTCTCTCTCTCCCTCTTCCTCCTGCCGTGGCGGTGCTCATTGCGGGCTCCGCCCCTGGCCCACGCACCTGTGCTCATCATTGCACCTGTCGCTGATTGTAGTAATCAGAAGAACTTCTTAAGATGGCAGACCTACGCTACTCGTCGCTGGAACGTTGAGCCACCAGCATCAGTTATCTGCAAGTCTGAGTCTGTTGGTCTTCGTGCGACCTCGTACTAATTGGATTTTTCTGTATGTGTGTAGATCTTCCCTGGACCCGTCCCTGTATCTTTGAGTGAGCGAGTGAGCGAGAGGAGCGTTGGAGGAAAAGGAGTGGGATCGTTGCTGAGAGAGTGGAGTGTATTTTCGGACCCTTCCTCTTCCCCTCGGACCCTGGAGCCCCGGACCCCTCTCCCGAACACTTTGTATATATTATCACCTGGTGAAATCACTGTAAATAAACGCACTGTCAGTTTTTGCAAAGGTCTCCTGGTCTGCGCCTGAGTCCACCTACAAAACCCTGTCAGGAGACAGCATTACAGTGTGTTGTTTAACTGTATAAAAAGTGAGTCATATGAGGACAATTCTGACATGAGTAATGACACAATAAGTGTAAGGACACATGAAGTATATGAAGCCACTCATAGGTTATCTGATAGTAAAGCTTCTGGTTTGGATCACATCACTGCAGAACATTTAAAACATGCTAGTTTAAGGCTAGCTCCTCTTCTAGCGCTCTGCTTCACTGGGTTTATGGTTCATGGCATATTACCAGACTCAATGCTGTGTATTTTACTGGTACCAGTTATGAAGGACAAAGCTGCAAAAGTGAGCTGTCTGGATAATTACAGGCCGAATGCACTAGCCAGTATTTTATCTGAGGTGTTAGAAAGAATCCTGTTTGACAGAGTTAGTGTGTTCATCTCTTCTCTGGATAATCAGTTTGGCTTCAAACCAAAGCACAGCACTGACATGTGCATATATGCACTCAAGGAAATAGTCAGTTTGTATAGGGCTAAACATTCATCTGTCCTCATGTGTTTCATTGATGCCTCTAAAGCTTTTGATCGAGTGAACCACAGAAAACTTTTTGATAAATTGAAGAGACGGGGAGTTCCTCAATACATCGTGAGGATTCTCTCTTACTGGTACGCTCATCAGAACATGCAGGTTAAATGGGGAAGCAGTATTTCTGCTCCCTTTGGTGTCAGCAATGGTGTTAGACAGGGTGGGATTTTGTCTCCAATTTTATTTAATTTATATGTTGATGATCTGTCCATACAGCTGACAGCCTGTAACACTGGGTGTATATTAGGTAAAACATTGATAAATCATCTTATGCATGCAGATGACCTGGTTGTTTTTAGTCCAAGCAGTGCTGGGTTACAGGAGCTTCTTAACATCTGTACTGAATATGGTGTGCAACATGACATAAAGTACGATGCAGTTAAAAGTGCTGTCTTGATATGTACCGAGCAGGATAAACAGCTAAATTTCCCTTTGTTTAAACTGGTCCCCAAAACTCTTGAAGTTCATAAAAAGGTGAAATACCTCGGTCACTTTATTACTGAGCAAATAAATGATGATGATGATGATATATACAGACAGCGGTGTAAGCTCTATGTGCAGGCAAATACTATTGCACGCAGCTTTTGTTCACTTCCAGCTAAAGTGGCTTTGTTTAAAGCGTATTGCACACCGCTATATGCTGCCCCCTTGTGGTCATCCTACAAACAATGTAGCATGCATAAGGTGCATGTTGCATATAATGATGCGATGAGAATTCTTTGTAGGATAATTAGAGGGGGTAGTGCCAGCCAAATGTTTGTAGCTGTGGGTGTTTGGACCTTTCAAGCACTTTTAAGGAAGTTAATGTTTAATTTTAGAGAACGACTGGATGGTTCTACTAACAGTGTAATTTTAGCACTCACAGATCTGACAGTGAGTGGTTCCCGTTACTCATCCAGTCTGAGAAAGCACTGGTTGAAGTGTTTGTGTACTTATAGATTTCTTTTAGGTAATTGTGTTTTATGTATAATATGATTTTATATTTTTTTAAATGTTTCATAACACACACACACACACACACACAAATATAATTTATTTATTTATTTACTTACTTATTTTTTTAAGGTTTAAGGTTTTTAAGGTTAATACCTTACACACATCCCCCTGGATGTGTGTTTTTTTTTCTTGTTTTTTTTATGGACATGAAGTCTGCCACTAAAGATTGAATTAGTGTCCTTTTCTCTGCCACTGTCACCAGAGTGTCCAGCTTCATGCCAACCACAGAGCCAGCCTTCCTGATTAGTTTCTCCAGCCTGGATGAGTCCTTCTTTGCTGTCCTGCTCCCCTCCTACTCCTGCAACCACCGACTGGTAAAACATCCTCAGGAGCTTCCTGCAGATGTTGAAAGACCTCAGCCTCCTGAGGAAGTACAGTCGGCTTTGGGCTTTTTTATACAGGTGCTGCGTGTTGCATGACCAGTCCAGTTTGTTGTCCACCCACAGCCCGAGGTACTTGTATGTGTTGACCACCTCCACCTCCTCTCCCTCCATCTGAATTGGCAGTGGACCTGGTCTGGACCTCCCGAAGTCCACAACCAGTTCCTTGGTCTTTGAGGTGTTGAGTTGCAGGTGGTTTGTGTGACTCCATGTGACAAAGTTCTTCACCAGACTTCTGTACTCCTCTTCCTGATCATCCCAGATACACCCCATTATGGCCGTGTCGTCTGCAAACCTCTGAATATGGCATAATTCAGAGTTGTAGCAGAAGTCAGAGGTGGAGAGGGGACAGCCCTGTGGTGCTCCTGTGATGCTGACCACAGGGTCAGACGTGATGTCCTTCAGCCTGACGTACTGTGGTCTGTCAGTGAGGTAGTTGGAGATCCAAGCAACCAGGCAGGGGTCCACCTGCATCCTGTTCAGTCTCTCCTGGAGCATACAGGGCCGGATTGTATTAAAGGCACTGGAAAAGTCCAGAAACAGGATCCTGACCGTGCCTTTTCCCTTGTCCAGGTGTGAGTGGGCTCTATGTAGGAGGTACAGGATGGCATCCTCCACTCCGACATCCAGTAGTGTATGGAAGAAATATAGTATCATCAGAATCCAACTATTTTTAGACATTGAATTTATAACGCTGAATTTTTATTCTCCAAATTTCCCTGCAAAAAATATTCAACTGCAAAAATTCACCTGCAAAAAATTCACCTGCAAAAAATTCACCTGCAAAAATTCACCTGCAAAAAATTCAACTGCAAAAATTCACCTGCAAAAAATTCACCTGCAAAAATTCACCTGCAAAAAATTCACCTGCAAAAAATTCACCTGCAAAAATTCGCCTGCAAAAATTCACCTGCAAAAGTGATGACCTTAAATGACCCAAGCCAGAGCAATCAGCACTAGATCGAGTCGAGCGGCTCTCAGCCAATTAAATTACGCTGTTTGATCACATGACACAGTTAGCCGGCAGTGTCTTCTGAAAAGATAGCTGTTTAGAGGTGAGTGATTAAGTTTTTCTCCTAAATAGAGATCATTACAGAACGCCTAGTCCTACTTAAAATCCCATTCATTTTTCTTTTATTTTATCATCTACTCGAACTGAGGAAAACGTTTGACTAACTCAAAGAAAATTTCCGCGCCTCCCCTGCCTGTCTGCAGAGGCAGTTTTGAATTCAGGAGCGGCAAGATGGCAGCGGCAAACCCTGGCGGTTCTCCGGTAAGTATATTATGTTTTATCTTCAAGTTTGTCTTTTGAAACGTTAATTTTATTTAAATCCGTTGGTCACGTATAAGGTACACAGACGGGGTCTTTGCTCAACTCGTCTGATGCGTGTCTCATTAAGCGCTACATGCTAGCATCCTGCTAACCGAGCTAACCTTTACATGCTGTGCTCTACAAAATAGGATACTCGGTACAAAACCATACTCCGCAGATATTGATAGATAGACGAACACTGCAAATATAATGTGGGAAACGAGAACGGCGTTGGGTGAAGGGGTAAAATACACCATGAATAAAGCCATAGAGTGAATGGCTGCCATGGTTGCAGAACGGCCTGATTTAATGACAAGAATGGGGAAGAGTGAGGTGAAGTGAACCAAAGCCACAAAACACGGTCAGACAAGGCGGGAATAGGGCAGTGATACGTCCGTCAGTATGATGTTGGTGTGTGCTTTGGTGAACAAAAACTCGAGACCGGTAGCAGGAAGATGGGAGACTCGTGTTTCACTGGAATAGTGGTGAATTAAAACGTCCTTTGTTGCGGAAATTTAGGTGTAAATGCATCCATACAGACGAGACAGAGGCAGACCAGGCAGTGAAGAAAACAAGGCAAACATTAGAAATATTAAAACGGAAATATGGGATTAATATAACATACAATTAGGGAAAATTGAAGGAACACAATGTAAATTATACTGTAAAGTCATTAAAACAGCACAACCTGATTAAAAGAAACATGTAATTAGGTAGGATGGTGGTGGTGGTGATGATGATGATGATGATGATGATGATGATGATGATAATAATATTAAAAAACATGTACAAGATGGGCATGTATACTTGTACCCAGAATTTAACAACTATAAAGTTGTGGCATGCCAGTACCTTACCCCATCCATTATATCCACACTTTCAGAAAAGGATATGGTTAATATCTTTACAAATACTATCTAAACTTAAACAGATAGCATAAGTTAAACGGGATATTCCCTCTGCATTCTCCTAGAGAGAATACATCAAATTAAACAAATAAGTAGTCTATGGCATTTAAAAGTGGTTACCTACAATTCTGAAATGCTAATACTAATTCTTATTGATGATGATATTGTATTTGAAATCCTGGTGTAACACTGAACCCGACATCATAAAATGATTACCCTTGTAATGTCAGGGAACTACAACCAAGGAGGGAAAATATTACTATCTCACCCCTTGTATCCAATTACATAACAGCACTGCTTGGTAAAGGTGTTGAATTAGCTGGGTCGCTCAGTTTGGGGAAAATTGTGGGTAGCCTGCAAGGGCCTCAACTTCTCCATTCCCACAATGTGCAACAAATGGGCACAGCTGATCTTCAAGATTAGAACATCGGCCAATTACTTCCAACTTTAACGTATTTTTGCAAAAATATTCTTAAAATTGTCTCTTTACACAGATCATAATGATACAAGATGGCACTTGTGTAATTTCCTATAAATTCAATAAATCTAAATAATTGTTATCAACCCGGTAAATCCTGAAAAATGTTTTAACAGCTGTGTTAAATTAAACTTCATACTGACACATGCTGGAAAGTGCATTCATGAGACAATTTTTTTTATGCCTTCTAGAGCAGTAGCAATCAAAGATTTTAAGGATTCTTTTACATTTTTTTTTAAAACACTCTGATTAAGGCATATGTTGTTCTTTATTATCGGATCTAAGTTTGTTTAAAGCTTCGAATGTTTTGAGGTACTTTTCTTTGTTTTCGGGGTTCGTGGCAACCACGGATGGGAAAATGTGGAGGTTGCACAGCTGATGTTTACTGTTCGTGGCACAGGAAGAGGCAGTTTCATTTCAGGAATGAGTGTGCACAATCAAAGGTTTGTTCTCATAAAATACTGTCAACCTCAAATGTTTCTGACATAAGATGGAAGGTGTTGCAGCTTTATTTCCATTATTTAAAAGTACATAAACATTTAAAGGGTATAGTTTTATGAAAAAAGTTTTATAGTAAAATGTCTTTAGAGAACAGTGCCCTATCCAGCAGGATATATTGTCTGATATGTGTCAGGTGTTTTTTTTTTTTGTTGTTGTTGTTGTTGTTCTTTCTTTCAATTTCCATTATTTACCCCTCAAGGAAGAAAATATTGGACAGGTCCTACAAACCCCAAAGAGCCTTCAGGACTCTGCCCTATTTTTAGTTATTCACACACCTTTTCCAGTCTGTTACTTCCTTCCCTGAATGTTCATTCTGTGTTAATGGTCTGGTTGTCATCTCATGTGTTGCCACTGATCATCACAACCCTTTTGGCACCTTTTAAGTGATATGCCTGGGTCCTTCCTACATGCCCTGATAATGTATTATTACTGTTGTCATGCACACATTTCATGTAGGGTTAGAAACAAGCATGGAATTTCTCATACACACCAAAGAAAGGCCATACCTAATTAAATATTTTTTGTATATTATTTCAGAATAGAGCGACTGTGGAGAGACCTCTGGGTGGCCGTTACATGCATTTACTACGATGTTCTTCACAACCTTGAGGAAGAAGGCCTTCTTGACATTTCAAATGCTGCACACCTCTTTTGCTGCCATTACATCTTTCTTTCTCGACTGGAGGATGATTTTAATACATTTTGCAGTGGATGGGACAGAAAACAACATGAGTCCCAACCAGCTGTGGGAGTTGGGTCACAGATATCACCCTGTTCCTGTTCCAGAAAACACACAGGTAAAGGTGCACATTTTTAGTACTCATTGATTCTCTTACAGAGAATGTGATGATTTTATGGATAATTAAAGTCAGTCATAAATCCACAAACACAACAAGCTGAAAGTCAGTGATGCTGCTCGGTTTGCAGTCCTGAATATGACGGCACAAGCAGGATTCACTGCACTGTTAATGTTAGCTATGTTATATTGCCGCCTCTGTTCGGTGGTGTCGAGCCAAACGGACTTTAACGTGTGTTTGAACGAGCTGACGGTTCACTCGTTAAGCTGAAAGAAAGATGCTTTAATCACAGGAGTCACACATGTGTCCACTGGACCATCTGGGAACTCTTCAGGTTTAGCACTCGTAATAACACAAACACTAAATCCTCCTTCTCTTGTGCTGTTTTGTAGCAGTGTATACACCTGAGACTGTCACCTGTCTGTCTGTCCTGCACTCTCTCTCTGTTTCTTTCTCTCTGATTGTGGAATAAAAGTATGAACATGTATTTATAAGTTACACTTGTGTTTGAATCCTGCAGCTTATCACACATTTGATTTCCATGTGTGACAACTGCAAGTGTCCAGAGTGAGGACAGACTGAGGGACCCACTGCTACACATCATCTGTGAGGCTTTGCACCCCTGATGATCCACCAGGACAAACTCAGCAGTGTGTGAGGAAGAGGAGGAGGAAGAGCCAGCAGCAGCTGACACATGGAGAGAATAGACAGACTGTTCCCTGTTTGTGAAGGACAGCTAGAAAAGTTTAAAATGACTAATTGTCTGTCCTGAATCAGTCTTATTAGGTAATGTTCAAATAATTTTATCATTCCAGTGTTTTCAGTGTGGGAGAAAGTACTCAGGGCCTTCAAGTTACACACTATGAAAGGCAGCAACACGTTTAATATTCAGAAACCTAAAGTATGTATCAGCAGCAAAATGGAGCTAAATATAAATGTTTGTTTCAGTTCTATGAAGCTTTGAGTATTTTGGATTAGTAGCACTGCTGTGTTTGTTGCATCATATTGCTGTAATTGTTTATATGCTTTATATATTCTGAGGTAAGTTGATCTATAGTGTTACATCATATTCTATAAGGATGTTATGTGTTTGTTTACTTTCTGCCCAGTTTGACCCATTTAGCAGAAGTCAGCCTTAAAGTAGTTATGACACGGTATGATTTTCTCACCCAATAAAGGAATATTTAATATATCAGTCTACTTTTTGTTTATTAGAAACAGTTTTCACAGCTCGTACATTTTCTTTTTACACATATATGTAAGCATTGAGCCAAATTTAGTAATGCCAACATATTAAACGAACAACATTTGTCTCTTATATATAATACACCTATATATGCACTGTCAAAGATATTTGTCTTTGAGTGAAGATTTAAGGTGACAGGACTTATAAATAACTGGAACGTGGATCTTTACTGAAGCTCAGTATTTGACACAGAGTTCACTCGCATGAATTTCACTCACATGTGCTGTACCAGTGTACCTGCACATGTGATGTGACAATAGAAGTTATTTGATTTGAGAGTTCAAACTCACTGCTGTAATAACTTATAATGATTAATATAATAACTATAATATTGGCCATATCATATTTACACTGACTTTAGTCTCATGAACAACATTAGCTAATATTTATTTACTAGCTAATCTTAAATGACTGTTCAGTACAGAAATGAAGCCCAACAATCATGTTTTACAGTCCTGTGGTCTCAGCCTCAGATACTTATTAAATCACACAAAGCTCGTATATAGACAAACACACGAACAAAATATGTTCTCCTTCATTTCTGTCAAACAAAGCTGTATGAAACGTTTCCAGCGGTTGGTGTTATGGTTGCTAGGCAACCTGGGAAGCGCGACGGAGGCTAGACCGTCCCATTTCACGAGCCTCGCACTTCCGGCCTTAGCGGTCTTTGAGTACGCGGCCCTTGAGGATCGTTGAGGCTGCGTACTTTAAGGCTGCAGACCCTGAATTGGGATACAGCCTTAATCACTCACCTCTAAACAGCTATCTTCTAGGAGACACACTGCTGGCTAACGGTGTCATGTGATCAAACAGCGTAATTTAATTGGCTGAGAGCCGCTCGACTCGATCTAGTGCTGATTGCTCTGGCTTGGGTCATTTAAGGTCATCACTTTTGCAGTTGAATTTTTGCAGGCCAATTTTTGCAGGTGAATTTTTTGCAGGTGAATTTTTGCAGTTGAATTTTTTGCAGGCGAATTTTTGCAGGTGAATTTTTGCAGTTGAATTTTTTGCAGGCGAATTTTTGCAGTTGAATTTTTTGCAGGTGAATTTTTGCAGGTGAATTTTTGCAGTTGAATTTTTTGCAGGTGAATTTTTGCAGGTGAATATTTTTTGCAGGGAAATTTGGAGGATAAAAATTCAGTGTTATAAATTCAATGTCTAAAAATAGTTGGATTCTGATGATACTATATTTCTTCCATAGTAGTGGGTCCTGGGCATGTTGTACCTGTGGTTGGAGGAGGCTGAAAAAGAGCTCTAGTCTTCATAAGATGTGACGTCAGTGCCACCGGTCGGAAGTCATTCAGCTTATTGGGCCGGTTCTTTTTGGGGACTGGGACGATGCACGATGTCTTCCAGAGGGCGGGCACTCTCCCCAGTCGCAGGCTGAGGTGGAAGATTCTATGTAGCAGCTATCCAAGTTCAGCAGCACATGCCTTTAGCATCCTAGGACACACCTTGTCTGGGCCTGCTGCCTTCCTTTACAATTACAATTCAGTTTTATTTATACAGCACCAAATCACAACAACAGTCACCTCAAGGTGCTTTATATTGTAAGGTAGATCCTACAATAATAGATACAGAGAAAAACTCAATGATCATGTGACCCCCTATAGGCCCTTTCACATCGGACACTACATGCGCTGTGCTTACCACTAGCTAGGGCAAAGGACCCAAAATCTCTGTTTGCCTGGTGGCTGTATTATTGCTAGTACGTCACTTTTTTGCAGCCGCTTCACGTGTACTAGATGTGTTTGCTCTCTGTCATTTTACAGAGCCACCATCGAGAGCTTACTAACCTATTGCATATGCATCTGGTACACTAGCTGCACAGTGGCTCAGAGGAAACTTGACAACATAAGACACGCAGTATGAAACACATAAAGGGTGAGACAAACTGAAATACAGGGGAAATCTAATAAACAAATAAACTTAGCTAACCTACAGAACTTAAAGATAAACATCAATATCCAAATAACTAAAACTAAAAACGCTGGGTCAACATACACAGGAACGTGACAACCTGCTGTCTTAAAGCTCAAAACATCATAAAAGATGCCTCAAATCCTGGCCTCTCTCTGTTTGAACTGTTGCCCTCAGGCAGACGGTACAGAGCAATCAGTGTAAGGACTAATAGACTCAAACACAGCTCTTATCCAACTGCAATAACACGTCTGAATACTGCTACAAAGAAATGTTCATCACGCCACTCTTGTATTAATCTATGTGCTGACTGAAGCATGTATGTGGGAATGTATGTGAATGTTTGCTCATACTATTCTTATTAGCACTTTAATTATTTCATTTATTGATTTTATAGAATTTTATTGTTTTATTTATATTTTCACATTTTTAGGGATGATGCGCTGACCGGGGAGCACTTTTAATTTCGTTGTACCTGTGACAATGACAACAAAGACATTCTGATTCTTCTAAAACATAGATCTCTCTGGCTTTGTATCAATATTTCAATCGAAACTTTGTAGAGCCACCTTTCACTGTAATTACAGCAGTGAGTCTTTCGGGGTATGTCACTACCAGCTTTGCACATCTAGAGACTGAAAAATTTGCCCATTCTTCATTGCAAAACAGCTCCAGCTCAGACAGATTGGAATGAAAGTGTCTCTGAACAGCAGTTTTCAAGTCTTGCCACAGATGCTCAATGGGATTTAGGTCTGAACTTTGACTGGCCCTTCTAACACATGGATATTCTTTGATCTAAACCATTCCACTGAAGCTCTAACTGTATGTTTAGGGTCATTGTCTTGCTGGAAGGTCAGTCTCCATCCCAGTCTCAAGTCCTTTGCAGCCTCCAACAGGTTTTCTTCCAGAATTGCCATGTATTTAGCTCCATCCATCTTCCCATCATCTCTGACCAGCTTCCCCGTCCCCGTAGAAGAAAAAAAGCCCCACAGCATGATGCTGCCACCACCACGTTTCACAGTGGGGATGGTACATTCAGGGTAATGAGCAGTGTTACTTTTCTGCCACACGTAGCACTTTCATTTAGGTCGAAAAGTTCACCTTTGGTCTCGTCTGACCAGAGCACCTTCTTCCACATGTTTGCTGTGCCCCCTACATGGCTCCTGCAAACTGCAAACAGGACTTCTTGTGTCTTTCGGTCAACATTGGCTTTCTTCTTGACACTCTTCCATATAGGCCAGATTTGTGGAGTACACAACTTACAGGTGTCCTGTGGACAGATTCTCCCACCTGAGCTGTGAATTTCTGCAGCTCCTCCAGAGTTGACCGTGGGCCTCTTGGAAGCTTCTCTGACCAGAGCTCTCTTTGCTCAGTTTGTCAGTTTAGGTGGACGGTCATGTCTTGGTAGGAGCATAATTTTTCCATGTTTGCATGATGGATTGAACAGTGCTCCTTGAGATGTTAGGATAGCTCGGGATATTTTTTTATAACCCATTCCTGCTTTAAACGTATCTACAACTTTATCCCTGACCTGTCTGGGGGATTCCTTGGTCTTCATGAAGCTGTTTCTTCACTAATGTTCTGTAACAAACTACTGAGGCCGTCACAGAGCAGTTGTATTTATAATGAGACTAAATTACACACAGGTGAACTTGATTAGTTAATTAGGTGACTCCTAAAGGCAATTGATAACACTGGATTTTGTCTACAGGTTTTCAGAGTAGAGGTGGCTGAATACAAATGCACACCACACTTTTCAGATATTTCTTTGCTTAAATTTTGAAAAAGATTTTTAACTTTTGTACCACTTTACAACTATGTGCTACTTTGTGTTGGTCTACCACAGAAAATCTCAATAAGAAACATTTAATTTTGTGGTTGTAAGCTGACAGAAAGTGTAAAAGTTCAAGGGGTATGAATACTTTTTCAAGGCACTGTAGGTGCTAAATGATTCAGGTATATTTTTGTTAATTTAATGAACCCTTTGAAAAAATAATTTAGAAACTAGGCCATTACCAAGGACTAATTCTGTTTACATTATACATGCTTCCCTTAGGCAGTATCATCAGAAGACATAGCATGCATTTTCACTGCTATGCAGATGACACCCAACTATATCTGCCAATGAAGCCAGGTAACACACACCAATAGTGGTAAATTTCTGTCCCAAACCTTGAAAAGATAATTCTTCCACTTCTTAATGTGAGCTGTCCAGATTTATTTCTGACTCGTACATACAAACAAACGATGTCATGGTCAAAAAACTATTTTCTGCTACAGCACACATTTCCATTGCCATACTGGCGCATTCTAACCTGCTCCCACACATGTGTCGTAATGTTTATCTTACCCAACAAAATTAAACATGCAGCATTTATTCTCTGACAACATCTTATACAGAATCAAACATGTAACATAATAACTGAAACAGTATGAAAAATATTGTAACGATGGTTAAAGGTTATTTTACAGCGACAGGTTGGCTATCTCTGTGCACTGTTGTTGATTCTTTAAGGTACATGTTTGGTTGTGCTGCAGGAAAAAGGGAGTTAGTGTGTGCGGGAAGGGGAGGGGGCTTCTTGTTGTTATTGTCCGGGCCTGAAGAGAGTGTGTTGTACCGGAGGACTCTCCCTGCGTTCAGGGTTCCTCCTTTACCAGGTGTAACAGTTAAGTTTAACATCCAGGCATCCATGAAAACAGAATTTATTACATTTAACGGAGTTAGACGTTAGCAGGAAGTTAGCTCGCTAGCTTCCACCTAAACATGATATAGCATGTTCTGACTGAGAGATTTGTGAAACAAATTCAAACGTACAGCTCTGCTATCACTTCCAACATAGATGAAGACAGAAAACTAAACAGCAGTGACATTTGTAGGGTTACTGAAGTTGGGCTAGCTGGTATATGATGTGCTACATGATTGCTAGCGACACAGCTATGTTAGCATAGCATAAACACAGTGAAACTGGAGGATGAACGCTAAGTTTTCCACTTGTTAAAAGTTAACGTGAGGGTTCCCGATGGTTAGGGACAAATGCACTCGCATGGCAGGATGCTGTAAATGGACCAAACTTCAGTCAGGAGAACAACTGAGATAATCCATCCACAATACGAGGTTAGTCATTAATATACTGCTGCATGGACTGAGCTGTAGTTACATTGAAAGGTTTTAAAAACCGAGCTTTAAAATACATAGTGGTGATAAAAACAGTAACTGTTTTTTTTTGGGGGGGGGGTTGAGATTAAATAGAAGAAGATACAAAGCAAATAAAACATGTTAAAAACACAAAAGCCAAAATAAACATAGGATAGTTTGTTCCCGGAAGCAGGAATCATCACGTCATCACTTAAAGACCGGATTAGTTAAACTGCAGGAATGTCTTAAAGACATAAAGACCTGGATGGCCGCTAACTTTCTGCTTCTTAATTCAGATCAAACTGAGGTTATTGTACTCGGCCCTGAAAATCTTAGAAATATGGTATCTGACCAGATTCTTACTCTGGATGCCGTCAACGCACATATTAAACAAATATGTAAAACTGCTTTCTTCCATTTGTGCAACATCTCTAAAATTAGAAATATCCTGTCTCAGGGTGACGCTGAAAAACTAGTTCATGTATTTATTACTTCCAGGCTGGACTACTGTAATTCATTATTATCAGGAAGTCCTAAAAACTCCCTAAAAGCCTTCAGTTAATCCAAAACGCTGCAGCAAGAGTCCTGACAGGGACTAGAAAGAGAGAGCAGATTTCTCCTGTTTTGGCTTCCCTTCATTGGCTTCCTGTTAAATCCAGAATTCAAAATCCTGCTCCTCACATACAAGGTCTTAAATAATCAGGCCCCATCTTATCTTAATGACCTTGTAGTACCATATCACCCTATTAGAGCACTTCGCTCTCGCTGCAGGCCTACTTGCTGTTCCTAGAGTATTTAAAAGTAGAATGGGAGGCAGAGCCTTCAGTTTTCAGGCCCCTCTTCTGTGGAACCAGCTTCCAGGTTGGATTCAGGAGACAGACACTATCTCTACTTTTAAGATTAGGCTTCAAACTTTCCTTTTTGCTAAAGCATATAGTTAGGGCTGGACCAGGTGACCCTGAATCCTCCCTTAGTTATGCTGCAATAGGTGTAGGCTGCCGGGGATTCCCATGATGCATTGAGTTTTTCCTTTCCAGTCACCTTTCTCACTCACTATGTGTTAATAGACCTCTCTGCACTGAATACTTGTTATTAACCTCTGTCTCTTCCACAGCATGTCTTTATCCTGTCTTCCTTCTCTCACTCCAACTGGTTGCAGCAGATGGCCCCGCCCCTCCCTGAGCCTGGTTCTGCCGGAGGTTTCTTCCTGTCAAAAGGGAGTTTTTCCTTCCCACTGTCGCCAAAGTGCTTGCTCATAGGGGCTCATATGATTGTTGGGTTTTTCTCTGTATCTATCTATTAATATAGAATATACTGTACAATATAAAGAGCCTTGAGGCAACTGTTGTTGTAATTTGGTGCTATATAAATAAAATTGAATTGAATTGAATTGAATAATATTAGATCTGTGAAATGATTATGGGTAATTTTTTCTCTAATGATAAAAATTTTATTTGTGAAGAAGTTCATGAAGTCATTACTAGTTAACGTTAAAGGGATGGTTGGCTCAATAGAGCCAACCATCCCTTTAGACTACCATTTAGAGATGATCCTCTAAATTTGTGACACGCCATTTCCTCTCCTGCTTACAAGTTATCTGCTTTAGGCTACGTGTTTGAGAATTATACCACGGAGTCAGGTACTTCTGATTTGAGGCCTTAGTTTTCACAGGAGCTACAGTATCCAGAGTCGTACGTAGTGAGGAGGTAAAATTATTAACAAGATAATCGACCTCTGTTGGAGTAGCGTTCAGATAGCTGCTCTGCTCTATGTTGGTACAGGGCATTGAAGATGATAACAGTGGGTGGATTATATTCTTAAACTTAGTTACAGCACTTTCAGAAAGACATCTACTTTGATAAAGTCTACTCTCCACTGCTGTGTAATTAATTATTGTAAATGTGAATGTTATCAGGAAATGATCAGACAGCAGAGGGTTTTCAGGAAACACTGTTAAATGTTCAGTTTCTATGCCATATGTTAAAACAAGATCTAGAGTGTGATTAAAGTGGTGGGTGGGTTCTTTTACATTTTGAAAGAAGCCAATTGAGTCTAATAACAGATTAAATGCCATGTTGAGGCTGTCATTTTTAGCATCTACATGGATGTTAAAATCACCCACAATAATTATTTTATCTGAGCTGAGCACTAAATCAGATAAAAAGTCTGAGAAATCAGAGAGAAACTCTGTGTAAGGTCCAGGTGGACGATAGATGATAACAAGTAAGACTGGTTTCTGAGTTTTACAGCTGGGGTGGACAAGGCTAAGCATCAGGCTTTCAAATGAATTAAAAGTCTGTCTTGGTCTTTCGTTAATTAATAGGCTGGTGTGAAAAATTGCTGCCACACTGCCCCCTCGGCCTGTGCTTCGAGGTTTCTGGTAGTTAGAATGACTGGGGGTGTTGATTCATATAAACTAACATAATCATCCGGCTGCAACCAGGTTTCTGTAAGGCAGAGTAAATCGATTTGTTGATCAATTATTAAGTCATGTACTAACAGAGACTTGGAGGAGAGAGACCTAATATTTAATAATCCACACTGTTTTACTCTTTGGTTCAGATGTGGATACTGTATTGTTCTTTCTTTGTGATTTTTTATGTTTAAGTTGTTTGTTGCTGGTTTTTAGTTTGTTTTTTGTCTGTTTGGGAGCTGACACAGTCTCTATGGAGATGGGTTTTTGGGGGGTAGCAGGAGGAGAGAAGCTGCAGAGAGGCGTGTAAGACTGCAACTCTGCTTCCTGGTCCCAACTCTGGATAGTCATATTTTGGGGGGTTTAATAAATTTGTCCATATTTCTAGAAATGAGAGCTGCTCCATCCAAAGTGGGATGGATGCCGTCTCTCCTAACAAGACCAGGTTTCCTCCAGAAGGTTTGCCAATTATCTATGAAGCCCACATCGTTTCTGGGACACCACTCAGACAGCCAGCAATTTAAGGAGAACATGCGGCTAAACATGTCACTCCTGGTCTGATTGGGGAGGGACCAGAGAAAATTACAGAGTCCCACATTGTTTTGGCAAAGTTACACACCGATTCAATATTGATTTTAGTGACCTCCGATTGGCGTAACCGGGTGTCATTACTGCCGATGTGAATTATGATTTTACTGTATTTACGTTTACCCTTAGCCAGCAGTTTTAAATTTCCTTCAATGTCGCCTGCTCTGGCCCCTGGAAGACAATTGACTATGGTTGCAGGTGTCTCTAGCTTCACATGTCTGAGAACAGAATCACCAATTACCAGAGTTTGACCCCCGGCGGGTGTGTCGCCGAGTGAGGAAAAACGGTTAGACACATGAACAGGTTGGTGGTGTACCTGGGGCTTCTTTTTAAGACTATGCTTCCTCCTCACCGTCACCCAGCCGCCCTCTTTCCCCAGCTGCTTGGGGTCTGCCGGGGAACAGCTAGCGTGGCCTACGCTATCTTCGGCTGCACCAGCTGCAGGGGCCTGGCTAGCTACGGGTGAATGAAGGGTGCAAAGCCGAGTCTATGAAGAAAGAATGTATCTAAAACTTTTTAAATAAGCAGATAAGCTACTCAAAAACACCACCATGTTTGAGCAGGAACAGGAAGTGATACTCTACTGCAGAGAGAGAACACCAAGTGACAGCCAAGGTATGGAAGGGTTGCATGTTTACAACATGATAAACACCAGCATCCACACCGGAGTCCACCCAAGTGAGCCTTTAGTTAACGTCACTGAGTCTCTGAGATACACTCAATGGTCCCTCAAACAGTGGTGCAAGTTTAGCAGTAAAGTTAGACTGAGCGTCTGACCTGGTGTGTGTCCTAACTCTAAGAAGGTCACCAACATTAAACGTGGCATGTCGATGTTTCAAGTCATAATAATGTTTCTGTTTGTCATGACTATAGTCAAGAGCCGCTCTGGCGTGGTCGTGAGTTTCCTGTAGGGAGGCTATAAGAGTCTCAGGGTAAGGTACGCCTGGTTCATCGACACCTGCTGTAGAAGGCTGAGTGATAAGGTCAAGTGGGGTGTCTAACTCACGACCATAAAGCATCATGGCAGGAGTCATACCTGCACTGTCATGGGGGGCGGTACGCAGAGCAAAGCAAATCTGAGGGAGAAACTTGTCCCATGATGTGTGTGTTACGGCCTCTGGCCTCAGGTGGCCCCGCCTTCCTCTATGGAAATCAAAGCGTTCCAGGACTCACGGGGGATTGGCTGGCCAGGGACCTATGCCCGCCCCAACTTCATGCAGATCAGAGTGTGCCAGACCACACACACCATTGGCTGCTGCAGGAGCCTTGAACACGACGGACCAGTGACGCGGCTGCCTGCATTTACCGGGGAATATAAAAGGTTGAGGATCCTTCATTCGTGGGGGACTTGTTGATTTGAATAGACTGTGTAGACCGTCCCTCCTGCCTTTGCCTTTGTATTGCTGCCATTTGCAACCTTTGAGTTGAGTAACTGCCTGTGAGATGTTTAGATGATTAGTGTTCTACTGGTTTATTAGTGTTATTTGAATATATGAGTTGTTTGTTATGTTTGTTTAAATCACCCCTTTGCCTAGTGAGTTGTTTCACTAACAGTTTTCAGTTGTGTTAATAAACCTTATGTTTTTCTTTTTATCTAACCCCCTTGTCTCTGGGCTCATTTATGTTACATCCCCTGTCGCCTAGCAGAGCCGGGTCGTAACATAAGTGGGGACTCGTCCGGGATCTGAACCCGGGACCTCTCGCACCCGAAGCGAGAATCATACGCCTAGACGAAGCACAGTGTTCACATTATAGTTGGCATCTTTAAGCATGGATGCCCCTGCATGAGGGTTTGAAGTTGCCACACTGAACACACACAAAAAGTAACATGTGACCAACACAAAGGAGTACAACAGTCACAAACTCAAAATGATTACTTGACCTGCTACAACACAAAACCAAAAGGACCATATTAATGAAACAAACCTCAATGACATCACAGAGCTCACTAAAGATGCTCCTGCTGCTTTTCTTCCTCCTCATCCTAAGCTTCCTTCTCCTTGTCCTCGACTTCCATCCAATTGTAATTCAATCTAAGTGTGTTTCTCCCTCCTTTTCCTCATTTTGTTGGAGCTGTGAAAAGAATTATTGTGAATCTGAATTAATTTGTGCAAACAAGAAAAATCTACAGCTTTTTGGTCAGAGGTGGTTTTGTGATTTAAGCCGGGTAGATTTATGTTTTGATGCTACCTGCTTCATCTCTGCGACTGGCTGCTGAGTGATATTTACACCCTGGCTGGATTACAAACTTTAACCACGTGCTGCACTTTGGCCCAGCGTTGATACCTCTTGTTAGTATAATGACCTCTTCTTGGCTTAATGTATGATGATGGATAAATGAAATATACAAAGAAAATTTAACTATATTACAAAAGGACATCTATCTTGGTAACATCAAATGGCCGGAGCATAACTTGTCAACTAGTCCGAAAATAAGTTATACGGTAACAGTCAAAGACACGCCTTCTCATGCAGGGCTCTAGAGTGCGACCAATTTGGTTGCAAATGCGACCAAATTTTTCAATGGTGCGACTAAAAAAAATCTTAGGTCGCACCGGTGCGACCAACCATTCAAGAAACCAAAAAAAATAAATAAATACTCCGCAACTCTGAAACTCTCCATGTGGTCAACCGCAGACACACATTATGCCCCTATCGTGGTCTAAACCAATCACAGATAGTCAGGGGCGGGACCTCTCTGATTGGTCGTGGTTCAGATATTCATGTGGTCCGTGTGTACATTTGAAAGTGTAGGGCGGGCGGAGAGAGAGAGGTGAGTAGCTTGAATCAAGCGATATCGATTCATTAAATCCTGAATCTACTTTTAAATATAAATGTATTTTACCAGAAACGCCAGAATCTCAGGTTAAAGCTCACAAAACGATTTCAACAACCACCAAACAGCAAATGAGAGCAGGTTAATGGACTCCACACAAAGACGTAAACACAGAGCAGACCCGACACATCAGAATCAACTTTCTCTTTCTCGGCTTTCTCACCCGATGGCCCGTATACGGACATGGCATCGCGGCTGAAAGCCGACAGCTCACTGATTCTGATGCGTTGGGTCCGCACTGCGTTTACGTCTTTTTTGCGCTAGATTCTGAGCTGCAGGTTTTGTCTCTCTCCAACCAAAATTCACTGAACCAGCAGCAAAAGAATCAACAAACTACGCTTCACATTTGATAAACATCGTCATGAATTCCCTCTTACTTTTGCTATTTTGCCTCCACCACAACAAAAATCACACTTCATGCACAGCTCTCTCTCTGTGTATTTCAAGAACAGTTTTCCATCTCAAATCCTGGTAAATGCACTGCCCAAGTGTCCCCTCTCCCCACTGCCTTTCAACGGCAGGCAGCAGCAAACAGGTCGCCAGAGGAGGCCGAGATGATGATTAAGTTTAACGCTGTCTACAATATTGCCAAAGAGTGCCAAAGCACTTTAAGCACAAGCACAAACTTGTTAGTTAATCATTTACAAATCAATATTGTCTGTGTGGACAGCATATAACCGTTATTGTTAGCACAACATTAACAGCAAGCTACAATGACGAGTAACAAAAACAAAACAGTAAAAAGGTTTTAATGAAAATGTTTTACCTTTTCCAGCAGTCCCAGAATCCAGAGCTTCAAACACCAGCAGGTACTGAAGACTGTTATCCGCTTCGCTGTCACCGTCCGTGAGAAAGTGTTTTTTCCCTTAGAAAGTTCAAGGCCTGCCGCTCGCGCAATCTGTCTGCGCATGCGCATCCCAATGACTGACCCCCTCCGTCCGCTCCCGGGAGGTTGCCATAACGTGTTCTAACGTCACTCTTACCCCCCCCTTGGCTCGAAAGAAATATTAATAAATTGCTCAGTGTACTCAAGTACTCAGATCATTTACCTCAGCAGTGTGCTTTGTCAAAACTAAGTAAGTGTGTTGGTAATGAACACATTGACATTCTGTTGTGCAATTGTTATTTACTTGTATTTTATAATTTGACTTTACATACTGCTGTCATGGTCCTGGGCCATGTTGGCCCAGTATTCTTAGTTTTCGTGTGTTTTGTATTTTGTTCTTTATTTATGCCTTGGTTCCTAGGTGGTTCTGTTAAGATGTTCCTTATTTGATTACCCCCTGTGTGCCCCTTTGTTTATCTGTGAGCTCTCGTTTCCCCTCCTTGTGTTTTATTCCATGTTTTCCCCAGCCCGTTATGTCCGTGCTCCCCCCGTGCTCTCTCCCCTCCTGTCTGAACCTCTGTACTTCCTGTTTTACTTTGACAGTCTCTCGTCAGTATGCATCATGTTGTGTTCACTCCTGCCCTGTCTCATTACGATTATCTGTGTCAGCTGTGTTCCCCGTGTGCTCCCACTTCCCTCGTTAACCCTCTGTGTATTTATGTCCGCGTCTCCCTCAGTTCTGTGTGGCGTTCTCCCTCATGACTGTGTGCCCCTCCGTGTGTTTCCTCGTGAGTCAGTTCCTTTAGAACTTCCCAGTTTAGTTTCATATTATTTTGTATCGCCTTTATCTTCTGTCAGCAATAAAGCTGTATTTTGAGTTCAGTCCTGTTTTCCCGTGATTTTGCGTTTGGGTCCTCATCCTGCCTGCACACAGCCGCACTATGACAACTGCTGGGTGGTTTGTAAAGTTTACAATAACTAGTATTATCATTATGCTATATTTTCTAATATGTATAATAATCTCAAAAGTAATGCCTTGAAGCAGAAAATAATAATACTTTATTACAATTTAAGACTAAAGTACAGTATTTGAATGTGTGTATTGTGTCTACTGTTTGTTAACTCACCATATTCATAAACGTCTTAATAATAAATTCCATATTCTATTACCACATTATTTGTGATCAGTGGGTTTGCGGGGTTAGGGGTGTGGGGGGGTAGGGTCTTTAGGCTTTGGCCCCCACCCCTGTCACCAGTATATTTTTAAGCAAGTATTTCTAACTTTTATTTGAATATTCAGTTTCCTACCATCTGCTCTTAAAGGATAATCACCAGGTAACCCGCCCGCCCCCTTCACACACACATGCACACAAACAAAACACACAGTATAATTCACACCCTCATTATGGTGAATAAATATTTATGCCATTTTACACCATCAAACTTATATACTCTCAGAAAAATTATGGTTCTTAAATGGTTCTTCAGATGTCTTCATGGTTCTTTAAAGAACCATCATACATCAAAGAACCTTTTTATTTTGTAGATGGTTCTTTAAAGAGCAAAAGGTTCTTCATCCTTAGCTATCTGAGTTTGATGGTAAAACATTTTCATTAAAACCTTTTTACTGTTTTGTTTTTGTTACTCGTCATTGTAGCTTGCTGTTAATGTTGTGCTAACAATAACGGTTAGCTATGTTAGATACGTTAGCCGTTGACGTTCATGCAATTTAGTATCGGTATACAGAACTGTTTTCCTAACAAAACCACTGTTATAATTAAGTGAAGGCGCTCCCAACTAATTTGAACCTTTGGCTTCTAAAACATGCGGCTCTATTGCGTGCTGCGTACATAACCTAATGTCAGCTAGACCGATATTAAAATTTATAATATTGTTAAAGTCACTAAAATGGCGCCTGAAGCCTGTTGTGATGTGAGCTGTGTGTCTGCTCTAGAAACTCAGAAATTCAGTAGATCTGAGCCGTACATTAAATACAGACATGAACCTGTACTTTGAATTCTGTAAGAGCTGTATAAAACACAGCTATGCAAAAGTGTTTTGAATGAATAGAAATGTGACACATGAGAAGGTGTGACTGTTCCTGTATAACTTATTTTCGGACTAGTTAACAAGTTATGCTCCGGTCATTTGATGTTACCAAGATAGATGTCCTTTTGTAATATAGTTAAAATTTCTTTGACCATATTAGGATGAGGGATCAGAATCTGGAGTCGTGCACACTACTGTTTCATTTAGCGTGTATCTATAAGATTCGTACAGCAGATCCAAGTTGTGCCTTGAAAACAGGAACGTTATCTGCATAGAGGAGAACTTTAATAGCAGGCTTGTACAAAGTGAGGCTTTGTGCTTACATTTGCTGCAAACACTCGTTTTAATTCTGTTACCCTGTTTTGATGCAGAATTCAGTTGAAATCAGGCACTTTCTTTTTTAATGTGTTCTTGTGAATTGATTGTGTATCGCATACATTTGATTTGACTTTCTGCGAGACAACAGTCGTCCACTGGCCAAAAAAGTTTTCCAAATACCTCCACGTGATCAAGCCTGGATTTAGAAAAGAATAGCAAAAAAATCTGCACCTCCTGCTTCACATGCAATTTGTGTTTGTGTGTTTAGAGGCGGCGGCGAGAGGGGAGACCTCGGCTCATCCAGCTGGACAGCCTGACCAGGAGGAGTCGAACATTAACTCAGCTCTTCCAGGGCACCCTGCAAACTCGGCTGCTGGCATTGGCTAGGGAGTGCGGCCGCCGCTGGGATGACGTGAACGCCAAACTGGAGTCCATCATAGGTTGACTGCAGGTATGCGAGTCAGACCTTCTGAGGAGGGTTTCAGTTTTCTCTCTTCTTTATAATTGACCCTTGTTTTCTCTCTCTCAGCTCCTTGTCTCAGAGATGGAGGGATTTGAAGCACAAAGGGAGGAGCTTGTCGTTTGGTTGGCTGATATAGATGTCCACCTGAGTGAGTTTGACCAGCTGACAGGAAACACCTGTGAAAAACTGAAACAACTGCAGGTGTGGGGTTGTTTTGATATGACATATATTTGATATGATACATACGTCAGAGACATTGTCCTAAACTGGACTAACAAAGAACCATGAGTCCAACATTAAACTTACCTTACATAACGTAAGGCTGAAGTTCATTGATCATTTTAATCAAAAACTTGTTGTTGAAATATTTTTACTGGGCATGCAAACATCTGCTGATGAAAATGTCTTGAATTATTGGTCTGTTATGAAGCTATTGCTATTTCTAATGTGTTTTTATCACTTTCTGATGTTTTATTAATTAAACAATACATGTATTAATTTTTGTGTTATCTATAGCTATAGTATTTATATATATTTATTTATAGTATAGTAAAAATGTTTAATTATTACTGTTTAAATGACTAATATGTGACATGTATTGTGATGTTGTGCTGAGGGTTAAAATGCCTTTTTGTCTTCTGTTATGCTACGAAATGACAATAAACCATTAATATATGTCTATGCTGTGCTCGTATTTATTTTACCCTACTCAAATTCAATTTGTTACATTTTATTTTGAAAGATTTAAAATGGTTCTTTAAAGAACCATTTCAAAAAAGGTTCTTTAAAATGGTTTTTTAAAGAATTATTTGAAGGACCTTTTTAAAAATGGTTCTTTAAAAAAACGATTTTAAAAAGGTTCTTTGAAAAACCATTAAACGTCCCCCTAAGAACCATTTCTTGATGGTTCTTTGGGGCACCTTTAAAGGTTCTTCAATGAACCACTGAAAGAAATGGTTCTTCAAAGAACCATTGTTTGAAAGGTTCTTTGTGGCACCAAAAAAGGTTCTTCTATGGCATCAGTCTAAAGAACCACTTTTGGTTCCAGTTGGCACCTTTATTTTTCTGAGTGTAGCTATGGATGAAGAACCTTTTGTTCTTTAAAGAACCATTTGTAATAGCTGAAGAACCATCCACAAAATAAAAAGGTTCTTTGATGTATGATGGTTCTCTAAAGAACCATGAAGACATCTGAAGAACCATTTAAGAACCATAATTTTTCTGAGAGCAGGGTTTCTGGGGGACAATGGGAACCATAAGACCGGCTGCTTTTTTCTGACTTGGCTTGGTGAGTTGGCGCACTGAGCATAAAGTCACATAGCGTTTCACATCAGCAGCCATTTTGGGCCAGAAAAACCTAAAGCGCAGTCTAGCCAATGTCTTAGAAACACCCAAGTAACCTGCTGTGGGGTGGTCCTGGTAATAGTCAAGGTGCAAGGTGCCTCTCATGGAAGTAGGGGCAAACAGTTTCAGCTCTTTCAAAGGGTGCAGAGCACATGTAGACCTGGGTTCTCTGGAGTCATACACAACATACGGCAACAAGGTGGCACTATCTGAGCTGTTCAGAGAGTCTGCTTCAATGTCTCTGAGGAGAGGACCTGTGACATGATCATCTAACTGCAGCTGTCTCAATTGTGAACGGTCAGCCAGAATGACGGGGGGCAGAGTACGAATGTCCAGACTGCCTATGACAGCGTGTTCTGGATTGCAGGACAGCACATCTGGCAACTTGTTATGTACAGCAGGTTTGTGTATTATTGTGAAATGAAAGTCCTGCAGGCAAAGTGACCAGCGGGCAAGTCGGCCTGTTGGGCTTTGACGAGACATGAACCACCGGAGACTGTTGTGGTCAGTGAAGATAGTAACATGAACACCTTCAACATATGGCCGAAAGTGTCCCAGGGCCCACAGCAAGGCACTCTTTACCTGCCTGATTTTGTATTCAATGTCTTTAGTGATGTTGTGTGTTTGAAGATGTTCAGGAGCTTTAGACTGACTTCAGATCAGTCAAGCGATGAAGCTCTTTGTTGTGTTTAACAGAGGTCAGCTGGATCTGTTCAGTGTGACACTCATACTTCACACCAATGTTCCCTCTAAGCTGCGCACGTGCGCAATTGCGCACTGCTGGCACGGTCTCTGCGCACAGAAAATCTGTGTTGCACAAAAAAAAATTAACCTGAATTGAAATTAAAATTAATACTTTAACAGTTCTGTTTTGCAGTGTTAGTCAGTGAGTGACTGGCTGCTCCCATATTGTATTAGAACGATGCCACCTTATCCCATAGTCCAGCCAATAATGCGATTTACATTCGTATATACGCAGCTAATCAACGTGGTTGACAGGCTACGACAGCGTCCTTATGTGCCCACACCGGTGTTTTAGCGAGCAAAGCGGCGTGGCTGATGTGGAGTGAAGCCACATTAATGACAACGTGTACAACCATTGGAGATGTGAGCAGGACAGACGGAACAATTGACGGAAAAAGTGTGGACTTTATACCAGTTTTTAAATTGTGTTGATAGGCCACGTAAAACCAGAGTTATGATAAAAATATATGCAATGTTTGGTTTTCTTCCTGAATACTATCGTTGTTCATATTTACTGCGGGAAGAAACCGTAAAAACGGCGTTTTATAAGAAAAAAGGCTCGAAAGCCTGTGAGCAAAAACAAACCCCACCCCCCTCTCTCTTTCCTATTCGTCCAAAAAAGCACCATGTCGACCAATCAAAAAATGATATGGCAACGTGGCATCTAGTTGTTAAGATACGGGGGGAAGTTTTAGGAGTGACGCCGGTGCTTTGATATGTGAGAGATTTGCGACGTTTAGCGCAAATCTTGTGTAGTTTTGTTGTGTGTCAGAACAATGAGGCGACTGCTGAATGTTACAGGTGTTACAAGAGTCATACATCTACTGTTGTCAGGCCTGCAGGTATCAGGCTGTTGTTCTCCTTTATCTCATAGTGGACAGAAATTATTTCTTGAAGTGGCACAAATAATTTGTGTGGCATCAAATTTGATGCAGAACACCTGATTGTTCTGTAAATAGTTTGAAATGTTTATTTAAAAATGCCTTGGCTGCATTTAAAAAAAATAGCTGCAAAAATCTTTGTTGTTTGCCAAACTGAGTTACTTTTTTGAAGAAGTAACTATATAATTAATTGCCCAGCATTGGTCATTATATACTGTATTTTGCAGACAGAGTTACAGGACTCTCTCCCAGACCACAGACTCATAATACAAGTCAGAGCTTTATAAAAAAAGAAAGAAAGTTGTGTTTTCAAAATTGGAGTTCATGTTATTTTTACTTCCAATAGTGTTAACATACTACACAGGTCATGAACAAGATTTTTTTAAATTTTCATTGTAAGTGGGCTAAAGCAGTTAATTTAAAGTAGTCTAACATAAATGTAAATGCTGTAATTAGATTATTTTAATAAACCATGTAACTTGGATGGATTAGATGCTGGCATAACCACAGTGCACACGTCTGATGTCGCTCACAGTGGTCCAAGGGATCGCTCAGGGAGTTTGTGTGTTCGCTCAGACACGTGAAAAATTAGAGGGAACATTGCTTCACACTGTGTTCTTTCCATCAGAGGAACATTTAAACTTCACTCACACCTCAACCTGAGCTCAGAAGGAAGACGTTCACATCAGCTGGATGAACATTTGTAAAATGAAGCTTCTTAAAACCAAATGTGACTTCAGTGGGTCTGAGTTTGTGTGGCCATCAGCTGGCCTTGACCTGTCTACATGACTGCTGTTCCATCACCAGGGTTTGGTCAGGTGACCTCACAGAGACCAAACAATGAACGTTTCAATTCCCTGCACACACTCAGTCACACCCTCCCCACTCTGCTCGCTCTGCTCCGCCTCAAGATCCCATCCTCAGCCCGGCAGTAATTATTCATTTTTTATCTACTACAGTCTGTGCAGCCCCTATACATTTATTTATCAATCACATCTAGCTTGGTAATGTTATAGCAGCCTTCATGTCAAACATTATGTGAACAGTCATGTTTCTTGGCCACCTGGTGTGCCGCAGTAGTGGTTTGACATTAATGTATATGGGGTCAAATTGACCTAATTGGCCCTTAAGAAACTCTTCTGGTTCTGCTGGAGGTGGGAGTTGAAGATGTCATGGAATGTGGCCTTTGCTAGACATTCCCAGCACAACCTCACTATCTGTTCAGGTGCACCAGGCCTGCTCAGCATCCTCCACTACCACCTGATCCAACTCACCACCAAGTGGTCACCAATTGACAGCTCAGCTCTTGTCTTCACTTGAATGTTGAAGACATACAGCTGCACATCTGGTGACACCATTACAAACTTATGGCTGTGCATTTGTGACCTGGGGTGTCCTAGTGCCATGTGCACTTTTGGACATGGTGTTCATTATAGACAAACTGTGATTGTGTGCACAAAAGTCCAATAACAGACTATCACTCAGGTTTAGATCAGGCCAGCCATGTAACACATTTACTTTTAAAAATGATTTGACACATCACTGTAAAAAACAAAACAAATATACAGTTTATGCACTTGGTATTTAAAATCGATGTATGGTTTGTTCTGACAGCACAAACTGTCTCAAGTTGTAGAAACTCCTATTAGTGGAATTTATACCTGATATTTGGGAGTGCAGCCTTTTCTAAAGTCATACAAATATCCAGTAGTATTAATTCATTCTTATTAAAAAGCTGCCATGACAGCCATTATTTCTGACCCTGTAAACTGGCCTCAGCCATAAACCTGTCACAATGACTGTAATGTAGATGGATGATAACTACAAAGATCTAGCCAGTTTTGTCTAATAAAAGATTAAATGCTATGTTGACATATTATATATGTTATATGATGTTATAATATACAGACTGTGAGCTGCTGTTAGAGTCTCTGCTGGAAATAAATGAGTGAAGGACTCACCGAGCAGGAGGAGCAGAGGGGTGGCTGCCGGCTTCATGGTGTCTGGATGTAGACTGAGCACGTTTGGTCTGAGCTGTGGAGAGATGCCCGGCTTCATCACTTCCTGTTCTCACGTCAGCGTGCTGCTGTATGTCCTGCTCACAAAGGTCCTTCATGAAGTGTCCCAGCTGTCCTTCTCAGTGCATCACAGCTCGATGTTTGAAAGCAGCAGCTCAGAGAGCACAGGCTGACTGTGCTCACTATGGGGTCACTGACATGTTGGTCCCACAGCATTCACTATAGTTTTATTTATACAGCATCAAATCGCAACAACTGTTGCCTTTATACTGTAAGGTAAAGACCCTACCAGAGCAAACCCAACAATCATATGACCCTCTATGATCAGTCACTCTGTGATTAATTTAGTTGTTGGAGCGAGTCCATGAGGAAGAGGCAGAAAGACAACAGGACATCCTCCTGTACTCGCTGCTCTGCAGCTCAGTAACATTAATGATGTTAAACAGCGGGAGGTTTGAATAAAAAACAACAGCATGATGTTTTGGTCACAAATACATGACGTAGTAAGTAATCATCATCTTTGCTTCTGTTTCTGATATAAACTGTGCTGTTAAAGGTTTTAATGGTCCTGAATTTAAAGAGTGCAGACTGCAGCAGATCCTCTCTCTGATCACCAGGAGAATAAAAACGAGGAGACGACTTCAACACGATTCATCTGCACCTTTAAACAACTTCCTCATAATAAAACAATTAATGAAGAATGTATGATTGTATGATTATAATCAGATGATCTTGTAAAACTTTACCATGTGTCTTATGTAGAGATTAAATTTGTTGTGCAGATGATAAAACAGCAGGAGTTTTGTCTTGTACAGTTTGTCACTTTAGGTGTGAACAAGCTGTTTTCACACCATTTAAAGCAGAAGTCAAACTGCAGATAAGATCAGCTCACCTCTGTGCTGTGGTTAAAACAAGCTGCTCCGGTATTCATGCACAGAACATGACCCAGACCTGTGTTTATGCAGCAGCAGCAGCAGGCCACAGCAACCTCACATCAAAGTCCCACACCCAACAACCAGAGTACAACACAGTATGACACAGACAGGCTGGGTCATCAGAGTTAATGTCATGGTCCTCAGGTGTCCTCAGGTGACCTTTTGTGTTTTGGTTAATTAATATTCTTTGATTTATTGCGATTCATGGTTCTGCTTCTCTTGGTTATGCTTTGGTAGTTTCTAGTCCCTCGCTTTCTGTTACTGTCTCCCCAGTCGGCTATGTTCCCATGTCTGTTTCTTCCCTGGTCGCAGTTTCAAGCCCACGTCTTAGTGCATGTCTTATGGTTCCTGTTTTATTTTGATATGTTTCCATGCTGTTTCTCATACCTTAGCCTCTGTGTATTTAGTCCTCTGTCTTCCTCTGCCTGTTGCCGTGTTGTCCTATGTTGCTGCGTGTGGTTTCCTGTGTTCCCTGGGTTTCCTCACACCTGGTTTCTTGTTCCTAGTTTCCCAGTTTCTTCGGCCATTTCTCAATTCTTAAGTACGCAAGTCCTTACTCGCGTTCTCGCTAGTCTGGACTTAGTCTGGACGAAGTTCGCACAGGAGTCCGGACTTCCCAAGAATGCAGCGTGATCATTCTACAGGGTGGGCCATTTATATGGATACACTGTAATAACATGGGAATGGTCCTGTTTGTGGCACATTAGTATATGTGAGGGGGCAAACTCCTCAAGATGGGTGGTGACCATGGTGGCCATTTAGAAGTCGGCCATCTTGGACACACTTTTGTTTTTTCAATAGGAAGAGGACCATGTGACACATAAAACTTATTGGTAATGTCACAAGAAAAACAATGGTGTGCTTGGTTTCAACGTAACTTTATTCTTTCATGAGTTATTTACAAGTTTCTCTTTGTTCACAGCCATTGACATGTCGAAGAGGTTAACACGTGAGGAGCGGATCGAAATTGTGTTGATATCTGGTGAAAGCAGTAACCGGGTCATTGCAGCAGATTTCAATGCAAGACACCCTACCAGACCACCCATCTCCCGTGCTACAGTTAGCAAACTGCTTGCTAAGTTTCGTGAAACTGGTTCAGTGTTGGATTTGCCAAAATGTGGACACAAGAAAACTGTCACTAATGAAGAAACATCAGTGGCTGTCCTAGCTTCATTCAGCAACACAGCATAGCACTCGCCGCATGTCACTGGAGAGTGGCATTAGTCGAACATCCCTTCGGCGGATATTAGCTACTCACAAATGGCACCCTTACAAACTCCAGCTACTGCAGCATCTCAACGAGGATGACCCAGATCGGCGCACAGAATTTGCAGAATGGGCAAAACAAAAATTGGAACAGGACCCTCAGTTCACGCAGAAGATTTTGTTCAGTGATGAGGCAAACTTTTATGTGAATGGTGAAGTTAACAAACAAAACCACCGCTATTGGTCTGACACTAACCCACATTGGATGGATCCCTCCAAGACTGTTGGACCAACAAAAGTGATGGTTTGGTATGGTATATGGGGTACAATGATAGTGGGTCCATTCTTCATCAATGGAAACCTCAAGGCCACTGGATATTTGAAATTGCTACATGATGATGTGTTTCCCTCTTTATGCACTGAAGCTGGCACGTTCCCTGAGTTTTTCCAGCAAGATGGTGCACCACCACATTATGGGTGCCAGGTCCGAGCATTCCTAGATGAACAGTTTCCTGGAAAGTGGATTGGTCGTCGTGGGCCAGTTGAATGGCCCCCAAGGTCTCCAGATCTGACCCCCTTAGACTTTTATCTTTGGGGTCATCTGAAGGCAATTGTCTATGGTGTGAAGATACGAGATGTGCAGCATCTGAAACTACGGATACTGGATGCCTGTGCTGGCATTTCTCCTGCGGTGTTGCTATCAGTGTGTGAAGAGTGGGAGAAGAGGGTTGCATTGACAATCAAACAATTCAATTCAATTCAACTCAATTTTATTTATAGCGCCAAATCACAACAAAAGTTGCCTCAAGGCGCTTTATATTGTACAGTAGATACAGAGAAAAGCCCAACAATCATTTGACCCCCTATGAGCAAACACTTCACGGTCACCTGGTCCAGCCCTAACTATACGCTTTAGCAAAAAGGAAAGTTTGAAGCATAATCTTGAAAGCAGAGATAGTATCTGTCTCACGAATCCAAACTGGAAGCTGGTTCCACAGAAGAGGGGCCTGAAAACTGAAGGCTCTCCCTCCCATTCTACTTTTAAATACTCTAGGGACAACAAGTAAGCCTGCAGTGTGAGAGCGAAGTGCTCTAATAGGGTGATATGGTACTACAAGGGGGGGGGGGGGGAGAGATTAAACTCTTAAAGTAAGTACTGAATATTATGTCACTTATTTATGTGCAAATGTTTAATAACGAAGAACATTAAAATATTACTGTTGGTCACATTTCGGCAAAGTTATGTGACATTAGTGATGTTTGTACTTTCAGCGGTAACTTGGTTTTAAAACCTTTACTTTAAAATATACGCCGTTCAATAGTCGACCTTAATCTCACAGAGAATGTGATGATTTTATGGGTAATTAAAGTCAGTCATATATCCACAAACACAACAAGCTGAAAGTCAGTGATGCTGCTCGGTTTGCAGTCCTGAATATCACGGCACAAGCAGGATTCACTGCACTGTTAATGTTAGCTATGTTATATTGCTGCCTCTGTTCGGTGGTGTCGAGCCAAACGGACTTTAACGTGTGTTTGAACGAGCTGACGGTTCACTCGTTAAGCTGAAAGAAAGATGCTTTAATCACAGGAGTCACACGTGTCCACTGGACCATCTGGGAACTCTTCTTGTTTAGCACTCGTAATAACACAAACACTAAATCCTACTTCTCTTGTGCTGGTTTGTAGCAGTGTATACACCTGAGACTGTCACCTGTCTGTCTGTCCTGCACTCTCTCTCTGTTTCTTTCTCTCTGATTGTGGAATAAAAGTATGAACATGTGTTTATAAGTTACACTTGTGTTTGAATCCTGCAGCTTATCACACATTTGATTTCCATGTGTGACAACTGCAAGTGTCCAGAGTGAGGACAGACTGAGGGACCCACTGCTGCACATCATCTGTGAGGCTTTGCACCCCTGATGATCCACCAGGACAAACTCAGCAGTGTGTGAGGAAGAGGAGGAGGAAGATCCAGCAGCAGCTGACAGATGGAGAGAATAGACAGACTGTTCCCTGTTTGTGAAGGACTGCTAGGAAAGTTTAAAATAACTAATTATCTGTCCTGAATCAGACTTATTAGGTAATGTTCACATAATTTTATCATTCCAGTGTTTTCAGTGTGGGAGAAAGTACTCAGGGCCTTCAAGTTACACACTATGAAAGGCAGCAACAAGTTTAATGTTCAGAAACCTAAAGTATGTATCAGCAGCAGAATGGAGCTAAAAATAAATGTTTGTTTCAGTTCTATGAAGCTTTGAGTATTTTGGATTAGTAGCACTGCTGTGTTTGTTGCATCATATTGTTGTAATTGTTTATATGCTTTATATATTGTGAGGTAAGTTGATCTATAGTGTTACATCATATTCTATAAGGATGTTATGTGTTTGTATACTTTCTGCCCAGTTTGACCCATTTAGCAGAAGTCAGCCTGTTTAAGGCTCTGATATCTATTCTGTATGACTTAAAGCAGTTATGACATGGTCTGATTTTCTCACCCAATAAAGGAATATTTAATATATCAGTCTACTCTTCATTCTATCAGAAACAGTTTTCACAGCTCGTACATTTTCCTTTTTATACATATATGTAAGCATTAAGCCAAATTTAGTAATGCCAACATATTAAAAGAACAATATTTGTCTCTTATATATAATACATCGACATATACACTGTCAAAGATACTTGTCTTTGAGTGAAGATTTAAGGTGATAGGAAATATAAATAAATGCAACTTGAATCTTTACTGAAGCTCAGTATTTGACAGTTCAAGTTCACTGCTGTAATAAATAATAATGATTAATATAATAGTAACTTTAATATTGGCCATATTATATTTTCATTACCAAAGTGAGATGACTTTAGTCTCATGAGCAACATTAGCTGATTGTTATTTACTAACTAATCTTAAATGACTGTTCAGTACAGAAATGAAGGCCAACAATCATGTTTTACAGTCCTGTGGTCTCAGCCTCAGATACTCAACTAATCAAACAAAGATCATATAAAAACAAACAGATGAACAAAAGATTTTCTCCTTCATTTCTGTCAAACAATGCTGTATGAAACGTTTCCAGCGGTTGGTTGCTAGGCAACCTGGGCAGCGCGACGGAGGCGATACCATCCCATTTCACAAGCTTACAACCCTCGCACCTAAGGCCTTCTCGCTCTTCGAGGACACGGCCCACGTTGACCGTTAAGGGCGTGGGATACACCCACTTACTCACCCCCTCCCTCCCGGATCACAGCTTCTGCTTCTTCTTCTTCTTCTTCTCCTTCTTGGTTGGCAACCAATGTTAAGGAGCATTACCGCCCCCTGGCTCACAGCTCAGTGGACATTTCAATGACAAAATTTGTATTTGACACATTTGAGGAAAATACAAATAAAATAAAATAAAAATAAATAAAATAAATGTTCCCTTTGGAAATCTTATTTTTTTGCTCCTTTTTGCTCTATAAAATATTTGTTTTTCTTTTTCAGTCACTCATCTTAGCAGTAGGATTTACATGAAAAGAGAAACAAATTAAGTTTGAGTGAAAATGTACATTTTTTGCACTCTCTGGTCAACTGACTCAGTGATTAAAATGACTCAAAAAACCCGATTCACTTTGGTGAGTGACTCATTCAAACTCGATTCAGGAAAAAGAATCAAATTTACCATCACTATTTTTCTGTGCTTTCTCTCCCTCTCTTTGGTCATCTGACCCATTGTCATCTCCTCCTTTCTCTTGCCCAAGCTCTACACCTCTTCTGTCACCACCTTCACTCTCTTCTGCACCTCCTCTGTCGCCTCCTCTCTCTCCTCATCTCTCCTTCCTTGTGTCCCTCTTCGATCATCTGCTCTGCAAACCTGTTGAACCTGATATAAAAAAGCTCAGTTATTGTTTAAATGGTCTGACAGAGAATGCATGTTCCCTTACCAAGAAGTTGGAACGCATTTGATAAACTTTTTTCCTTTCCTGGGTATAATTAGCAATTTCCTTGTTATAACACCTTGAAATGTGCCTATATCTGAGGAATTCAATTCAATTCAGTTTTATCTATCTATCCATCCATCCATTCGCTTCCGCTTATCCTTTTCAGGGTTGCGGGTGGTACAGATACAGAGAAAAACCCAACAATCATATGACCCCCTATGAGCAAGCACTTTGGCGACAGTGGGAAGGAAAAACTCCCTTTTAACAGGAAGAAACCTCCGGCAGAACCAGGCTCAGGGAGGGGCGGGGCCATCTGCTGCGACCGGTTGGGGTGAGAGAAGGAAAACAGGATAAAGACATGCTGTGGAAGAGACAGAGGTTAATAACAGCCTACGTCTATTGCAGCACAACTAAGGGAGGATTCAGGGTCACCTGGTCCAGCCCTAACTATATGCTTTAGCAAAAAGGAAAGTTTGAAGCCTAATCTTAAAAGTAGAGATAGTGTCTGCCTCCCGAATCCAAACTGGAAGCTGGTTCCACAGAAGAGGGGCCTGAAAACTGAAGGCTCTCCCTCCCATTCTACTTTTAAATACTCTAGGAACAGCAAGTAGGCCTGCAGAGTGAGAGCAAAGTGCTCTAATAGGGTGATATGGTACTACAAGGTCATTAAGATAAGATGGGGCCTGATTATTTAAGACCTTGTATGTGAGGAGCAGGATTTTGAATTCAATTCTGGATTTAACAGGAAGCCAATGAAGGGAAGCCAGAACAGGAGAAATCTGCTCTCTCTTTCTAGTCCCTGTCAGGACTCTTGCTGCAGCATTTTGGATTAACTGAAGACTTTTCAGGGAGTTTTTTGGACATCCTGATAATAACAAATTGCAGTCGTCCAGCCTGGAAGTGATAAATGCATGAACTAGTTTTTCAGGATATTTCTAATTTTAGAGATGTTGCACAAATGGAAGAAAGCAGTCTTACATACTTGTTTAATATGTGCGTTGAAGGACATGTCCTGGTCAAAAATGACTCCAAGGTTCCTCACAGTGTTACTGGAGGCCAAGGTAATGCCATCCAGAGTAAGAATCTGGTTAGATACCATATTTCTAAGATTTTCAGGGCCGAGTACAATAACCTCAGTTTGATCTGAATTAAGAAGCAGAAAGCTAGCGGCCATCCAGGTCTTTATGTCTTTAAGACATTCCTGCAGTTTAACTAATTGGTGTGTGTTATCTGGCTTCATGGACAGATAGAGCTGGGTGTCATCAGCATAGCAGTGAAAATGTATACTATGTCGTCCAATGATGCTGCCTAGGAGAAGCATGTATAATGTAAACAGAATTGGTCCTAGCAGTGAACCCTGTGGAACACCATAATTGACCCGAGTGTGTGAAGAGGACTCTCCATTTACGTCTGTGAAGGTTCTCAGTCATCCAGGTCATCGTAGTCAAAGGAGTTTGCAAAGAAAAGCGTCTGGACTTCTTTAAGTTTTTTCCTTTCCTGGGACTTCTCAATTTCGCCATTTCTCCGCAACAGTTGCCCATAGTGGACCTCATCACAGCCACAGAAACCGCCATACGGATTAACAAATTATCACAGACAGAAGCAGAGCAAATCAGGATGAAAGTCTCAGCCACCCTCTCCAGTGCAAAAGTCCCTCCGTCTAACCTTACATTACAAGAAAAGAAGGCCGTCGCTTCCCTGAGCAAAGACCACAACATCACTATATTACCAGAGGATAAGGGAAGGTGCACCGTGGTCCTAAACACAACAGATTACCACGCAAAGATCACTACTCTCCTCAGTGACAACAACACCTACGAAGCTTTAAAGCGAGACCCCACAAGCAGCTACAAAAAGAAAGTTATAGCTTGCCTTCAAGACCTTGAAAAGGACAAAATCATTGACCGCATTACATATCACCGCCTTTATCCAGGGGATGCCATACCCTGCATTTATGGACTTCCTAAAATCCACAAGGAAGGTGTCCCACTCAGACCCATAGTCAGTAGCATAAACTCAGCCACTTATAACATTGCGAAACACCTTGCTACCATCCTTGCACCCCTCGTGGGGAACACCCCACACCACATCAAGAACTCCTCCGACTTCACCGACAAGGTCCAGAAACTTACCCTGGATCCAGATGAAACCATGGTGTCCTTTGATGTAGTCTCTCTCTTCACTTGCATACCCACCACGGAGGCAGTGGAGACTGTCAGAAAACGACTACAAGAAGACAGCTCCTTGGAAGACAGGACCAACTTCACACCCGATCAGATCTGCACACTGTTAGACCTCTGCCTTACCACAACATACTTCAAATACAACGAAGGCTTCTACAGACAAAAACATGGCTGTGCCATGGGCTCCCCCGTGTCACCTATTGTAGCCAACCTTTACATGGAGGAAGTGGAAAGGAAGGCTCTTGGCTCTTTCAAAGGAAGAGTACCCAGCCACTGGTACAGATATGTAGACGACACCTGGGTCAAAATCAAGACACAAGAAGTGGAATCCTTCACTGTGCACATTAACGCTGTGGATAAAAACATCAAGTTCACCAGGGAAAACACAAAGGATAACTGTTTGCCTTTCCTGGACTGCGCCGTGCACATTGAAGAGAATGGCAACCTCAACATCGAAGTTTACCGGAAGCCCACACACACGGACCAGTACCTCCTCTTTGACTCCCATCACCCTCTGGAACACAAACTTGGAGTAATCAGGACCCTACACCACCGGGCAGAACATGTTCCCTCTAAGTCTGAAGGAAAAAAGAAGGAACACACACATGTAAAGGAAGCACTCAAAACATGCGGTTATCCTAACTGGGCGTTCATAAAGTCAGCAAAGAGGCACAGAAAAGAAGATCAGACACCAGCGAGGGAGGATAAGAAAGACAGACGCAACAACGTTGTCATCCCCTATGTAGCCGGTGTATCAGAGAAACTCAGGAGAGTTTTCTCCAAGCACGACATCCCAGTGTACTTCAGACCCAGCAACACACTCAGACAGAAACTGGTTCACCCTAAAGACAAAACTCCTAAACACAAACTTAACAATGTGGTGTTTGCTGTACAGTGCAGCGAGGAATGCCCAGACCTCTACATCGGAGAGACCAAACAGCCGCTTAACAAGCGCATGGCGCAGCATAGAAGAGCCACCTCCACAGGACAAGACTCAGCAATCCATCTGCATCTAAAGGTCAAAGGTCACTCCTTCGAGGATGCCAATGTTCACATTTTGGACAGAGAAGACAGATGGTTTGAAAGAGGAGTGAAAGAGGCCATCTATGTCCACTGTGAGCGACCATCTTTGAACAGAGGCGGTGGTTTACGACACCAACTGTCTGCCATCTATAATCCAGTTTTGAGTTCCCTCCCCAGACGCCTTAACGCCCACTCACATCCTGGACCATCTGACCTCAGGAATTCACATGACAAGGTGGGGCCAGGTTTCACAATGAGCTCACCTGAAACCCTGGCTGATTAGGTCCCACACCCGCTTTCACACCTTGGCTCATGTGATTAGAGGATCATCAGGGGGTCCTTTGTCCCTCTTTGGGGGGAAACTCCCACTGGGTTTAAATCTGGGACTCTCGGCCATTTGACCTTAGAACTGAAGAAGCTTCTCGAATGAGAGGTGAAATGTCTTCAAGCAACTTAAAGAAGTCCAGATGCTTTTCTTTGCAAACTCCTTTGACTACCAATTTACATGTACAAATTGGAGTCTATTAGATAGATATGATACAAACCACTGCAGTACAGTACCTGTAATACCCACAGCATGTTCTAATCGCTCTAATAGGATATTATGGTCAACAGTATCGAACGCTGCACTGAGGTCTAGCAGGACAAGCACAGAGATGAGTCCACTGTCAGAGACCATAAGAAGATCATTTGTAACCTTCACTAAAGCTGTTTCTGTGCTGTGATGAGCTCTGAAACCTGACTGAAACTCTTCAAATAAGCCATTCCTCTGCAGATGATCTGTTAGCTGTTTGACAACTACTCTTTCAAGGATTTTTGATATGAAAGGAAGGTTAGAGATTGGCCTATAATTAGCTAAGACTGCTGGGTCTAGAGATGCTTTTTGAGTAAAGGTTTAACTACAGCCAGCTTGAAGGCCTGTGGTACATAGCCGATTATTAGAGATAGGTTGATCATATTTAAGATTGAAGAATTAATTAATGGCAGGACTTCTTTGAGCAGTTTTGTAGGAATGGGGTCTAAAAGACACGTTGATGGTTTGGAGGAAGTAATTATTGAAGTTAACTCAGAAAGATCAATTGGAGAAAAAGAGTCTAACTTAACATCAATGGTACTGAAAGTAGCTGTAGATAATATTACATCTGTGGGATGATTATTGGTAATTTTTTCTCTAATGATAAAAATTTTATTTGTGAAGAAGTTCATGAAGTCATTACTAGTTAACGTTAAAGGGATGGTTGGATCAGTAGAGCTCTGACTTTTTGTCAGCCTGGCTACAGTGCTGAAGAGAAACCTGGGGTTGTTCTTATTTTCTTCAATCAGTGACGAATAGTAAGATGTTCTGGCTTTGTGGAGGGCTTTCTTATAAATCAGCAAACTATTTCTCCAGGCTAAATGATGATCCTCTAAATTTGTGACACGCCATTTCCTCTCCAGCTTACGAGTCATCTGCTTTAGGCTACGTGTTTGAGAATTATACCACGGAGTCAGGTACTTCTGATTTGAGGCCTTAGTTTTCACAGGAGCTACAGTATCCAGAGTCGTACGTAGTGAGGAGGTAAAATTATTAACAAGATAATCGACCTCTGTTGGAGTAGCGTTCAGATAACTGCTCTGCTCTATGTTGGTACAGGGCATTGAAGATGATAACAGTGGGTGGATTATATGTTTTTAAACTTAGTTACAGCACTTTCAGAAAGACATCTACTGTGATAAAGTGTACTCTCCACTGCTGTGTAATCAATTATTGTAAATGTAAATGTTATCAGGAAATGATCAGACAGCAGAGGGTTTTCAGGAAACACTGTTAAATGTTCAGTTTCTCTGCCATATGTTAAAACAAGATCTAGAGTGTGATTAAAGTGGTGGGTGGGTTCTTTTACATGTTGAGAGAAGCCAATTGAGTCTAATAACAGATTAAATGCCATGTTGAGGCTGTCATTTTTAGCATCTACATGGATGTTAAAATCACCCACAATAATTATTTTATCTGAGCTGAGCACTAAATCAGATAAAAAGTCTGAGAAATCAGACAGAAACTCTGTGTAAGGCCCAGGTGGACGATAGATGATAACAAGTAAGACTGGTTTCTGAGTTTTACAGCTGGGGTGGACAAGGCTAAGCTTCAGGCTTTCAAATGAATTAAAAGTCTGTCTTGGTCTTTCGTTAATTAATAGACTGGTGTGAAAAATTGCTGCCACACCGCCCCCTCGGCCTGTGCTTCGAGGTTTCTGGTAGTTAGAATGACTCGGGGGTGTTGATTCATTTAAACTAACATAATCATCCGGCTGCAACCAGGTTTCTGTAAGGCAGAGTAAATCGATTTGTTGATCAATTATTAAGTCATGTACTAACAGAGACTTGGAGGAGAGCGACCTAATATTTAATAATCCACATTTCACTGTTTTACTCTTTGGTTCAGATGTGGATACTGTATTGTTCTTTCTTTGTGATTTTTTATGTTTAAGTTGTTTATTGCTGGTTTTTAGTTTGTTTTTTGTCTGTTTGGGAGCTGACACAGTCTCAATGGAGATGGGTTTTTGGGGGGGTAGCAGGAGGAGAGAAGCTGCAGAGAGGCGTGTAAGACTGCAACTCTGCTTCCTGGTCCCAACTCTGGATAGTCATATTTTGGGGGGTTTAATAAATTGGTCCATATTTCTAGAAACGAGAGCTGCTCCATCCAAAGTGGGATGGATGCCGTCTCTCCTAACAAGACCAGGTTTTCTCCAGAAGGTTTGCCAATTATCTATGAAGCCCACATCGTTTCTGGGACACCACTCAGACAGCCAGCAATTTAAGGAGAAATGCGGCTAAACATGTCACTCCTGGTCTGATTGGGGAGGGCACCAGAGAAAACTACAGAGTCAACATTGTTTTGGCAAAGTTACACACCGATTCAATATTGGTTTTAGTGACCTCCGATTGGCGTAACCGGGTGTCATTACTGCCGATGTGAATTATGATTTTACTGAATTTACGTTTACCCTTAGGCAGCAGTATTAAATTTCCTTCAATGTCACCTGCTCTGGTCCCTGGAAGACAATTGACTATGGTTGCCGGTGTCTCTAGCTTCACATGTCTGAGAACAGAATCACCAATTACCAGAGTTTGACCCCCGGCGGGTGTGTCGCCGAGTGAGGAAAAACGGTTAGACACATGAACAGGTTGGTGGTGTACCTGGGGCTTCTGTTTAAGACTATGCTTCCTCCTCACCGTCACCCAGCCGCCCTCTTTCCCCAGCTGCTTGGGGTCTGCCGGGTAACAGCTAGCGGGGCCTGCGCTATCTTCGGCTGCACCAGCTGCAGGGGCCTGGCTAGCTACGGGTGAATGAAGGGTGCGAATCGAGCGAACAGCAAGTGACAGCGCCACCAAGAGTCAGAAAAGGGACATAATGGGCAGCACATTGAACACATTTTATAATTGGTCAGAAACTTGTAAATAACTCATGAAAGAATAAAGTTACGTTGAAACCAAGCACACCATCGTTTTTCTTGTGACATTACCAATAAGTTTGATGTGTCACATGGCCCTCTTCCTATTGAAAAAACAAAGGTTGTATCCAAGATGGCCGACTTCTAAATGGCCACCATGGTCACCACCCATCTTGAGGAGTTTGCCTCCTCACATATACTAATGTGCCACAAATAGGACTTTAATATCACCAACCATTCCCATGTTATTACGGTGTATCCATATAAATGGCCCACCCTGTACAGTTGGAATGGTAGTGTACTTGATGACATCACAGTTCTGGAGTTTTTACTGCCGTCCCCTCTTAATTTAACTGTGATTAATATTTGCAATGGAAATTACACATGACATGAAAAAGTTACACATGATGTAGTGGTAGCAGTTATTTTAAGCAAAAAAGATCATTTTAAAATAGTATCTTAAGCACTTTCACAAAATTCGCTTTTACATATGCTTATCATCTGTTTCATGTCTAATAAGCTTCATACAGTTAAGCAGAATCACTACATGACAGGAACATAAGCTTCATCTCTATTAATAAAAATAGTGTACATGTGTGCCTCAATAGAAACAAACAGGTGAGATGTTAGAACCCTTTTATTTTATTTTAGTAAAGACTCAAACCTGCCACAGACAGCTGCTGGGGTTTGGAAGAGAACTGAACTAATATTTCAAATATAGGCAAGGCAAGTTTATTTATATAGCACAATTCAACAACAAGGTGATTCAAAGTGCTTTAAAGAGACATTAAAAAACAAAAACAAATAAAAAGCATGATTTAAAATTGATTAAAAAAAACAGTAGATAAAATCAGTAGTTAAAATGTAAGTTTTGAAATTTAAGCTTAAAAGTGTGGATTTGGTGTTTTATTCAAATGCAGCTGAGAACAGGTGAGTGTTTCAGCTGATCTGAGGCTTTCTGGGAGTTTGTTCCAGATATAAGGAGCATAAAAGCTGAATGCAGCTTCTGCGTGTCTGGTTCTGACTCTGGGAACTGATAAAAAACCGGATCCAGATGACCTGAGGGATCTGGAAGGTTCAGGTCAGGAGGTCACTGATGTATTTTGGTCCTAAACCATTCAGAGCTTTATAGACCAGCATCAGAACTTTAAAGTCTATCCTCTGACGTAGCCAGTGTAAAGACCTCAGAGCTGGACTGATGTGGTCCACTTTTTTGGTCTTAGTGAGGACTCGAGCAGCAGAGTTCTGAATGAGCTGTAGTTGTCTGATTGATTTTTTAGGTACACCTGTAAAGATGCTGTTACAGTAATCGAGCCTACTAAAGATGAATGCATGGACTAGTTTTTCCAGGTCCTGTTGAGACATCAGATCTTTTATCCTTGATATATTCATGAGGTGATAGTAAGCTGATTTTGTTATTGTCTTAATGTGTTTTTCTAAGTTTAGGTCTGCATCCATCACTACACCCAAACTTCTCGCCTGGTTTGTGGTTTTTAGGTGTATAGATTGAAGTTCTCTGGTGAACTGTAATCATTTGTCTTTGGCACCAAATGACTATTACTTCAGTTTTGTTTTTGTTTAGCTGGAGAAAATTGTGGCACAACCAGCCATTAATTTCCTCAATGTATTTACCAAGAGCCTGTACAGGGCCTCGGTCTCCTGGTGACATTGTGATATATATTTGTGTGTCATCTGCATAGCTGTGATAGTTTATTTTGTTGTTCTTTATAATCTGTGCCAGTGGGAGCATGTAAATGTTAAACAGAAGGGGTCCCAAGATGGAACCTTGGGGAACTCCACATGTGATACTTGTCTGCTCAGATGTGAAGTTACCTACTGATACAAAGTATTTCCTGTTTTCTAAGTATGTTTTGAACCAGTTTAGTACAGTTCCTGAGAGACCTGCCCAGTTCTCCAGTCATTTGAGTAATATGTTGTGGTCAACTGTATCAAATGCTGCACTGAAATCCAGTAAAACTAAGACTGACATTTTTCCACTGTCTGTATTCAGACATATGTCATTAAACACTTTGGTCAGAGCGGTTTCAGTGCTGTGGTTCTGTCTAAAACAATCAGATCATTGCAGCCTTCAGGATCTCCAAGTATCAACATGCTGTTTTTGTTTCCTCCTGAATTAAATATGTTTACTGTTAGTGTATGCAACAGTGGACACAGTCATAGAGGCAAGGCCCCTAACGTCCTCATACTCAGCACAAAGTGCAGAGTTAACTGCAGTTGTAAGAGCCTGTGAATTGCACAAAGATAAAGATATTAACATCCACACTGATAGCCAATATGTTTTCGCTGCGGTGCACCATTTTGCAAAGATATGGCAAAACAGAGGCATGGTAACGTCCACCGGGGCACCAGTTCAACACGGTAGCCTATTGAACAGACTACTGGAAGTCATAACACTGCCCAGAAAATTAGCCCTGTGTAAATGTGCAGCACACCAAAAGGACAATTCTGAAATTACAAACGGTAACAACTTCGCAGACAAAGCAGCCAAGGCTGCAGCGCAAAACATAAATGACATATTACCCCTAGAATCATGCACTTTGATCCCTTTAGAAGTATTAAAGGATGAACAGCAAGCTGCATCACAAAACGAAAAAACATCATGGCTAAAAGCAGGTGCAATACTGACAAACGACATCATGACATGTAACGGAAATCCAATCCTACCAAAGTCCCTACACAGAACAGCAGCATTAGTGACACTTGGGACAACCCACGTGTCAACAGGAGGGATGGTAGAGATACTCTCTAAACAATTCTACACAAAAAATTTTGAAAGTTCAGCAAAAGAGTTTATAAGAACATGCATGATATGTCAGAAGCACAACTCACAGGGAAACATAAGACCCAAGAGAGGTCATTTTCCCACACCACCTCATCCATTTCACACTATTCACATGGACTTTATTGAACTAAGTGAAAGTCAAGGCTCAAAATATGCTCTAGTGATTATAGACGTATTTTCAAAATGGCCAGAGATCTATCCAGTGAAGAAAGCAGATGCAATATCAGTAGCAAAGTGTTTATGTAACCACTTCATCCCAACGTACGGAATTCCAAGCTTAATAAGATCCGACAACGGTACACATTTTGTAAATGAGGTCATATCAAAGGTCTCAGAAGCCTTAGGATTCAGCATAAAACATCACTGCTCATACCACCCACAAAGTGCAGGACTAGTAGAAAGAACAAATGGTACAATAAAACAAAGGCTAAGAAAGTGCATGGAAGAAACAGGAAGGCCATGGCCTGAGTGTATAGGTCTAGTAAAAATGTGGATGAGGTTAACCCAATGCTCGCAGAAACTGACACCATTTGAAATTGTACATGGTAGACCTTTTCCTCTGCCCATCACCAGTGAACCGATAGACAAGTCAGTCAGAGAAACAACCCTAGCAGAGTGGATGACAAAACTTCTAGAGAACAAAGACATAGTTTTGAACAACCAACTGCCGAGTGATTCTTCTCCAGTCTCTTCCAGGTTGAAGTCAGGCGACTGGATCCTGATCAAGGTTCTCCAGAGGAAAAACTGGAGCTCACCAGGTGGGAGGGCCCTTTTCAGGTCCTGCTAACGACGCCAACAGCGTGCAAAATCGCTGAAAGACCTTCGTGGATCCACCAGAGCCACACCAAAAAAGTACAAGGGGACACAAGCCCAGACGCCAGTTCACCTGTCATCTAGTGATCTGTAAGTAAAGGAGAGGGCAGATCGGGTACACCCCGCCCTCTTAACTTTTCGCTTTCAGTCAACACACTAGGTGATTTGGTGAACTTGGTCGACCTGAAGAAACCCCATTGTAGCTCGAGCACCGACCTAGCCCCACCTGCCTGGTAGAGTAACAGGAGATCAGTCCGACCTGCAAAACCAGAAGAGCAACCCATCACTCAAGTAATTACTGCAGACACTTATAAACAATGCCTGACACAGACATGCAAAATGAAGATTCAGACATCTCAGATGGAGAGGACCCAGTCTCCAACAGGACTCGACGACGATGCTGGTCAGAGGAATGCCAATTAATGACAATCATAACATTATGCTTCCTTTTTGTAATTTCGATGTTTCTTGCAGTAGCCATAGTAAGCATGAATTTTGCCTGCATAAATAACCCCTGTAATCCATATTGTCCAAAAGGTTACTCGCCCACAACAAATGACTCAGACCCATGTAATGAACGGACACAAGGACAGACAGTAAGTCGTGAAAAGCGTTCCACGAAATCACACCTACAACCCCCAAAAGGTAACTCATGGTATGATCAACTTAATGCATCAGTTACTGATGCCAATAGAATAAATTGTGTGGTGTGTGCAGAAGCTCGTCCAAAAATAAAAATAGTCGGCTACCCTATCCCGAATGATTCACTAACAACAGGAAACGGGGTGGGCTGGGGACCCTGGTCAGCAATAATGTATACCGGAGCTAATATGACACAGGTACATCCGCTTGATTGTCTACTGAAGCCTATGAAGTACGAGTGAAATATATTAACAACAGGAGGGAATGTTATGAGATTCTATGTTTTTATGTGTTTTATTCTTTGTTTTATTATCTTTTAATTTTCAAGCATATTGTAAAGTGTTTATATATTTCACAGAATTTGCTGTACTTCCCCATTTCACAAGATTCGATGTATTGCTCCATTGTCATGTAACCCGACAGTGAACTCTGCAACACAAATAGTTTATGCAGGAAAAAGATGCGGGTCACCCGAACCACAACAGGAAAGGACGAGACACCTAAGCCACAACAGGAAAACAGATGCGCGACTCCCTAACCACAAAAGATTAAGCCAGCGCCACGTCTCTTAGAAAGAAGCACACACACACACATACAACTGTTGGTTTAAAGGAATTTGTAAAAGAGGAAATGTGACGTATTTGCATACACGATGTAAACTATAAATAAAGAGCTATCGCCTGCACTCGGTGTGAGTCTCGTCAGAGTCCTCACCCGTGCACGTTGCTGTTTTTACATTCTAACTGTTTGAGTGTCTTTATTCAGCCTGAAGAATGTCTTTTTAAACATAAATACCAGGACAGTTAGATTTAATTCAGAGTCGGCAGTTTAAATAAGAACAGCATATTTTACATTAGGTGAAATATTCAGGTTCAGATATACTGACAGCTCTCCAAGTAAGACTTTAACATAAAACGGTCCAGTTATGAAGCTGAACTTTAACCTGAGCCAAACCGGGAACTCAGGAACAAATCAAACACTGAAATAAACCAAACATAAACATCCATCCATCCATCTATCCATTCGCTTCCACTTCTTATCCTTTTCAGGGTCGCGAGGGCGCTGGAGCCTATCCCAGCTGTCATAGGGCGAGAGGCGGGGTACACCCTGGACAGGTCGCCAGTCTGTCACAGGGCTAACACATAGAGACAGACAACCATTCACACTCACATTTAGATTTGATTTAGACTAATCAATTAACCTATCCCCACTAAGTGCATGTCTTTGGACTGTGGGAGGAAGCCGGAGTACCCGGGGAGAACCCACGCAGACACGGGGAGAACATGCAAACTCAGGACCTTCTTGCTGTGTGGCAACAGTGCTGTCATGGGGCAGCACGGTAGCACGGTATATAGGTTATCCAAGTCTTATATGAAATACAAGTTATCTAAGTGACTTATATATCATGTTTAACCTGAGTAGTGAAAGACCGCGGGAGGGTTGAAAACGATGTGCCGGGAGTCTACTGTTCTTGCCGACTCTAGAGAGCCTCGACCTCCCGGTCTGCTATGGAGCTGGTGGGTAACAGACGCCCCCGAAAACGTCGGAACACTTTTGGAAATATATAATATCTTGATAAATCGAGCAGATATTTGAAGTTTACACAGCTACATTCTCACCTGAAAAATATGTTAAAAGTTTATTTTGTGACCCAGAAAGAGTAATATTGAAAAGTTTTTAGCCGCGCTCTTCGGCCATTGCTGTGTTTGAGTTTTGGAAGAAATGCATTCTGGGATATTTGGCTGCACCAAGTCCACACAAATCACCACTGATGCATGCTCGATAAAACAGGAGGAGCCAGAACACATCCGGGAATTTTGAGCGTACTTGGCTTGATGTGTACTGAATTGGAACAGTACTTGGTCTCCGACTGATGATGTGTAAGCATATTGAGATACAGCCTTAGTTCCTAGTTTCCCATGTTAGGTTTCTGTTTCCCAATACTTTGATAGAGGCAGCTTTATTTTTGTAACACATACACTGTTACCCCTTTAGTGTTTGAGTCCTGCAGGTGGGTCATACCTCTGCCTGCCACAGCAACACATTCAGTTCAATTCAATTTTATTTATATAGCACCAAATCACAACAACAGTTGCCTCATGATGCTTTACATTGTAAGGTAGACCCTACAATAAGAGTGCTACTCTGTAGTAAACTACACAGTGGTTTGGACCCAGAAGCAGGGTTCATCACGTCATCACTTAACAACAGAATTGTCCGAAAGTCTCCTTATATTTCAGTCGCATCGCTATAAGTGCAATGGTAATGTCTGCCGATAAGTTCCACTTTGTTCTTACTGTTTGCTGCGGTGATGACGTCACATGCTTTTACGAAGGTCCTGCCATATCACGAGTCCGAGAAGCACTAGGCATGTTTTTTCTCCATGAGTGCAGGGGAATAGCGATCTCCAGCCGTGTGCGTTCCTGCGCAAATGTGAGTCAAAATCCCTCCAGTTCTATGAGTCCATTTCCGCTTATAGCACGGGTTGTACTTTGACGTTAATTACAGGGGGTTTATGCTAGGAGATTTATAGAGATTGGTAGAGGCATGTGACTTACCACCGTAGCCTTTGTTGCGGGTTGGATCTGTGCACCGCAGTTGGGTTATTTAGCCACTAGAGGGCGCTGAAGACCATGTAATTGCTGACATTTCCTAATTTTGGGGCATTAGATCTTTTCTGTTGCCTGAGCTATGCAGATATTCTTGTTTCCTGCCTGTTTAAATGGAATTGTGGGACTTATGTCAGAGTATTCGGCTGATTATTTGTGTTACAGTGCATTATATTGGCGAGATGTTGGGAAGTGATGATTGTTATATTTACATGTCATAATTGTTTCTCCTTGTTTCTTGTTATTCAGAACCACACGCCTGTCCGCCCCTCCCACACTTGTTAAGTATGCCTACTGCTGTATTGTTGAGCTGCTGTTAACTTCCATTAAAGTATATCCGGACATCACTCTCTGTGCCCCACTCTCTGACCGGAGTTTAAGTCCTGAGGGAGCTATCATCCCAGCATCCCAGAGATAACTCTCTAACAAGATTAGTGGTCATAGTAAGCAAGTCTGAGGCTACGTCCACACGTACACGGGTATTTTTGAAAACGGAGACTTTCCGTTTTCGTTTTAAAAAACAATCCCGTCCACACGTAGACACAGAAATGAAGGAAAACGCTGCTAGGAACATGCCAAAGCAACAGGTGGCTATATATTCCTAACCGTGTAGAAATGTTGGCCAATCAGAAGTCTAGAAGCCTCGGTAGGAAATAGTAAACAAAGATGGGGCATAGAAGCACAACCGAGTCGTATGTGTGGAGGGACAGTAACTGTGTGTGTATATGTAAGCATTTAAACACTGCAGAGAGTACAATTAACAGTAACAGTATTGTAGAAATTCATTTCACCGAAACAATAACGTGGCGCACAGTGTGACGTCAAAAAAGGCGCACACCTTTGACGCTGCGTTTTCTCCGTTTTTCTCGTCCACACGTAAATGCAAAAACGGAGTTTTTGAAAATATCCACCCTGGCAGGTGTTTTTAAAAATCTCCGTTTTCAGTGACCGAAAACGCCGTTTACGTGTGGACGAAAGGTGCAAACGCACAGAAAAATCTGCGTTTTCAAAAATACCCGGGTACGTGTGGACGTAGCCTCAGTAACAACTATGAAGAGAAGACTTAATGTCTTAGTGACCCCTGACCTTTACTGACCTCTGTCCTTCTGTTGCAGGTCTGTGTGTGCTGCTGCTGTCTGCACCGACTGTTTCTGCAGGTGAGTTGATGGAAGTGAAAACAATCAGTGAGACTCCAACAAGAACACAAATACACTTACTCTGTGTGTGTGTGTGTGTGTGTGTGTGTGTGTGTGTGTTTTTTTTTTTTCATCAAATCAAATCAAATCAAAATTTATTTATATAGCACATAATAAAAACAACAAAGTTGACCATAGTGCTTCACAGTCAGTAAAAGCATGAGACAATTAAGACAAAACAAAAAAACAAAAAATAGGTAACAACACAACAAGCTAGACAACAGCCAATAATAATAATAATGGATTGCATTTATATAGCACTTTTCTACTCACCCAAAGCGCTTTACAATTCCACTATTCATTCACTCTCATATTCACACACTGGTGGAGGCAAGCTACAGTTGTAGCCACAGCTACAACCTGGGGAAGACTGACAGAAGCGAGGCTGCCATATTGCACCATCGGCCCCTCTGGGAAACACCAGTAGGCGGTAGGTGAAGTGTCTTGCCCAAGGACACAACGACCAGGGACAAAGAGAGCAGGGGGATCGAACCGGCAACCTTCCGATTACAGATGACCTTCCCAATCCTTCTGAGCCACGGTTGCCCCCGACAGCTAACTAGTTAAAAGCATGAGACAATTAAGACAAAACAATAAAACAGGACAACAAACAATAGGTAACAACACAACAAGCTAGATAACAGCCAACTCGGTAGAATCAAAAGCCAAAATAAAAAGATAAGTTTTAAGACATGATTTAAAAGACTGGATAGACTCGGCAGTACGAATATGAACAGGGAGGTTATTCCAGAGTCTAGGTGCCACGGTTGCAAAGGCCCGGTCACCTCTCGACTTCAGTCGAGACCTAGGTTGTGCTAGGAGCATGTGATTGGACGATCTTAGTGCTCTGTTGGGATTGTATAAGTGGAGTAGTTCGGAAAGATAGCTGGGCGCTAAATTATTTAGAATTTTAAAAGTGAACGAAAGAATTTAAAAATCGATACGATATTTAAGAGGAAGCCAATGTAATTTGGCTAAAATTGGAGTTATGCGTTCATAGATTCTCGTACCTGTTAAAAGATGCGCAGCTGCATTCTGAACTAACTGAAGCCGGTAAAGAGAAGAGTGTTGGAGGGAGTTACAGTAGTCCAGTCTGGATGTGATAAATGCCTGGAGAAGCTTTTCAAGGTCCTTTAAAGGAAGGAACGGCTTTGCTTTGGATATCTGACGCAACTGGTAAAAGCTGTTTTTTACAACAGTGGAGACCTGTTTCTCAAGTTTAAAAGAGCCATCCAGGAACACTCCAAGGTTTCTTACAGTGAGCGAGAGGTGGCTAGCAAGAGGGCCAAGGGCATCAGCTAACTGGTCTGGCGGAGTGTGACTATTAAAGACTACGATTTCGGTCTTATTCTCATTCAGTGTAAGAAAATTATGTGATAACCAAATTTTAACTTCATGCAGACAGTTGAACAGAGGTTGCAAAGAAGCAGAAACATCGGATTTCAAAGGTGAATAAATCTGGATATCATCGGCATAACAGTGAAAGGAGATGTTATATTTTTTAGAAATTAATCCCAACGGCAACATGTAGAAAGAGAAAAGAGCAGGACCGAGCACGGACCCTTGAGGCACGCCACAATAAATAGGGGCAGAAGGAGAGTTGCCCCATAGCAACAGAGAACGACTTGTCTGAGAGGTAAGATTGAAACCAGGATAAAACCATACCTTTGAGACCAACAACATGTTCCAATCTTGACAGAAGAATGTTGTGGTTAACCGTGTCAAAGGCAGCAGTCAAGTCAAGTAAAACTAAAACCACGGAATAGCCAGAGTCAGCCGTTAAAAGAAGATCATTAAAAACTCTAAGTAAGGCTGTCTCTGTGCTGTGGTGAGCTTTCAAACCAGACTGAAACTTTTCATTAATACCATTTGCATCTAAAAGGCCTGAAGTTGTTTTAGAACTACCTTTTCCAATATTTTGGAAATAAAAGGGAGTTTGGAGATCGGCCTGTAGTTAGTGAGAGCATTAGGGTCAAGATTTTTCTTTTTCATAATAGGTTGCACAACAGCATGCTTAAAGACAGACAGTACACAACCTGATGACAATGATGCATTCAGCAGAAGTAAGATACAAGGACCAATAACATGTAAAGCTTCCTTAAAGAAACGAGAAGGAAGAATATCGTGCGGGGAAGCAGAGATTTTGAGATGATCAATTATGTCTTTTAAAGCAGAATAAGACACTGGCTCAAACTGCTGAAAGACAGTCAAGCATTCAGAGGCTGGAACTGGGTCTAAAACTGATGATGAATGAGACGGATGAGAAGCCCTTAGAGCTGAGACTTTTTCAGAGAAATACTTTAAGAATTTATCACAAAGAGCAGGGGAGGCATCCCTATAAGTGATAGTGCAAGGGTTTATCACAGAGTTAAAAGTATTAAAAAGGGCTCAGGGGTTGTGGCTATAAGTCATAATAATGCTAGACAAAAAGGCAGATTTGGCAGCTTTAACAGACTTTTGATACTTAGATAAACAATTATGAAGGATGTCCAGAGAGACGTGGAGTTTGTCTTTCCTCCATTTTCTCTCAGCGTGACGACATTCACACCTAAGGGCGCGAGTAGTATCATTTAGCCAGGGTTGTGAGGATTTGGCACGTTTAATCCTCAGAGGTGCCACAGAGTTAAGAATGTCAGCGCATGTAGTATAAAAGAGGTTTGCAAGCTCAACGACTGATAAAACCCCAATACTGTTAGCATCAGAGAGGGGAGAGTCATGGAAAGCATCAGTGTATGTGGGCGATTGACTGGGAGTTAATCGTGCGCATTTGCCGCACAAGACCATCACTGTTCAAATCCACATTGCTCAATACAGTATTAAACAAAAGCGGGAAGTGATCAGAAATCCCAGAGTCCTTTATGTCCGTGATGCAAATATCCAGACCATAAGATAGTACCAAATCAAGTATATGACTTAGCGGAGGAGACGGCTTGCCGTGAACACTGGCGCCATCTTGGCAAAATGTATAGGTCTTCATCATCATCTCTCCTGCAAATCCTCCTCCACATCACCACATCACCCATCCCCCACAACCTCATCTCCTCCTTTCTTAACCTTCGGTATTACATCTACAGTAGAGTCCTCCCCTCCTCCTCCCTCTATGTCAGTGCTCAGACTCGTCTCCTACCTGGTGGTCTTCTGTCCATACGTGGTCTGTACTGCTCTGCTGCTGTCGATCTTCTCCACCTGCTCAGGTAGTTATGAACAAACTCTCTCTGATCACTTCAGTGCTCCATCCTGATGTCTTAACCCTGCCCACAGGTGACACACCTGTCGTTTCCATGGAAATGAGCCAGCCTGCTGTACAGGATGATGTCACTGCTGAACATCACTTCTGACCTGATGGATCTCAGAGTGCTGGAGTTGAAGCAGGAACTGTCTGAGTGTCTCAGTGACTAGTTTCTGTGATGCTTTCTGCTTTAACTGCTTTGAGCAACAATAAAACACTCATTACAGCCCAGATACTGACACAGAGAATCAAAGTCATCCTCACAGAAACAGGATTGAAGTCACTCAGGAATGTGAACTCTGGCTGATATAAGAGGATTATTTATTTATTATGGTTTATTCTATGCTGATGAGGTTAGCCTGAGGCCACATCCACACTGATACATTTTTGTTTGAAAACGCATCTTTTTCTCTCCGTTTTGGCCTTCCGTCCACACTGAGATGGAGTTTTTGGTCAAGGAAATCAGAGTGTTATAAAAACGCTCTCCAAAACGCATACATTTGAAAACGCAGTTTTCACGTCCCAGTGTGGACAGCGAACCCGGAGCCTTTTCAAAAACAATGACGCATTTTAGTCATGTGATGCAGTCATGTGACCAATTAAACTAAGATAGCGGAGGGCATTATACAGCAATTGTTTTGTTTGCTCTCAATTCTGACAGCCCTATTAAAGATTAATATGAGTCTGTACATGCTCCAGACAGCTTTTCTTCAAATTCTTTAATTCTCACTCGCTTGTGCAACTTTGTACTTTTGTGTTACTCGCAGCAACAACTTCACCTCATTGTTAGTCCATTTAAAAAACTCGGTGCTTTTCATCAACATTTTGCCGTGACGTTTCAAAGAGCCGGAAAGTAAATAAACGGCAGACAGAAATGAGGCAGGCCGAATCGTCTTGTGTTTCACACATGCGCAGGACTGGAACGTAATCGTTTTCAGCCGTTTCAATATGGACGCACAACTCTGTGAAAACGACTGAAAACGCGAGTGTGGACGCGGAGCGTTTTCAGACGAAAATGCCGTTTTCAAATCTATCCGGGCTAGTGTGGACGTGTGGACCTAGGGTGGACCTTAAAGTGTAAGCATCAATAACCTGTGATGGAAACAGGAACAAATAAAGACAAACATCACACCTCCAAGAAAGATGAGTTCTCACAAACACAGAGCTGATCTTATCATGACGGTTACTCCTGTTTTTAATGTGAAAACAGCTCACTCACAGCTGAGGTGTCAAACTGTCCTTCACAGGACTTCTGCTTTTCTTTAGTTTTAATGAATTCATTGTTTGCACATTTTTATCTCTTTAACTCTGAGACCACAGAGAAAAACAGGAACAAGACTTCTTACTCTGTCTGTCTAGGGCAGGGGTGCTCAATCCCAGTCCTCGAGAGCTACTATCCTGCAGCTTTTAGATGTATCCCTACTCCAACACAGCTGAATCAAATGGTTTGATTACCTCTTCAGCATGCCAAAGGCCTGATAACAAGCCATTCATTTGATTCAGGTGTGTCGGAACAAGGATGCATCTAAAAGCTGCAGGACGGTAGCTCTCGAGGACTGGGATTGGGCACCCCTGGTCTAGGGTGATCGTGGCTCAAGAGTTGGCAGTTTGTCTTGTAATCAGAAGGTGGCCGGTTCAAGCCCCAGCTTGGACAGTCTCGGTCGTTGTGTCCTTGGGCAAGACACTTCACCTACCGCCTACTGGTGTTGGCCAGAGGGGCCGATGGTGCGACATGGCAGCCTCGCTTCTATCAGTCTGCCCCAGGGCAGCTGTGGCTACAACTGTAGCTTACCTCCACCAGTGTGTCAATGTGAGAGTGAATGAATAGTGGAATTGTAAAGCGCTTTGGGTGCCCAGAAAAGCGCTGTTTAAATGCAATCCATTATTATTATTAAACTGAAAGGAAGAAAATAGCAAAAACAACCTGCAGCTGTCACCTCATTTAAACAGTTTTTAAACTGAAATCCTAAAACGACAAAACGTCACAGCATTTAAACCTTTTACACTGAGAAACAAAGAACATGTGGATTTACACCATCCAGGTCCTGATGGAGGGCCTTTGCTGCTGAGGGCCCCTCTGCCAGTAAGAGTGATTGATCCATTTAATTCATTCATCTGTCAAGTTCAAATAGCTGAACATTGAAGCATCACAGACCTGTCCATCTCCACAGAGTTGATCCAGCCCTAACTATATGCTTTAGCAAAAAGGAAAGTTTGAAGCCTAATCTTAAAAGTAGAGATAGTGTCTATTTAATATAGTATTAAATAGTTGTCATTATTTGTAGAGTATTTATTAGATGTTGTTAAAGATGATCAGATAAGCTGTTTGTTTAGTTTAATGCAGTGGCTTCAGTCAGCATCACTGCGCTGTATAGTTTTATTTTCCTGATCTTTCTGTTAATGTTGCTGAATAAAAGCTGGTTGGTCTGCACCTCACCTCTGCCTCGAGCCTCCTATAAACCAGCAGAGGGTCTTCATCCAGTTATTACAGCTCCATACAGGTCCATAATGACATTAATCCTCAAAAAACGTTCTGGCATAATAATTGTGCACACAGTGTAAAACTGAAGAAGCTTCTTGGATGAAATGTCTTCAAGAAACTTAAAATGTCCAGACACTTTTGTTTCTGAGCTCCTTAATTCAATTCAGTTTTATTTACACAGCGCCAAATCACAACAGCAGTCGCCTCAAGGCTCTTTATATTGTACAGTAGATCGTACAATAATAGATACAGAGAAAAACCCAACAATCATATGACCCCCTATGAGCAAGCACTTATTACAGTATAACTAAGGGAGGATTGAAGTCTACTTTTAAAAGTAGAGATAGTGTCTGTCTCCTGAAAACTGAAGGTCTGTGTATATATGTATATATTTATGCTTATATTCATATTCTCTTATTCCCCTTTGTTTGATATCCTAATTCTGTACTTTCTCTGTGTTCTGCTACTACAAATTGGATTTCCTGGAGGATAAACATGAGGCATTAATAAAGTTTTATCTCTCTGTTAAAATCCCCCAAAATAAATGAAATGTGAATTTCAGGCAGAGATGTTTTTAAAAGAGTCACTTAAATGGAAAAATGTCACATTCAGCTGTTGGGAACGAGCCTCATTAAGACCTCGAGTGTGAGCGACTTTGTTGTGTTTTTAAAACCAGCCAATAGGAGCGTCTGTGGATATCAGCTGAGGCTGAACTCAGGAACACCATCACATATAAATACACAGAATTAAAACACTAAATAAAAGAGATCATTAAATAAGGATCAAATCAATATGTCAGAGGTCAAAGGTCAGGCAGAAGAGGTGTGGTTAAACACTGGCAGGAGCAGCAGGTCAGAGGGGGCGGGGCCATGCCAGGACTTATTTTAAGTGAAGTTTAAAGCGACAGCAGCAGTCACACAGCAGTAACCAGCTCTGTCTGCCAGGGTCAAAGGTCAAACAAGTCCTGCAGCTGACCCACACACAGACTTACACTGATCCACAGAGAGTGATGAATCCACACATCACTCGGCTGGAGGAAGCGGGGTTTCCACACCGTCCAATCAGAAACCAGCGTTGACGCTGAGCCCCGGGTCTGTGACAGGAAGTCCATGAACAGGCAGACACTCAGCAGCAGGCTGACCTCTGAGACAGAGGGAGGAGTTTGTGTCACCAGGGGGCGCTGCAGCATCACCTGAGAGCTTTAAGAACAACAACAGTAAGTGAAAGTCACACTTCTGTTGGTGTGCGTTATCAGCAGACCTCCACCCTCTGCAGGAAGCTCAGATAAGAAGCAGCCAATCACAGAGCAGAAAGCATGTGACTTCCTGTTCCTGCTGTTACTGTGACAACAGCTCCGGGGACAGAGAGCAGCTTTCTAAAGAGGAAAGAAAACCTCCATCCCTCCAAAGAGGAAAGATGCTGTGAATGTGCAGGTGTCATGTGACCCACCTGATGTAGTGATTTAAGACTGTACGAACAATAATAACAACATGTTTAATACAGAGTCAGGTGATCCATGCAGAGCAGATCCATGTGATCAAACACAGCTGGATCACATGTTTCCTCTCCTGGAAACAGAAACCCTTCATGTATAAAGGCTCATGTACCCACTGAGCCCTGCTCTCAGATCTGTGAGGCTTTAACAAACAACAGTTTAAAATCATGTTTAGCATCTTCTGTCAGTGTGGAAGGTCACACACTTTCCTGTATGTTTGAACCCTGAACTACTGGCTGTTCATGTCAGCCTGGATATAAATACACACCTGCCTGCTGTGATAGACCCCAGCACTCACATATTACTTATAAGTGACTTCTATGTATATATATGCATGTATATATTGTGTATATTGTGCTATTTCTTACTTAGTGTGTTGTGTGTCTTTGTTCCTGTTTGTACTGCAGCACTGTAACCAAAATAATTTCCCCTAATAATCAGAAGTATTGTGATTGTGATTAAAAGAAGTGAAACCAGTGTGATCTCCAGTCAGAGCAGAGGACGATGATGTAAGCAATGGGATTTTAATCAGCCTGTCTCTTTGAACTCTCAGTATCACAAAGTAATGTGGTAACATCTGGACTGATGTGTTTACTGTCAGCTAGTTTAAAGGCTGTAGGTTGCAGCCGTTGCTCTAACACTGTATAAATGTAACAGGGCTCAGTGCTGGTTCTAACAGTCTGAGCTGCTTCAGGCTTTATTTGTGAAGAGCACAGCAGCTTACAAACACGTAGCTGGGCCTGGACCGCCACAAAGGAGTGTTTGTTAAAGCCTGCAGTAAATCCAGCAGCACAATGATGGAAATGCAACACAGAAATGATGAAGAGGAGCAGAATTAAAGCCAAAGCAAGTCCAGTTCATACAGTTAGGTCCACGAATGAAATAAGGGAAAATAAAATATTGGTTGGATGCACCTGTCTGCACCCTTAATGCGCTCTGGTCGCTATGGTAACGTGTAAACATTTCTTTCAAAATAAGACACACGACTATAACACGGGAAAAGACCCAGGGAAAGAAAGTTAACGATAAAAACCCCGAAAACCATCAATTTCACACCGAGCCTCGACTCTCACGGCCCGGTACCAAACGACTCACGGACCGGTCCGTGACCCAGGGGTTGGGAACCGCTGCATTAAGACATGAGTAGTTCAGGGCTGCACGTCATTTTCATTGTTAATATCTTTGTGAAAAGCACATTGATGTGAAAATCATGAGAGTCAGAGTCCCTACAACACAATTAAAGATTCATTTAAAACAAAGTCACAAGTTATCATCATCTTCAGAACATTTCATTAAACATTAGAGACAGACTGCTGTGTATATCTCATCACTATCCAAATAACCTACAGTCCACAAAGGCATCATGAACCAGTGTTCAGGGCTGTGGTCTGTCCCCAGTTACATGGATCCAGCTGGTTCCCTGGAGGTGACTGTTGCTGTGGTTTGGTGTCCAGTTACTTTTGGTCCCTTTAAACCAGGCTGTCACATGTTCAGGATGTGAAACTCCTGAGCCCTTCATCCACAGTTAAGGTGGAAACCCTGAATGATGTCAGGGTTCCTGGGTCTCTGACCGAGTGTTTCCTGTTTGACTGTGTCTCTGTGCGTCATGTTCACTTCATCCTGTCATCACCATAAACCCCGCCCACATCCCCAGTCAGCCTGAGTGGGTCCTGTCTTCTCCACGTCCACACCACCTTCATGAATGCACAGGCACCCCCTGTCCTGCCCCCTCCAGACCTCCAGAGAACCCACAGAGACACACGGAGAACCCACAGAGACATAGGGAGAACCCACAGAGACACAGGGAGAACCCACAGAGACAGAGGGAGAACCCACAGAGACACAGGGAGAACCCACAGACACATAGGGAGAACCCACAGAGACACAGGGAGAACCCACAGAGACACAGGGAGAACCCACAGAGACAGAGGGAGGAACCCACAGAGACAGAGGGAGAACCCACAGAGACACAGGGAGAACCCACAGAGACAGAGGGAGGAAGCCACAGAGACACAGGGAGAACCCACAGAGACAGAGGGAGGAACCCACAGAGACATAGGGAGAACCCACAGAGACACAGGGAGAACCCACAGAGACAGAGGGAGGAACCCACAGAGACAGAGGGAGAACCCACAGAGACACAGGGAGGAACCCACAGAGACATAGGGAGAACCCACAGAGACACAGGGAGGAACCCACAGAGACACAGGGAGAACCCACAGAGACATAGGGAGAACCCACAGAGACACAGGGAGAACCCACAGAGACACAGGGAGAACCCACAGAGACACGGGGAGAACATGCAAGCAGAAAGTACAGATGGTGGAGTCAGGACCTGTCTTTTTTTGGCTAGGCCAAGAAATCAACAGTTAGCTTTTGGCCCTCTGAGCTCAAAAACCAATCCACTGTTTACAGTCAAGCTCATTCTATCAGAGATGTTACATGTTTATTTTGAACAGCCATTAAACCATGAAGCCCAGCTGTAACAGGAAGCTGCTCTTATTGAATGTGTTAATAAATCCAACCACAAATGCAAACCTGTTCATTGTGTTCACAGCTGAGGTGTTTAATCAGTGATGGAGACTCTATGACCTTATGTGACGTCTGCTGTGTGTAGGAATTTCTTTTACTTATGTATTAATCACATTATTTTATTGTATAATGCCTTGGTGCCACTGGATTTTAGCATGTCTCACACTCATACAGTAAGACAAATGGTGGGGGTCTAGTAAGGAAGTTGGGGGAAGCAGACAACTCCACAGGAAGAGTCTTTTGTCTCTTTGAGGACTCTGGGAGGTAGCAAGGGAGTGTGAACCGTAAAGTGTGAAACAGCTGTGTGCTGCCTTTTGTTCCTGGAGAAGGTATTTAACTGAGAGCCATGCTAGGCTCAGGTGAGACTCTGCTGACCGTCTGCCCCGCGATCATGCAGGCTCTCCACAACCTTGGTTTGTCTGTTCTTTTTTCCAATTAAAGAATGTTAGCTACCGCTCACCGCTCGTCTGCAGGCTTTATTTAAATGGAAAACTTCCACAACAGCTGGAATCACTGAGATGGTATTTATCTATCACAGTGACTGTGCTGCACCACACCCCACTCACCTCAGAAGCTCCGCCCTCACCGTACACGAGGTCACTGCGGCCCGTCGACCTGAGGAAGGCTGCTGGTCCTGATGGTGTCCCAGGCCTAGTGTAGAAGGACTGCACAGACCAGCTGGATGGAGTCTGTCCCAAACTGCCTGGAGTCCTCCACCATCATTAAACCCCATATTTCCAGCTTCATCAACTACTGGCCACCATCTTCCCCTGTAACAATAAATGCTTTGAAAAGCTGCTCAGGGATCAGCTGCTGGTGTTTATCGGTGCTCTACAGAGAGCATACTGACTCACAGCTGCACTGACACTACGATGGCTGCCCTCTGCCCACACTGGAAGGACTCCACAGCTCCATCAGAAGATGATAAAGGACACTCCACACCGGGTCATTCACTGTTTGAACAGGCAGATCCATCAGACCAGGACAGCCTGGTCCAAACACAGCTTTGACCCAACAGCAGTGAACACAAAGCACCAACATGAGTGTGTTTGTGCAGCTGCAACACAACAGCACAGTGTTTGATTACTGGCATGTTTGTGGTTTCCAACCAGTGTGCACTGAATGGACTGACATGATTAAACACTGTATATGTGACAGAGAGACACGAGACGTCATGTTAATATGTAAAAACATGTGGTTCATACAGCACCAACTGTCATGATCCTGAGTCCATGACTCAGTGATTTTGTGTTTGGTGTATTTATTGTTATTATTTTCATTATTATTTGGGGGCTGTTTTGGGATGGTTTGTGTTTTGGGATTTTAGATACTGGGTTTCTGGGTTTGTGCTGCCTCTGTTGGTCCCTGGTGTTAGTGTTCCCCTGTCTCGTCAGGTTAATCAGCTCCAGCTGTGTCTCCCACCTGTGTGTGAATTCCCAGTATCCCTCTGTGTATTTATAGTGTGTGTTTGCCTCTGTTCCTCGTCGCGTCGTCTGTGTTCATCCTCTGTGTTACCCTGCGTACTCTGCATTACTCTGTGAATCCCCTGTGTGCTCTCCCTGCTGTCCTCCCTTCATGTTCAGGTTTGCTACTCTTTGGTTTAGTTTCTCCCAGTTTAGTTCATCCGTAGTTCTGTTTTGCCATCCCCACTTTATGTTTGGTATTCTTAATAAATCACCCTCACATCTGAATAAGTGCTGCATTTGAGTCCTCCTTCCACACATCACACAGCTGCTGCCCCAGTCGTGACACCAACATCAGTGATCTCAGGGTAATTATATGGATATGTATGATACTGTGGCGGACCACCAGGTGGCTCCACTCACACCCAAGTTGAAGGGAAGTGCTGGGGTGGAGATTTTGGCGTTTTCTGCATGTGAGGTTCTGCTGAGTCAGTTAATAAAGTTGGAGTGAGACACTGAGACCTCTCCTGTCATCTTTACATACCTCCACAATACTGATGGAGGCAGCTGTCAATCAGAGGGACTGACAGGAAGTGTGGGTGTGGCCTCAGGGCCTCCATCACGCCTCCTTCCTGCTCTGATTGGAGCTCTGAGGTCAGAGGGGGTGTTTCATGATGTCTGTCTGAAGCTTCCTGACAGTCAGCAGCTTTGACCTTTGACCCACATGAAGCTGACATGTGACAAAGAGTCAGGACGCTCTGTGGAGATCCATCAGAACAGCAGAAACACACTCATCATCTTTATAAACTTGTAATGTTAGACAAACAGCTGCAGAACATCTGGCTGTGGTTTGTTAGCTGTTAGCAGAGGAAGGCCAAAGCAAAGTTGCATCTTCATCTTCCTCAGGGCTGAATACACAACAGATACTGTAAATACACACAGGCTGCTCTTCATCACCAGCTCCTCCTCCTCTGTGACCCATCAAACTGACTGAACCTCCATCAGAGGAACATCTTCATGGTTCCTGTTCCTGAGGACACAGAGGACAGTCAGACACTCACGTGGGTCGGTGGGTTTGATGCTGGAGTCTATCCCAGCTGTGACAGCTGATCAATATCCTACAAACAGACTGATCGGTTCTCTGATCTGTGATCGATCAGCTGGAACTAGGATGAGGATCAGAGCCAAGAATTAAACCAGGTTCATAGATTCATACCTGCACGGGCAGGTCATGTGACCCTACATGTCCTCACTCACTGAGCTCTGAGCTCATTGTTCCAGTAATCTGTGTTAAATATGGAATAATCTTTATATCATAAGTCCCATGCAAGAAAAATAACACATTATTCAAGCAAATAATTAAATTCCTCGTGCATAAAGTCAGTGCAGCACTCCAGCCAGGTGCACAAAGAAGCCAAAACCCAAAGAGGTTTCTGCTCTGCTCGCGCTGCAGCAGTGTTACGCTTGTACAGTTAATCTGCTAGCAAAGGTCATTTTAGCTTCTGCGGATCACTTTGACTTTTGATTGGCCTGAGGCGGAGCCTAAAGGAGGCCAGGGTCTCAATGTGATTGGTTACTTCATTGGTGTCAGGACCCTGGCCCTCCAGTGGATAGGGCTGTGCCATATAATGATATATATGCACCAGGGGTAAGTGCAGCCACTCAGCCTCTACTCAATGTGGTCATAGAAGCAGGTGTCACAAGTTAATCCAGTAGTAAGCTATGGCACTTAGCCACAGGTGGCAGCAGTGGACTGACCTCATGTGAGACTGCTCCAGCTGCTATGTGATAGTCAGTGGATCTGCTACAAATTGAAGATCATATGCAAGTTTTTGAAATTAAACCATGACTCTTCCTAACTTAGCTTTGAAACAAAAGATTTCTAACTCTCCGCCAGACTCAAAACCACAGGACAAACCAACTGACACACCTGAGTCACTCACTTTCTTAAATCCACTCACTCTCACTGGCTCTGTTTATTACTAATCACTGTGTAACTGCTGTAAATTCACAGTAACTGCCATCTCCTTACAAATGTTTATTGGATTAACCACACTTATACAGACTGTAAATAACTACCAACTCTCTCCAGCCATGTTGATGGATTGCCTATATTGGCTGAAAATGTTCATTTCCAGGGAAACGACACAGACAGACTGAAATATGAATGTGTCATATATTTGTTCAAGATGTATTTCTGTGTTATGGAAAACAAAAATATTAAAATCATGATGAACAACAGGAGTGGTGATTTCTATAACTTTGTGTATGTAATTTGGCATTTCTTACTGATGTAGGCCAAAAATAAATACATGATATCATTTCATTTAGTTTAAAGGTTTATTTGCAAGACACAAAAACAGAGACAGTAGAAAGTTGCAAATGCATTGTGCATGAAACGATTTCAAACGTGGTGCAGATGTGTCACAGGTTAGTCTGGCTGTAGGCTGTGGCACTTGGACACAGGGGGCGCTGGTTGATTGGAGTCCTTTTGAGTGGACACAACGTAAACTGCACGTTGGCTCGAAACACATATTAATAAATTGCTCAGTGATGAACAAGTACTCAGATCATTTACCTCAGCAGTGTGCTTTGTCAAAACTAAGTAAGTGTGTTGGTAATGAACACATTGACATTCTGTTGTGCAATTGTTATTTACTTGTATTTTATAATTTGACTTTACATACTGCTGGGTGGTTTGTAAAGTTTACAATAACTAGTATTATCATTATGCTATATTTTCTAATATGTATAATAATCTCAAAAGTAATGCCTTGAAGCAGAAAATAATAATACTTTATTAAAACTTAAGACTAAAGTACAGTATTTGAATGTGTGTATTGTGTCTACTGTTTGTTAACTCACCATATTCATAAACGTCTTAATAATAAATTCCATGTTCTATTACCACATTATTTGTGATCAGTGGGTTTGCGGGGTTGGGGGTGTGGGGGGGTAGGGTCTTTAGGCTTTGGCCCCCACCCCTGCCACCAGTATATTTTTAAGCAAGTATTTCTAACTTTTATTTGAATATTCAGTTTCCTACCATCTGCTCTTAAAGGATAATCACCAGGTAACCCGCCCGCCCCCTTCGCACACACATGCACACAAACAAAACACACAGTATAATTCACACCCTCATTATAGTGAATAAATATTTATGCCATTTTACACCATCAAACTTAGATAGCTAAGGATGAAGAACCTTTTGCTCTTTAAAGAACCATTTGTAATAGCTAAAGAACCATCTACAAAATAAAAAGGTTCTTTGACGTATGATGGTTCTTTAAAGAACCATGAAGACATCTGAAGAACCATTTAAGAACCATAATTTTTCTGAGAGAAGACGGTGCAGGTGTAGACTCCAGTGTCAGTGAGGTGGAGGTCTTTCAGGGTCAGACTGTAGTCTCCAATTCTCAGTGGATCTTCATCCATCTCTGTGCGACCTCTGTAAACCTGGTCTTCATTGTGTGACTGATTGTTTCCACTCTCATACACGTGGACCTTCCTCTCTTTGGGTTCAGTGAGTCTCCACTCCACTGTGACGTCCTGAGGAAGGTCAGCTGTGGTTGTAAAGGGCAGCAGCACAGACTCATCTGCATCTGTCACATTCACCACCTCTGGCAGAGGACCTGAGAGAAAACAGAGAAGAACATAGACAGATAAAAAAGGTCACTGTTACTGTTCCATGATGTAATGTGGATGCTGCTCTGTTGTTCAGCACTGTGTAAGAAGACACGGGTATTTATTACATAATTAACACATGAATCATTTGAGTGTGGTATAAAATGGGTGTGGTATATGAGACTAAATATTCCCACTGTGTGCACTGCTGAGAAGAAACACACAGCACTGCAAATTCAGTCCAATCTGTGATAAATTATATGCTACAAATGCTAACAAATCATGTCTTTGTATGTTCTCCTGCCAAAGGTTCGTTGCACCTATTATTGTTGAGGTTTACAGACATGAGTGAGGTTGATGGTCCATCGTGTCCTCTGCTGTGTAACCAGCAGCTCCTGTTCTCAGTGTTTCTCTGTGTGTTGATGTGTGAGGCTGCACAAACAGCTGCTTTCCTCTGTCAAACATACAGGCAGTACTGACTTTGAACTGTAACAAGCATTTATTTAATCGGTGAAAGTTGTGCATGAATTAGTGCAGTGTGTTGTAATCTGTCAGCTCTTCATTAGAGACATAAAGGAGACTTAAACTAATTCTTCTGCTTCAGGCTGCTACTGAGGGTCTGCAGAGATTCTAGCAGCTATTAGTCAAAACCAGTAACACTGTAAGTACTCAATTTATTCTGAAGCACTTTCAGAAAATGTGCTGGGGCAGATTGTTCCACAGATTAGGAGCAGCAGTAGAGAAGGCCCCGCCCCCTCTGATCTTCCTCTTAGACCTGGGTCAGCTGGTCAGCTGACCTGAGAAACTTGGGGGGTGGTTAGGGTCAGGGTGGGGCAATTTAAAAACAAACAGAATTTTAAAATGACCTCTAACATATACAGGCCGCCAATGGAGTGAAGCCAGGATGGGACTTTAACTGGGAGTTCCAGTTAAACTGGTGCAGCAGCATTTTGTATTGTGTTAGAGGCGTCAGCAGTCCTTTAAGTTTAGAAGAGACACCTACAGTTTGTCCCTCTTCCATCTGCGTTCAGCTCTACGACACTCCCTCCTCACAGCCCGAGTGGCGTCTTTAAACCAAGCTCAGTTTTAGCCTTGGGCTTCCTGGTTTTTAATGGTGCCACAGAGTCCGGGATAGTTAGGCAAGAAGATTGAAACCAGGAGCTGAGGTCCTCTGTGTCCAAGGGAGTGAGATCAGCGGGGACAAACAGCTGGCTAAAAGCAGAGGAGAACTGGGCAGCAGTGGAAGGGTTAATAATCCGACAGCGGCGAACAGGAGCGCTGGTCTGAACTGCGTGAAAACACAGCATCAAATAATACAGCCATATGGTCAGAGAAGGCCGTGTCAGACACTTCCACGTCAGACACAGGTAGACTGTGTGATAAAACCAGTGTGTGTGTCCGTCTTCATGTGTGGGACCAGGTACAGACTGGACCAGATTAAAAGAGTCAATAAGGCCTAAAAACTCCTTCACCAGAGGTTTGTCAGGACAGCAGACATGGATATTACAATCTCCCACAATAAGACCATGATCGTAGTTGGATATAATCCCAGCTAGCAATTCTGCAAAGTCATTTATGAAGTTCTGATTGTATTCAGGGGGACGATAAATAACAGCAAAGAGCAGAGTTAGAGCGACTGACTTCAAAAGACGTGAGCTCAAAGCTGGAAGACGAGGGCTGTAAAAACACTGTTTACATTTAAAATCCTTTTAAAAACAGCCGCCGTACCTCCTCCTCTCCCTGATGTCCTTGGTGTGTTAAAATAGGAACAACCTGCTGGTAAAAGTACTGGACCCACCAGTGTTAAGCCAAGTCTCAGTGACACACATGAAGTCCAGTTTCCAGGAAGTGAATAACTTCAGAATAAAAGATTTGTTCACCAGCGATCTGGCGTTTACCAGCCCAATCCTGACAGGAGCCGGGGATGAGGTATGAGCCCCAGCGGCACAGGGAGCCCGACACAGCGGCCTCTGTTTGTCAAGGTTTGCCTGGCGCACACAGCCGAGGAGGACAGGGGTCATGGCGTCATCCTGGCTAACCACGGGGATGAGGCAGGAATCCACAGGGTCCAGGAAACGTCGGTGCACAAAAACTCCAGGAAATAATCTGTGTATTCCTCTGACTGCAGTGAGATGCTGCACCAAGGAGAGCTTGAGTTTAACCAGCAGCCACTGCGCCTACCCCGACGCCTTCACCCGGGAGGTAGCATGACAGCACGGCATAGGCCGGTCGGGATTTGTGACAGCAGCGGGCACCAGGAATTCTGTCCTCCGTTAGCAAACGGATCTGTGTTTTGAACTTAAGAGATTTAGAAGCGATTGGCGATCGTACACCAGTAGAGAGCAGATCTCCTGAGTGTCACATGACAGGAACAAAAACAAACAAAACTGACAGCCACAGACGAGCAGCCACGTACACCGGCGCCATCTTGATCCCCATTTAAGGCTGCAATGAGCTGCTACTCAGAGAAAAATAATATTTGTTGCTACTGGACTGATTCCCCAGAGCACAGCAGTAAGTGCTGAAAGAAGCTGGTTAGTGAGCTGCTGGTCAAAGTGGAGAGTCAGTAACAGCTCAGCTGTAGAAGAACACCAGACCTCAGGAACAGCTCTGTGATTGGTGGCAGAGCATCTGCTCTCCATATAAGGACTCTGAATCACTGAAGCTGCTCAGACCAGCTGATCCTGGAAAAGGGCTGTGATGCTCACATTAGTCATGTGACCTCAGTCACTATCAGACAAATCCTGCCAGTTCAGATCTACAAGAGCAGCTCTGTGTTAAACCTTCAGGATGTGGGTGATGCCTCTAATGTGCTCCATCAGTGTGAGTTCAAGGCTCTGCTACCAAAGTGTTGTACATGGATGAAAGATGAGCTGATGCAAAGTTCCTCAGCAGATTCTGAGCTGTGAGAAAGATGAAAGGAGGCCACAGAGTCCAGCAGTGTTTGGGAGATACTTACCTGAATGACTGAGCACGCATCCAGACAGGATTCATTATTGTTATTGATAAGATGAACACAATAACTGAATGTGTGACTGTGGTGTTACTGAGTTACAGCTGAAGGTGATGGCTGCTGCTTCCACTTCCTGGTCTGCTCTGTGGAAACGCACACACACACACACACATTATAAAACATACACACACCTTCTCTGTCCTTCATCCTTTTATATGCACAGTACACACACAGACCAAAGGCAGCAGCCGGGATGATCAGCTGAGAGGAACTGTCAGTCTGACATTATTCACAGTATGAAGGTAAAGCCATGCATACCTCCATTAAACATACTAAAGTCACACTGGGAAAAGCATCAGCTGCTGATTGTGAGAGGGTCAGGAAGTCTCTGACTGACTCTGATGTGTTTAGGACAGCAAAGTACCAACCAGCAGCTCCATTATCAAATCACCCAGGACTACAGGACTCAGCTCTGAGACACATCAGGACCTCACAGGGACTGACTGACACAGGCTGTTAGATGTAACAAAGACAGACACCAATCTGGGATGTTGGAAACAAACTTTTATTAAACACAGGTCCTTTCTTCATTACATGTATATGGATCCTTTAAAGTCATTCACATGTTTGTAGAAGAATGAAAACAGCAAAACTAATACTCAAAGTACAAATCTGCTTCTCCACGATCAACACTGACTAATTAAGATTCAGGAATAACTGATGAAGCCTCAGCAGGCTCTGAAAGAGGAGCAGAGTGAAGGATGAAGGTCGTCCATCAGACCGAGTGTGTCCTCAGCTTCCTGTTCAGAGACAAACACCACTGATGTCAGCTGTTCACCTCTGACCTTTACTAACACACCTGTGTGTGAATGTTACCTGCTCTGACTGATGATTACACAGCACATGGATCAGCTGACTGCTCTGTAACACACACACACACACACACACACACACACACACACACACACACACACACACACACACACACACACACACACACAGGGTTAGAGTATCACACACCTGTATGTGTGTTTCACATGTTTATATCTTCCAAGTTAGCTCAGTGGTGCTCCTCGCTGCCCCTACAGGCCTCTGCAGAAATTACAGTGTACAACACACACAGGGATTCATGGATACTCTGCTTCTGTTACACACACCTCTGAGTCAGTGCAGATTATTATGTATGCCAAAGTAAAAGCAGCTGCTGTTCTGAACACACACAGCCTAGAAGTAATGCATTTATTACTTCCAGGCTGGACTACTGTAATTCATTATTATCAGGAAGTCCTAAAAACTCCCTGGTTGTCTGTTCCATTGCTACGAGCCATTCAATCCCAGTATATAAATCAATCAATATCAGTATATAAATCAATCAATATCAATATATAAATCAATCAATATCAATATATAAATCAATCAATATCAATATATAAATCAATCAATATCAATATATAAATAAATCAATATCAATATATAAATAAAATTGAATTGACTTATGATGAGTGCCATGTTGTGTCAGTATGGTGGTTACTATGGTTACCTTTCCTCTTGCCAGCTGTTTTCTTGCTTTTGATGACCACCTGACCAGAAGCGACGTCCTCAGGACCTGAAGACAGAGAGATGGATGGAGTGACTGGAGACAGAGTTCGGTCACAGCCGATATCTACAGACAAGCTCCTCTGTGAGGATTGTCAGTCCTCAAGCTCATGTTTATTATTATTATTATTATTTTAAGATTTGCAGTTTTCTTTTTTTTTAAATAGTTGAATTTTTTGATCGGGACAAGTTTAATCAGTTGTTCATAAAGTTTGTTTCCATATTCTTGAAGCAGGTTGTAGCTGTCGCATTGAAATGTAATTATTATGTGATTGCAATGTTCAAAATGAGGTGTTTAATCTGGTTCCTATGTTGTGTTGTTGCCACCTACTGGTGGACCTGAGTATGGCGCTTGTATTTGAGTTGTAATTTTATTTTGCTGTGTTTTCATTTCTTATTTAAACGTAGTTTTTCCAAGGTGTTTGCTGGTGAAAAGAAGATTAAAATACTGGTTAAACATCAGTTGGACCATGGCCCTTTATTCTACTCCAAACATGAAAAACCCTCAGGAGCAGTTATACAGATTGACCTTTAGTTAGACTGTCTTTGTCTTCAGAGAGATAGATACAGAGATAAAGTCATGGCGACAGAGAGATGTATTATATCTATCTCTAGATATGTATATACACAGAGGATGAGAAACTAACAACTCAGGAACTTCAGCAACACTTAAAAGTAAAGAGGAACAACTTTATTAAGTGACCAATGCATTTATGTGGCCTTCATTGGTGTTAGGGTTTTCCCTCTGGTTTCCATCCCCTTACACAAAGGCTAACTTTGTGTATTTAAGTCCTTTGTCATCCTGTTGCCACGTTGTCCACATTAGCTGTGTGTTTGCATGGCTGTTCCCTCACTTATGCCTAGTTGTTAGTGATGGCCAAATGAAGCTTTCTGAAGTGCTGAAGCTTGGATTAAAAAGGGTTAATAATTTGAAGCTTTTCAACACTGTCCTCTTTGGTGACATCTGCTGGACAAACATATGAACAGCAACCGAATCTACAAGCTCCCTGTAACTGCTTCATTATGAGTGACCGCTCTGCAGAGCTGTTTCTGTTTGATATCATGTGACAGTTCTGTCAGATATCGGGCTCATATGGTGCTTTGACCATTAAAAAAACGATGTCATGTCTATTTTCATAATAAATAACTTAGATGAATTAAACCTTCCTTGCTTCAACATGTGTATTGCTGTGTTGTCCTTTTGCTTGTGACTTCTTAATGTTTTTTATTAATGAAATAAATAACATATATAACATTATAAGGGGTGGGTTTTGATTATCGATTTTCTGATTAAAATCGATTCTAGCTTGGATAACATGATATCGATTCATTACAATCCCGAATCGATTTTTAAATATAAATTTATTTTTAACCAGAAACGCCAGAATCTCAGGTTTAACCTCACAAAATGTCGACAACAACCAAACAGCTAAAACAGTAAATGAGAGCAGCTACACGGATTCTGAACAAAGACGTAAACACAGAGCAAAGACCCGCCGATGCATCAGAATCAGTGAGATGTGGCTTTCTCACGACACGCTGTTGGAGCTGAAAGCCGACAGCTCACAGATCCTGATGCGTCAGCGGGTCTGTGCTCCGTGTTTACGTCTTTTTTTGCGCTAGACTCTGAAGCTGCAGGTTTCATCTCTCTCCAACCAAAATTGACTGAACCAGCAGCCAAAGAAGATCCAAACTACGCTTCACATAAACATCGTCATGAATTCCTTCTTCCTTTTGCTGTTTTGCTTCCACCACGATAAAATCACACTCATGCACAGCTCTCTCTCTCTCTCAGTGTACTTCTAGAACAGTTTCCCGTCTAAAAATCTGTTATCTGTATTATTCGCTTGCCTATTACGCACCAGTCTACTGTTATGTACAGCGCCTGTCATGGTCCTGGGGTGTTAGACCCAGCCTTTTGTGTTTTATATTGGTATCATCTTATGTTTTGGGTTCATTCTTGTTTTCTTGTTCTTAGGGGTTTTGTGTTTAGTGTTGTGTATACCTACCTGTGTCCTCCCCCAGTGCTCTGTTCATGTCCCTGAGTTTGTGTTTGTGAATTTCCTGTTTTACTTTTACACTCAGTCAATAAAGCTCACTCGCAGCACAGCTTTTGCCAGCATTTGGGTCCTTTTACGCAACACAACACAACTGCCCGCACTGGCAGCACCGTCGGACACAGTTTGTTTGTTTGTTTGTTTTAAATTTAACTGACTTCCAACAAGAAAGTCTTATTTCTGCTGTTTAATATTGAAGAAATTGAAACCTTTTAAAATGATGACAGATTACAAACTCTCAGCTGTGTCTGTAATCAAACCTCTGTAACTTTGCTTCACTTCAGCAGCATCAGGTAATGTTCACATGTTGATTCATGGTTTTCTTCAGTTTTCCTTCTACTGCAGAATATTTTTAAGATTATCTGCTATAAAAAGCCAGAACAGGAAAATCTGCTTCATGTTTTTCTGTTTTATCCTCAGTTACTTTGACACAAAGACATCTGCTGTGATGCTCACACCTCTGATCAAGTCTCACAGTGTCAGCTTAGTTTCTATAGATACAAAAATATGGATATGTACTGATTAGTGATCAGAATGATAATATTTATGTCTGAGGCAAAATTTCCCTGATTCAAATCAAATAGATCGAATCAATTCAGGAGCTTGTGAATCGAATCGAATTGATTCTAGAAATCAGTGACGACACCCAGCCCTAAATATTATACAACAATCTTATAACATGTTGTTATAACACTGCCTCCACATGATTATGTAATTAACCAGTGGACAGGTACGTTTATATATAATATATATGTACTGTGTATTTCTTATGTACATTTGAGAGCTGGGAGCAGAATTTTTGATGAACTGGTTTGGTTGGTCCTCTCTTCCTGCTCCATGTATCTGATCATGCTGCACACTGATTCGCTCTCTTTTACACAAAGTCGATGCCTTATAAACCACTGAATCAGGTATGTCTGTGAAGGTTCTCACTCATCCAGCTGATTACAGTCTTGCTCGTGTGATTAGGTAGAGGATCAACAGGGGGTCCACGACCCTCCCAAAGGACCTAAAGTTAGTTACTCTTAGAACAGAAGAAGCTTCTTGGATGAAACGTCTTCAAGAAACATAAAGTTCAGATGCTTTTCTTTCCAAGCTCCTTAGACTGAATCAGGTACTGAAGCAGTGGCGTGCTGACTAAAGATTTGGACGTCATTGGTCACGTGACTCTGTTCAAACCAAACCTCGGCACAGTGTTTCTGAAGCAGTGTGTTGAATTCTTTTTTTCTACACGTGCGCTTCGGCTTCAAACGGGCCATCACTACTAGTCGAGAGTTTCTGGGTGTTACAGTCTTAGTTTCTAGTTTGTCTTTTGTTTGCTTCTTTTAATGTTTCTTTGTACCTGACTTTGAGTTTAGTAAATCAGCAATAAAGCTGCTACTTTATTTCTGCTGCCTCCGAGTCCTGTGTTTGGGTCCTACCCATGCCTGCCACACAGCCAACCGTGACATCTACAGAAACGTCTGATTCTGAGACAGCTTGATGTCTTAAAATCCATTTCTTTTTCTAACATTTCTAACAGAACACACCCCTGTACAGCTAGTCTGATATAAGTACAATTCTACTGAATAAAGTTATCTGAGAAGGTAACATGGATTGCCTGCATGTTCCTGTGTTTAATGCTCACAGTTTGTACATATCCCTGATGAACATACTGATGACACAAAGCTAACTGTGGAAACAGACACGCGGAAGGGGAAAACTAAGAGTCACAATAACAGAATATTAGAATAGTAATAATGATAATAATAATAATAATCAGCATCATCATCAGCACCTGTTTTCTGTTCATTTGTACCTGAGGTTTGAGTCCTCACATCAGAGTAGACGGCACGTGGATCAGCAGGATGTTTGTCTGGAACACACACAGATTTACAGACATTCATAGAGGCAGTAGTTTTCAGCCTTCACTCCTTTTAACATAGATTTAAAGAGTACAGTATGTGGTTAGATAACATGCTTGTCTTTGATGACAGCACACTGTGACAGCCTACCTCTCCTGTTGGCTCTCTGATTGGTCGTGACATCAGTGTAGGTCACATCCTCAGGAGGAGGAGACGGGTTTTTACTTCCTGTAAAGAGAGGAGGAGGAAACACATGAACATGATTATGGTGACCCTCAGTATGGGTGAAATCTGTGTTTAGGACTTATCTTTGTGGTCCTTGTTGTGTTAGCCAATGTTGGGAGACATTATCTTCAAAAGTAACTTATTACTTTACAACATTATTAAACATTTATTCTAAGTGTTACTTACTGAGAAGATTAGCTTGTTAGAGTTTTTTGCTTTTCCAAGACAATCATTTAGCTTGTTGACACTAACATGTTATTACAGACTGAAGTACTCTGTGCTGGATATGATGGACGCTGTGAAGAAACGTTTTTATATAATATACTTATTCTAAGAATCAGCTGGAGCACTTCTGCCTCGCTCTACGATAAATCCTAAAGAACTGAAAGCTGATGAAATGTAATGTCACCAATTTATTCTTTTTACACTACATTGTGACATCTTCCACACTAAAAGAATAAACTGAGACAAAATATAGCTTTATGTGTCAGGGGCAACCCAAATACACATTTTATTTTGAAAGGTCACAGAGGAAATTGAAGAATCACTGAGCAGCATCACTCGAGTATACATTCAAACCCACCATGACTGCATGTCTGGATGAGTAAAACCCACTGATCTGGACAGAGGTGACCCAGTCAGTTCATTTATGTAGGGTCAGAAGGTCAGCACAGTAATCAGATTACTCCTGTTCATATCAGGTGAGTGAGAACTACCTTTAAGTTTCCAGTGGAGGAACAGAACCAGAACCACAACCAGAACCAGGAGAAGCCAATGGACCAGACGTGGTACAACTGAGACCAGGAGAGAGGGAGGAGGAGGACAGGGAGGACACGTAAGAGCAGTTTCTACAGGAGGAGCAACGTTTGTGGAGGTGCTTGGAGGAGGAGGACAGTGAGGAGGAGGAAGATCTGCAGAAGAGATGATGAAGATGGTTCAGTCAGTTTATTATCAGGTCACAATGTTACATCAGGTTTTAAACAGGAAGTGATGTCAGTGTTCTGACCTCTGACCCTCAGAGAGCTCTCAGGAGACTTTCCACCCTCATCAGTAGCACATGAGTAGAGACCTTCATCAGCCTGCATGATGTTAGTGATGATGTGCTTTGGTTTAAGATCATGACGACATCCTTTAATGAAGAAATAAGCTGCGACTGTGGCACCATTCCTCTGTCTGCAGCGCAGAATGACATCACTTCCTGTCCTCACAGGAAGTGCAGGGATCTCCAGGATGACACCTTCATCAGACCAGCAGAGACAAACAGAGTTAATGAGAGCAGAGTCACACAGAGACAGAGACACAGCTGGAACATCTCACCTTTAGTGTCTGATTGGACACTGAAGGAGACTCTGTCACTCCGCTGTCCAGAGGAGTCCTCACACCAGAAGGTTTCACTGAGAGCAGAAAGATCCACAACACAGTAGGAACCAAGAAGCCTCCCAAAGCCTGGAGCTGCTCCACAGTCCTCAGTGAGTCCTCCTCTGGTCCTCTTCACTGTCCATCCATCAGCTGTCTGTCCATCATCAACACAACTCAGATCCACTAAAGATCCACTGAAGACCTGCTGAAGGTTTGGACTGACAGACAGAGACACTGGAGGACACACACAGACACACACACAGACACACACACACAGACACACACACACACAGACATATACACACACACACACAGACACACACACACAGACACACACACAGAGACACGCAGACACACACACACACACACAGACACAGACAGATATATACACACAGAGACACGCAGACACACACACACACACACAGACACAGACACACACACACACAGAGACACACACACACATGCACACACACACACACAGACACACACACACACAGAGACACGCAGACACACACACACACGCAGACACACACACACACACACACACAGACACACACACACACACACACACACACAGACAGACACAGACACACACACAGACACACACACACACACACACACATACACAGACACACACAGACACACACACAGACACACACACACACAGACACAGACACACACACACAGAGACACACACACACACACACACACGCACACAGACACACACACACAGAGACACGCAGACACACACACACACGCAGACACACACACACACACACACACACACACAGACACACACACACACACACACACACACACACAGACAGACACAGACACACACACACACACACACACACACACACATACACAGACACACACAGACACACACACAGACACACACAGACACACACAGACACACACACACACAGACACACACACACACACAGACAGACAGACACACACACACACACACAGACACACACACACACAGACACACACAGACAGACAGACACACACACACACACACACACACACACACACACACACAGACACACACACACACAGACACACACACAGACACACACACACACACACACACAGACACACACAGACACACACAGAGTAAGTGTATTTGTGTTCTTGTTGGAGTCTCACTGATTGTTTTCACTTCATCGACTCACCTGCAGAAACAGTCGGTGCAGACAGCAGCAGCACACACACACCTGCAACAGGAGCACAGAGGTCACTAAAGGTCAAAGGTCAGAGGCTCCTCCACCACTTGTGTACCTGCACAGGTGAGGAGCTTCTTTCTCTGTGTGAGCAAACAGTCGTTTGTGACAGTCACACTGAGGGACCTGCAGTCATCACAAACTCACATTAAAGTTAGAACAGTTATGAGGGAGGTGAGTGTGAGCAGAGAACAGAAATGCTGGAGGTGGCATTAGACACCAGAGACTTGGAGGAAAAAGTGAATGTTGGCTCAGAATTGAACATGTTTTAACACTTAGAACAAAAAACCTGACAGGCACCTAAACACATCTGCATCATCATTCCCAACACCCTGGAGGACAGCAGGGAGAATTTAGATGCTCTCCAAGATTAGATTAGATAAAACTTTATTAATCCCTCAGGTGGGTTCTTCCAGGAGTTTCTGTTTCCAGTAGCACAGCACCAACAGAAACTGCAAAAGAATGTAAGCAGACATAGAAATATACCATATATACACATATACAAATACAGAGACATATATAAATACAAAGTATATCATAGTGATAAATAGGAAGAACCATTGAATTGCACATTTCAACTATTGTGAGTCTATTGCACTGCTCAATATAGAAAAAAATTGCACAGTGAAAGGCCACTACAGATTAGTTGTCCCCCCCTCCTTTGTCCCCCTGTCTCCCCTCCCTCTCCCCTCCAGAGAGGAGTTAAACAGTCTGATGGTGTGTGGGACAAAGGAGTTTTTAAGTCTGTGGTTCTTGACTTTGAGAGAAGCAACCTGTCACTGAACAGACTCCTCTGGTGTTTTATGGCCGTGTGCAGAGGATGCCCAGCATCGTCCATAATGTCCAACAGTTTCTTTAGGACACAAAAACAGACCCAGTGATGAAGCCCATTAGACTGGATGTAGACTGGTGTATTGGTATACAATATACACAGAATAATAGTAGTTTTATTATTCTTAATATTTATACTCACTATGAATCTTGTCAAAATGAGGAGGAATACCTCAGTAGGCTGGATTTTATTAATGCATTTATTCAAGACAATGATATGTTTTGGGTGATTTTAATGCTGATCTCACAGACAGCAGTTCTCGGTTTGTTAACCACTTAACCCACTTTTGTGAAGATAATAATCTTATCCTGTCTACCAAAGTGTTACTGCCTGCAGACAGCTACACATACATAAGTGACGCCTGGCATAGTACATCATGGCTGGAGCACTGTATGTGTACAGCTGATGGACATGCAGCTTTAGACAACATGACTATCAGGTATGAGGTAACTGTGTCAGACCATATACCTTTTGGTTTTACTGTGAATGTGGAACAAATGCCAGCAACAACTGGAAATAATATTGCTACCAGTGAAAAATTAGACTGGTCAGCATTTAGTGAAGATGACTTCTTAGCTGATCATAGTAATACTGATATACATCTGAACAACATTTCTTTGCCCAGAGAAGCTGTTTTGTGCAAGGATGTCAACTGTAAGAATGCTGTGCATAAACTCTGCTCCATGTATGATGATATAGTGACTGCTCTGTATGAATGTGGCACACTGCTTGATAAACAATATAAGCATAAGAAACCTAACATCAGACCTAGAAAGAACTCGTATCCATGTACCACGATGAAGCTCGTGTAGCTTATAAATGTTGGGCCATGGCTGGAAGAGCTAAACAAGGCCCAGAATTTGAACAGAAAAATGTGTGAATGCCAGATACAAGTACGCTGTTCGCTTTATAACTAAAAATGAGCAAATGCTGAGAGCAGCTTCTTTGGCCAGGAAAACGCTGTGTAATAATGTGACATCTTTGGAAAGAGGTGAAAGCTCTGTGTAAACCATCTCTACCATCAACTGTTGAAGCTGTTTCTGGGGCAGATAACATTGCAGCATTGGAGATGTCACGGTCCCCGTGCCTCACCGGCTGACTCCGTGTTAGGCAACATGTTTTTGTTCTCTCTCTCCCTCTTCCTCCTGCCGTGGCGGTGCTCATTGCGGGCTCCGCCCCTGGCCCACGCACCTGTGCTCATCATTGCACCTGTCGCTGATTGTAGTAATCAGAAGAACTTCTTAAGATGGCAGACCTACGCTACTCGTCGCTGGAACGTTGAGCCACCAGCATCAGTTATCTGCAAGTCTGAGTCTGTTGGTCTTCGTGCGACCTCGTACTAATTGGATTTTTCTGTATGTGTGTAGATCTTCCCTGGACCCGTCCCTGTATCTTTGAGTGAGCGAGTGAGCGAGAGGAGCGTTGGAGGAAAAGGAGTGGGATCGTTGCTGAGAGAGTGGAGTGTATTTTCGGACCCTTCCTCTTCCCCTCGGACCCTGGAGCCCCGGACCCCTCTCCCGAACACTTTGTATATATTATCACCTGGTGAAATCACTGTAAATAAACGCACTGTCAGTTTTTGCAAAGGTCTCCTGGTCTGCGCCTGAGTCCACCTACAAAACCCTGTCAGGAGACAGCATTACAGTGTGTTGTTTAACTGTATAAAAAGTGAGTCATATGAGGACAATTCTGACATGAGTAATGACACAATAAGTGTAAGGACACATGAAGTATATGAAGCCACTCATAGGTTATCTGATAGTAAAGCTTCTGGTTTGGATCACATCACTGCAGAACATTTAAAACATGCTAGTTTAAGGCTAGCTCCTCTTCTAGCGCTCTGCTTCACTGGGTTTATGGTTCATGGCATATTACCAGACTCAATGCTGAGTATTTTACTGGTACCAGTTATGAAGGACAAAGCTGCAAAAGTGAGCTGTCTGGATAATTACAGGCCGATTGCACTAGCCAGTATTTTATCTGAGGTGTTAGAAAGAATCTTGTTTGACAGAGTTAGTGTGTTCATCTCTTCTCTGGATAATCAGTTTGGCTTCAAACCAAAGCACAGCACTGACATGTGCATATATGCACTCAAGGAAATAGTCAGTTTGTATAGGGCTAAACATTCATCTGTCCTCATGTGTTTCATTGATGCCTCTAAAGCTTTTGATCGAGTGAACCACAGAAAACTTTTTGATAAATTGAAGAGACGGGGAGTTCCTCAATACATCGTGGGGATTCTCTCTTACTGGTACGCTCATCAGAACATGCAGGTTAAATGGGGAAGCAGTATTTCTGCCCCCTTTGGTGTCAGTAATGGTGTTAGACAGGGTGGGATTTTGCCTCCAATTTTATTTAATTTATATGTTGATGATCTGTCCATACAGCTGACAGCCTGTAACACTGGGTGTATATTAGGTAAAACATTGATAAATCATCTTATGCATGCAGATGACCTGGTTGTTTTTAGTCCAAGCAGTGCTGGGTTACAGGAGCTTCTTAATGTCTGTACTGAATATGGTGTGCAATATGACATAAAGTACGATGCAGTTAAAAGTGCTGTCTTGATATGTACCGAGCAGGATAAACAGCTAATTTTCCCTTTGTTTAAACTGGCCCCCAAAACTCTTGAAGTTCATAAAAAGGTGAAATACCTCGGTCACTTTATTACTGAGCAAATAAATGATGATGATGATGATATATACAGACAGCGGTGTAAGCTCTATGTGCAGGCAAATACTATTGCACGCAGCTTTTGTTCACTTCCAGCTAAAGTGGCTTTGTTTGAAGCGTATTGCACACCGCTATATACTGCCCCCTTGTGGTCATCCTACAAACAATGTAGCATGCATAAGCTGCATGTTGCATATAATGATGCGATGAGAATTCTTTGTAGGATAATTAGAGGGGGTAGTGCCAGCCAGATGTTTGTAGCTGTGGGTGTTTGGACCTTTCAAGCACTTTTAAGGAAGTTAATGTTTAATTTTAGAGAACGACTGGATGGTTCTACTAACAGTGTAATTTTAGCACTCACAGATCTGACAGTGAGTGGTTCCCGTTACTCATCCAGTCTGAGAAAGCACTGGTTGAAGTGTTTGTGTACTTATAGATTTCTTTTAGGTAATTGTGTTTTATGTATAATATGATTTTATATTTTTTTAAATGTTTCATAACACACACACACACACACACACACACACACACACAAATATAATTTATTTATTTATTTACTTACTTATTTTTTTAAGGTTTAAGGTTTTTAAGGTTAATACCTTACACACATCCCCCTGGATGTGTGTTTTTTTGTCTTGTTTTTTTATGGACATGAAGTCTGCCACTAAAGATTGAATTAGTGTCCTTTTCTCTGCCACTGTCACCAGAGTGTCCAGCTTCATGCCAACCACAGAGCCAGCCTTCCTGATTAGTTTCTCCAGCCTGGGTGAGTCCTTCTTTGCTGTCCTGCTCCCCTCCTACTCCTGCAACCACCGACTGGTAAAACATCCTCAGGAGCTTCCTGCAGATGTTAAAAGACCTCAGCCTCCTGAGGAAGTACAGTCGGCTTTGGCCTTTTTTATACAGGTGCTGCGTGTTGCATGACCAGTCCAGTTTGTTGTCCACCCACAGCCCGAGGTACTTGTATGTGTTGACCACCTCCACCTCCTCTCCCTCCATCTGAACTGGCAGTGGACCTGGTCTGGACCTCCCGAAGTCCACAACCAGTTCCTTGGTCTTTGAGGTGTTGAGTTGCAGGTAGGGATGGGTACCGGTTTCCGGTGCCGTGATGGCACCGGTTCTGACATAAACGGTAGTAACCAGACTGAAAAGCAGCGCACATTTCGGTGCTTTATTTCGGTGCTTTTTTTTTCTTGAGATGTCATACACTTTGGATTCTAGCCAATCATTTTACCTTTACAAGGATAGTAGGCGGGCCCAGGTACGTACGTTCTTTTAGAGCAGAGCTACAGATTAAAAATGCCCAAGGCGAAGCGGTCAAAAGTCTGGCTGTACTTCACAGCAAAAGATGCAAAGTCAGCAGCCTGCAACAAGTGCTTTAAGCCCCACGCCCCCGGTACCGCGAGCAAAAAGGAGGAGATCACGTTTAATCGGTTATAACACGGGGTGAGAAATGTAAGTCCAGACGTGTGGTATCCACAGAAACCTCTGAATCTCAGCTAAAATGTCATATAAACCATTTCTACAACCACCAAACTCAACGAAAACAAGCCATGATTAAAGGAGCAGTTATGTAAATGCGCACAAGTCCGCTAAACAAACAAGGCGAACCAGAAATTCTCCAGACTTCATGTAACCGCTAAAGAAAAGCTGGTTATCTTCCAGAGCTATCACCAATTCCAAACACCAAGTTTCACCACACTCTGACCAAAATTCACTGAATGAGCCGCAAAAGAAGACCACAAAAACACACAGCGGCGCAAATGCGCTAAGACAGAAATGGGCTTACCGTCCAGATTTCCTCCATTATTTTCGCCGGTAGCCGGTAGCCATGTGATTATCAGCAGTTACCACGCCTACCTAGCTGCATCAGAGTCGTTTTCCATCAACAACCTCCATTTTAGACCCACCTATAGACACGTGACTGGACAGACGTCACATGCAGTAAATTTGGGCCCACGTGGGTTTTGGCATTACAACGTCTGAATGGTTGACATAACGTGAACGTGGCATCGTTACTGTGACTCTATTGGCTCAAACAATTAAAAAGAGGTGTCAATCATGCACATTGACCAAAAGAAACCAAAGTTACAGCCCCTCAGAGTTTAAAGGGCCAGAGGCCAATTAAGCGCTCCATGGCAGAAAAGGCCCATTACCATGTAAATGTATGGTTAATTCTTCAAAAATGCATTTTTTTTAAAAAAAAAAAAAGCATTTTTAGGCATGTTAATAAAATTAATTAATGACTGCTCTTAAATACCTAAAAAAACTCAACTGGCGTGGTGTCCAATTGTGTGCAAGAATTGGACATTTTTGTACAACGTCTGGATATTCATGTATTGACAGCGCTGTAATTTTTCACTGTTTCACTTTAAAAACATAAATCTTTGCACAGATGATGTTTATATGTTGTTACGGTTCTTATGATTTTGCAGAAAAAAAGAGACTGCTAAAAATAAAAACATGAGAGGTTTTTGGACGAAGTTTGTGTTCTCCATTCTTTAAGCACCGGTTCGAGCACCGTTTAAGCACCGGCACCGTTTCAAAAGTACCGATTTGGCACCGGTATCGGATAAAACCTAAACGATACCCATCCCTAGTTGCAGGTGGTTTGTGTGACTCCATGTGACGCAGTTCTTCACCAGACTTCTGTACTCCTCTTCCTGATCATCCCAGATACACCCCATTATGGCCGTGTCGTCTGCAAACTTCTGAACATGGCATAATTCAGAGTTGTAGCAGAAGTCAGAGGTGGAGAGGGGACAGCCCTGTGGTGCTCCTATGCTGCTGACCACAGGGTCAGACGTGATGTCCTTCAGCCTGACGTACTGTGGTCTGTCAGTGAGGTAGTTGGAGATCCAAGCAACCAGGCAGGGGTCCACCTGCATCCTGTTCAGTCTCTCCTGGAGCATACAGGGCCGGATTGTATTAAAGGCACTGGAAAAGTCCAGAAACAGGATCCTGACCGTGCCTTTTCCCTTGTCCAGGTGTGAGTGGGCTCTATGTAGGAGGTACAGGATGGCATCCTCCACTCCGACATCCAGTAGTGGCTCCTGGGCATGTTGTACCTGTGGTTGGAGGAGGCTGAAAAAGAGCTCTAGTCTTCATAAGATGTGACGTCAGTGCCACCGGTCGGAAGTCATTCAGCTTATTGGGCCGGTTCTTTTTGGGGACTGGGACGATGCACGATGTCTTCCAGAGGCCGGGCACTCTCCCCAGTCGCAGGCTGAGGTGGAAGATTCTATGTAGCAGCTATCCAAGTTCAGCAGCACATGCCTTTAGCATCCTAGGACACACCTTGTCTGGGCCTGCTGCCTTCCTTTACAATTACAATTCAGTTTTATTTATACAGCACCAAATCACAACAACAGTCACCTCAAGGTGCTTTATATTGTAAGGTAGATCCTACAATAATAGATACAGAGAAAAACTCAATGATCATGTGACCCCCTATAGGCCCTTTCACATCGGACACTACATGCGCTGTGCTTACCACTAGCTAGTGCAAAGGACCCAAAATCTCTGTTTGCCTGGTGGCTGTATTATTGCTAGTACGTCACTTTTTTGCAGCCGCTTCACGTGTACTAGATGTGTTTGCTCTCTGTCATTTTACAGAGCCACCATCGAGAGCTTACTAACCTATTGCATATGCATCTGGTACACTAGCTGCACAGTGGCTCAGAGGAAACTTGACAACATAAGACACGCAGTATGAAACACATAAAGGGTGAGACAAACTGAAATACAGGGCAAATCTAATAAACAAATAAACTTAGCTAACCTACAGAACTTAAAGATAAACATCAATATCCAAATAACTAAAACTAACAACGCTGGGTCAACATACACAGGAACGTGACAACCTGCTGTCTTAAAGCTCAAAACATCATAAAAGATGCCTCAAATCCTGGCCTCTCTCTGTTTGAACTGTTGCCCTCAGGCAGACGGTACAGAGCAATCAGTGTAAGGACTAATAGACTCAAACACAGCTCTTATCCAACTGCAATAACATGTCTGAATACTGCTACAAAGAAATGTTCATCACGCCACTCTTGTATTAATCTATGTGCTGACTGAAGCATGTATGTGGAAATGTATGTGAATGTTTGCTCGTACTATTCTTATTAGCACTTTAAGTATTTCATTTATTGATTTTATAGAATTTTATTGTTTTATTTATATTTTCACATTTTTAGGGATGATGCGCTGACCGGGGAGCACTTTTAATTTCGTTGTACCTGTGACAATGACAATAAAGACATTCTGATTCTTCTAAAACATAGATCTCTCTGGCTTTGTATCAATATTTCAATCGAAACTTTGTAGAGCCACCTTTCACTGTAATTACAGCAGTGAGTCTTTCGGGGTATGTCACTACCAGCTTTGCACATCTAGAGACTGAAAAATTTGCCCATTCTTCATTGCAAAACAGCTCCAGCTCAGACAGATTGGATGGAAAGTGTCTCTGAACAGCAGTTTTCAAGTCTTGCCACAGATGCTCGATGGGATTTAGGTCTGAACTTTGACTGGCCCTTCTAACACATGGATATTCTTTGATCTAAACCATTCCACTGAAGCTCTAACTGTATGTTTAGGGTCATTGTCTTGCTGGAAGGTCAGTCTCCATCCCAGTCTCAAGTCCTTTGCAGCCTCCAACAGGTTTTCTTCCAGAATTGCCATGTATTTAGCTCCATCCATCTTCCCATCATCTCTGACCAGCTTCCCTGTCCCCGTAGAAGAAAAAAAGCCCCACAGCATGATGCTGCCACCACCATGTTTCACAGTGGGGATGGTACGTTCAGGGTAATGAGCAGTGTTACTTTTCTGCCACACGTAGCACTTTCATTTAGGTCAAAAAGTTCACCTTTGGTCTCGTCTGACCAGAGCACCTTCTTCCACATGTTTGCTGTGCCCCCTACATGGCTCCTGCAAACTGCAAACAGGACTTCTTATGTCTTTCGGTCAACATTGGCTTTCTTCTTGACACTCTTCCATATAGGCCAGATTTGTGGCGTACACAACTTACAGGTGTCCTGTGGACAGATTCTCCCACCTGAGCTGTGGATTTCTGCAGCTCCTCCAGAGTTGACCGTGGGTCTCTTGGAAGCTTCTCTGACCAGAGCTCCCTTTGTTCAGTTTGTCAGTTTAGGTGGACGGTCATGTCTTGGTAGGAGCATAATTTTTCCATGTTTGCATGATGGATTGAACAGTGCTCCTTGAGATGTTAGGATAGCTCGGGATATTTTTTTATAACCCATTCCTGCTTTAAACGTATCTACAACTTTATCCCTGACCTGTCTGGGGGATTCCTTGGTCTTCATGAAGCTGTTTCTTCACTAATGTTCTGTAACAAACTACTGAGGCCGTCACAGAGCAGTTGTATTTATAATGAGACTAAATTACACACAGGTGAACTTGATTAGTTAATTAGGTGACTCCTAAAGGCAATTGATAACACTGGATTTTGTCTACAGGTTTTCAGAGTAGAGGTGGCTGAATACAAATGCACACCACACTTTTCAGATATTTCTTTGCTTAAATTTTGAAAAAGATTTTTAACTTTTGTACCACTTTACAACTATGTGCTACTTTGTGTTGGTCTACCACAGAAAATCTCAATAAGAAACATTTAATTTTGTGGTTGTAAGCTGACAGAAAGTGTAAAAGTTCAAGGGGTATGAATACTTTTTCAAGGCACTGTAGGTGCTAAATGATTCAGGTATATTTTTGTTAATTTAATGAACCCTTTGAAAAAATAATTTAGAAACTAGGCCATTACCAAGGACTAATTCTGTTTACATTATACATGCTTCCCTTAGGCAGTATCATCAGAAGACATAGCATGCATTTTCACTGCTATGCAGATGACACCCAACTATATCTACCAATGAAGCCAGGTAACACACACCAATAGTGGTAAATTTCTGTCCCAAACCTTGAAAAGATCATTCTTCCACTTCTTAATGTGAGCTGTCCAGATTTATTTCTGACTCGTACATACAAACAAACGATGTCATGGTCAAAAAACTATTTTCTGCTACAGCACACATTTCCATTGCCATATTGGCGCATTCTAACCTGCTCCCACACATGTGTCGTAATGTTTATCTTACCCAACAAAATTAAACATGCAGCATTTATTCTCTGACAACATCTTATACAGAATCAAACATGTAACATAATAACTGAAACAGTATGAAAAATATTGTAACGATGGTTAAAGGTTATTTTACAGCGACAGGTTGGCTATCTCTGTGCACTGTTGTTGATTCTTTAAGGTACATGTTTGGTTGTGCTGCAGGAAAAAGGGAGTTAGTGTGTGCGGGAAGGGGAGGGGGCTTCTTGTTGTTATTGTCCGGGCCTGAAGAGAGTGTGTTGTACCGGAGGACTCTCCCTGCGTTCAGGGTTCCTCCTTTACCAGGTGTAACAGTTAAGTTTAACATCCAGGCATCCATGAAAACAGAATTTATTACATTTAATGGAGTTAGAAGTTAGCAGGAAGTTAGCTCGATAGCTTCCACCTAAACATGATATAGCATGTTCTGACTGAGAGATTTGTGAAACAAATTCAAACGTATAGCTCTGCTATCACTTCCAACATAGATGAAGACAGAAAACTAAACAGCAGTGACATTTGTAGGGTTACTGAAGTTGGGCTAGCTTGTGTATGATGTGCTACATGATTGCTAGCAACACAGCTATGTTAGCATAGCATAAACACAGTGAAACTGGAGGATGAACGCTAAGTTTTCCACTTGATAAAAGTTAACGTGAGGGTTCCCGATGGTTAGGGACAAATGCACTCGCATGGCAGGATGCTGTAAACGGACCAAACTTCAGTCAGGAGAACAACTGAGATAATCCATCCACAATACGAGGTTAGTCATTAATATACTGCTGCATGGACTGAGCCAAGGGCGTAGATTTGGCATGGACGGAAGGGACATGTCCCCACCAATATCCAGCGATTACTGAATTGTCCCCACTAATAATTTGATCTCTTCGAGTAAAGAAAAACAAAACCGATAGAAGGAAAAAAACGATCTGTCAACGTCTCATTCACCCAGCGGTGCAGAAAGAGTTAAATTACGTTCTCTACTGGAGTCCTACCTCATGTGACAAATATGGCCAATGTGATTGGCTGTGCCTTTTAGGGAGCTCTGTTTAGTCTTAGCAGCGGCAAACCTGTGCTGCGAGGACCTGCAAGGAGGAGAGGAGGATGGCAGCAAAAAGGAAGAACCTGGATATAAGAAAGTATTTCAAAGAAACCTGTACGTCACTTAAAGTCAAGTTAACTCATAAAATGTGTCCGTCATAATAACGTTACAGGCTATGCTAGGCTTTGGCCCACATCAGTCTAAAATTGTATGTAACCATGAATAACGTGTTTTGGAAACTAACTACACAACAAAGCAGTATCAGTTATCTCAGTCTCCCAGAGTAGCGTTTCTAATTTTGATTGAAACTGTCAGAGAAAACAGCAGCCTCGAGTAAGCCAGGATATTAGCTTACAGAGGCTGTTAAAATTATATGTCTAATGTTAAAATGTTGGTGACACAATAATTTCATCCTAATGGTACTGACATATTCATAGGGTTAATTTTTGAGACAATATATCATGAAGTAGTCATGATTTTGCAAATATTCCACCTTGTAGTGCAGTTTGCACAAATTGTTTTAAAAATACACTCACCCTACAAACATTACTGATGAGTGACTCATCAGCAATGTTTGTATAGTGTGCCTAAAATGTTGCATAATTTTCCTAAGAGGTCTTTTACTTTGTGGTAATCTTAGATGAGTAGTTTTATGGACAAAAACCACCAGGTCATTCAGTGTTCCCTTAGTGCTAATGTATAAGAGATGTTGGTGTACTATAACTGAAGTAATGTTGTTAAGTCGTTAAAGTCATATTCTTTTATTGTCATGACTGTATTTGAAGCTATTTTTATTATTGTATGATACCTGATTTATATGGAATATGGCTGAAGTAAACTAAAGTCTAAAATACTTAGTCATTTGTTTAATAGTAATTTAACATTATATAATTCACATATAAAACTATGAATTGTCATTTTAAATGGTTTTAAAGCATGTGGAATAGCATATGTGGGTAAGTATATTTCTCCTTTTTTATCAAGAAGCAAAGACAAAAAGGGAAAAAAAGAAACAGGGCAGAGTTCGGTGGTTGAAACATCCGTCCACACCAATGCCAAAACCAAATCTACGCCCTTGGACTGAGCTGTAGTTATATCGAAAGGTTTTAAAAACCGAGCTTTAAAATACATAGTGGTGATAAAAACCGAGACAGGCCGACAGTAACTGTTTTTTTGGGGGGGGTTGAGATTAAATAGAAGAAGATACAAAGCAAATAAAACATGTTAAAAACACAAAAGCCAAAATAAACATAGGATAGTTTGTTCCCGGAAGCAGGAATCATCACGTCATCACTTAAAGACCGGATTAGTTAAACTGCAGGAATGTCTTAAAGACATAAAGACCTGGATGGCCGCTAACTTTCTGCTTCTTAATTCAGATCAAACTGAGGTTATTGTACTCGGCCCTGAAAATCTTAGAAATATGGTATCTGACCAGATTCTTACTCTGGATGCCGTCAACGCACATATTAAACAAATATGTAAGACTGCTTTCTTCCATTTGTGCAACATCTCTAAAATTAGAAATATCCTGTCTCAGGGTGACGCTGAAAAACTAGTTCATGTATTTATTACTTCCAGGCTGGACTACTGTAATTCATTATTATCAGGAAGTCCTAAAAACTCCCTGAAAAGCCTTCAGTTAATCCAAAACGCTGCAGCAAGAGTCCTGACAGGGACTAGAAAGAGAGAGCATATTTCTCCTGTTTTGGCTTCCCTTCATTGGCTTCCTGTTAAATCCAGAATTCAAAATCCTGCTCCTCACATACAAGGTCTTAAATAATCAGGCCCCATCTTATCTTAATGACCTTGTAGTACCATATCACCCTATTAGAGCACTTCACTCTCACACCACAGGCCTACTTGTTGTTCCTAGAGTATTTAAAAGTAGAATGGGAGCCAGAGCCTTCAGTTTTCAGGCCCCTCTTCTGTGGAACCAGCTTCCAGGTTGGATTCAGGAGACAGACACTATCTCTACTTTTAAGATTAGGCTTCAAACTTTCCTTTTTGCTAAAGCATATAGTTAGGGCTGGATCAGGTGACCCTGAATCCTCCCTTAGTTATGCTGCAATAGGTGTAGGCTGCTGGGGGATTCCCATGATGCATTGAGTTTTTCTTTTCCAGTCACCTTTCTCACTCACTATGTGTTAATAGACCTCTCTGCACTGAATACTTGTTATTAATCTCTGGCTCTCTTCCACAGCATGTCTTTATCCTGTCTTCCTTCTCTCACTCCAACTGGTCGCAGCAGATGGCCCCGCCCCTCCCTGAGCCTGCTGGAGGTTTCTTCCTGTCAAAAGGGAGTTTTTCCTTCCCACTGTCGCCAAAGTGCTTGCTCATAGGGGGTCATATGATTGTTGGGTTTTTCTCTGTATCTATCTATTAATATAGAATATACTGTACAATATAAAGCGCCTTGAGGCAACTGTTGTTGTAATTTGGTGCTATATAAATAAAATTGAATCGAATTGAATTGAATAATATTAGATCTGTGAAATGATTATGGGTAATTTTTTCTCTAATGATTAAAATTTTATTTGTGAAGAAGTTCATGAAGTCATTACTAGTTAACGTTAAAGGGATGGTTGGCTCAATAGAGCCAACCATCCCTTTAGACAACCATTTAGAGATGATCCTCTAAATTTGTGACACGCCATTTCCTCTCCAGCTTACGAGTTATCTGCTTTAGGCTACGTGTTTGAGAATTATACCACGGAGTCAGGTACTTCTGATTTGAGGCCTTAGTTTTCACAGGAGCTACAGTATCCAGAGTCGTACGTAGTGAGGAGGTAAAATTATTAACAAGATAATCGACCTCTGTTGGGGTAGCGTTCAGATAACTGCTCTGCTCTATGTTGGTACAGGGCATTGAAGATGATAACAGTGGGTGGATTATATTCTTAAACTTAGTTACAGCACTTTCAGAAAGACATCTACTTTGATAAAGTCTACTCTCCACTGCTGTGTAATCAATTATTGTAAATGTAAATGTTATCAGGAAATGATCAGACAGCAGAGGGTTTTCAGGAAACACTGTTAAATGTTCAGTTTCTATGCCATATGTTAAAACAAGATCTAGAGTGTGATTAAAGTGGTGGGTGGGTTCTTTTACAGTTTGAGAGAAGCCGATTGAGTCTAATAACAGATTAAATGCCATGTTGAGGCTGTCATTTTTAGCATCTACATGAATGTTAAAATCACCCACAATAATTATTTTATCTGAGCTGAGCACTAAATCAGATAAAAAGTCTGAGAAATCAGAGAGAAACTCTGTGTAAGGCCCAGGTGGACGATAGATGATAACAAGTAAGACTGGTTTCTGAGTTTTACAGCTGGGGTGGACAAGGCTAAGCATCAGGCTTTCAAATGAATTAAAAGTCTGTCTTGGTCTTTCGTTAATTAATAGGCTGGTGTGAAAAATTGCTGCCACACCGCCCCCTCGGCCTGTGCTTCGAGGTTTCTGATAGTTAGAATGACTCGGGGGTGTTGATTCATTTAAACTAACATAATCATCTGGCTGCAACCAGGTTTCTGTAAGGCAGAGTAAATTGATTTGTTGATCAATTATTAAGTCATGTACTAACAGAGACTTGGAGGAGAGAGACCTAATATTAAAAATCCACATTTCACTGTTTTACTCTTTGGTTCAGATGTGGATACTGTATTGTTCTTTCTTTGTGATTTTTTATGTTTAAGTTGTTTGTTGCTGGTTTTTAGTTTGTTTTTTATCTTTTTGGGAGCTGACACAGTCTCTATGGAGATGGGTTTTGGGGGGGTAGCAGGAGGAGAGAAGCTGCAGAGAGGCGTGTAAGACTGCAGCTCTGCTTCCTGGTCCCAACTCTGGATAGTCATATTTTGGGGGGTTTAATAAATTTGTCCATATTTCTAGAAATGAGAGCTGCTCCATCCAAAGTGGGATGGATGCCGTCTCTCCTAACAAGACCAGGTTTCCTCCAGAAGGTTTGCCAATTATCTATGAAGCCCACATCGTTTCTGGGACACCACTCAGACAGCCAGCAATTTAAGGAGAACATGCGGCTAAACATGTCACTCCTGGTCTGATTGGGGAGGGCACCAGAGAAAACTACAGAGTCCGACATTGTTTTGGCAAAGTTGCACACCGATTCAATATTGATTTTAGTGACCTCCGATTGGCGTAACCGGGTGTCATTACTGCCGACGTGAATTATGATCTTACTGTATTTACGTTTACCCTTAGCCAGCAGTTTTAAATTTCCTTCAATGTCGCCTGCTCTGGCCCCTGGAAGACAATTGACTATGGTTGCCGGTGTCTCTAGCTTCACATGTCTGAGAACAGAATCACCAATTACCAGAGTTTGACCCCCGGTGGGTGTGTCGCCGAGTGAGGATAAGTGGTTAGACACATGAACAGGTTGGTGGTGTACCTGGGGCTTCTGTTTAAGACTATGCTTCCTCCTCACCGTCACCCAGCCGCCCTCTTTCCCCAGCTGCTTGGGGTCTGCCGGGGAACAGCTAGCGGAGCCTACGCTATCTTCGGCTGCACCAGCTGCAGGGGCCTGGCTAGCTACGGGTGAATGAAGGGTGCGAAGCCGAGTCTATGAAGAAAGAATGTATCTAAAACTTTTTAAATAAGCAGATAAGCTACTCAAAAACACCACCATGTTTGAGCAGGAACAGGAAGTGATACTCTACTGCAGAGAGAGAACACCAAGTGACAGCCAAGGTATGGAAGGGTTGCATGTTTACAACATGATAAACACCAGCATCCACACCGGAGTCCACCCAAGTGAGCCTTTAGTTAACGTCACTGAGTCTCTGAGATACACACAATAGTCCCTCAAACAGTGGTGCAAGTTTAGCAGTAAAGTTAGACTGAGCGTCTGACCTGGGGTGTGTCCTAACTCTAAGAAGGTCACCAACACTAAACGTGTCATGTCGATGTTTCAAGTCATAATAATGTTTCTGTTTGTCATGACTATAGTCAAGAGCCGCTCTGGTGTGGTCGTGAGTTTCCTGTAGGGAGGCTATAAGAGTCTCAGGGTAAGGTACGCCTGGTTCATCGACACCTGCTGTAGAAGGCTGAGTGATAAGGTCAAGTGGGGTGTCTAACTCACGACCATAAAGCATCATGGCAGGAGTCATACCTGCACTGTCATGGGGGGCGGTACGCAGAGCAAAGCAAATCTGAGGGAGAAACTTGTCCCATGATGTGTGTGTTACGGCCTCTGGCCTCAGGTGGCCCCGCCTTCCTCTATGGAAATCAAAGCGTTCCAGGACTCACGGGGGATTGGCTGGCCAGGGACCTATGCCCGCCCCAACTTCATGCAGATCAGAGTGTGCCAGACCACACACACCATTGGCTGCTGCAGGAGCCTTGAACACGACGGACCAATGACGCGGCTGCCTGCATTTACCGGGGAATATAAAAGGCTGAGGATCCTTCATTCGTGGGGGACTTGTTGATTTGAATAGACTGTGTAGACCGTCCCTCCTGCCTTTGCCTTTGCATTGCTGCCCTTTGCAACCTTTGAGTTGAGTAACTGCCTGTGAGATGTTTAGATGATTAGTGTTCTAGTGGTTTATTAGTGTTATTTGAATATATGAGTTGTTTGTTATGTTTGTTTAAATCACCCCTTTGCCTAGTGAGTTGTTTCACTAACAGTTTTCAGTTGTGTTAATAAACCTTATGTTTTTCTTTTTATCTAACCCCCTTGTCTCTGGGCTCATTTATGTTACATCCCCTGTCGCCTAGCAGAGCCGAGTCGTAACATAAGTGGGGACTCGTCCGGGATCTGAACCCGGGACCTCTCGCACCCGAAACGAGAATCATACGCCTAGACGAAGCACAGTGTTCACATTATAGTTGGCATCTTTAAGCATGGATGCCCCTGCATGAGGGTTTGAAGTTGCCACACTGAACACACACAAAAAGTAACATGTGACCAACACAAAGGAGTACAACAGTCACAAACTCAAAATGATTACTTGACCTGCTACAACACAAAACCAAAAGGTATTAATGAAACAAACCTCAATGACATCACAGAGATCACTAAAGATGCTCCTGCTGCTTTTCTTCCTCCTCATCCTAAGCTTCCTTCTCCTTGTCCTCGACTTCCATCCAATTGTAATTCAATCTAATTGTTTTTCTCCCTCCTCTTCCTCATTTTGTTGGAGCTGTGAAAAGAATTATTGTGAATCTGAATTAATTTGTGCAAACAAGAAAAATCTACAGCTTTTTGGTCAGAGGTGGTTTTGTGATTTAAGCCGGGTAGATTTATGTGTTGATGCTACCTGCTTCATCTCTGCGACTGGCTGCTGAGTGATATTTACACCCTGGCTGGATTACAAACTTTAACCACGTGCTGCACTTTGGCCCAGCGTTGATACCTCTTGTTAGTATAACGACCTCTTCTTGGCTTAACGTATGATGATGGATAAATGAAATATACAAAGAAAATTTAACTATATTACAAAAGGACATCTATCTTGGTAACATCAAATGACCGGAGCATAACTTGTCAAGTAGTCCGAAAATAAGTTATACGGTAACAGTCAAAGACACGCCTTCTCATGCAGGGCTCTAGAGTGCGACCAATTTGGTTGCAAATGCGACCAAATTTTTCAATGGTGCGACTAAAAAAAATCTTAGGTCGCACCGGTGCGACCAACCGTTCAAGAAACCAAAAAAAAAAAATACTCCGCAACTCTGAAACTCTCCGTGTGTCAACCGCAGACACACATTATGCCCCTATCGTGGTCTAAACCAATCACAGATAGTCAGGGGCGGGACCTCTCTGATTGGTCGTGGTTCAGATATTCATGTGGTCCGTGTGTACGTTTGAAAGTGCAGGGCGGGCGGAGAGAGAGAGGTGAGTAGCTTGAATCAAGTGATATCGATTCATTAAATCCTGAATCTACTTTTAAATATAAATGTATTTTACCAGAAACGCCAGAATCTCAGGTTAAAGCTCACAAAACGATTTCAACAACCACCAAACAGCAAATGAGAGCAGGTTAATGGACTCCACACAAAGACGTAAACACAGAGCAGACCCGACACATCAGAATCAACTTTCTCTTTCTGGCTTTCTCACCCGACGGCCCGTATACGGACATGGCATCGCGGCTGAAAGCCGACAGCTCACTGATTCTGATGCGTTGGGTCCGCACTGCGTTTACGTCTTTTTTGCGCTAGATTCTGAGCTGCAGGTTTTGTCTCTCTCCAACCAAAATTCACTGAACCAGCAGCAAAAGAATCAACAAACTACGCTTCACATTTGATAAACATCGCCATGAATTCCCTCTTACTTTTGCTATTTTGCCTCCACCACAACAAAAATCACACTTCATGCATAGCTCTCTCTCTCTGTGTATTTCAAGAACAGTTTTCCATCTCAAATCCTGGTAAATGCACTGCCCAAGTGTCCCCTCTCCCCACTGCCTTTCAACGGCAGGCAGCAGCAAACAGGTCGTCAGAGGAGGCCGAGATGATGATTAAGTTTAACGCTGTCTACAATGTTGCCAAAGAGTGCCAAAGCACTTTAAGCACAAGCTTGTTAGTTAATCATTTACAAATCAATATTGTCTGTGTGGACAGCATATAACCGTTATTGTTAGCACAACATTAACAGCAAGCTACAATGACGAGTAACAAAAACAAAACAGTAAAAAGGTTTAGTTTCATATTTTTTTGTATCGCCTTTATCTTCTGTCAGCAATAAAGCTGTATTTTGAGTTCAGTCCTGTTTTCCCGTGAGTTTGCGTTTGGGTCCTCATCCTGCCTGCACACAGCCGCACTATGACAACTGCTGGGTGGTTTGTAAAGTTTACAATAACTAGTATTATCATTATGCTATATTTTCTAATATATATAATAATCTCAAAAGTAATGCCTTGAAGCAGAAAATAATAATACTTTATTAAAATTTAAGACTAAAGTACAGTATTTGAATGTGTGTATTGTGTCTACTGTTTGTTAACTCACCATATTCACCATATTCAATTTATTATTCTTAATAATAAATTCCATATTCTATTACCACATTATTTGTGATCAGTGGGTTTGCGGGGTTAGGGGTGTGGGGGGGTAGGGTCTTTAGGCTTTGGCCCCCACCCCTGTCACCAGTATATTTTTAAGCAAGTATTTCTAACTTTTATTTGAATATTCAGTTTCCTACCATCTGCTCTTAAAGGATAATCACCAGGTAACCCGCCCGCCCCCTTCGCACACACATGCACACAAACAAAACACACAGTATAATTCACACCTTCATTATAGTGAATAAATATTTATGCCATTTTACACCATCAAACTTATATACTCTCAGAAAAATTATGGTTCTTAAATGGTTCTTCAGATGTCTTCATGGTTCTTTAAAGAACAAAAGGTTCTTCATCCTTAGCTATCTGAGTTTGATGGTAAAACATTTTCATTAAAACCTTTTTACTGTTTTGTTTTTGTTACTCGTCATTGTAGCTTGCTGTTAATGTTGTGCTAACAATAACGGTTAGCTATGTTAGATACGTTAGCCGTTGACGTTCATGCAATTTAGTATCGGTATACAGAACTGTTTTCCTAACAAAACCACTGTTATAATTAAGTGAAGGTGCTCCCAACTAATTTGAACCTTTGGCTTCTAAAACATGTGGCTCTATTGCGTGCTGCGTACATAACCTAATGTCAGCTAGACCGATATTAAAATTTATAATATTGTTAAAGTCACTAAAATGGCGCCTGAAGCCTGTTGTGATGTGAGCTGTGTGTCTGCTCTAGAAACTCAGAAGTTCAGTAGAGCTGAGCCGTACATTAAATACTCACATGAACCTGTACTTTGAATTCTGTAAGAGCTGTATAAAACACAGCTATGCAAAAGTGTTTTGAATGAATAGAAATGTGACACATGAGAAGGTGTGACTGTTCCTGTATAACTTATTTTCCGACTAGTTAACAAGTTATGCTCCGGTCATTTGATGTTACCAAGATAGATGTCATTTTGTAATATAGTTAAATTTTCTTTGTACATTTCATTTATCCATCATCATACATTAAGCCAAGAAGAGGTCGTTATACTAACAAGAGGTATCAACGCTGGGCCAAAGTGCAGCACGTGGTTAAAGTTTGTAATCCAGCCAGGGTGTAAATATCACTCAGCAGCCAGTCGCAGAGATGAAGCAGGTAGCATCAACACATAAATCTACCCGGCTTAAATCACAAAACCACCTCTGACCAAAAAGCTGTAGATTTTTCTTGTTTGCACAAATTAATTCAGATTCACAATAATTCTTTTCACAGCTCCAACAAAATGAGGAAGAGGAGGGAGAAAAACAATTAGATTGAATTACAATTGGATGGAAGTCGAGGACAAGGAGAAGGAAGCTTAGGATGAGGAGGAAGAAAAGCAGCAGGAGCATCTTTAAAGATCTCTGTGATGTCATTGAGGTTTGTTTCATTAATATGGTCCTCTCACAAAGAAAGATGACTTGTTTTAGTTCACCTACTTCCTGTATTAAATAGTGATGTGCAAAACGTTGTGGAAAACCACAGAGCAGGCACGTATAGTGCATCTGCAGGTAAATGAACATCAAATCTCTCAGACTAAAATCTGTATTATACTTTTAGTCTTAAGAACATATGTTGTATATTTATCACCCTTATGATAAAACCCATGTCAGCCATTGGTTTATGGACTTTATTTTGAAGCCTCAACATTTGCTTTATTGCTATTGCTATGTGGGTTTTTGTGAGCCTTTTGGGACCATATTAGGATGAGGGATCAGAATCTGGAGTCGTGCACACTACTGTTTCATTTAGCGTGTATCTATAAGATTCGTACAGCAGATCCAAGTTGTGCCTTGAAAACAGGAACGTTATCTGCATAGAGGAGAACTTTAATAGCAGGCTTGTACAAAGTGAGGCTTTGTGCTTATGTAACCCACATAAAAAAAAGAACTGCATCTGTAACTAAATCGGAATCTTAAATTCCAACCGGAGCGTGTCTGTGAAGGCATCGCAACGCGTCATGACACATGCCACGCCGCGAGTCTGCACGTGCCTGTTGTGACCAATCACATTCGCGAGGTACTAATATATGCCTTCCGGGTTGTTGGCTCGAAAAGATGCGGGGGAGAGGCGTTAGCGGATGGAAGCAACAGTACTTTGATACCGCCGCGGGTAGATGCGTGGGGCCTCGTATGTGACATCGCACGTAGTGAATGTGCAGGCTAGTGGTGTCCTGGAGAGACCACAGCGACACCACTTTGGATGGCGAGCTAGGCCCAACGAGCCAGAACCCCAGCTACAACTTCCTGCGGTCTGGTAGGAGGCTGCTGCGGCCTACACTCTCCCCCTTGGTTTTCAGTCCCCCAAATCTCACTTCTGAGATCTCAGTCTTGGAATCTCAGTTTTGATCATCACACTTCCAATTTCAATCTGTTACAGACTGTCATACGCGTTGGACTTATATCAATCATGAAAATATGAACTTTATGGACATTGTCTGCCGGGGGTTGGAGGAGGGTGCTGCACTACTGTGCTGCTGATATTTTACAAGCTTGAATCATGTTTTATCTTTTTCCTGTCTGCAGATTGTTGTAAATATTGGTATTTGGTAATTGCACTTTATTTTCTCTGTAAATAACAACCGTAATCACAATACCTGTGGTTGTACGTTTATTATACTTCACTCACCTCCTAGAGCCGAATCTGACATCTTCTGAATTAGCTCAACCAATTATAATCAACTCAGTTTATCTTAGCTTATGTACTTGCTACACTTACATTTGCTGCAAACACTCGTTTTAATTCTGTTACCCTGTTTTGATGCAGAATTCAGTTGAAATCAGGCACTTTCTTTTTTAATGTGTTCTTGTGAATTGATTGTGTATCGCATACATTTGATTTGACTTTCTGCGAGACAACAGTCGTCCACTGGCCAAAAATGTTTCCAAATACCTCCACGTGATCAAGCCTGGATTTAGAAAAGAATAGCAAAAAAATCTGCACCTCCTGCTTCACATGCAATTTGTGTTTGTGTGTTCAGAGGCGGCGGCGAGAGGGGAGACCTCGGCTCATCCAGCTGGACAGCCTGACCAGGAGGAGTCGAACATTAACTCAGCTCTTCCAGAGCACCCTGCAAACTCGGCTGCTGGCATTGGCTAGGGAGTGCGGCCGCCGCTGGGATGACGTGAACGCCAAACTGGAGTCCATCATAGGTTGACTGCAGGTATGCGAGTCAGACCTTCTGAGGAGGGTTTCAGTTTTCTCTCTTCTTTATAATTGACCCTTGTTTTCTCTCTCTCAGCTCCTTGTCTCAGAGATGGAGGGATTTGAAGCACAAAGGGAGGAACTTGTCGTTTGGTTGGCTGATATAGATGTCCACCTGAGTGAGTTTGACCAGCTGACAGGAAACACCTGAGAAAAACTGAAACAACTGCAGGTGTGGGGTTGTTTTGATATGACATATATTTGATATGATACATACGTCAGAGACATTGTCCTAAACTGGACTAACAAAGAACCATGAGTCCAACATTAAACTTACCTTACATAACGTAAGGCTGAAGTTCATTGATGATTTTAATCAATAACTTGTTGTTGAAATATTTTTACTGGGCATGCAAACATCTGCTGATGAAAATGTCTTGATTTATTGGTCTGTTATGAAGCTATTGCTATTTCTAATGTGTTTTTATCACTTTCTGATGTTTGATTAATTAAACAATACATGTATTAATTGTTGTGTTATCTATAGATATAGTATTTATATATATTTATTTATAGTATAGTAAAAATGTTTAATTATTACTGTTTAAATGACTAATATGTGACATGTATTGTGATGTTGTGCTGAGGGTTAAAATGCCTTTTTGTCTTCTGTTATACTACGAAATGACAATAAACCATTAATATATGTCTATGCTGTGCTCGTATTTATTTTACCCTACTCAAATTCAATTTGTTACATTTTATTTTGAAAGATTTAAAATGGTTCTTTAAAGAACCATTTCAAAAAAGGTTCTTTAAAATGGTTTTTTAAAGAATTATTTGAAGAACCTTTTTAAAAATGGTTCTTTAAAAAAACGATTTTAAAAAGGTTCTTTGAAAAACCATTAAAGGTCCCCCTAAGAACCATTTCTTGATGGTTCTTAGGGGGACCTTTAGGGGGACCTTAGGGGGGCCAGAAAAACCTAAAGCGCAGTCTAGCCAGTGTCTTAGAAACACCCAAGTAACCTGCTGTGGGGTGGTCCTGGTAATAGTCAAGGTGCAAGGTGCCTCTCATGGAAGTAGGGGCAAACAGTTTCAGCTCTTTCAAAGGGTGCAGAGCACATGTAGACCTGGGTTCTCTGGAGTCATACACAACATACGGCAACAAGGTGGCACTATCTGAGCTGTTCAGAGAGTCTGCTTCAATGTCTCTGAGGAGAGGACCTGTGACATGATCATCTAACTGCAGCTGTCTCAATTGTGAACGGTCAGCCAGAATGACGGGGGGCAGAGTACGAATGTCCAGACTGCCTATGACAGCGTGTTCTGGATTGCAGGACAGCACATCTGGCAACTTGTTATGTACAGCAGTTTGTGTACTATTGTGAAATGAAAGTCCTGCAGGCAAAGTGACCAGCGGGCAAGTCGGCCTGTTGGGCTTTGACGAGACATGAACCACCGGAGACTGTTGTGGTCAGTGAAGATAGTAACATGAACACCTTCAACATATGGCCGAAAGTGTCCCAGGGCCCACAGCAAGGCACTCTTTACCTGCCTGATTTTGTATTCAATGTCTTTAGTGATGTTGTGTGTTTGAAGATGTTCAGGAGCTTTAGACTGACTTCAGATCAGTCAAGCGATGAAGCTCTTTGTTGTGTTTAACAGAGGTCAGCTGGATCTGTTCAGTGTGACACTCATACTTCACACTGTGTTCTTTCCATCAGAGGAACATTTAAACTTCACTCACACCTCAACCTGAGCTCAGAAGGAAGACGTTCACATCAGCTGGATGAACATTTGTAAAATGAAGCTTCTTAAAACCAAATGTGACTTCAGTGGGTCTGAGTTTGTGTGGCCATCAGCTGGCCTTGACCTGTCTACATGACTGCTGTTCCATCGCCAGGGTTTGGTCAGGTGACCTCACAGAGACCAAACAATGAACGTTTCAATTCCCTGCACACACTCAGTCACACCCTCCCCACTCTGCTCGCTCTGCTCCGCATCAAGATCCCATCCTCAGCCCGGCAGTAATTATTCATTTTTTATCTACTACAGTCTGTGCAGCCCCTATACATTTATTTATCAATCACATCTAGCTTGGTAATGTTATAGCAGCCTTCATGTCAAACATTATGTGAACAGTCATGTTTCTTGGCCACCTGGTGTGCCGCAGTAGTGGTTTGACATTAATGTATATGGGGTCAAATTGACCTAATTGGCCCTTAAGAAACTCTTCTGGTTCTGCTGGAGGTGGGAGTTGAAGATGTCATGGAATGTGGCCTTTGCTAGACATTCCCAGCACAACCTCACTATCTGTTCAGGTGCACCAGGCCTGCTCAGCATCCTCCACTACCACCTGATCCAACTCACCACCAAGTGGTCACCAGTTGACGGCTCAGCTCTTGTCTTCACTTGAATGTTGAAGACATACAGCTGCACATCTGGTGACACCATTACAAAATTATGGCTGTGCATTTGTGACCTGGGGTGTCCTAGTGCCATGTGCACTTTTGGACATGGTGTTCATTATAGACAAACTGTGATTGTGTGCACAAAAGTCCAATAACAGACTATCACTCAGGTTTAGATCAGGCCAGCCATGTAACACATTTACTTTTAAAAATGATTTGACACATCACTGTAAAAAACAAAACAAATATACAGTTTATGCACTTGGTATTTAAAATCGATGTATGGTTTGTTCTGACAGCACAAACTGTCTCAAGTTGTAGAAACTCCTATTAGTGGAATTTATACCTGATATTTGGGAGTGCAGCCTTTTCTAAAGTCATACAAATATCCAGTAGTATTAATTCATTCTTATTAAAAAGCTGCCATGACAGCCATTATTTCTGACCCTGTAAACTGGCCTCAGCCATAAACCTGTCACAATGACTGTAATGTAGATGGATGATAACTACAAAGATCTAGCCAGTTTTGTCTAATAAAAGATGAAATGCTATGTTGACATATTATAGATGTTATATGATGTTATAATATACAGACTGTGAGCTGCTGTTAGAGTCTCTGCTGGAAATAAATGAGTGAAGGACTCACCGAGCAGGAGGAGCAGAGGGGTGGCTGCCGGCTTCATGGTGTCTGGATGTAGACTGAGCACGTTTGGTCTGAGCTGTGGAGAGATGCCCGGCTTCATCACTTCCTGTTCTCACGTCAGCGTGCTGCTGTATGTCCTGCTCACAAAGGTCCTTCATGAAGTGTCCCAGCTGTCCTTCTCAGTCCATCACAGCTCGATGTTTGAAAGCAGCAGCTCAGAGAGCACAGGCTGACTGTGCTCACTATGGGGTCACTGACATGTTGGTCCCACAGCATTCACTATAGTTTTATTTATACAGCATCAAATCACAACAACTGTTGCCTTTATACTGTAAGGTAAAGACCCTACCAGAGCAAACCCAACAATCATATGACCCTCTATGATCAGTCACTCTGTGATTAATTTAGTTGTTGGAGCGAGTCCATGAGGAAGAGGCAGAAAGACAACAGGACATCCTCCTGTACTCGCTGCTCTGCAGCTCAGTAACATTAATGATGTTAAACAGCGGGAGGTTTGAATAAAAAACAACAGCATGATGTTTTGGTCACAAATACATGACGTAGTAAGTAATCATCATCTTTGCTTCTGTTTCTGATATAAACTGTGCTGTTAAAGGTTTTAATGGTCCTGAATTTAAAGAGTGCAGACTGCAGCAGATCCTCTCTCTGATCACCAGGAGAATAAAAACGAGGAGACGACTTCAACACGATTCATCTGCACCTTTAAACAACTTCCTCATAATAAAACAATTAATGAAGAATGTATGATTGTATGATTATAATCAGATGATCTTGTAAAACTTTACCATGTGTCTTATGTAGAGATTAAATTTGTTGTGCAGACAATAAAACAGCAGGAGTTTTGTCTTGTACAGTTTGTCACTTTAGGTGTGAACAAGCTGTTTTCACACCATTTAAAGCAGAAGTCAAACTGCAGATAAGATCAGCTCACCTCTGTGCTGTGGTTAAAACAAGCTGCTCCTGTCTTCATGCACAGAACATGACCCAGACCTGTGTTTATGCAGCAGCAGCAGCAGGCCACAGCATCACCACATCAAAGTCCCACACCCAACAACCAGAGTACAACACAGTATGACACAGACAGGCTGGGTCATCAGAGTTAATGTCATGGTCCTCAGGTGTCCTCAGGTGACCTTTTGTGTTTTGGTTAATTAATATTCTTTGATTTATTGCGATTCATGGTTCTGCTTCTCTTGGTTATGCTTTGGTAGTTTCTAGTCCCTCGCTTTCTGTTACTGTCTCCCCAGTCGGCTATGTTCCCATGTCTGTTTCTTCCCTGGTCGCAGTTTCAAGCCCACGTCTTAGTGCATGTCTTATGGTTCCTGTTTTATTTTGATATGTTTCCATGCTGTTTCTCATACCTTAGCCTCTGTGTATTTAGTCCTCTGTCTTCCTCTGCCTGTTGCCGTGTTGTCCTATGTTGCTGCGTGTGGTTTCCTGTGTTCCCTGGGTTTCCTCACACCTGGTTTCTTGTTCCTAGTTTCCCAGTTTCTTCGGCCATTTCTCAATTCTCAAGTACGCAAGTCCTTACTCGCGTTCTCGCTAGTCTGGACTTAGTCTGGACGAAGTTCGCACAGGAGTCCGGACTTCCCAAGAATGCAGCGTGATCATTCTACAGGGTGGGCCATTTATATGGATACACTGTAATAACATGGGAATGGTCCTGTTTGTGGCACATTAGTATATGTGAGGGGGCAAACTCCTCAAGATGGGTGGTGACCATGGTGGCCATTTAGAAGTCGGCCATCTTGGACACACTTTTGTTTTTTCAATAGGAAGAGGACCATGTGACACATCAAACTTATTGGTAATGTCACAAGAAAAACAATGGTGTGCTTGGTTTCAACGTAACTTTATTCTTTCATGAGTTATTTATAAGTTTCTCTTTGTTCACAGCCATTGACATGTCGAAGAGGTTAACACGTGAGGAGCGGATCGAAATTGTGTTGATATCTGATGAACGCAGTAACCGGGTCATTGCAGCAGATTTCAATGCAAGACACCCTACCAGACCACCCATCTGCCATGCTACAGTTAGCAAACTGCTTGCTAAGTTTCGTGAAACTGGTTCAGTGTTGGATTTGCTAAAATGTGGACACAAGAAGACTGTCACTAATGAAGAAACATCAGTGGCTGTCCTAGCTTCATTCAGCAACACAGCGTAGCACTCTCCGCATGTCACTGGAGAGTGGCATTAGTCGAACATCCCTTCGGCGGATATTAGCTACTCACAAATGGCACCCTTACAAACTCCAGCTACTGCAGCATCTCAACGAGGATGACCCAGATCGGCGCACAGAATTTGCAGAATGGGCAAAACAAAAATTGGAACAGGACCCTCAGTTCACGCAGAAGATTTTGTTCAGTGATGAGGCAAACTTTTATGTGAATGGTGAAGTTAACAAACAAAACCACCGCTATTGGTCTGACACTAACCCACGTTGGATGGATCCCTCCAAGACTGTTGGACCAACAAAAGTGATGGTTTGGTGTGGTATATGGGGTACAACGATAGTGGGTCCATTCTTCATCAATGGAAACCTCAAGGCCACTGGATATTTGAAATTGCTACATGATGATGTGTTTCCCTCTTTATGCACTGAAGCTGGAACGTTCCCTGAGTTTTTCCAGCAAGATGGTGCACCACCACATTATGGGTGCCAGGTCCGAGCATTCCTAGATGAACAGTTTCCTGGAAAGTGGATTGGTCGTCGTGGGCCAGTTGAATGGCCCCCAAGGTCTCCAGATCTGACCCCCTTAGACTTTTATCTTTGGGGTCATCTGAAGGCAATTGTCTATGGTGTGAAGATACGAGATGTGCAGCATCTGAAACTACGGATACTGGATGCCTGTGCTGGCATTTCTCCTGCGGTGTTGCTATCAGTGTGTGAAGAGTGGGAGAAGAGGGTTGCATTGACAATCAAACAATTCAATTCAATTCAACTCAATTTTATTTATAGCGCCAAATCACAACAAAAGTTGCCTCAAGGCGCTTTATATTGTACAGTAGATACAGAGAAAAGCCCAACAATCATTTGACCCCCTATGAGCAAACACTTCACGGTCACCTGGTCCAGCCCTAACTATACGCTTTAGCAAAAAGGAAAGTTTGAAACATAATCTTGAAAGCAGAGATAGTATCTGTCTCACGAATCCAAACTGGAAGCTGGTTCCACAGAAGACGGGCCTGAAAACTGAAGGCTCTGCCTCCCATTCTACTTTTAAATACTCTAGGGACAACAAGTAAGCCTGCAGTGTGAGAGCGAAGTGCTCTAATAGGGTGATATGGTACTACGGGGGGGGGGGGGAGAGATTAAACTCTTAAAGTAAGTACTGAATATTATGTCACTTATTTATATGCAAATGTTTAATAACGAAGAACATTAAAATATTACTGTTGGTCACATTTCGGCAAAGTTATGTGACATTAGTGATGTTTGTACTTTCAGCGGTAACTTGGTTTTAAAACCTTTACTTTAAAATATACGCCGTTCAATAGTCGACCTTAATCTCACAGAGAATGTGATGATTTTATGGGTAATTAAAGTCAGTCATATATCCACAAACACAACAAGCTGAAAGTCAGTGATGCTGCTCGGTTTGCAGTCCTGAATATCACGGCACAAGCAGGATTCACTGCACTGTTAATGTTAGCTATGTTATATTGCTGCCTCTGTTCGGTGGTGTCGAGCCAAACGGACTTTAACGTGTGTTTGAACGAGCTGACGGTTCACTCGTTAAGCTGAAAGAAAGATGCTTTAATCACAGGAGTCACACATGTGTCCACTGGACCATCTGGGAACTCTTCTTGTTTAGCACTCGTAATAACACAAACACTAAATCCTCCTTCTCTTGTGCTGGTTTGTAGCAGTGTATACACCTGAGACTGTCACCTGTCTGTCCTGCACTCTCTCTCTGTTTCTTTCTCTCTGATTGTGGAATAAAAGTATGAACATGTATTTATAAGTTACACTTGTGTTTGAATCCTGCAGCTTATCACACATTTGATTTCCATGTGTGACAACTGCAAGTGTCCAGAGTGAGGACAGACTGAGGGACCCACTGCTGCACATCATCTGTGAGGCTTTGCACCCCTGATGATCCACCAGGACAAACTCAGCAGTGTGTGAGGAAGAGGAGGAGGAAGATCCAGCAGCAGCTGACAGATGGAGAGAATAGACAGACTGTTCCCTGTTTGTGAAGGACTGCTAGGAAAGTTTAAAATAACTAATTATCTGTCCTGAATCAGACTTATTAGGTAATGTTCACATAATTTTATCATTCCAGTGTTTTCAGTGTGGGAGAAAGTACTCAGGGCCTTCAAGTTACACACTATGAAAGGCAGCAACAAGTTTAATATTCAGAAACCTAAAGTATGTATCAGCAGCAGAATGGAGCTAAAATAAATGTTTGTTTCAGTTCTATGAAGCTTTGAGTATTTTGGATTAGTAGCACTGCTGTGTTTGTTGCATCATATTGTTGTAATTGTTTATATGCTTTATATATTCTAAGGTAAGTTGATCTATAGTGTTACATCATATTCTATAAGGATGTTATGTGTTTGTGTACTTTCTGCCCAGTTTGACCCATTTAGCAGAAGTCAGCCTGTTTAAGGCTCTGATATCTATTCTGTATGACTTAAAGCAGTTATGACATGGTCTGATTTTCTCACCCAATAAAGGAATATTTAATATATCACTCTACTCTTCATTCTATCAGAAACAGTTTTCACAGCTCGTACATTTTCCTTTTTATACATATATGTAAGCATTGAGCCAAATTTAGTAATGCCAACATATTAAAAGAACAATATTTGTCTCTTATATATAATACATCTACATATACACTGTCAAAGATACTTGTCTTTGAGTGAAGATTTAAGGTGATAGGAAATATAAATAAATGCAACTTGAATCTTTACTGAAGCTCAGTATTTGACAGTTCAAGTTCACTGCTGTAATAAATAATAATGATTAATATAATAGTAACTTTAATATTGGCCATATTATATTTTCATTACCAAAGTGAGATGACTTTAGTCTCATGAGCAACATTAGCTAATTGTTATTTACTAACTAATCTTAAATGACTGTTCAGTACAGAAATGAAGGCCAACAATCATGTTTTACAGTCCTGTGGTCTCAGCCTCAGATACTCAACTAATCAAACAAAGATCATATAAAAACAAACAGATGAACAAAAGATTTTCTCCTTCATTTCTGTCAAACAATGCTGTATGAAACGTTTCCAGCGGTTGGTTGCTAGGCAACCTGGGCAGCGCGACGGAGGCGATACCATCCCATTTCACAAGCTTACAACCCTCGCACCTAAGGCCTTCTCGGTCTTCGAGGACACGGCCCACGTTGACCGTGAAGGGCGTGGGATACAGCCACTTACTCACCCCCTCCCTCCCGGATCACAGCTTCTTCTTCTTCTTCTTCTTCTTCTTCTTCTTCTTCTCCTTCTTGGTTGGCAACCAATGTTAAGGAGCATTACCGCCCCCTGGCTCACAGCTCAGTGGACATTTCAATGACAAAATTTGTATTTGACACATTTGAGGAAAATACAAATAAAATAAAATAAAAATAAATAAAATAAATGTTCCCTTTGGAAATCTTATTTTTTTGCTCCTTTTTGCTCTATAAAATATTTGTTTTTCTTTTTCAGTCACTCATCTTAGCAGTAGGATTTACATGAAAAGAGAAACAAATTAAGTTTGAGTGAAAATGTAAATTTTTGCACTGTCTGGTCAACTGACTCAGTGACTCAAATGACTCAAAAAACCCGATTCACTTTGGTGAGTGACTCATTCAAACTCGATTCAGGAAAAAGAATCAAATTTACCATCACTATTTTTCTGTGCTTTCTCTCCCTCTCTTTGGTCATCTGACCCATTGTCATCTCCTCCTTTCTCTTGCCCAAGCTCTACACCTCTTCTGTCACCACCTTTACTCTCTTCTGCACCTCCTCTGTCGCCTCCTCTCTCTCCTCATCTCTCCTTCCTTGTGTCCCTCTTCGATCATCTGCTCTGCAAACCTGTTGAACCTGATATAAAAAAGCTCAGTTATTGTTTAAATGGTCTGACAGAGAATGCATGTTCCCTTACCAAGAAGTTGGAACGCATTTGATAAACTTTTTTCCTTTCCTGGGTATAATTAGCAACTTCCTTGTTATAACACCTTGAAATGTGCCTACATCTGAGGAATTCAATTCAATTCAGTTTTATCTATCTATCCATCCATCCATTCGCTTCCGTTTATCCTTTTCAGGGTTGCGGGGGGTACAGATACAGAGAAAAACCCAACAATCATATGACCCCCTATGAGCAAGCACTTTGGCGACAGTGGGAAGGAAAAACTCCCTTTTAACAGGAAGAAACCTCCGGCAGAACCAGGCTCAGGGAGGGGCGGGGCCATCTGCTGCGACCGGTTGGGGTGAGAGAAGGAAAACGGGATAAAGACATGCTGTGGAAGAGACAGAGGTTAATAACAGCCTACGTCAGCCTACGTCTATTGCAGCACAACTAAGGGAGGATTCAGGGTCACCTGGTCCAGCCCTAACTATATGCTTTAGCAAAAAGGAAAGTTTGAAGCCTAATCTTAAAAGTAGAGATAGCGTCTGTCTCCTGAATCCAAACTGGAAGCTGGTTCCACAGAAGAGGGGCCTGAAAAATTGAAGGCTCTCCCTCCCATTCTACTTTTAAATACTCTAGGAACAACAAGTAGGCCTGCAGTGCGAGAGTGAAGTGCTCTAATAGGGTGATATGATACTACAAGGTCATTAAGATAAGATGGGGCCTGATTATTTAAGACCTTGTATGTGAGGAGCAGGATTTTGAATTCAATTCTGGATTTAACAGGAAGCCAATGAAGGGAAGCCAGAACAAGAGAAATCTGCTCTCTCTTTCTAGTCCCTGTCAGGACTCTTGCTGCAGCATTTTGGATTAACTGAAGACTTTTCAGGGAGTTTTTTTGGACATCCTGATAATAACAAATTGCAGTCGTCCAGCCTGGAAGTGATAAATGCATGAACTAGTTTTTCAGGATATTTCTAATTTTAGAGATGTTGCGCAAATGGAAGAAAGCAGTCTTACATACTTGTTTAATATGTGCGTTGAAGGACATGTCCTGGTCAAAAATGACTCCAAGGTTCCTCACAGTGTTACTGGAGGCCAAGGTAATGCCATCCAGAGTAAGAATCTGGTCAGATACCATATTTCTAAGATTTTCAGGGCCGAGTACAATGACCTCAGTTTGATCTGAATTAAGAAGCAGAAAGCTAGCGGCCATCCAGGTCTTTATGTCTTTAAGACATTCCTGCAGTTTAACTAATTGGTGTGTGTTATCTGGCTTCATGGACAGATAGAGCTGGGTGTCATCAGCATAGCAGTGAAAATGTATACTATGTCGTCTAATGATGCTGCCTAGGAGAAGCATGTATAATGTAAACAGAATTGGTCCTAGCACCGAACCCTGTGGAACACCATAATTGACCCGAGTGTGTGAAGAGGACTCTCCATTTACGTCTGTGAAGGTTCTCAGTCATCCAGGTCATCGTAGTCAAAGGAGTTTGCAAAGAAAAGCGTCTGGACTTCTTTAAGTTTTTTCCTTTCCTGGGACTTCTCAATTTTGCCATTTCTCCGCAACAGTTGCCCATAGTGGACCTCATCACAGCCACAGAAACCGCCATACGGATTAACAAATTATCACAGACAGAAGCAGAGCAAATCAGGATGAAAGTCTCAGCCACCCTCTCCAGTGCAAAAGTCCCTCCGTCTAACCTTACATTACAAGAAAAGAAGGCCGTCGCTTCCCTGAGCAAAGACCGCAACATCAATATATTACCAGCGGATAAGGGAAGGTGCACCGTGGTCCTAAACACAACAGATTACCACACAAAGATCACTACTCTCCTCAGTGACAACAACAACAACACCTTTGTAGCTGCTTTAAAGCGAGACCCCACAAGCAGCTACAAAAAGAAAGTTATAGCTTGCCTTCAAGACCTTGAAAAGGACAAAATCATTGGCCGCATTACATATCACCGCCTTTATCCAGGGGATGCCATACCCTGCATTTATGGACTTCCTAAGATCCACAAGGAAGGGGTCCCACTCAGACCCATAGTCAGTAGCATAAACTCAGCCACTTATAACATTGCGAAACACCTTGCTACCATCCTTGCACCCCTCGTGGGGAACACCCCACACCACATCAAGAACTCCTCCGACTTCACCGACAAGGTCCAGAAACTTACCTTGGATCCAGATGAAACCATGGTGTCCTTTGATGTAGTCTCTCTCTTCACTTGCATACCCACCACGGAGGCTGTGGAGACTGTCAGAAAACGACTACAAGAAGACAGCTCCTTGGAAGACAGGACCAACTTCACACCCGATCAGATCTGCACACTGTTACACCTCTGCCTCACCACAACATACTTCAAATACAACGAAGGCTTCTACAGACAAAAACATGGCTGTGCCATGGGCTCCCCCGTGTCACCTATTGTAGCCAACCTTTACATGGAGGAAGTGGAAAGGAAGGCTCTTGGCTCTTTCAAAGGAAGAGTACCCAGCCACTGGTACAGATATGTAGACGACACCTGGGTCAAAATCAAGACACAAGAAGTGGAATCCTTCACTGTGCACATTAACGCTGTGGATAAAAACATCAAGTTCACCAGGGAAAACACAAAGGACAACTGTTTGCCTTTCCTGGTCTGCGCCGTGCACATTGAAGAGAATGGCAACCTCAACATCGAAGTTTACCGGAAGCCCCCACACACGGACCAGTACCTCCTCTTTGACTCCCATCACCCTCTGGGACATAAACTTGGAGTAATCAGGACCCTACACCACCGGGCAGAACATGTTCCCTCTAAGCCTGAAGGAAAAAAGAAGGAACACACACATGTAAAGGAAGCACTCAAAACATGCGGTTATCCTAACTGGGCGTTCATAAAGTCAGCAAAGAGGCACAGAAAAGAAGATCAGACACCAGCGAGGGAGGATAAGAAAGACAGACGCAACAACGTTGTCATCCCCTATGTAGCCGGTGTATCAGAAAAACTCAGGAGAGTTTTCTCCAAGCACGACATCCCAGTGTACTTCAGACCCAGCAACACACTCAGACAGAAACTGGTTCACCCTAAAGACAAAACTCCTAAACACAAACTTAACAATGTGGTGTATGCTGTACAGTGCAGCGAGGAATGCCCAGACCTCTACATCGGAGAGACCAAACAGCCGCTTCACAAGCGCATGGCACAACATAGAAGAGCCACCTCCACAGGACAAGACTCAGCAGTCCATCTGCATCTAAAGGTCAAAGGTCACTCCTTCTAGGATGCCAATGTTCACATTTTGGACAGAGAAGACAGATGGTTTGAAAGAGGAGTGAAAGAGGCCATCTATGTCCACTGTGAGCGACCCTCTTTGAACAGAGGCGGTGGTTTACGACACCAACTGTCTGCCATCTATAATCCAGTTTTGAGTTCCCTCCCCAGACGCCTTAATGCCCACTCACATCCTGGACCATCTGACCTCAGGAAATCACATGACAATGTGGGGCCAGGTTTCACAATGAGCTCACCCGAAACCCTGGCTGATTAGGTCCCACACCCGCTTTCACACCTTGGCTCATGTGATTAGAGGATCATCAGGGGGTCCTTTGTCCCTCTTTGGGGGGAAACTCCCACTGGGTTTAAATCTGGGACTCTCGGCCATTTGACCTTAGAACTGAAGAAGCTTCTCGAATGAGAGGTGAAACGTCTTCAAGCAACTTAAAGAAGTCCAGATGCTTTTCTTTGCAAACTCCTTTGACTACCAATTTACATGTACAAATTGGAGTCTATTAGATAGATATGATACAAACCACTGCAGTGCAGTACCTGTAATACCTACAGCATGTTCTAATCGCTCTAATAGGATATTATGGTCAACAGTATTGAATGCTGCACTAAGGTCTAGCAGGACAAGCACAGAGATGAGTCCACTGTCAGAGGCCATAAGAAGATCATTTGTAACCTTCACTAAAGCTGTTTCTGTGCTGTGATGAGCTCTGAAACCTGACTGAAACTCTTCAAATAAGCCATTCCTCTGCAGATGATCTGTTAGCTGTTTGACAACTACTCTTTCAAGGATGTTTGATATGAAAGGAAGGTTGGAGATTGGCCTATAATTAGCTAAGACTGCTGGGTCTAGAGATGCTTTTTGAGTAAAGGTTTAACTACAGCCAGCTTGAAGGCCTGTGGTACATAGCCGATTATTAGAGATAGGTTGATCATATTTAAGATTGAAGAATTAATTAATGGCAGGACTTCTTTGAGCAGTTTTGTAGGAATGGGGTCTAAAAGACACGTTGATGGTTTGGAGGAAGTAATTATTGAAGTTAACTCACAAAGATCAATTGGAGAAAAAGAGTCTAACTTAACATCAATGGTACTAAAAGTAGCTGTAGATAATATTACATCTGTGGGATGATTATTGGTAATTTTTTCTCTAATGATTAAAATTTTATTTGTGAAGAAGTTCATGAAGTCATTACTAGTTAACGTTAAAGGGCTTGTTGGCTCAGTAGAGCTCTGACTTTTTGTCAGCCTGGCTACAGTGCTGAAGAGAAACCTGGGGTTGTTCTTATTTTCTTCAATCAGTGACGAATATTAAGATGTTCTGGCTTTGCGGAGGGCTTTCTTATAAAGCAGCAAACTATTTCTCCAGGCTAAATGATGATCCTCTAAATCTGTGACACGCCATTTCCTCTCCAGCTTACCAGTTATCTGCTTTAGGCTACGCGTTTGAGAATTATACCAAGGAGTCAGGGACTTCGGATTTGAGGCCTTAGTTTTCACTGGAGCTACAGTATCCAGAGTCGTACGTAGTGAGGAGGTAAAATTATTAACAAGATAATCGACCTCTGTTGGAGTAGCGTTCAGATAGCTGCTCTGCTCTATGTTGGTACAGGGCATTGAAGATGATAACAGTGGGTGGATTATATATTTTTAAACTTAGTTACAGCACTTTCAGAAAGACATCTACTGTGATAAAGTCTACTCTCCACTGCTGTGTAATCAATTATTGTAAATGTAAATGTTATCAGGAAATGATCAGACAGCAGAGGGTTTTCAGGAAACACTGTTAAATGTTCAGTTTCTATTCCATATGTTAAAACAAGATCTAGAGTGTGATTAAAGTGGTGGGTGGGTTCTTTTACATTTTGAGAGAAGCCAATTGAGTCTAATAACAGATTAAATGCAATGTTGAGGCTGTCATTTTTAGCATCTACATGGATGTTAAAATCACCCACAATAATTATTTTATCTGAGCTGAGCACTAAATCAGATAAAAAGTCTGAGAAATCAGACAGAAACTCTGTGTAAGGCCCAGGTGGACGATAGATGATAACAAGTAAGACTGGTTTCTGAGTTTCACAGCTGGGGTGGACAAGGCTAAGCATCAGGCTTTCAAATGGATTAAAAGTCTGTCTTGGTCTTTCGTTAATTAATAGGCTGGTGTGAAAAATTGCTGCCACACCGCCCCCTCGGCCTGTGCTTCGAGGTTTCTGGTAGTTAGAATGACTCGGGGGTGTTGATTCATTTAAACTAACATAATCATCCTGCTGCAACCAGGTTTCTATAAGGCAGAGTAAATCGATTTGTTGATCAATTATTAAGTCATGTACTAACAGAGACTTGGAGGAGAGCGACCTAATATTTAAAAATCCACATTTCACTGTTTTACTCTTTGGTTCAGATGTGGATACTGTATTGTTCTTTCTTTGTGATTTTTTATGTTTAAGTTGTTTATTGCTGGTTTTTGGTTTGTTTTTTGTCTGTTTGGGAGCTGACACAGTCTCTATGGAGATGGGATTTTGGGGGGGTAGCAGGAGGAGAGAAGCTGCAGAGAGGCGTGTAAGACTGCAACTCTGCTTCCTGGTCCCAACTCTGGATAGTCATATTTTGGGGGGTTTAATAAATTGGTCCATATTTCTAGAAATGAGAGCTGCTCCATCCAAAGTGGGATGGATGCCGTCTCTCCTAACAAGACCAGGTTTCCTCCAGAAGGTTTGCCAATTGTCTATGAAGCCCACATCGTTTCTGGGACACCACTCAGACAGCCAGCAATTTAAGGAGAACATGCGGCTAAACATGTCACTCCTGGTCTGATTGGGGAGGGCACCAGAGAAAACTACAGAGTCAACATTGTTTTGGCAAAGTTACACACCGATTCAATATTGATTTTAGTGACCTCCGATTGGCGTAACCGGGTGTCATTACTGCCGATGTCAATTATGATTTTACTGTATTTATGTTTACCCTTAGCCAGCAGTTTTAAATTTCCTTCAATGTCACCTGCTCTGGGCCCTGGAAGACAATTGACTATGGTTGCCGGTGTCTCTAGCTTCACATGTCTGAGAACAGAATCACCAATTACCAGAGTTTGACCCCCGGCGGGTGTGTCGCCGAGTGAGGAGAAACGGTTAGACACATGAACAGGTTGGTGGTGTACCTGGGGCTTCTGTTTAAGACTATGCTTCCTCCTCACCGCCCCAGCTGCTTGGGGTCTGCCAGGGAACAGCTAGCGTGGCCTACGCTATCTTCGGCTGCACCAGCTACAGGGGCCTGGCTAGCTACGGGTGAATGAAGGGTGCGAATCGAGCGAACAGCAAGTGACAGCGCCACCAAGAGTCAGAAAAGGGACATAATGGGCAGCACATTGAACACATTTTATAATTGGTCAGAAACTTGTAAATAACTCATGAAAGAATAAAGTTACGTTGAAACCAAGCACACCATCGTTTTTCTTGTGACATTACCAATAAGTTTGATGTGTCACATGGCCCTCTTCCTGTTGAAAAAACAAAGGTTGTATCCAAGATGGCCGACTTCTAAATGGCCACCATGGTCACACCCATCTTGAGGAGTTTGCCTCCTCACATATACTAATGTGCCACAAACAGGACTGTAATATCACCAACCATTCCCATGTTATTACGGTGTATCCATATAAATGGCCCACCCTGTACAGTTGGAATGGTAGTGTACTTGATGACATCACAGCTCTGGAGTTTTTACTGCCGTCCCCTCTTAATTTAACTGTGATTAATATTTGCAATGGAAATTACACATGACATGAAAAAGTTACACATGATGTAGTGGTAGTAGTTATTTTAAGCAAAAAAGATCATTTTAAAATAGTATCTTAAGCACTTTCACAAAATTCGCTTTTACATATGCTTATCATCTGTTTCATGTCTAATAAGCTTCATACAGTTAAGCAGAATCACTACATGACAGGAACATAAGCTTCATCTCTATTAATAAAAATAGTGTACATGTGTGCCTCAATAGAAACAAACAGGTGAGATGTTAGAACCCTTTTATTTTATTTTAGTAAAGACTCAAACCTGCCACAGACAGCTGCTGGGGTTTGGAAGAGAACTGAACTAATATTTCAAATATAGGCAAGGCAAGTTTATTTATATAGCACAATTCAACAACAAGGTGATTCAAAGTGCTTTAAAGAGACATTAAAAAACAAAAACAAATAAAAAGCATGATTTAAAATTGATTAAAAAAAACAGTAGATAAAATCAGTAGTTAAAATGTAAGTTTTGAAATTTAAGCTTAAAAGTGTGGATTTGGTGTTTTATTCAAATGCAGCTGAGAACAGGTGAGTTTTCAACCTGGATTGAAATAAACTGAGTGTTTCAGCTGATCTGAGGCTTTCTGGGAGTTTGTTCCAGATATATGGAGCATAAAAGCTGAATGCAGCTTCTCCGTGTCTGGTTCTGACTCTGGGAACTGATAAAAAACCGGATCCAGATGACCTGAGGGATCTGGAAGGTTCAGGTCAGGAGGTCACTGATGTATTTTGGTCCTAAACCATTCAGAGCTTTATAGACCAGCATCAGAACTTTAAAGTCTATCCTCTGACGTAGCCAGTGTAAAGACCTCAGAGCTGGACTGATGTGGTCCACTTTTTTGGTCTTAGTGAGGACTCGAGCAGCAGAGTTCTGAATGAGCTGTAGTTGTCTGATTGATTTTTTAGGTACACCTGTAAAGATGCTGTTACAGTAATCGAGCCTACTAAAGATGAATGCATGGACTAGTTTTTCCAGGTCCTGTTGAGACATCAGATCTTTTATCCTTGATATATTCATGAGGTGATAGTAAGCTGATTTTGTTATTGTCTTAATGTGTTTTTCTAAGTTTAGGTCTGCATCCATCACTACACCCAAATTTCTCGCCTGGTTTGTGGTTTTTAGGTGTATAGATTGAAGTTCTCTGGTGAACTGTAATCATTTTTCTTTGGCACCAAATGACTATTACTTCAGTTTTGTTTTTGTTTAGCTGGAGAAAATTGTGGCACAACCAGCCATTAATTTCCTCAATGTATTTACCAAGAGCCTGTACAGGGCCTCGGTCTCCTGGTGACATTGTGATATATATTTGTGTGTCATCTGCATAGCTGTGATAGTTTATTTTGTTGTTCTTTATAATCTGTGCCAGTGGGAGCATGTAGATGTTAAACAGAAGGGGTCCCAAGATGGAACCTTGGGGAACTCCACATGTGATACTTGTCTGCTCAGATGTGAAGTTACCTATTAATACAAAGTATTTCCCGTTTTCTAAGTATGTTTTGAACCAGTTTAGTACAGTTCCTGAGAGACCTGCCCAGTTCTCCAGTCATTTGAGTAATATGTTGTGGTCAACTGTATCAAATGCTGCACTGAGATCCAGTAAAACTAAGACTGACATGTTTCCACTGTCTGTATTCAGACATATGTCATTAAACACTTTGGTCAGAGCGGTTTCAGTGCTGTGGTTCTGTCTAAAACAATCAGATCATTGCAGCCTTCAGGATCTCCAAGTATCAACATGCTGTTTTTGTTTCCTCCTGAATTAAATATGTTTACTGTTAGATTTAATTCAGAGTCAGCTGTTTAAATAAGAACAGCATATTTTACATTAGGTGAAATATTCAGGTTCAGATATACTGACAGCTCTCCAAGTAAGACTTTAACATAAAACGGTCCAGTTATGAAGCTGAACTTTAATCTGAGCCAAACCGATTTACTCAGGAACAAATCAAACACTGAAATAAACCAAACATAAACATCCATCCATCCATCTATCCATTCGCTTCCACTTCTTATCCTTTTCAGGGGCGCGGGGGCGCTGGAGCCTATCCCAGCTGTCATAGGGCGAGAGGCGGGGTACACCCTGGACAGGTCGCCAGTCTGTCACAGGGCTAACACATAGACACAGACAACCATTCACACTCACATTTAGATTTGATTTAGACTAATCAATTAACCTATCCCCACTAAGTGCATGTCTTTGGACTGTGGGAGGAAGCCGGAGTACCCGGGGAGAACCCACGCAGACACGGGGAGAACATGCAAACTCAGGACCTTCTTGCTGTGTGGCAACAGTGCTGTCATGGGGCAGCACGGTAGCACGGTATATAGGTTATCCAAGTCTTATATGAAATACAAGTTATCTAAGTGACTTATATATCATGTTTAACCTGAGTAGTGAAAGACAGCGGGAGGGTTGAAAATGATGTGCCGGGAGTCTACTGTCCTTGCCGACTCTAGAGAGCCTCGACCTCCCAGTCTGCTATGGAGCTGGTGGGTAACAGACGCCCCCGAAAACGTCGGAACACTTTTGGAAATATATAATATCTTGATAAATCGAGCAGATATTTGAAGTTTACACAGCTACATTCTCACCTGAAAAATATGTTAAAAGTTTATTTTGTGACCCAGAAAGAGTAATATTGAAAAGTTTTTAGCCGCGCTCTTCGGCCATTGCTGTGTTTGAGTTTTGGAAGAAATGCATTCTGGGATATTTGGCTGCACCAAGTCCACACAAATCACCACTGATGCATGCTCGATAAAACAGGAGGAGCCAGAACACATCCGGGAATTTTGAGCGTACTTGGCTTGATGTGTACTGAATTGGAACAGTACTTGGTCTCCGACTGATGATGTGTAAGCATATTGAGATACAGCCTTAGTTCCTAGTTTCCCATGTTAGGTTTCTGTTTCCCAATACTTTGATAGAGGCAGCTTTATTTTTGTAACACATACACTGTTACCCCTTTAGTGTTTGAGTCCTGCAGGTGGGTCATACCTCTGCCTGCCACAGCAACACATTCAGTTCAATTCAATTTTATTTATATAGCACCAAATCACAACAACAGTTGCCTCATGATGCTTTACATTGTAAGGTAGACCCTACAATAAGAGTGCTACTCTGTAGTAAACTACACAGTGGTTTGGACCCAGAAGCAGGGTTCATCACGTCATCACTTAACAACAGAATTGTCCGAAAGTCTCCTTATATTTCAGTCGCATCGCTATAAGTGCAATGGTAATGTCTGCCGATAAGTTCCACTTTGTTCTTACTGTTTGCTGCGGTGATGACGTCACATGCTTTTACGAAGGTCCTGCCATATCACGAGTCCGAGAAGCACTAGGCATGTTTTTTCTCCATGAGTGCAGGGGAATAGCGATCTCCAGCCGTGTGCGTTCCTGCGCAAATGTGAGTCAAAATCCCTCCAGTTCTATGAGTCCATTTCCGCTTATAGCACGGGTTGTACTTTGACGTTAATTACAGGGGGTTTATGCTAGGAGATTTATAGAGATTGGTAGAGGCATGTGACTTACCACCGTAGCCTTTGTTGCGGGTTGGATCTGTGCACCGCAGTTGGGTTATTTAGCCACTAGAGGGCGCTGAAGACCATGTAATTGCTGACATTTCCTAATTTTGGGGCATTAGATCTTTTCTGTTGCCTGAGCTATGCAGATATTCTTGTTTCCTGCCTGTTTAAATGGAATTGTGGGACTTATGTCAGAGTATTCGGCTGATTATTTGTGTTACAGTGCATTATATTGGCGAGATGTTGGGAAGTGATGATTGTTATATTTACATGTCATAATTGTTTCTCCTTGTTTCTTGTTATTCAGAACCACACGCCTGTCCGCCCCTCCCACACTTGTTAAGTATGCCTACTGCTGTATTGTTGAGCTGCTGTTAACTTCCATTAAAGTATATCCGGACATCACTCTCTGACCGGAGTTTAAGTCCTGAGGGAGCTATCATCCCAGCATCCCAGATATAACTCTCTAACAAGATTAGTGGTCATAGTAAGCAAGTCTGAGGCTACGTCCACACGTACACGGGTATTTTTGAAAACGGAGACTTTCCGTTTTCGTTTTAAAAAATAATCCCGTCCACACGTAGACACAGAAATGAAGGAAAACGCTGCTAGGAACATGCCAAAGCAACAGGTGGCGATATATTCCTAACCGTGTAGAAATGTTGGCCAATCAGAAGTCTAGAAGCCTCGGTAGGAAATAGTAAACAAAGATGGGGCATAGAAGCACAACCGAGTCGTATGTGTGGAGGGACAGTAACTGTGTGTGTTTATGTAAGCATTTAAACACTGCAGAGAGTACAATTAACAGTAACAGTATTGTAGAAATTCATTTCACCGAAACAATAACGTGGCGCACAGTGTGACGTCAAAAAAGGCGCACATCTTTGACGCTGCGTTTTCTCAGTTTTTCTCGTCCACACGTAAATGCAAAAACTGAGTTTTCGAAAATATCCACCCTGGCAGGCGTTTTTAAAAATCTCCGTTTTCAGTGACCGAAAACGCCGTTTACATGTGGACGAAAGGTGCAAACGCATAGAAAAATCTGCGTTTTCAAAAATACCCGGGTACGTGTGGACGTAGCCTCAGTATCAACTATGAAGAGAAGACTTAATGTCTTAGTGACCCCTGACCTTTACTGACCTCTGTCCTTCTGTTGCAGGTCTGTGTGTGCTGCTGCTGTCTGCACCGACTGTTTCTGCAGGTGAGTTGATGGAAGTGAAAACAATCAGTGAGACTCCAACAAGAACACAAATACACTTACTCTGTGTGTGTGTGTGTGTGTGTTTCTTCATCAAATCAAATCAAATCAAAATTTATTTATATAGCACATATTAAAAACAACAAAGTTGACCATAGTGCTTCACAGTCAGTAAAAGCATGAGACAATTAAGACAAAACAAAAAAACAAACAATAGGTAACAACACAACAAGCTAGACAACAGCCAATAATAATAATAATGGATTGCATTTATATAGCACTTTTCTACTCACCCAAAGCGCTTTACAATTCCACTATTCATTCACTCTCATATTCACACACTGGTGGAGGCAAGCTACAGTTGTAGCCACAGCTACAACCTGGGGAAGACTGACAGAAGCGAGGCTGCCATATTGCACCATCGACCCCTCTGGCCAACACCAGTAGGCAGTAGGTGAAGTGTCTTGCCCAAGGACACAACGACCAGGGACAAAGAGAGCAGGGGGATCGAACCGGCAACCTTCCGATTACAGATGAGCTTCCCAATCCTTCTGAGCCACGGTTGCCCCTGACAGCTAACTAGTTAAAAGCATGAGACAATTAAGACAAAACAATAAAACAGGACAGCAAACAATAGGTAACAACACAACAAGCTAGATAACAGCCAACTCGGTAGAATCAAAAGCCAAAGTAAAAAGATAAGTTTTAAGACATGATTTAAAAGACTGGATAGACTCGGCAGTACGAATATGAACAGGGAGGTTATTCCAGAGTCTAGGTGCCACGGTTGCAAAGGCCCGGTCACCTCTCGACTTCAGTCGAGACCTAGGTTGTGCTAGGAGCATGTGATTGGACGATCTTAGTGCTCTGTTGGAATTGTATAAGTGGAGTAGTTCGGAAAGATAGCTGGGCGCTAAATTATTTAGAATTTTAAAAGTGAAAAAAAGAATTTAAAAATCTATACGATATTTAAGAGGAAGCCAATGTAATTTGGCTAAAATTGGAGTTATGCGTTCATAGATTCTCGTACCTGTTAAAAGATGCGTAGCTGCATTCTGAACTAACTGAAGCCGGTAAAGAGAAGAGTGTTGGAGGGAGTTACAGTAGTCCAGTCTGGATCTGATAAATGCCTGGAGAAGCTTTTCAAGGTCCTTTAAAGGAAGGAACGGCTTTGCTTTGGATATCTGACGCAACTGGGAAAAGCTGTTTTTTACAACAGTGGAGACCTGTTTCTCAAGTTTAAAAGAGCCATCCAGGAACACTCCAAGGTTTCTTACAGTGAGCGAGAGGTGGCTAGCAAGAGGGCCAAGGGCATCAGCTAACTGGTCTGGTGGAGTGTGACTACTAAAGACTACGATTTCGGTCTTATTCTCGTTCAGTGTAAGAAAATTATGTGATAACCAAATTTTAACTTCATGCAGACAGTTGAACAGAGGTTGCAAAGAAGCAGACACATCGGATTTCAAAGGTGAATAAATCTGGATATCATCGGCATAACAGTGAAAGGAGATGTTATATTTTTTAGAAATTAATCCCAACGGCAACATGTAGAAAGAGAAAAGAGCAGGACCGAGCACGGACCCTTGAGGCACGCCACAATAAATAGGGGCAGAAGGAGAGTTGCCCCATAGCAACAGAGAACGACTTCTCTGAGAGGTAAGATTGAAACCAGGATAAAACAGTACCTTTGAGACCAACAACATGTTCCAATCTTGATAGAAGAATGTTGTGGTTAACCGTGTCAAAGGCAGCAGTCAAGTCAAGTAAAACTAAAACCACGGAATAGCCAGAGTCAACCGTTAAAAGAAGATCATTAAAAACTCTAAGTAAGGCTGTCTCTGTGCTGTGGTGAGGTTTCAAACCAGACTGAAACTTTTCATTAATACCATTTGCATCTAAAAGGCCTGAAGTTGTTTTAGAACTACCTTTTCCAATATTTTGGAAATAAAAGGGAGTTTGGAGATCGGCCTGTAGTTAGTGAGAGCATTAGGGTCAAGATTTTTCTTTTTCATAATAGGTTGCACAACAGCATGCTTAAAGACAGACGGTACACAACCTGATGACAATGATGCATTCAGCAGAAGTAAGATACAAGGACCAATAACATGTAAAGCTTCCTTAAAGAAACGAGAAGGAAGAATATCGTGCGGGGAAGCAGAGATTTTGAGATGATCAATTATGTCTTTTAAAGCAGAATAAGACACTGGCTCAAACTGCTGAAAGACAGTCAAGCATTCAGAGGCTGGAACTGGGTCTAAAACTGATGATGAATGAGATGGATGAGAAGCCCTTAGAGCTGAGACTTTTTCAGAGAAATACTTTAAGAATTTATCACAAAGAGCAGGGGAGGCATCCCTATAAGTGATAGTGCAAGGGTTTACCACAGAGTTAAAAGTATTAAAAAGGGTTCAGGGGTTGTGGCTATAAGTCATAATAATGCTAGACAAAAAGGCAGATTTGGCAGCTTTAACAGACTTTTGATACTTAGATAAACAATTATGAAGGATGTCCAGAGAGACGTGGAGTTTGTCTTTCCTCCATTTTCTCTCAGCGTGACGACATTCACACCTAAGGGCGCGAGTAGTATCATTTAGCCAGGGTTGTGAGGATTTGGCACATTTAATCCTCAGAGGTGCCACAGAGTTAAGAATGTCAGCGCATGTAGTATAAAAGAGGTTTGCAAGCTCAACGGCTGATAAAACCCCAATACAGTTAGCATCAGAGAGGGGAGAGTCATGGTGTAATGAACCGCTGATATGTACCTTAAGTCATCCTTGCGGGGGTTGTCGGAACTGGATGCGCAGTCGCACTAAGGACAGATGTGCTCTGAGGCATGCCCCGTAACATGTATGGCAGTCTGTCGCATGCCCCGTAACATGTGTGGAGCAGTCTGTCGCGCGAAGAGAATAAGTTGTACAAAGTCCATGTAAGTTACGATAATACTTTGATAAGTATGATAAGTATGTTTCCAATGTACAGTATGTTGCTGCGTTTGTATTGTGAGCTATCTGGGAACCGTTTTGTTCTGTACTTACGTTACTTACATTCATGTGCTATTTTTTAGCTTAGACATGTGTGTCATGCAAGCTAGCAGCACCCCATGAGAAACGGGCCGAAGTGTTTAAGTGTTCACCGGAGTTTGCACCCTTGGCAAGCGGAATGAGGTATGTGATGAGAGGTGATCTGTTGTTATATTTTATTTAACCGAGCTGTGTAACCCCTTGATGCTGTTTGAAGTAACCCCTTTTTGTTTTATTTAATCTGTGACTGTATATCTCAGAATTACTTGTTTGAACTTACCTGAATTAACTTAAGCTCATTGTTGTTATTGCTCATTGTTATACTTCAAAAGGACTGTAAAGGTATTAATTCTTTTCTGTTTTTATAGTTTTCACGGTGCTCAATGTCCAGAGAATGAGCCGTGTGTGGTGAGGAAATAAATGGCTGCACCCGTTAGAGACTCTTCTGTCGTTCTTGATGCCAAGGGCTGTTACAGTGAAAACTCAACGCTGCCTTGCAGCCATCTACATTCATCTTATTCTTTCATCGAACTGTGAGTAAAGGCGTGTATCGCGTCATCCAGAGACTGCTGGATCAGTAAAGGACTCAAAATAAGGACATTATAAATACAATGTCATGCACATCTGCATATTGTAAGCTGTGTGAGCAAATGATCTTCAACATGGCAGTCTAAAGTGATGCAAGCAAGAAAGACCTCTTCTGTATTTAACACAGTAGCATGTAAACTTGTGATGCTGAATATCCCACATTTCTCGCATCAGAATGCCTAAGACTGAATCTTGGCTTTATGCTATCAGTTGTACTTCTGTAAAAATTTAAGTGGCAAATTGTCTGATTGAGGGCATCATCAGTATTATTATGTGTTGAATTATTTGGGTTTGTTGCCAGTCTGTGAGGTTAAAGGTGTAAATATCTAAGTTGAGTGTTAATAAGTTGAAACCACCACTCAATCCATTTGAGTTCAGATATATACACTTAAAGGGGCAGGTGCAACAAGCCAAAAAATCAAATTAATAATAATGTTGTCCCCCGTTGAAGAAACAGACAAATCTACAGAGGCACAACAGGCCAGGTCCAGCTCCAGAGAGCGAAGACTAACAGAAAAGGGGCAGGAGATGCATGAACAGGAAGCCAAGAAAAATGAAAGGTCATTTAGCAAGGCATATGAGTCCTGGAAGGAGTTAGCAAGAGGAGTTAGAACGAAACTGAAAGGTTTCTGCTCAAATGAAAACCTTGTTAAAGCACAAACGGACATTAAGGCTAAAGAAGCGGTAGTGCATGAACTGTATGAGCCTATCCGACGTAATCATACTTCTACTCCAGATGTTGTCAAGAAAATGGATGCGTGTGTTGCCCTAACAACAGAAATTTGTGATCTCATTAGTAAACGACTAGAAGATATAGATAAGACCTTTAATGACAGGCTTGAGAAGGAGCGTGTAAGGATGATATTAAGTAAGGAGGAGTATGGATCTGTTTTTGGGAAAACCGAAACAGAAACAGTTATTTCAGAGCATTCAAAGGGCTCAGATTCATACTCCAGAGCCACCTCTATGACTTCTAGCAAACGTGTGGATGCCGAAGCTGACCTTGCAGCTAAACTAGAACAGGCGAAGGCAATGCAACGAATACATGAACAGCAAGCCAAGTTGAGTAGCCTAGAGCATGAGTGGAAAATCAAGGAAGCACAAATGATTGCAGAAATGACAGCAAAGTTAGAGGAAGAGAGAACTAAACTGCAACAGCTACAGGCAGAAAATGAGGTAAAAGTAGCAGCAGCCAGAGTGAGAGCTTACAACAACTACGATGGATTGGAAAGCCTTAAGTATGAGGCAGATGACAAATCACAACTTGATAGCCAAATCATTGAATCTCAAAATCCATTGAATCCACAGGCTGAATCATTTCGACCTCAGTGTGCACCACCTGAAATTTTGCAAAAGCAACAGGATGTCAGCTTAACACAAGAGCTTGCAAGCTTGTTCGTCTCCAATCGTCTGCCTGCACCGGAACCCACAGTGTTCACTGGGGACCCTTTAAGGTTTATAGACTGGAAGATATCCTTTATGGGATTGATTGGCCACAAACCCCTCCCCGCAGGTGAAAAAATGTTGCACTTGAAAAGTTATCTTGCAGGTGAGGCGCGGAAGGCGGTCGAAGGGTTCTTCTATCGAAACTCAGAAGATGCATATCAGGGTGCCTGGGAGATTCTTCAGGAAAGGTATGGAAGTTCATTTGTCGTCCAAAAGGCTTTCAGGGATAAACTGATGAAATGGCCAAAAATAGCTCCCAATGACCCAGTAGCCCTCAGAGAGTTTTCAGATTTCCTTCAAAGTTGTGCCGAGGCCATCCCTCATGTTAAAGGGCTGGCAATTCTAAATGATTGTGAAGAAAATCATAAACTTCTCAAAAAGCTGCCCGAATGGCTGGTACGCAGATGGGGTCGCGTTGTCGTGGATGAACTGGACAGATGTCAAGAGTATCCACCATTTGCTCATTTCACCAGATTTCTACAAAAGGAAGCTAGAATAGCCTGCAACCCCATTGCTTCTCCCTTCTTATTAACCACTAAAGTAACAGATGAAAGGCTTCCTAAGAGAACCAAGGCACTCAGCACAAACGCTCAAGCTAAGCACTCTGCAGGTAAACCAGGGACCTTCATTTCAAAGCCAAGACCACCATGCTTCGTCTGCAACGATGAAACACACGGAGTAGCCAAATGCCCAACCTTTGCCGCAAGGCTTCCTGATGAAAAGAGGGCTTTCATTCGCGAAAACCGTCTTTGCTTCGGCTGTTTAAGAAAGGGTCACACTAGTAAAGAATGCAAAAGAAGGCACACATGCACTATATGTAGTCGAAATCATCCAACTTGCTTGCACATAGAGAGAAATGAGGGAGCCGGTGGAATGTTAAACAGTGATTCACCATCTACAGGAAATGAGACAAAGGAAGTCCGCAATGTCATGTCACACACATTGACAAGACACTCCTCGGCTACGTCTAGCATTGTTCCAGTTTTTGTGTCATTGGCAGAAGATCCCCACAGAGAGATTCTCACATATGCACTGCTCGACACACAGAGCGATTCAACTTTCATCTTGGGAGATCTGGTCTCTGCACTAAATGTGAGGACTCAGCCAGTGCAATTAAAGCTCAGTACAATGACAGCAGTAGACACAGTCATAGCTAGTAAAGTAGCTCGTGGATTGCAAGTTCGTGGGCTCCATAGTGAGTCGCATGTTCAGCTACGCCAGGCATACACAAGAGATTTCATCCCAGTCGATAAGTCTCACATTCCTACAAAGGACACCGCACTTCAGTGGCCACATCTGAGGCAACTGGCGAACAAGCTGCAGCCACTTCAAGACTGTGAAGTGGGATTGCTGATCGGTTATGATTGCCCATCAGCACTGGCCCCTCTAGAAGTTATTGTAGGGTCAGAAAACCATCCATTTGCTCAAAGAACCGTGCTTGGCTGGAGCATCATAGGATCAGCAAATCCATATCTTGATAGAAAGGAACATCAGAGCTTTGTGCACAGAGTGGCAGTAAAGGAAATGCCATTGCCCCCAGTCAATGATGTGTTAAAGGTCCTAGAAATGGATTTCAGCGAAAGAAACTACCAAGATAAATATGTTTCTCAAGATGATGTTCATTTTGTAAAACTCCTCGGCAGCACAATCACAAAAAGGAAGGATGGACACTATGAGATGCCACTTCCTTTCAAGGGCAGCTCTCCACCCATGCTGCCAAACAACAAGCGACTGGCTGAAGCTCGTTTGCAACACCTCAAGAGGAAGTTAAGGTCCAACAAGCAGTACCATGACCATTACACAGCATTCATGGAGGAAACCATCAGCAAGGGTGTTGCAGAACCAGCCCCCCCTGCACATGAGGGAGAGACAATTTGGTACATCCCACATCATGGGGTGTACCATCCTAGGAAACCAGACAAACTTAGGGTGGTCTTCGACTGTTCAGCCAAGTTTCAGGGCATCTCTCTGAATGACACCTTATTGACTGGCCCTGATCTGATAAACTCTCTAGTAGGAGTTCTCTGCCGCTTTAGGAGGGAAGCAGTAGCCATCACTTGCGACATTGAAAAAATGTTCCATCAGTTCTATGTCCCACCCAACATGCGGAACTACCTGAGGTTCCTATGGTGGAAAGGCGGTCAGCTGGAAACAGAACCCCAAGAGTATAGAATGGCGGTGCACCTTTTCGGTGCTGGTTCCTCTCCAGGGTGTGCCAATTTCGGCCTTAAATATCTTGCACAGCAATGCGAAGCCGATTATCCTTCGGCGGCTTCTTTCATTGAAAAGAACTTTTACGTTGATGATGGACTAACTAGCGTCCCATCAGTCACAGAAGCTACAGACCTGATTATCAACGCACAACAGCTGTGTAAGACTGGAGGTTTACACTTGCACAAATTTAACTCGAACAAGGTGGAGGTGCTATCTGGTGTTGCGCCTTCAGAAAGGGCAGTAACCACTGGGCCTCTCAACCTTAGCCTGGATTCAACAGCAGAGAGTCACGTACTTGGCATTCAGTGGTCAATAGAAAGTGACACGTTCAGCTTCAACATTGACAAAAGGGATCAACCCTCAACTCGCCGTGGCATCCTGTCTGCTGTTTCGTCCCTCTACGACCCTCTTGGTCTCGTAGCTCCCTTTATCCTGAGTGGTAAATGTATTCTCCAGGAGCTGTGTCGCATGGGCATAGGTTGGGATGATCAGCTTCCCGATAGCCTACATTCACGGTGGGAGCAATGGAAAAGGGATCTACACAGGCTAAAGGAAATAGTGATACCCAGATGCTACCATCCTCCAGACTTTGGCAACATAGTGAGGGTGGAACTACACCACTTTTCCGACGCCAGTAACATAGGTTATGGTGCATGTTCCTACCTCAGATACAAAAATGGAAAGGATGAAGTACACTGTAGCCTTGTGTTAGCCAAAGCAAGAGTTGCACCAACAAAGCTCATGAGCATCCCAAGGCTGGAGCTTTCGGCTGCAGTAATCTCTGCAAAACTAAGTGTCATGTTAAAAACAGAGCTTGGCATGCAGATTGACGAGGAATTCTTTTGGACTGATTCCCAAGTTGTATTGGCCTACATCAGCAATGAGGCATGGCGATTCCATGTGTTTGTCGCAAATCGTGTTCAGCTAATCCGAGAAATCACAGACCCTGCGCAGTGGCACTATGTGGATACGGCGGAAAACCCAGCTGACCACGCTTCGAGAGGTCTTTGTGCAGGGGACATTCTGTCAACGAACTGGTTATCGGGTCCTAAATTTCTATGGAAACCTGAGATACACCCAACACTACATTTTTCACCAGATTTGCTAGTCTGTGACCCTGAAGTTAAATCGGTGAAAACCTTTGCCACCCATGCCAATGAGCAAAATGACATTCTGAACCGTCTAAGCCGCTTTTCCAGCTGGACAACGCTCATTAGAGTAGTTGCAAGAATTAAGAGACTAGGCATGAAGTCAGATTGTGTCAGCAGCATTGTGACGGTGGAGGAAAGGAGAAAGGCTTGTGAGCTAGTAATCAGTCTGGTTCAGCAACAAGCATTTTTGCAAGACATAAAGACACTTCAGAAGGGCAACTCTCTTCCATGCTCTAGCCCCCTAAGCTGTCTTGATCCCATCTTAGATGAAGGACTACTTCGTGTCGGTGGAAGACTGACAAAGGCAACGCTCAGTCGAGAACTAAAACACCCGGTCATCCTTCCAAAGGAAAGTCACATTACAAGGCTAATACTGTCTCATTACCATGCCACCATCTGTCATCAGGGTCGCAGTCAAACTCTAGCAGAACTCAGGGCAAATGGGTTTTGGGTGCTTGGAGGAAGCAAAGCAGTTGCCAAGTTAATACATAAATGTGTGCAATGTCGAAAACTTCGGCGCCCCACTGAGGAGCAACGCATGGCAGAGCTCCCGAAAGAAAGGACTGAAGCCTCCGCTCCTTTCTCGTACTCTGGTATGGATTGTTTTGGTCCATTTTCCATCAAGCGGGGCCGCAAGGAGTACAAAAGGTATGGGCTTATCTTTACATGCATGTCTTCACGTGCTGTCCATATCGAGATGCTAGAAGACCTATCAACAGATGCATTCATCAATGCCCTTAGATGCTTCATCAGCCTCAGAGGAGCTGTTCGCCAACTCCGCTGTGACCAAGGCACAAACTTTGTAGGAGCCAGAAATGAGTTCAGAGAGGCTCTCAAACAATGTGACATGCAGGCACTGGAGGCTTTCCTGGCAGACAAACAGTGTGAGTTTGTTTTCAATGCTCCTTCTGCAAGTCATGCTGGTGGCATCTGGGAACGCCAAATTAGGACCATTCGTAATGTGCTAAATGCCACTACCGCTCAGTGTGCAGGAAGACTAGACGATGCCTCTCTTAGAACTTTGTTTTATGAGGCCATGGCTATTGTAAATAGCCGCCCCTTGACTGTCGGCAGTATCTGTGACCCAAAGTCACCTGAACCTCTTACTCCGAACCATCTTATACTGATGAAGTCCAAAGTTGCTCTACCACCACCGGGGAAATTTGTGAGAGAAGACTTGTATGCAGCGAAGAGGTGGCGTAGAGTACAATACTTAACTGAGCAGTTCTGGGGTAGGTGGAAAAGAGAATACCTCATGAATGTCTCCACAAGACAGAAGTGGCACAAAACCCGGCGTAATCTAAAAGTGAACGACATTGTTATCATCAAGGAAGATATGTTACCAAGGTGTCAGTGGCAACTGGGACGTATTGTTGAAACTATCGAAGGCGATGATGGTTTAGTCCGTCGGGTCAAGGTTCAAGTAGGAGTCCAAAGTCGGACCAAGAAACAGGACCGTGCTTTCAAGGCCCCCATTATCGAGCGGCCTATTCAAAAACTGGTGGTTCTTGTTGAAAGAGAATAACAACAACCACGTTATTATCTGAGAGGAACTGACATGCTGACATAAACAATGTAACAGTCCAGGTGGCACCTGCTCTATGATGTTTGTACACCTGTATATTGGTTGAAGTGGTTTCATTTGTTGTTGTTCAAATCATGTATGATTAGTTAGTTTGTAAATCATAGCATGATTGGTGGGAGTGTAATGAACCGCTGATATGTACCTTAAGTCATCCTTGCGGGGGTTGTCGGAACTGGATGCGCAGTCGCACTAAGGACAGATGTGCTCTGAGGCATGCCCCGTAACATGTATGGCAGTCTGTCGCATGCCCCGTAACATGTGTGGAGCAGTCTGTCGCGCGAAGAGAATAAGTTGTACAAAGTCCATGTAAGTTACGATAATACTTTGATAAGTATGATAATTATGTTTCCAATGTACAGTATGTTGCTGTGTTTGTATTGTGAGCTATCTGGGAACCGTTTTGTTCTGTACTTACGTTACTTACATTCATGTGCTATTTTTTAGCTTAGACATGTGTGTCATGCAAGCTAGCAGCACCCCATGAGAAACGGGCCGAAGTGTTTAAGTGTTCACCGGAGTTTGCACCCTTGGCAAGCGGAATGAGGTATGTGATGAGAGGTGATCTGTTGTTATATTTTATTTAACCGAGCTGTGTAACCCCTTGATGCTGTTTGAAGTAACCCCTTTTTGTTTTATTTAATCTGTGACTGTATATCTCAGAATTACTTGTTTGAACTTACCTGAATTAACTTAAGCTCATTGTTGTTATTGCTCATTGTTATACTTCAAAAGGACTGTAAAGGTATTAATTCTTTTCTGTTTTTATAGTTTTCACGGTGCTCAATGTCCAGAGAATGAGCCGTGTGTGGTGAGGAAATAAATGGCTGCACCCGTTAGAGACTCTTCTGTCGTTCTTGATGCCAAGGGCTGTTACACATGGAAAGCATCAGTGTATGTGGGCGATTGACTGGGAGTTAATCGTGCGCGTTTGCCGCACAAGACCATCACTGTTCAAATCCACATTGCTCAATACAGTATTAAACAAAACCGGGAAGTGATCAGAAATCCCAGAGTCCTTTATGTCCGTGATGCAAATATCCAGACCATAAGATAGTACCAAATCAAGTATATGACTTAGCGGAGGAGACGGCTTGCCGTGAACACTGGCGCCATCTTGGCAAAATGTATAGGTCTTCATCATCATCTCTCCTGCAAATCCTCCTCCACATCACCACATCACCCATCCCCCACAACCTCATCTCCTCCTTTCTTAGCCTTCGGTATTACATCTGTAGTAGAGTCCTCCCCTCCTCCTCCCTCTATGTCAGTGCTCAGACTCGTCTCCTACCTGGTGGTCTTCTGTCCATACGTGGTCTGTACTGCTCTGCTGCTGTCGATCTTCTCCACCTGCTCAGGTAGTTATGAACAAACTCTCTCTGATCACTTCAGTGCTCCATCCTGATGTCTTAACCCTGCCCACAGGTGACACACCTGTCGTTTCCATGGAAATGAGCCAGCCTGCTGTACAGGATGATGTCACTGCTGAACATCACTTCTGACCTGATGGATCTCAGAGTGCTGGAGTTGAAGCAGGAACTGTCTGAGTGTCTCAGTGACTAGTTTCTGTGATGCTTTCTGCTTTAACTGCTTTGAGCAACAATAAAACACTCATTACAGCCCAGATACTGACACAGAGAATCAGAGTCATCCTCACAGAAACAGGATTGAAGTCACTCAGGAATGTGAACTCTGGCTGATATAAGAGGATTATTTATTTATTATGGTTTATTCTATGCTGATGAGGTTAGCCTGAGGCCACATCCACACTGATACATTTTTGTTTGAAAACGCATCTTTTTCTCTCCGTTTTGGCCTTCCGTCCACACTGAGATGGAGTTTTTGGTCAAGGAAATCAGAGCGTTGTAAAAACGCTCTCCAAAACACATACATTTGAAAACGCAGTTTTCACGTCCCAGTGTGGACAGCGAACCCGGAGCCTTTTCAAAAACAATGACGCATTTTAGTCATGTGATGCAGTCATGTGACCAATTAAACTAAGATAGCGGAGGGCATTATACAGCAATTGTTTTGTTTGCTCTCAATTCTGACAGCCCTATTAAAGATTAATATGAGTCTGTACATGCTCCAGACAGCTTTTCTTCAAATTCTTTAATTCTCACTCGCTTGTGCAACTTTGTACTTTTGTGTTACTCGCAGCAACAACTCCACCTCATTGTTAGTCCATTTAAAAAATTCGGTGCTTTTCATCAACATTTTGCCGTGATGTTTCAAAGAGCCGGAAAGTAAATAAACGGCAGACAGAAATGAGGCAGGCCGAATCGTCTTGTGTTTCACGCATGCGCAGGACTGGAACGTAAGCGTTTTCAGCCGTTTCAATATGGACGCACAACTCTGTGAAAACGACTGAAAACGCTAGTGTGGACGCGGAGCGTTTTCAGACGAAAATGCCGTTTTCAAATCTATCCGGGCTAGTGTGGACGTGTGGACCTAGGGTGGACCTTAAAGTGTAAGCATCAATAACCTGTGATGGAAACAGGAACAAATAAAGACAAACATCACACCTTCAAGAAAGATGAGTTCTCACAAACACAGAGCTGATCTTATCATGACGGTTACTCCTGTTTTTAATGTGAAAACAGCTCACTCACAGCTGAGGTGTCAAACTGTCCTTCACAGGACTTCTGCTTTTCTTTAGTTTTAATAAATTCATTGTTTGCACATTTTTATCTCTTTAACTCTGAGACCACAGAGAAAAACAGGAACAAGACTTCTTACTCTGTCTGTCTAGGGTGATCGTGGCTCAAGAGTTGGCAGTTTGTCTTGTAATCAGAAGGTGGCCGGTTCAAGCCCCAGCTTGGACAGTCTCGGTCGTTGTGTCCTTGGGCAAGACACTTCACCTACCGCCTACTGGTGTTGGCCAGAGGGGCCGATGGTGCGACATGGCAGCCTCGCTTCTATCAGTCTGCCCCAGGGCAGCTGTGGCTACAACTGTAGCTTACCTCCACCAGTGTGTGAATGTGAGAGTGAATGAATAGTGGAATTGTAAAGCGCTTTGGGTGCCCAGACAAGCGCTGTTTAAATGCAATCCATTATTATTATTAAACTGAAAGGAAGAAAATAGCAAAAACAACCTGCAGCTGTCACCTCATTTAAACAGTTTTTAAACTGAAATCCTAAAACGACAAAACGTCACAGCATTTAAACCTTTTACACTGAGAAACAAAGAACATGTGGATTTACACCATCCAGGTCCTGATGGAGGGCCTTTGCTGCTGAGGGCCCCTCTGCCAGTAAGAGTGATTGATCCATTTAATTCATTCATCTGTCAAGTTCAAATAGCTGAACACTGAAGCATCACAGACCTGTCCATCTCCACAGAGTTGATCCAGCCCTAACTATATGCTTTAGCAAAAAGGAAAGTTTGAAGCCTAATCTTAAAAGTAGAGATAGTGTCTATTTAATATAGTATTAAATAGTTGTCATTATTTGTAGAGTATTTATTAGATGTTGTTAAAGATGATCAGATAAGCTGTTTGTTTAGTTTAATGCAGTGGCTTCAGTCAGCATCACTGCGCTGTATAGTTTTATTTTCCTGATCTTTCTGTTAATGTTGCTGAATAAAAGCTGGTTGGTCTGCACCTCACCTCTGCCTCGAGCCTCCTATAAACCAGCAGAGGGTCTTCATCCAGTTATTACAGCTCCATACAGGTCCATAATGACATTAATCCTCAAAAAACGTTCTGGCATAATAATTGTGCACACAGTGTAAAACTGAAGAAGCTTCTTGGATGAAATGTCTTCAAGAAACTTAAAATGTCCAGACACTTTTGTTTCTGAGCTCCTTAATTCAATTCAGTTTTATTTACACAGCGCCAAATCACAACAGCAGTCGCCTCAAGGCTCTTTATATTGTACAGTAGATCGTACAATAATAGATACAGAGAAAAACCCAACAATCATATGACCCCCTATGAGCAAGCACTTATTACAGTATAACTAAGGGAGGATTGAAGTCTACTTTTAAAAGTAGAGATAGTGTCTGTGTCCTGAAAACTGAAGGTCTGTGTATATATGTATATATTTATGCTTATATTCATATTCTCTTATTCCCCTTTGTTTGATATCCTAATTCTGTACTTTCTCTGTGTTCTGCTACTACAAACTGGATTTCCTGGAGGATAAACATGAGGCATTAATAAAGTTTTATCTCTCTGTTAAAATCCCCCAAAATAAATGAAATGTGAATTTCAGGCAGACATGTTTTTAAAAGAGTCACTTAAATGGAAAAATGTCACATTCAGCTGTTGGGAACGAGCCTCATTAAGACCTCGAGTGTGAGCGACTTTGTTGTGTTTTTAAAACCAGCCAATAGGAGCGTCTGTGGATATCAGCTGAGGCTGAACTCAGGAACACCATCACATATAAATACACAGAATTAAAACACTAAATAAAAGAGATCATTAAATAAGGATCAAATCAATATGTCAGAGGTCAAAGGTCAGTCAGAAGAGGTGTGGTTAAACACTGGCAGTGCAGCGATCAGCACATCCAGGAGCAGCAGGTCAGAGGGGGCGGGGCCATGCCAGGACTTATTTTAAGTGAAGTTTAAAGTGGAGCGACAGCAGCAGTCACACAGCGGTAACCAGCTCTGTCTGCCAGGGTCAAAGGTCAAACAAGTCCTGCAGCTGACCCACACACAGACTTACACAGAGAGTGATGAATCCACACATCACTCGGCTGGAGGAAGCGGGGTTTCCACACCGTCCAATCAGAAACCAGCGTTGACGCTGAGCCCCGGGTCTGTGACAGGAAGTCCATGAACAGGCAGACACTCAGCAGCAGGCTGACCTCTGACCTCTGAGACAGAGGGAGGAGTTTGTGTCACCAGGGGGCGCTGCAGCATCACCTGAGAGCTTTAAGAACAACAACAGTAAGTGAAAGTCACACTTCTGTTGGTGTGCGTTATCAGCAGACCTCCACCCTCTGCAGGAAGCTCAGATAAGAAGCAGCCAATCACAGAGCAGAAAGCATGTGACTTCCTGTTCCTGCTGTTACTGTGACAACAGCTCCGGGGACAGAGAGCAGCTTTCTAAAGAGGAAAGAAAACCTCCATCCCTCCAAAGAGGAAAGATGCTGTGAATGTGCAGGTGTCATGTGACCCACCTGATGTAGTGATTTAAGACTGTACGAACAATAATAACAACATGTTTAATACAGAGTCAGGTGATCCATGCAGAGCAGATCCATGTGATCAAACACAGCTGGATCACATGTTTCCTCTCCTGGAAACAGAAACCCTTCATGTATAAAGGCTCATGTACCCACTGAGCCCTGCTCTCAGATCTGTGAGGCTTTAACAAACAACAGTTTAAAATCATGTTTAGCATCTTCTGTCAGTGTGGAAGGTCACACACTTTCCTGTATGTTTGAACCCTGAACTACTGGCTGTTCATGTCAGCCTGGATATAAATACACACCTGCCTGCTGTGATAGACCCCAGCACTCACATATTACTTATAAGTGACTTATAAGTGACTTCTATGTATATATATGCATGTATATATTGTGTATATTGTGCTATTTCTTACTTAGTGTGTTGTGTGTCTTTGTTCCTGTTTGTACTGCAGCACTGTAACCAAAATAATTTCCCCTAATAATCAGAAGTATTGTGATTGTGATTAAAAGAAGTGAAACCAGTGTGATCTCCAGTCAGAGCAGAGGACGATGATGTAAGCAATGGGATTTTAATCAGCCTGTCTCTTTGAACTCTCAGTATCACAAAGTAATGTGGTAACATCTGGACTGATGTGTTTACTGTCAGCTAGTTTAAAGGCTGTAGGTTGCAGCCGTTGCTCTAACACTGTATAAATGTAACAGGGCTCAGTGCTGGTTCTAATAGTCTGAGCTGCTTCAGGCTTTATTTGTGAAGAGCACAGCAGCTTACAAACACGTAGCTGGGCCTGGACCGCCACAAAGGAGTGTTTGTTAAAGCCTGCAGTAAATCCAGCAGCACAATGATGGAAATGCAACACAGAAATGATGAAGAGGAGCAGAATTAAAGCCAAAGCAAGTCCAGTTCATACAGTTAGGTCCACGAATGAAATAAGGGAAAATAAAATATTGGTTGGATGCACCTGTCTGCACCCTTAATACGCTCTGGTCGCTATGGTAACGTGTAAACATTTCTTTCAAAATAAGACACACGACTATAACACGGGAAAAGACCCAGGGAAAGAAAGTTAACGATAAAAACCCCGAAAACCATCAATTTCACACCGAGCCTCGACTCTCAAGGCCCGGTACCAAACGACTCACGGACCGGTCCGTGACCCAGGGGTTGGGAACCGCTGCATTAAGACATGAGTAGTTCAGGGCTGCACGTCATTTTCATTGTTAATATCTTTGTGAAAAGCACATTGATGTGAAAATCATGAGAGTCAGAGTCCCTACAACACAATTAAAGATTCATTTAAAAGAAAATCACAAGTTATCATCATCTTCAGAACATTTCATTAAACATTAGAGACAGACTGCTGTGCACATCTCATTACTATCCAAATAACCTACAGTCCACAAAGGCATCATGAACCAGTGTTCAGGGCTGTGGTCTGTCCCCAGTTACATGGATCCAGCTGGTTCCCTGGAGGTGACTGTTGCTGTGGTTTGGTGTCCAGTTACTTTTGGTCCCTTTAAACCAGGCTGTCACATGTTCAGGATGTGAAACTCCTGAGCCCTTCATCCACAGTTAAGGTGGAAACCCTGAATGATGTCAGGGTTCCTGGGTCGCTGACCGAGTGTTTCCTGTTTGATTGTGTCTCTGTGCGTCATGTTCACTTCATCCTGTCATCACCATAAACCCCGCCCACATCCCCAGTCAGCCTGAGTGGGTCCTGTCTTCTCCACGTCCACACCACCTTCATGAATGCACAGGCACCCCCCGTCCCGCCCCCTCCAGACCTCCAGAGAACTCACAGAGACACACGGAGAACCCACAGAGACACAGGGAGAACCCACAGAGACAGAGGGAGGAACCCACAGAGACACAGGGAGAACCCACAGACACATAGGGAGGACCCACAGAGACACAGGGAGAACCCACAGAGACATAGGGAGAACCCAGAGAGACACAGGGAGAACCCAGAGAGACACAGGGAGGAACCCACAGAGACACAGGGAGAACCCACAGAGACAGAGGGAGGAACCCACAGAGACACAGGGAGAACCCACAGACACATAGGGAGAACCCACAGAGACACAGGGAGAACCCACAGAGACATAGGGAGAACCCACAGAGACACAGGGAGAACCCACAGAGACATAGGGAGAACCCACAGAGACATAGGGAGAACCCACAGAGACACGGGGAGAACCCACAGAGACACGGGGAGAACCCACAGAGACAGAGGGAGAACCCACAGAGACACAGGGAGAACCCACAGAGACACGGGGAGAACCCACAGAGACACAGGGAGACCCACAGAGACACAGGGAGAACATGCAAGCAGAAAGTACAGATGGTGGAGTCAGGACCTGTTTTTTTTTGGCTAGGCCAAGAAATCAACAGTTAGCTTTTGGCCCTCTGAGCTCAAAAACCAATCCACTGTTTACAGTCAAGCTCATTCTATCAGAGATGTTACATGTTTATTTTGAACAGCCATTAAACCATGAAGCCCAGCTGTAACAGGAAGCTGCTCTTATTGAATGTGTTAATAAATCCAACCACAAATGCAAACCTGTTCATTGTGTTCACAGCTGAGGTGTTTAATCAGTGATGGAGACTCTATGACCTTATGTGACGTCTGCTGTGTGTAGGAATTTCTTTTACTTATGTATTAATCACATTATTTTATTGTATAATGCCTTGGTGCCACTGGATTTTAGCATGTCTCACACTCATACAGTAAGACAAATGGTGGGGGTTATGCTGTCCTCACTAAAGTTTGTTGCAGGCAACGTAATTTCAGCTATACAGCTAGCTTAACATTCTTTTATTCCCAGCACTTCATCCTCCAAGAAACAGGCCGCTTGTTGTGTTTGGCAGGATTTAATGATGAAAATAAATTCTCTCTCTCTCTCTCTTTTTTGTAAAACTGTACAAAGAAAAGGAATACAAAATACACAATGAAGACATGTTCCATTACACTGGGAGAACAACATTGCTCTAGTAAAAACACACGACCACAGATGAGGCATCTGCTGAAAAAATATAAGCATCTACCTGCCTCCATATGATTTAACTCAAAACAGTGTCAAACTTACTAATACACATTAAATGTATAGGAACTTACGGATGAAGCCGATATTGTGGACTTTAACACCAGGATTGCAGAGATTGCCATCAGATTACAAATGCTGTCACTGCAGCAGCTAAAGAGCACACTACTTCCTGTAGACCACTTCCTCTACAAAAAGGACATTCTGCTTAGTTAACACTAGGTGGTAGTAACACTTCTTCAACAACAACAATATGTCCGTTCCATGACAGGGGTCTAGTAAGGAAGTTGGGGGAAGCAGACAACTCCACAGGAAGAGTCTTTTGTCTCTTTGAGGACTCTGGGAGGTAGCAAGGGAGTGTGAACCGTAAAGTGTGAAACAGCTGTGTGCTGCCTTTTGTTCCTGGAGAAGGTATTTAACTGAGAGCCATGCTAGGCTCAGGTGAGACTCTGCTGACCGTCTGCCCCGCGATCATGCAGGCTCTCCACAACCTTGGTTTGTCTGTTCTTTTTTCCAATTAAAGAATGTTAGCTACCGCTCACCGCTCGTCTGCAGGCTTTATTTAAATGGAAAACTTCCACAACAGCTGGAATCACTGAGATGGTATTTATCTATCACAGTGACTGTGCTGCACCACACCCCACTCACCTCAGAAGCTCCGCCCTCACCGTACACGAGGTCACTGCGGCCCGTCGACCTGAGGAAGGCTGCTGGTCCTGATGGTGTCCCAGGCCTAGTGTAGAAGGACTGCACAGACCAGCTGGATGGAGTCTGTCCCAAACTGCCTGGAGTCCTCCACCATCATTAAACCCCATATTTCCAGCTTCATCAACTACTGGCCACCATCTTCCCCTGTAACAATAAATGCTTTGAAAAGCTGCTCAGGGATCAGCTGCTGGTGTTTATCGGTGCTCTACAGAGAGCATACTGACTCACAGCTGCACTGACACTACGATGGCTGCCCTCTGCCCACACTGGAAGGACTCCACAGCTCCATCAGAAGATGATAAAGGACACTCCACACCGGGTCATTCACTGTTTGAACAGGCAGATCCATCAGACCAGGACAGCCTGGTCCAAACACAGCTTTGACCCAACAGCAGTGAACACAAAGCACCAACATGAGTGTGTTTGTGCAGCTGCAACACAACAGCACAGTGTTTGATTACTGGCATGTTTGTGGTTTCCAACCAGTGTGCACTGAATGGACTGACATGATTAAACACTGTATATGTGACAGAGAGACACGAGACGTCGTGTTAATATGTAAAAACATGTGGTTCATACAGCACCAACTGTCATGATCCTGAGTCCATGACTCAGTGATTTTGTGTTTGGTGTATTTATTGTTATTATTTTCATTATTATTTGGGGGCTGTTTTGGGATGGTTTGTGTTTTGGGATTTTAGATACTGGGTTTCTGGGTTTGTGCTGCCTCTGTTGGTCCCTGGTGTTAGTGTTCCCCTGTCTCGTCAGGTTAATCAGGTCCAGCTGTGTCTCCCACCTGTGTGTGAATTCCCAGTATCCCTCTGTGTATTTATAGTGTGTGTTTGCCTCTGTTCCTCGTCGCGTCGTCTGTGTTCATCCTCTGTGTTACCCTGCGTACTCTGCATTACTCTGTGAATCCCCTGTGTGCTCTCCCTGCTGTCCTCCCTTCATGTTCAGGTTTGCTACTCTTTGGTTTAGTTTCTCCCAGTTTAGTTCATCCGTAGTTCTGTTTTGCCATCCCCACTTTATGTTTGGTATTCTTAATAAATCACCCTCACATCTGAATAAGTGCTGCATTTGAGTCCTCCTTCCACACATCACACGGCTGCTGCCCCAGTCGTGACACCAACATCAGTGATCTCAGGGTAATGATATGGATATGTATGATACTGTGGCGGACCACCAGGTGGCTCCACTCACACCCAAGTTGAAGGGAAGTGCTGGGGTGGAGATTTTGGCGTTTTCTGCATGTGAGGTTCTGCTGGGTCAGTTAATAAAGTTGGAGTGAGACACTGAGACCTCTCCTGTCGTCTTTACATACCTCCACAATACTGATGGAGGCAGCTGTCAATCAGAGGGACTGACAGGAAGTGTGGGTGTGGCCTCAGGGCCTCCATCACGCCTCCTTCCTGCTCTGATTGGAGCTCTGAGGTCAGAGGGGGTGTTTCATGATGTCTGTCTGAAGCTTCCTGACAGTCAGCAGCTTTGACCTTTGACCCACATGAAGCTGACATGTGACAAAGAGTCAGGACGCTCTGTGGAGATCCATCAGAACAGCAGAAACACACTCATCATCTTTATAAACTTGTAATGTTAGACAAACAGCTGCAGAACATCTGGCTGTGGTTTGTTAGCTGTTAGCTGTTAGCAGAGGAAGGCCAAAGCAAAGCTGCATCTTCATCTTCCTCAGGGCTGAATACACAACAGATACTGTAAATACACACAGGCTGCTCTTCATCACCAGCTCCTCCTCCTCTGTGACCCATCAAACTGACTGAACCTCCATCAGAGGAACATCTTCATGGTTCCTGTTCCTGAGGACACAGAGGACAGTCAGACACTCACGTGGGTCGGTGGGTTTGATGCTGGAGTCTATCCCAGCTGTGACAGCTGATCAATATCCTACAAACAGACTGATCGGTTCTCTGATCTGTGATCGATCAGCTGGAACTAGGATGAGGATCAGAGCCAAGAATTAAACCAGGTTCATAGTTTCATACCTGCACGGGTAGGTCATGTGACCCTACATGTCCTCACTCACTGAGCTCTGAGCTCATTGTTCCAGTAATCTGTGTTAAATATGAAATAATCTTTATATCATAAGTCCCATGCAAGAAAAATAACACATTATTCAAGCAAATAATTAAATTCCTCGTGCATAAAGTCAGTGCAGCACTCCAGCCAGGTGCACAAAGAAGCCAAAACCCAAAGAGGTTTCTGCTCTGCTCGCGCTGCAGCAGTGTTACGCTTGTACAGTTAATCTGCTAGCAAAGGTCATTTTAGCTTCTGCAGATCACTTTGACTTTTGATTGGCCTGAGGCGGAGCCTAAAGGAGGCCAGGGTCTCAATGTGATTGGTTACTTCATTGGTGTCAGGACCCTGGCCCTCCAGTGGATAGGGCTGTGCCATATAATGATATATATGCACCAGGGGTAAGTGCAGCCACTCAGCCTCTACTCAATGTGGTCATAGAAGCAGGTGTCACAAGTTAATCCAGTAGTAAGCTATGGCACTTAGCCACAGGTGGCAGCAGTGGACTGACCTCATGTGAGACTGCTCCAGCTGCTATGTGATAGTCAGTGGATCTGCTACAAATTGAAGATCATATGCAAGTTTTTGAAATTAAACCATGACTCTTCCTAACTTAGCTTTGAAACAAAAGATTTCTAACTCTCCGCCAGACTCAAAAACACAGGACAAACCAACTGACACACCTGAGTCACTCACTTTCTTAAATCCACTCACTCTCACTGGCTCTGTTTATTACTAATCACTGTGTAACTGCTGTAAATTCACAGTAACTGCCATCTCCTTACAAATGTTTATTGGATTAACCACACTTATACAGACTGTAAATAACTACCAACTCTCTCCAGCCATGTTGATGGATTGCCTATATTGGCTGAAAATGTTCATTTCCAGGGAAAAGACACAGACAGACTGAAATATGAATGTGTCATATATTTGTTCAAGATGTATTTCTGTGTTATGGAAAACAAAAATATTAAAATCATGATGAACAACAGGAGTGGTGATTTCTATAACTTTGTGTATATAATTTGGCATTTCTTACTGATGTAGGCCAAAAATAAATACATGATATCATTTCATTTAGTTTAAAGGTTTATTTGCAAGACACAAAAACAGAGACAGTAGAAAGTTGCAAATGCATTGTGCATGAAACGATTTCAAACGTGGTGCAGATGTGTCACAGGTTAGTCTGGCTGTAGGCTGTGGCACTTGGACACAGGGGGCGCTGGTTGATTGGAGTCCTTTTGAGTGGACACAACGTAAACTGCACGTTGGCTCGAAACACATATTAATAAATTGCTCAGTGATGAACAAGTACTCAGATCATTTACCTCAGCAGTGTGCTTTGTCAAAACTAAGTAGGTGTGTTGGTAATGAACACATTGACATTCTGTTGTGCAATTGTTATTTACTTGTATTTTATAATTTGACTTTACATACTGCTGGGTGGTTTGTAAAGTTTACAATAACTAGTATTATCATTATGCTATATTTTCTAATATGTATAATAATCTCAAAAGTAATGCCTTGAAGCAGAAAATAATAATACTTTATTAAAACTTAAGACTAAAGTACAGTATTTGATTGTGTGTATTGTGTCTACTGTTTGTTAACTCACCATATTCATAAACGTCTTAATAATAAATTCCATATTCTATTACCACATTATTTGTGATCAGTGGGTTTGCGGGGTTGGGGGTGTGGGGGGGGGTAGGGTCTTTAGGCTTTGGCCCCCACCCCTGCCACCAGTATATTTTTAAGCAAGTATTTCTAACTTTTATTTGAATATTCAGTTTCCTACCATCTGCTCTTAAAGGATAATCACCAGGTAACCCGCCCGCCCCCTTCGCACACACATGCACACAAACAAAACACACAGTATAATTCACACCCTCATTATAGTGAATAAATATTTATGCCATTTTACACCATCAAACTTAGATAGCTAAGGATGAAGAACCTTTTGCTCTTTAAAGAACCATTTGTAATACCTAAAGAACCATCTACAAAATAAAAAGGTTCTTTGACGTATGATGGTTCTTAAAGAACCATGAAGACATCTGAAGAACCATTTAAGAACCATAATTTTTCTGAGAGAAGACAGTGCAGGTGTAGACTCCAGTGTCAGTGAGGTGGAGGTCTTTCAGGGTCAGACTGTAGTCTCCAATTCTCAGTGGATCTTCATCCATCTCTGTGCGACCTCTGTAAACCTGGTCTTCATTGTGTGACTGATTGTTTCCACTCTCATACACGTGGACCTTCCTCTCTTTGGGTTCAGTGAGTCTCCACTCCACTGTGACGTCCTGAGGAAGGTCAGCTGTGGTTGTAAAGGGCAGCAGCACAGACTCATCTGCATCTGTCACATTCACCACCTCTGGCAGAGGACCTGAGAGAAAACAGAGAAGAACATAGACAGATAAAAAAGGTCACTGTTACTGTTCCATGATGTAATGTGGATGCTGCTCTGTTGTTCAGCACTGTGTAAGAAGACACGGGTATTTATTACATAATTAACACATGAATCATTTGAGTGTGGTATAAAATGGGTGTGGTATATGAGACTAAATATTCCCACTGTGTGCACTGCTGAGAAGAAACACACAGCACTGCAAATTCAGTCCAATCTGTGATAAATTATATGCTACAAATGCTAACAAATCATGTCTTTGTATGTTCTCCTGCCAAAGGTTCGTTGCACCTATTATTGTTGAGGTTTACAGACATGAGTGAGGTTGATGGTCCATCGTGTCCTCTGCTGTGTAACCAGCAGCTCCTGTTCTCAGTGTTTGTCTGTGTGTTGATGTGTGAGGCTGCACAAACAGCTGCTTTCCTCTGTCAAACATACAGGCAGTACTGACTTTGAACTGTAACAAGCATTTATTTAATCGGTGAAAGTTGTGCATGAATTAGTGCAGTGTGTTGTAATCTGTCAGCTCTTCATTAGAGACATAAAGGAGACTTAAACTAATTCTTCTGCTTCAGGCTGCTACTGAGGGTCTGCAGAGATTCTAGCAGCTATTAGTCAAAACCAGTAACACTGTAAGTACTCAATTTATTCTGAAGCACTTTCAGAAAATGTGCTGGGGCAGATTGTTCCACAGATTAGGAGCAGCAGTAGAGAAGGCCCCGCCCCCTCTGATCTTCCTCTTGGACCTGGGTCAGCTGGTCAGCTGACCTGAGAAACTTGGGGGGTGGTTAGGGTCAGGGTGGGGCAATTTAAAAACAAACAGAATTTTAAAATGACCTCTAACATATACAGGCCGCCAATGGAGAGAAGCCAGGATGGGACTTTAACTGGGAGTTCCAGTTAAACTCGTGCAGCAGCATTTTGTATTGTGTTAGAGGCGTCAGCAGTCCTTTAAGTTTAGAAGAGACACCTACAGTTTGTCCCTCTTCCATCTGCGTTCAGCTCTACGACACTCCCTCCTCACAGCCCGAGTGGCGTCATTAAACCAAGGTCAGTTTTAGCCTTGGGCTTCCTGGTTTTTAATGGTGCCACAGAGTCCGGGATAGTTAGGCAAGAAGATTGAAACCAGGAGCTGAGGTCCTCTGTGTCCAAGGGAGTGAGATCAGCGGGGACAAACAGCTGGCTAAAAGCAGAGGAGAACTGGGCAGCAGTGGAAGGGTTAATAATCCGACAGCGGCGAACAGGAGCGCTGGTCTGAACTGCGTGAAAACACAGCATCAAATAATACAGCCATATGGTCAGAGAAGGCCGTGTCAGACACTTCCACGTCAGACACAGGTAGACTGTGTGATAAAACCAGTGTGTGTGTCCGTGTTCATGTGTGGAAGCAGGTACAGACTGGACCAGATTAAAAGAGTCAATAAGGCCTAAAAACTCCTTCACCAGAGGTTTGTCAGGACAGCAGACATGGATATTACAATCTCCCACAATAAGAACATGATCGTAGTTGGATATAATCCCAGCTAGCAATTCTGCAAAGTCATTTATGAAGTTCTTATTGTATTTAGGGGGAAGATAAATAACAGCAAAGAGCAGAGTTTGAGCGACTGACTTCAAAACACGTGAGCTCAAAGCTGGAAGACGAGGGCTGTAAAACACTGTTTACATTTAAAATCCTTTTAAAAACAGCCGCCGTACCTCCTCCTCTCCCTGATGTCCTTGGTGTGTTAAAATAGGAACAACCTGCTGGTAAAAGTACTGGACCCACCAGTGTTAAGCCAAGTCTCAGTGACACACATGAAGTCCAGTTTCCAGGAAGTGAATAACTCCTTCAGAATAAAAGATTTGTTCACCAGCGATCTGGCGTTTACCAGCCCAATCCTGACAGGAGCCGGGGATGAGGTATGAGCCCCAGCGGCACAGGGAGCCCGACACAGCGGCCTCTGTTTGTCAAGGTTTGCCTGGCGCACACAGCCGAGGAGGACAGGGGTCATGGCATCATCCTGGCTAACCACGGGGATGAGGCAGGAATCCACAGGGTCCAGGAAACGTCGGTGCACAAAAACTCCAGGAAATAATCTGTGTATTCCTCTGACTGCAGTGAGATGCTGCACCAAGGAGAGCTTGAGTTTAACCAGCAGCCACTGCGCCTACCCCGACGCCTTCACCCGGGAGGTAGCATGACAGCACGGCATAGGCCGGTCGGGATTTGTGACAGCAGCGGGCACCAGGAATTCTGTCCTCCGTTAGCAAACGGATCTGTGTTTTGAACTTCAGAGATTTAGAAGCGATTGGCGATCGTACACCAGTAGAGAGCAGATCTCCTGAGTGTCACATGACAGGAACAAAAACAAACAAAACTGACAGCCACAGACGAGCAGCCACGTACACCGGCGCCATCTTGATCCCCATTTAAGGCTGCAATGAGCTGCTACTCAGAGAAAAATAATATTTGTTGCTACTGGACTGATTCCCCAGAGCACAGCAGTAAGTGCTGAAAGAAGGTGGTTAGTGAGCTGCTGGTCAAAGTGGAGAGTCAGTAACAGCTCAGCTGTAGAAGAACACCAGACCTCAGGAACAGCTCTGTGATTGGTGGCAGAGCATCTGCTCTCCATATAAGGACTCTGAATCACTGAAGCTGCTCAGACCAGCTGATCCTGGAAAAGGGCTGTGATGCTCACATTAGTCATGTGACCTCAGTCACTATCAGACAAATCCTGCCAGTTCAGATCTACAAGAGCAGCTCTGTGTTAAACCTTCAGGATGTGGGTGATGCCTCTAATGTGCTCCATCAGTGTGAGTTCAAGGCTCTGCTACCAAAGTGTTGTACATGGATGAAAGATGAGCTGATGCAAAGTTCCTCAGCAGATTCTGAGCTGTGAGAAAGATGAAAGGAGGCCACAGAGTCCAGCAGTGTTTGGGAGATACTTACCTGAATGACTGAGCACGCATCCAGACAGGATTCATTATTGTTATTGATAAGATGAACACAATAACTGAATGTGTGACTGTGGTGTTACTGAGTTACAGCTGAAGGTGATGGCTGCTGCTTCCACTTCCTGGTCTGCTCTGTGGAAACGCACACACACACACACACATTATAAAACATACACACACCTTCTCTGTCCTTCATCCTTTTATATGCACAGTACACAAACAGACCAAAGGCAGCAGCCGGGATGATCAGAGTGACCAGCACAGCTGAGAGGAACTGTCAGTCTGACATTATTCACAGTATGAAGGTAAAGCCATGCATACCTCCATTAAACATACTAAAGTTACACTGGGAAAAGCATCAGCTGCTGATTGTGAGAGGGTCAGGAAGTCTCTGACTGACTCTGATGTGTTTAGGACAGCAAAGTACCAACCAGCAGCTCCATTATCAAATCACCCAGGACTACAGGACTCAGCTCTGAGACACATCAGGACCTCACAGGGACTGACTGACACAGGCTGTTAGATGTAACAAAGACAGACACCAATCTGGGATGTTGGAAACAAACTTTTATTAAACACAGGTCCTTTCTTCATTACATGTATATGGATCCTTTAAAGTCATTCACATGTTTGTAGAAGAATGAAAACAGCAAAACTAATACTCAAAGTACAAATCTGCTTCTCCACGATCAACACTGACTAATTAAGATTCAGGAATAACTGATGAAGCCTCAGCAGGCTCTGAAAGAGGAGCAGAGTGAAGGATGAAGGTCGTCCATCAGACCGAGTGTGTCCTCAGCTTCCTGTTCAGAGACAAACACCACTGATGTCAGCTGTTCACCTCTGACCTTTACTAACACACCTGTGTGTGAATGTTACCTGCTCTGACTGATGATTACACAGCACATGGATCAGCTGACTGCTCTGTAACACACACACACACACACACACACACACACACACACACACAGGGTTAGAGTATCACACACCTGTATGTGTTTCACATGTTTATATCTTCCAAGTTAGCTCAGTGGTGCTCCTCGCTGCCCCTACAGGCCTCTGCAGAAATTACAGTGTACAACACACACAGGGATTCATGGATACTCTGCTTCTGTTACACACACCTCTGAGTCAGTGCAGATTATTATGTATGCCAAAGTAAAAGCAGCTGCTGTTCTGAACACACACAGCCTAGAAGTAATGCATTTATTACTTCCAGGCTGGACAACTGTAATTCATTATTATCAGGAAGTCCTAAAAACTCCCTGGGTGTCTGTCCCATTGCTACGAGCCATTCAATCCCAGTATATAAATCAATCAATATCAATATATAAATCAATCAATATCAATATATAAATCAATCAATATCAATATATAAATAAATCAATATCAATATATAAATAAAATTGAATTGACTTATGGTGAGTGCCATGTTGTGTCAGTATGGTGGTTACTATGGTTACCTTTCCTCTTGCCAGCTGTTTTCTTGCTTTTGATGACCACCTGACCAAAAGCGACGTCCTCAGGACCTGAAGACAGAGAGATGGATGGAGTGACTGGAGACAGAGTTCGGTCACAGCCGATATCTACAGACAAGCTGCTCTGTGAGGATTGTCAGTCCTCAAGCTCATGTTTATTATTATTATTATTATTATTATTATTATTATTATTTTAAGATTTGCAGTTTTCTTTTTTTTTAAATAGTTGAATTTTTTGATCGGGACAAGTTTAATCAGTTGTTCATAAAGTTTGTTTCCATATTCTTGAAGCAGGTTGTAGCTGTCGCATTGAAATGTAATTATTATGTGATTGCAATGTTCAAAATGAGGTGTTTAATCTGGTTCCTATGTTGTGTTGTTGCCACCTACTGGTGGACCTGAGTATGGCGCTTGTATTTGAGTTGTAATTTTATTTTGCTGTGTTTTCATTTCTTATTTAAACGTAGTTTTTCCAAGGTGTTTGCTGGTGAAAAGAAGATTAAAATACTGGTTAAACATCAGTTGGACCATGGCCCTTTATTCTACTCCAAACATGAAAAACCCTCAGGAGCAGTTATACAGATTGACCTTTAGTTAGACTGTCTTTGTCTTCAGAGAGATAGATACAGAGATAAAGTCATGGCGACAGAGAGATGTATTATATCTATCTCTAGATATGTATATACACAGAGGATGAGAAACTAACAACTCAGGAACTTCAGCAACACTTAAAAGTAAAGAGGAACAACTTTATTAAGTGACCAATGCATTTATGTGGCCTTCATTGGTGTTAGGGTTTTCCCTCTGGTTTCCATCCCCTTACACAAACGCTAACTTTGTGTATTTAAGTCCTCTGTCATCCTGTTGCCACGTTGTCCACATTAGCTGTGTGTTTGCATGGCTGTTCCCTCACTTATGCCTAGTTGTTAGTGATGGCCAAATGAAGCTTTCTGAAGTGCTGAAGCTTGGATTAAAAAGGGTTAATATTTTGAAGCTTTTCAACACTGTCCTCTTTGGTGACATCTGCTGGACAAACATATGAACAGCAACCGAATCTACAAGCTCCCTGTAACTGCTTCATTATGAGTGACCGCTCTGCAGAGCTGTTTCTGTTTGATATCATGTGACAGTTCTGTCAGATATCGGGCTCATATGGTGCTTTGACCATTAAAAAAACGATGTCATGTCTATTTTCATAATAAATAACTTAGATGAATTAAACCTTCCTTGCTTCAACATGTGTATTGCTGTGTTGTCCTTTTGCTTGTGACTTCTTAATGTTTTTTATTAATGAAATAAATAACATATATAACATTATAAGGGGTGGGTTTTGATTATCGATTTTCTGATTAAAATCGATTCTAGCTTGGATAACATGATATCGATTCATTACAATCCTGAATCGATTTTTAAATATAAATTTATTTTTAACCAGAAACGCCAGAATCTCAGGTTTAACCTCACAAAATGTCGACAACAACCAAACAGCTAAAACAGTAAATGAGAGCAGCTACACGGATTCTGAACAAAGACACACGGATTCTGAACAAAGACGTAAACACAGAGCAAAGACCCGCCGATGCATCAGAATCAGTGAGATGTGGCTTTCTCACGACACGCTGTTGGAGCTGAAAGCCGACAGCTCACAGATCCTGATGCGTCAGCGGGTCTGTGCTCCGTGTTTACGTCTTTTTTTGCGCTAGACTCTGAAGCTGCAGGTTTCATCTCTCTCCAACCAAAATTGACTGAACCAGCAGCCAAAGAAGATCCAAACTACGCTTCACATAAACATCGTCATGAATTCCTTCTTCCTTTTGCTGTTTTGCTTCCACCACGATAAAATCACACTCATGCACAGCTCTCTCTCTCTCTCAGTGTACTTCTAGAACAGTTTCCCGTCTAAAAATCTGTGTTATCTGTATTATTCGCTTGCCTATTACACACCAGTCTACTGTTATGTACAGCGCCTGTCATGGTCCTGGGGTGTTAGACCCAGCCTTTTGTGTTTTATATTGGTATCATCTTATGTTTTGGGTTCATTCTTGTTTTCTTGTTCTTAGGGGTTTTGTGTTTAGTGTTGTGTATACCTACCTGTGTCCTCCCCCAGTGCTCTGTTCATGTCCCTGAGTTTGTGTTTGTGAATTTCCTGTTTTACTTTTACACTCAGTCAATAAAGCTCACTCGCAGCACAGCTTTTGCCAGCATTTGGGTCCTTTTACGCAACACAACACAACTGCCCGCACTGGCAGCACCGTCGGACACAGTTTGTTTGTTTGTTTGTTTTAAATTTAACTGACTTCCAACAAGAAAGTCTTATTTCTGCTGTTTAATATTGAAGAAATTTAAACCTTTTAAAATGATGACAGATTACAAACTCTCAGCTGTGTCTGTAATCAAACCTCTGTAACTTTGCTTCACTTCAGCAGCATCAGGTAATGTTCACATGTTGATTCATGGTTTTCTTCAGTTTTCCTTCTACTGCAGAATATTTTTAAGATTATCTGCTATAAAAAGCCAGAACAGGAAAATCTGCTTCATGTTTTTCTGTTTTATCCTCAGTTACTTTGACACAAAGACATCTGCTGTGATGCTCACACCTCTGATCAAGTCTCACAATGTCAGCTTAGTTTCTATAGATACAAAAATATGGATATGTACTGATTAGTGATCAGAATGATAATATTTATGTCTAAGGCAAAATTTCCCTGATTCAAATCAAATAGATTGAATCGATTCAGGACCTTGTGAATCGAATGGAATTGATTCTAGAAATCAGTGACGACACCCAGCCCTAAATATTATACAACAATCTTATAACATGTTGTTATAACACTGCCTCCACATGATTATGTAATGAACCAGTGGACAGGTACGTTTATATATAATATATATGTACTGTGTATTTCTTATGTACATTTGAGAGCTGGGAGCAGAATTTTTGATGAACTGGTTTGGTTGGTCCTCTCTTCCTGCTCCATGTATCTGATCATGCTGCACACTGATTCGCTCTCTTTTACACAAAGTCGATGCCTTATAAACCACTGAATCAGGTATGTCTGTGAAGGTTCTCACTCATCCAGCTGATTACAGTCTTGCTCGTGTGATTAGGTAGAGGATCAACAGGGGGTCCACGACCCTCCCAAAGGACCTAAAGTTAGTTACTCTTAGAGCAGAAGAAGCTTCTTGGATGAAACGTCTTCAAGAAACATAAAGTTCAGATGCTTTTCTTTCCAAGCTCCTTAGACTGAATCAGGTACTGAAGCAGTGGCGTGCTGACTAAAGATTTGGACGTCATTGGTCACGTGACTCTGTTCAAACCAAACCTCGGCACAGTGTTTCTGAAGCAGTGTGTTGAATTCTTTTTTTCTACACGTGCGCTTCGGCTTCAAACGGGCCATCACTACTAGTCGAGAGTTTCTGGGTGTTACAGTCTTAGTTTCTAGTTTGTCTTTTGTTTGCTTCTTTTAATGTTTCTTTGTACCTGACTTTGAGTTTAGTAAATCAGCAATAAAGCTGCTACTTTATTTCTGCTGCCTCCGAGTCCTGTGTTTGGGTCCTACCCATGCCTGCCACACAGCCAACCGTGACATCTACAGAAACGTCTGATTCTGAGACAGCTTGATGTCTTAAAATCCATTTCTTTTTCTCACATTTCTAACAGAACACACCCCTGTACAGCTAGTCTGATATAAGTACAATTCTACTGAATAAAGTTATCTGAGAAGGTAACTTGGATTGCCTGCATGTTCCTGTGTTTAATGCTCACAGTTTGTACATATCCCTGATGAACATACTGATGACACAAAGCTAACTGTGGAAACAGACACGCCGAAGGGGAAAACTAAGAGTCACAATAACAGAATATTAGAATAGTAATAATGATAATAATAATAATAATCAGCATCATCATCAGCACCTGTTTTCTGTTCATTTGTACCTGAAGTTTGAGTCCTCACAGCAGAGTAGACGGCTCGTGGATCAGCAGGATGTTTGTCTGGAACACACACAGATTTACAGACATTCATAGAGGCAGTAGTTTTCAGCCTTCACTCCTTTTAACATAGATTTAAAGAGTACAGTATGTGGTTAGATAACATGCTTGTCTTTGATGACAGCACACTGTGACAGCCTACCTCTCCTGTTGGCTCTCTGATTGGTCGTGACATCAGTGTAGGTCACATCCTCAGGAGGAGGAGACGGGTTTTTACTTCCTGTAAAGAGAGGAGGAGGAAACACATGAACATGATTATGGTGACCCTCAGTATGGGTGAAATCTGTGTTTAGGACTTATCTTTGTGGTCCTTGTTGTCTTAGCTAATGTTGGGAGACATTATCTTCAAAAGTAACTTATTAGTTTACAACATTATTAAACATTTATGCTAAGTGTTACTTACTGAGAAGATTAGCTTGTTAGAGTTTTTTGCTTTTCCAAGACAATCATTTAGCTTGTTGACACTAACATGTTATTACAGACTGAAGTACTCTGTGCTGGATATGATGGACGCTGTGAAGAAACGTTTTTATATAATATACTTATTCTAGGAATCAGCTGGAGCACTTCTGCCTCGCTCTACGATAAATCCTAAAGAACTGAAAGCTGATGAAATGTAATGTCACCAATTTATTCTTTTTACACTACATTGTGACATCTTCCACACTAAAAGAATAAACTGAGACAAAATATAGCTTTATGTGTCAGGGGCAACCCAAATACACATTTTATTTTGAAAGGTCACAGAGGAAATTGAAGAATCACTGAGCAGCATCACTCGAGTATACATTTAAACCCACCATGACTGCATGTCTGGATGAGTAAAACCCACTGATCTGGACAGAGGTGACCCAGTCAGTTCATTTATGTAGGGTCAGAAGGTCAGCACAGTAATCAGATTACTCCTGTTCATATCAGGTGAGTGAGAACTACCTTTAAGTTTCCACCAGCGGTGGAACAGAACCAGAACCACAACCAGAACCAGAACCAGGAGAAGCCAATAGACCAGACGTGGTGCAACTGAGACCAGGAGAGAGGGAGGAGGAGGACAGGGAGGACACGTAAGAGCAGTTTCTACAGGAGGAGCAACGTTTGTGGAGGTGCTTGGAGGAGGAGGACAGTGAGGAGGAGGAAGATCTGCAGAAGAGATGATGAAGATGGTTCAGTCAGTTTATTATCAGGTCACAATGTTACATCAGGTTTTAAACAGGAAGTGATGTCAGTGTTCTGACCTCTGACCCTCAGAGAGCTCTCAGGAGACTTTCCACCCACATCAGTAGAACACCAGTAGAGACCTTCATCAGCCTGCATGATATTAGTGATGATGTGCTCTGGTTCAAGATCATGATGACTTCCTTTAATGAAGAAATAAGCTGCGACTGTGGCGCCATTCCTCTGTCTGCAGCGCAGAATGACATCACTTCCTGTCCTCACAGGAAGTGCAGGGATCTCCAGGATGACACTTTTATCTGCCCAGCAGAGACAAACAGAGTTAATGAGAGCAGAGTCACACAGAGACAGAGACAGAGACATTGTCTGATTGGACACTGAAGGAGACTCTGTCACTCTGCTGTCCAGAGGAGTCCTCACACCAGAAAGTTTCACTGGGAGCAGAAAGATCCACAACACAGTAGGAACCAAGAAGCCTCCCAAAGCCTGGAGCTGCTCCACAGTCCTCAGTGAGTCCTCCTCTGGTCCTCTTCACTGTCCATCCATCAGCTGTCTGTCCATCATCAACACAACTCAGATCCACTGAAGAAGATCCACTGAAGACCTGCTGAAGGTTTGGACCGACAGACAGAGACACTGGAGGACACACAGACACAGACACACACACACACATATACACACACAGACACAGACACACACACACACATATACACACACAGACACAGACACACACACACACATATACACACAGACACAGACACACACACAGACATATACACACAGACACAGACACAGACATATACACACAGACACAGACACAGACATATACACACACAGACACAGACACAGACATATACACACACAGACACAGACACAGACATATACACACACAGACACAGACACACACACAGACATATACACAGACAGACACACACACACACAGACATACACACACACACACAGACATTTACACACAGACAGACAGACAGACAGACAGACACACACACACACACACACACACACACAGAGTAAATGTATTCGTATTGTTGTCTCACTGATTGTTTTCACTTCCATCAACTCACCTGCAGAAACAGTCGGTGCAGACAGCAGCAGCACACACACCTGCAACAGGAGGTCAGAGGTCACTAAAAGTCAAATATATCTGCTATATGTTGATGTTGATGGTCTGCAGCTCTGCTATAGCAGCAGACAGGTGCAGAGGGCTATATCTGGCTTGTAGCAGACTGGAGCACACTGGGATTGAACCATTAACCTTCTGGTTTATAGGTGACCTGCTCTACAACATGAGCTACATGATAATTCATTCATTAATTAATAAAAGATTTATTGATTTTCAGCATTGTTCAAAAATTTTAAGCCACCCCTCGCTTTTTTATCATAGCGCAAACTTTCTTATAATTTTTTAAAGTGTTCTTGAACAACAGTTCTCTTTATGATCATCTTTCCTGATTTCACTTTGCTGAGTGGATTATTCTCTCATTTTTATGTAAGTCCCTGTCTGTGACCATTTTCAGAGTAGTCCTGGAAAGAAGGGGAGCTGGGACGCTCATCACCTCAGTGGGACAAACATTCAGAACAGGTTGTTGGATTGGAACAAGACTGTGCTCAGGAGGATGATGAAGCCTCGGCACTGTGTGAAACACACACAGAGATCTCAGCCAGCGACTCACATCATCTTCAGCTTTCATTCAAACATGTCACAGAATTTGTTTCCAGCATCATCCAGTGAACATGGAGTCAGATTACATGAAGGACTGTTTACTGTCAGCTATGCAGTAACTAATGGTCACAGCGTGACCACAGAAACCCTCCAACAGAACCTGCTCAGAGGGCAGCTATGGTGTGTCTCACACTCCGAGACAATTAATGATTTAGGGACTCACCGAAGAAGAGCAGCGGAGCCGTCTTCATGGTGTCTGGATGTCGGCGAGATGCCTCGGATTCCAGTTTCATCACTTCCTGTTGTCTTCTTCTGTAGCTCAGATGCATTTAAAGCAGAAGAGGAACTGCTGATAAGATCAGATCAGCTCTGTAGTTAAAAAAAGCTGCTGCTGTTGTCTTCATGTCCAGAGCACAACTCCGTACTTTACTGGACTTGTTAATAATTGGTGTTGTACCAGGGGCGTCTGTTTGAGGCTATGCGTCCTCCTCAACATCATCCAGCCATCCTGTTTCCCCAGCTGGACAGTTTCTTTTTCTTTCCCACAGTCTCAAAGCACTTGCTCGCTCCACTCCATATGACTGTTGGGTTATCTTTGTTTTCTATTAGTCTTTATCCTACATTTTAATTTGGGTCCAAACTTTTGCACATGAACATCATTTTACATTTTAGTAGTAGTCATAATAATATGTTCTGTCCAGGATAATTTACTGTCTAAGTTTACACCCAGGAGCCTGGTCTCATGGACCAACAAGCACATGTTCAATAGAAACCTTTAAAACCAGGTTCACAGTGTGACTGGAACCAAATGTTATACGAGGGTGAGACACATTCAAAATATCTGTAATGTCCATTCAACTATTGATTGCACCTAAGAATCTAAAACTATATTAACCCTTCCTCAGTGTTAGGTTATTAATCCTTTATTTATCCAGGTAAAAAGGTCATTGATGTTGTCATGAACTGGCTGTGAAGCAGGCAGGACTGGGCCCAATGTAGACTCGCAGACAGGACTTGAACTCAAAAACAGCCATGAGGGAGATCACGACGCAGGACAGAGGGAAACGCAGACATAAATACACAGGAGGACAAACGAGGGAACAAAACACGATTTAACTAACGAGACATGGGGAACAAAACTCAACACACTAGACATCGAACACAAGACTTAAAAAAAAAAACAGGAAACAGTGAGACATAGACTGACACCTGAGTTTGACAAGGACGGAGGAAAGGAGGAAGAGAGGACACAGAGGAGGAGAGAGGGTGAGAGACTAACTCAGTGAACCTTCAACATAAACCATAATACGGACTTAAAGTGCTTGGTCAAAAAACGCAGGACCATGACAGATATCACAGTGTAAGTTCCAAGACAGACCTGGCATCATGGCAGCAAAGTCAGAAAAAATACAACACATAATAACACTCAAAAATAAACATGATATTCCATCATCACCCAACTTCCAAACTGACCTTGAATAACTTACTGCAGGTAGCTGTTCATGTGACCTGTTTGACTCCAGCATGTGTGGTTACACTGGTAACTTCAGGTTTAACCCACATCTTACCTGGGTACACAGTCATGTTAACCATGGATACACCTGTGCACCATCTTAAAAACATTATATCCAAGTGTTTGTTGTTTGTGAATCAGATGCAGTAGCGCAGGGTGGTCAGCAGGTGGCAACGGGAAGAGACGCACGTGATGGGCTGGGAGAATGGACAGGAAGCACAATACAGACAGGCAAGGCAAGTTTATTTATAGAGCACAGTTCAACAACAAGGTGATTCAAAGTGCTTTACACAGAGGACAGACTTACACAGGAAACAGGGATGAAGCGATAAACTCAAACCTAACTAAGACATACTGACTGGTCACTGTTACAGGGACTGTAATAAGACACGTCTCCCTGGTTTTAGTTCAGACTCTCAGTTAGACAACCAGCTGATTCCCTTGATTCATTTGATTCCTTAATAGGGAGCACCAGAGCCCCCCCCCCCCCAGCTTTGTTCTCTGATGAAAGAAGGGTGGAAAATCTTTTTAAAATGAGTAAGACTAAAATAAGTCCAGGCGCTGACAATATATGTGGCCAGGTGCTTAGAACATGGGCTGAGCAATTATGCAGTATTTTTTATTATATCTTTCTTTTATCACTTCAGCAACAGAAGATTCCAGAGGTATGGAAAAAATCAATTATCTCTCCAGTTGCTAAGACCACAAAACCTACATCATTAAATGATTTTAGGCCTGTCGCTCTAACATCCTCAGTGATGAAGTCCTTTGAAAAACTTGTCAGGAAGGAGATCCTGCAGCAAGTAGAGAAGCTCATAGACCCTCTACAGTTTGCATACAGGCCTCGTAGAGGTGTTGATGATGCAGTGGTCACTCTGTTAAACTTCCGTTATCGCCATCTTGATGGTGCCAAAGCTCATGCTCGGCTCTTATTTATTGATTTTTCTTCAGCTTTTAATACTCCAGCCACATCTTTTAGTTGATAAGCTTCTTAACCAGTTTAAACTTGATTTTAATCTCGTTGGTTGGATTTTAGACTTTTTAACTGACAGATCTCAGTGTGTGAGAGTAAACGGCTGTTTCCCCAAACAGCTGCACTCTTCTACTGGCTCACCACAAGGTTGTTGTCTCTCTCCTCTACTGTATATTTTGTACACTAATGACTGTCACAGTACACAGGCCAACAGGCATTTCATTAAATATGCAGATGACACAGTCATTGTAAGACTCCTTCATGGTGAAGAGGATTCCCATGGGCCTGTTGTGGATGAGTTTGTTTCGTGGTGTGATCAGTCCTTCTTAAAGATCAACACCTTGAAAACCAAGGACATGGTTATTGACTTCAGGAAGACATCCCCCCATCCTGCACTAACAGTGGTAAATGGTGCAGCCATTGAACTGGTGGACAGTTGTAAGTATTTGGGGGTTGTACTTGATAAGACTCTGTCCTTTGAGTCACATCTTGCTGCTACAGTGAAAAAGGTTCAACAAAGACTGTACTTTTTAAGGAGGTTGAGAGGTTTTAATGTTTCATCTGAAATGATGACTCTTTTTTATAAAAGTTTAATTGAATCTATTTTAACCTTCTGTATCATTGCCTGGTACAGTAATATGTCCTTGAATAATAAGACCAGACTTAACAACCTGGTTAAAGTGGCTGGTCAGGTTTGAGGGAGGTCTCAGGTCCAGCTTGTGGACTTTTATAACAGGCAGGTGCTGAGGAAGGAAACCTCTGTACTGTTGTGTTCAGATCATCCTCTCTTTAATGACTTTCAACTGCTTCCATCAGGTCGTCGTTATAAAGTGCCTGCAGTGAAGACAAAGAGACATAGATTGTCTTTTGTACCTACTGCTATTATCATAGTTAATAACACTAAACCATGAGTGTTGTTGCCATTGCACATTTATTGATGATAAAATCTAGGTTGTTTTCTCAGACTTATATTATTCTTGTGTGTGTATGTGATGTGTTTGGTTGTCTGTTTGTTTGTTTTTCATATTTCTGTATGGACATACTGCAAACCAATTTCCAGTTTGGGACAATAAAGTTACCATTGACCAACACTAGAACTTTTCTCCAACACAGCAAAAGAGGAACCAAGATACAGAAATACTGCAGATGCTGGTACGCTGACACACAGTCTGCAGCTCAGAAGGCATGCTCAGTGGTGACATCATCAGTGTCATCATCATCAGTGACATCATCACCATCTTCAGCCAGTCCCTGACCTCCTCCATTACGCTGGCTCATCTCCATGGAGACGGCCGGTTTGTTAGGTGTCTTCCTGCTGCAGCAGATGGACAGCAGCAGACCAGTGGAGATGCAGTACGGACAGAAGACCACTAGATGGCAGAAGAGTCTGAGCACAGACTCAGAGAGAGGAGGACCTGAAAGAGGAGGACACAGAGGAGGAGTCAGGAGGTCTTTATTACTCAAATTACATCATGAAGTACTTTGAATCCTGCATACTGTAGACATAGAGCTGCCTGTTATAACCTCACAGAGCCTTGGGCATCTTGCTGTAAGTAAATTTGCACTGAAGGTCAGCCTTGCATCTACAGCTCTGACCTTTGACCCTCAGGTGTACATGTTTGTGGGTCAGATCTGAACCAAACCTGTGGGTGTTGCAGGCCAAGGTTACATTGTTAGAACTGTGGATTTATGGTCTTTTGTAGTTCCTCATGTGGAAGACAGGTTTTTTCTTAGTGTTCAAGGCCCTTTGAGTGAGTGTGGACACACCAAGAGACTGAATTCCCCTCAGAGTTTCATAAACTTTGAAAAATGTGTTACAATAAAAAAAGAATTAGAAAACTCCTACAGTCAGAAATAAATGTTAAAAAGCTGTTCAAAGATAAAACAGCAGCTCATAAGGCAAACAGGAAAAACTGAACAGAAGCTGAAACTTTATTTATCAGCTGTAATCAGTCAGTCAGATAAAGGAGAGAAGAAGAAGAAGAGGCTGACCGAGGATTGTTAGACATGATGATGGAGCAGTGACCACAGAGCACCTACATCACCTCAGAGTTCATGTTACCTTCAACTCACCTGCAGAAACGGTCAGAGCAGACAGCAGCAGCACACACACACCTGCAACAGGACAGAGGTCACTAAAGGTCAGCAAAGGTCAGAGGTCATCATAAGGACAGACAGGTGTAGGAACATCAGCTCACCTGCAGCAGTCAGCAGAAACAGGCCTGAAACTGAAGAACACACTGATCAGAGATCAAATGGTCACATGACCAAAGAGAAGCATTCAGACTGCAGTGATTGGTTACTGTTCCCACACATCAATAACCCACAGCGCCCTCCAGTGGTGGAAACACAGATAATACATGAAACATGAAGGAGACTCACAGCAGAGGCAGACGCTCCGTCTCAGACAGCCGTCACCTCCACAGCTCCACAGGTCTGCTCCCCGACCTCCTACATCACACAGAGAAACATCAGCACAGGAGGAAACAACTCACTGAACATCATTAAACATTAGGAAACATCATCACTTGGACAGGATCGTCAGTATTTCTGAGCTCAGACAGAAAAGTTTCATGAAATCCTTCATTTGAATCTGCTGCTCTGTGACTGGACAGATGAAGATGTGACTCCAGCTGAAGCATCATCTATGTGAAACCAGATAAATGTCAACTACAGCTGACCACGACCATTAGAAACACCTTCACCTCCAGAATGAGCGACGCTTAATGGAGGGTGGAGCTTAGCTGGCAGCTCTGAGCATCTTCTCGGTTAGAAACAGGAAGTAGGCCATCAAATCACCAAGAGTAAAGTCTGACTGTCACTCTCAGAGAGCTTCAGGTGAATGAGTTTACCTGGTTAGTCCAGGTGAGCCATACCTCTCTGTTTCCTCCACAGAACCACACCTCCAACCAGGACCAGGACTACAGGGAGGATCAGGACTACAGGGAGGATCAGGAGATAAAGAGGAAAGGAGGAGGAAGAGCGTGGCGAGGAAGAGGAGGGAGGGAAAGTAGTGAGAAGAAGAGGAGAGGTTGTGGTGGGAGGAGGATCTACAGGAGAGAGATCTGCAGGAGAGATGATGAAGATGGTTCAGTCAGTTCATTATCAGGTCACCAGGCTGGTTTGTATCTATAAACAGGAAGTGATATCAGTGTCCTGACCTCTGACCCTCAGTCTGCTCTGAGGAGAACGTGGATGAATATCAGTAGAACACGAGTAGAGACCTTCATCAGACTGCTGGACTTTAGAGAGATTCCACTTTCCTTCAGGTCCAGATCCAAGTGTAACATTATCTCTGATGAAGTAAGATTTTCGTCTTTCTCCCTCTTTGGGTGTACAGCACAAAGTGACATCACTTCCTGTCATCACAGGAAGTGCAGGAATCTCCAGGATCACACCTCCTTCTGTCCAGCAGAGACACAAACAGAGTGACACAGAGACAGACAGAAACAGAGACACAGCTGGAACATCTGTCTGTACCTGAGACACTGATGGAGACTTCATCACTCTGCTCTCCAGATGAGCTTACACACAGGAAATTTCCACCAGTGGAGAGAAGACAGAAGGAACTGTTAATCCTACTAAACTCTGAACCAGCTGCTCCACAGTCCTCAGTGAGTCCTCCTCTGGTCCTCTTCACCGTCCATCCATCAGCTGTCTGTCCATCATCAACACAACTCAGATACACTGGAGAAGATCCACTGAAGAACTGCTGAAGGTTTGGACTGACAGACAGAGACACTGGAGGACACACACACACACACACACACACACACACACACACACACACACACACACACACACACAGAGTAAATGTATTTGTGTTCTTGTTGGAGTCTCACTGATTGTTTTCACTTCATCAACTCACCTGCAGAAACAGTCGGTGCAGACAGCAGCAGCACACACACACCTACAACAGGAGGGCAGAGGTCACTAAAGGTCAGAGGTCACAAACAAGCAGACCCTGTCACACACAGATCCAAACCCACAACCAAATCAGATTTTTCTGCCTGCAGTCAGCTGATGTGACTAACGTCCAACATCACCAGGCTTTATGTCAGAAAGGACATAAACCACGTTGTTTCATCAGATGATCAGACAGAGTTCCCACATGAAGAACAGCATTTTGGGTTTGGTTCAAATTGTGCTCATAAATATTTTGCACTTGTAAATCAGACTGCCTAGTAGTGAAATGAGTTTGGTAACCTTGTAAACCAAAATATCTGAAAACTCTGTTTGTGCATCCATAGATGAGAATGTGTGTGTGTGAAAAATGTACACAAGTTACAATGTTTTAGTTGAGGTCTGTTTACAGATCTACTAGATGATGTGAATGCAGGACCACACCTATTGCAACCAGCTCATCTACACCACGGTCGGAGAGATCAGTGAGATGCTACAAGCAGCAGTGGTCTCAATGCAGAAGGAGACTAGAGGCCAAGGTTAAAGTATCACGGAGGGAGGTTGAAGTGGTCTTGAGCAGCAGTTCTCCAGGGTTTATGATCAGCATTCAAGTTTTTTCTTTGGACATATTTGGTTGTTTCCTCACTGGTTTCCAGTCGAGTGGAAGTCAGCAGGAAGTCACATGTAGTTAGTAGGATTAGCATCATATTTAGAACAGGGTGCTCTCTGTGGCCTGTGCTGAGCTCTTTAAGGTGGATGGAAGAGTCAGCGTTGAAAATCCACCCACATACAGACCTGTACCTACCCCCATCACTCCCACAGATGGTTTTAAAGGTGAGTGAAAAGAGGCAGCAGTAATACAGAGATGCTATTTCCTGAGGAGTTTGTACTTTTCCACGTATTTACATTAATATTCCTATTTTCCCTTAAAGGAAATCACCTCCAGGAAGGCTGTAGTCTTGTCTGTGAAACATTTGTTCTAAAGACCAATCACATACAGAACAGTGGCACAGTCAGGCTGCCCCACTGAATGTAGTCAAAGGGATGTTTTTTAATGAAACTAGTTTATGGTTTAATCAGCAGGCGTTGTGTTTTACACCTTTTCATGTACACAGTGTCCTAGACCACTGAAATCAGTATTTTAAAATGCTTTTCCTGCTTGTTTAACCATAATTATTAGCGTGTAGTCACTCTGGTGTACTGGAGAATTATTAATGTGTATAAAATCTTTATTTAAATTCATGACCTGATGGCATTGTTTTTGTAAACTGTTATTAAACAACGGTAAACATTAAGTAGACTGAACTCAAAATTCATCAGTTTGTTATTAGATCTCAGGTTTGGTAAGTTACCAGTACTTTTTATTCAAAGAGCTGATCAACTCACTTTATTTGAGTTGTCTTAAATTAGAAAAACTAAGTAAGCTGGAAATTTTGACTGTATGGTTTGAAAACGCCACGTCACTACCGTCCTCCTCCTCTCACAGATCAGTCCGCGTGTTCATGGTGCCGCCATCTTTTTCTGGAAGATGTTGAGCAAACCTGGAGAATCTTCAGCTCAAGAGATTATTGTTGTCACTGCTGTGGATCTTTACCTGATACACTGACTCAGTGAGTAAATGTTTACTCTTACTCAAACTGTTTTTGTGCCTTCTCTCAGTTTAGCTCCAGGTTTATGAACTAGCTAGCTAGCTAGTGTTAGCCTAGCATTGCTGCATTGCTGAGGTCTATTCCATAGCAAATGCAGAAAAACATGTTTTAATTAAGTAAATAATATAATAATTCATTGCATTTATATAGCACTTTTCAGGGCCCTCATAGGGCTTTACAATTCCACTCTTCATTCACAAACTGGTGGAGACAAACCACAGTCTGCCTCAGCTGCCCTGGGACAGACTGACAGAGGCTGCCATATTGCGCCATCGGCCCCTCTGGCCATCACCAGTAGGCTGTAGGTGAAGTGTGAAGAGACTGTCCGAGCCAGGGCTTGAACCGGCAACCTTTCGGTTACAAGACAAACGGCCAACTCTTTGAGCCACGATCGCACCCAAATAAGTTGTTGTTCTAAAGCAGGGGTCCCCAATCCCAGTCCACGAGGGCCGGTGTCCCTGCAGGTTTTAGATCTCACTCTGGGTCAACACACCTGAATCACATGATTAGTTCATTACTAGGCCTCTGGAGAACTTCAAGACATGTTGAGAAGGTAATTTATCCATTCAAATCATCTGTGATGGATCAAGGACACATCTAAAACCTGCAGGGACACCGGCCCTCGTGGACTGGGATTGGGGACCCCTGTTCTAAAGAATCCGATTGTTTGCTTGCAGGACACCAGCAGAGATGAGTCCTCCATCACAGATGGTTGGTCAGTGACCTGCAGGTCGAAGGTCATTGCATCTCCAGCCCACATCCACTGCCACTGTACTGAAGGGAAGCTAAAGACTTTCTGCTGCACTTACATTTGGATCAGCTCGATCCATGACAGTCATTCAGGCAGTGATGCCTGGACTGGAAACAAGCATCCTTAAAATATTACAACACACCAGCTCCTGCATCACAGTTTCCCACATTCCCGGCTGTGTGTAGCAGAGCTTCCATTCAGTTTAATGCTGATGAATAAATGAGCAGCAGCTCTGAGTTTGACTCACCGAGGAGCAGAGAGACACACGGAGTCTTCATCGTGTCTGGATGACGACTGAACATCAGTCTGAGCAGCAGCGAGACGCCTTCAGCTTCATCACTTCCCCTTTAACAAGTTTAACACATGAAGTGTTTCACTGGCTGAACTCCACACTGTGTGGTTGGTGAGGGCGGGACTTACTTTACTGCACCGCAGCCTGTAGTTATCATGTACCAAGCTAAAGTTCATCATGCTACCCTATCATCTGTCCCACCTGCTGCTACAGGTGCTAATAGCATTTCTATCTATATATCAATTTTGTTAACCATTTATCCAATTCTGCACAAGCAGCTGCAGCCTGTACAAGCAGATCTGTAGAGGTTGGCGGTCACCTTCACAAGCTTCACTCTTGCTGTTTCTTTGCAGAAATTTGCCTCCACATTTCCAGTGATGTGATTGGCTCAGGTTGAAGAAGACTTTAACATTATTAACTTGCTAACAGTGAAAAATTATAGCAGCAGTGAATTCTCAGTTTGTCTCGTTTCTGTTTGTGGTCAGCAGCATGATCTTCATCCAGGTTCTGCTCACATTTCATAGATAGATAAATATTTGTTTACATAATTTATGAAATACATCCATATTTGTCTTCATCCATTAAATGCTAAAACAAAAGAGGTGCTGAGGAAAAGCTGTAACATTGCAAGCTCACCAATTCTAATGTCATTTTGTTTTGAAATGTTGGATATCAAAAGACACAGAAACATCTAATAAGTGACCCTGCTCTGTAAAGAAGAAAAGGAGGAAGCACCACAACATAAATAGACCCAGGTTACTGAGAAAGGAAACAACACAGAGGTGAGCGATGATGTTAGTGACTCATTTTGTTCACTTCTACATTCTCATATATCATTTCTGTTTCTGTGATGAGCTCTGAAACCTGATTGAAACTCTTCAAATAAGCCATTCCTCTGCAGATGATCTGTTAGCTGTTTGACAACTACTCTTTCAAGGATGTTTGATATGAAAGGAAGGTTGGAGATTGGCCTGTAATTAGCTAAGACAGCTGTGTCTAGAGATGCTTTTTAAGTAAAGGTTTAACTACAGCCAGCTTGAAGGCCTGTGGTTCATAGCTGATTATTAGAGATAGGTTGATCATATTTAAGATTGAAGCATTAATTAATGGCAGGACTTCTTTGAGCAGTTTTGTAGGAATGGGGTCTAAAAGACACGTTGATGGTTTGGAGGAAGTAATTATTGAAGTTAACTCAGAAAGATCAATTGGAGAAAAAGAGTCTAAGTTAACATTGATGGTACTAAAAGTAGCTTCAGATCAGGGGTGTCCAAACTTTTTTCACTGAGGGCCACATACATAGGAGGGGGGAGAGGAAGGGTAAGAAGAGTAAGAAATAGAATTGCTGATGACATCAGAGCTACAATAGTGGACCATGTAATCAACCATGGAGTGACCCTGAAGGAAGCTGGCCAACGGGTTCAGCCTAACTTGAGCCGCTACAGTGTAGCAAGCATCATAAGGACACTTCGAAATCAGAATCGGTTAGTACAGTCACTTTGCACTAAGACTTGTAGCACTGCCATATGCTAATGAGAAACACAAAAATACCATAGATGTAAAAATACTGAAATTTTTACTTTACAGAATTGCTAGACGACCAGATGCTGGGGCAGAGGAAGCATGTTCACTGCAGACCAAGAAACCCATATAGTCAATATGGTGATTGCAAATAATCCATTACTTGGAAATAAACACTTGTGTTTGTTTTGATGTGTGTGAATAAACACCAGTACCAGAAGTTTGGATCCCTCTATGCTTATGGATCTATGACAAAAGTATGAGCTCAAACTGACATAGCCTACCTTGTGTACAGAGAAAGCAAAAGTCAGATGTGTTTTGTATTCATACCATCAGTGTGTAGTTGGCGCATTGTGTGCTTAGTAGATGATGGCTTGTGTGTACTGTTTGATACGAAAACACCATTTTTACGAAGTTGTGAAGAGTTAATCTAGCTGTGTTCGCTTTTGCAAGAGAACTACAATGTTTTGATAATTGGGTGACAGGTTTTCTTATTTGTGTGTAGAGTTTTGCAAAAATAGCCAATAGTTACAAAAAATGTGCTTAAGCAATCAGAAAAAACTGTAATGTCCGTTTGAAACGGTTATCAACATTAACAGACTGAACTGGACTTAATAACAGGAGTGCATATAATTTTAGTAAATTATTCTGGTGAGTATCAGCTGCGCTGGGTATGTAAATTGGGCCATCCAGCTGCGGTGCCGATCGCCACTCGTGCCAAAAATCCAGACAAATGTCACTTGATCAAGGAGCAGATCTGCATCAGATGAGATCAACTGACCCTGCGTGCGCTGTGCACAGCGGTGTGTACTCGCAGATAAGAAAGCGGTGCGCAAAAGCAGGGTAGTGACGTTGCAGTTTAATGTTGGCTGACGAGTCTTCAATGCGCTTACAACTGTATTTCTGGACATGCTGATGTCGTGGAAGTCCTGCACTGTTTCCGGGCACATTATTTCGGTGACTTTAACAAGGCCGTGTTTTATGATGTCTCCATCTGAAAAAGGCTTCCCTTGTCTTGCGATGAGTTTGGCGATGCGGCTGCGGCCATATGAACACAACGTCGCGACTTCATAGCTGCTATTGAAGCCTTTTCCTGGACAATTTGAGCACGAAAATAATACTGTTGCTGACCCTGCATGAGAGCTACCTTTTGCTTTACTTTCTGCTCTACCTATGCAGAATTATACTGTTTTACAATATTTCATTGGGAACATTATTAAAATACTTGCCAACAAAAGGACCACAAAAGTCCCAAATACCTTGTGCAATGAAATGACAGTTAAACACTAACCAATATTATTCTCTGTTCAGGTTTCTGAAGACTATGGGATCAACTGGAACAGGCATCACATTCACCATGGAGACACTTCATCAGTACCTGACATTCAGCTGGCCCGTGATGGCCAGTGCTGGCCCTTGTCAGATGAATAGCTTGGTACTTTGCCAGTTCCAAGAATTTCTTTAACAGATGCAATTAGATGCGCTCATATGCTCATACACTCATACGCTAACAATGCTAAATATGCTAACAATCATAGGAGACTGATGTACAACCCAGGCTTTTTATTGAGCATACTAAAACAAATAGAACGAGCTTGCTTTCCTCAAGAAAGTTTTAAAGCCCTGTTCTTTGAAGCTTTCTCCATCATGATGTTTGTCACATAGTTCAGCTTTTTTGTTGATATCAAATTATAATTGTTGGTTTATAAATAAAACTATATTTAAAAAGAACAAAAAGACCTGAAAGCAGATGATGCAGAACGGATAACTTTCTTTAAATGACGAAGGATACATTTGGTATTAAAATGTGAAAACTGCCATTTATACATGTGTTAAAAACTTACTGAATGGACCATAAACTGCTTTGCCTGAAAACTCTTAAACAAGTCCAAAACCAGTGTGTGCACTATTTATGGCAGAAACAAGTGCTTCCTCAAAATCTGTGTACGTTGGAAATGAGCTGGCAGCTTCAGAGTATCACAACATGTGGAGGCTGCAGGAAGAGATCTCTGCTTTCAGTTCTGGAGGAAGTCTTCGCCTGCCAACCCAGAGTTTGAGCAGCTGGGCCAGTGTACCTGATGAAGCCAGAAAGTCAAAAATGGAGTAAAGGAAACATTTAGTTCATTGTTCATAATGCTGCAAAGCAACTATACAGTTAAACTATGAATTTCATACATTCTGTAACTTTACAGTTTTATTATCAAGCAGTTGCAGTGTGAGCAATAGCTTTGTTTTAAACAAGTTGCCTTTACCAGTTTCAGGGAACATTTGTAGAAAACCAGTGATCCAGCACTTGGACTCAACATCCAATTCTTCATCTTCATCAGGATCCTCAACTGGCCATTTGATTTTGCCTATCACCATCTGATAGAACATGAAAGGACAACTTACTCTTCAACTGCAAGTGTTGACATGCACACTGTAACTCCACAAATGCTGAAAGAAGAGGAACATTTTCACAAAAACGAAACAAATTCCTTTATAAAATCTTTTCAGCCTACAAATCAAATGTATCCATGTTCAATTTGGGTTATTTGCTTTTGATAGCGTAAACATTTTAACTGTCATTGTAGTTAGTATGATTGGCCTGCAGAGTTCATCATGCTTGTCAATCAATTTTCCTGTTGACTCCTGGGGGAGCATAGGTCCGCAACAACACCACGCCAACGCACTCTGTTCTGGGCTGCTCTCTTCAGCTGGGTCCACGTCACTCCGGCGGCCTTCACTTCGCTCTCGACAGATCTTCTCCACGTCTGTTTGGGTCTCCACACTTTCCTTTTCCCTTGTGGGTTCCAGTCCAGTGCTTGCCTTGTGACGTTGTCAAGTGGTTTTCGAAGTGTTTGGCCCATATGATGCTTATCAGCCGCATTAAACCAAAATGCAAATGGCCTAGTACTTATATAGTGTTTTACCATGAACACCAAAAGGACTTTATGCTATGTGTTGACACAAAACATTGTCAGGTTCTTTGTGAACAAACTCCTCATTGCCAGTTACTACTGGTACTACTGCACTTTAGGTTTCTGATGTTTCAGGCCTAACTGGCACACTTTCACCAACTGTGGCTGGCTCTCTATCATTTTCTTCACCACGGCCTCGTTCTCTGATTCCTCCATCAATGTCCTTGATGTTAACAAAATTGACATCACGGTGATAATCTCTCATTAGGGGACATTTTCCTAATGTAACATGAATATGTAGTCCACATATGTCTTTGTTAGTACATAACCATCACAGCTTTCTCTGTGCATTTTCTTTTCAGAAAAGGAAACTTCCTCCTGACAAGTGATGCAGGAAATGAGTGGACCAGAGGCATGACCTGAACTCTTCTAACAATAAACAAATACCTGTTAATCTAAATTTAAATTCCCCAATGCAATTTACTTGTATTATGTGTGAAATGAAGACAACATAAATTTACGTACAAAATCAAAGCATAGGTCCTGTTGAAGTGGACGGATATAGATTGTGGCTGCACAACAAATATATTTTATTTTGATTATCGAAGTAATGTAACGTAAAAAAGTTGAAGAAAAGCCTAAACTAATAATAATAAACTAATAATAAGAATAATTAAATCTCAGACTTTGTTTCACTGTACGATGTAACAATGATGACAGTATAACTGTTGTTGTTCAGCAGAACAGTGTCCAGGATGTTGGCTGTTATATTGTTTTACATTTCAAAATAAAAGTTGGGCTGATTTAAACACCATTACAAAAAGTGTTGTTAATTATATTTAATCATATTATTTATTATTTATCATATTCAGGTTACCACAAATTATTTTTTAATTTAGTTGAACTTGACATGTTCGTCAGTGGGTAAAGAATTATTATTGTACAGTCAGAAATATCAAGTTGTTGCTAATATTGTATACTTGCAATGAATAAGTTGTCCTAACAGTCATCTTAAGTAAGCTTTACTAAGTTTTGTTGAGGCATAGGTTTTTTTTTGAGTCCTGGGAATTAATGATTTACTCAATTTTTTGAGGCAATGAGTTTTCATAGAGTTCTGTGAACTAATTAGATTTTACAGTGTAGGAAGGATCTCAAACTGGATTATAGATGGCAGACAGTTGGTGTCGTAAACCACCGCCTCTGTTCAAAGATGGTCGCTCACAGTGGACGTAAATGGCTTCTTTCACTCCTCTTTCAAACCATCTGTCCTCTCTGTCCAAAATGTGAACGTTGGCATCCTTGAAAGAGTGACCTTTGACCTTTAGATGCAGATGAACTGCTGAGTCTTGTCCCGTGGAGGTGGCTCTTCTATGTTGTGCCATGCGCTTGAGAAGTGGCTGTTTGGTCTCTACGATGTAGAGGTCTGGGCATTCCTCGCTGCACTGTACAGCATACACCACACCCGCTTTCACACCTTGGCTCATGTGATTAGAGGATCATCAGGGGGTCCTTTGTCCCTCTTTGGGGGGGAAACTCCCACAGGTTTAAATCTGGGACTCTCCACCACTGATCCTTAGAACTGAAGAAGCTTCTCGGATGAGAGGTGAAATGTCTTCAAGCAACTTAAAGAAGTCCAGACGCTTTTCTTTCCAAGCTCCTTAGACTATAGCTGTCAACTGATCCCAAAAACACTTACAAGGAATTCAAAATACAAATCCAGTTAGTTCTGCTAACTGGATTTGTAACCAACTGATAATCAGAAAACAATTTAAAGGAACTTTCAGAAGACAAATTCAATCAGCAGTGAACTCTATAGGGATTAACTGAACATGAGTGATGACAACTTCAAAAGAAAGGTCAAAATACAAAAACAAACATATACAATTACCAGCTTAGTTCTATAATTACCAGCTGATAACAACAATAAATGAGAGTTAATTTAATATTCATCTTCAGAAACACCAAACTGTTCATCAAAGAAAGCCAAGTGAATCTAGTATTTAACTTTTGAGAAACATCAAATTGTTTATTGGGCAGAAACAACTTGAATGTATTCTGTAAAAGTTCCTCAGTTGTATGCTTGTACTGACCTCCCAGCCCATTGTTCCTTCAGTGGGCTGGTTTCAGTCATTGTGGAAATGTACTGTTTATAAGATTGAAACCTGCAGTCAGCTGAGACTGAAGAAGTCACTTTGATGATGATGAAACGTTTCTCCCACAAAACGCTACGTCCAGATGAACAGAATCAACTTTTGGAGATACTTAATTATTTGGCTATGATGTGCTCATTTCAGCTTTGCATAGTATTTTCACAAAAACCCAAACAGAAATTCACTTTTTATTGAGAGAGTGTAATGTAATGTATTTAAAACTCAATAATTTTCTGATATGAAATGAACAAGTATTCTAAAAAAACCAAATTAAACAAAAGAACAGGGGACTCAATTAAACTAGATCCTGTTCACATCCGGATAAATGCCACGCTGCATACGTCCTTTATTCTGAAATTTACTTGCGCACTCTCATACTTCCTGTTTTAGCTCAGTCTCACTCCCTCTCTAGCAAGTGCACATTCACACTACTTCTCAATTTTTTTTTGTTTTGTTTTTTCAGTATAACTGACAAAAATCTCTCAGCAAATGGAGCCCAGAGCTTTTCCCACCGTTCCCCCCCACCCCACCCCACCCCACCCACTCCCACACACAGTGTATCACAGTGGCACACTGAGGAGATGATAAAGTTAACATGGGTGAATGGGTTGCACATATTCCATATAAATATTAAACAGAATATTTGTGTTTACCTGGACCTGCGATGTCTGGTGCTGTGTCCTGGAGCAGACTGACATCGTCCCCTGCTTCAGTAAAACTCTCACATCATCTGAGGCTGAATAAATGTCAGTAACTCACGTTCGGTCTGTTTGGTCCACCTGATACAGCAGTGAGAAGGTCACATGATCAGGTTTTGTTCCTGCAGGGGCGGAGCCAGCATAGACCGCCTGCTCTGGGTCAAAGGTCCAAAATAGCTTGTAAATAAATCAGGAAAACTGTAAAACATCAGTGAAGAGCTGCTGGTTACACAGCAGAGGACAGGATGAAGGATAAACCTGAGTGTCTGTCTCCGGTTTATCCTCCAGATGTCTGTCTGTACACTTTATGTTGTGCCTGTCAGTTTCCCAGACAGAAGTGCTGGAGGTGCCAAAGTGGCAGAAGTCTGTCCTGCTGCCCTTTAAGACCAAAGCTGACCTTCCTCAGGACGTCACAGTGGAGTGGAGAGACTCCAACAACATGAAGGTCCACGTATATGAGAGTGGAAACAATCAGCCAGGTAAACAGGACCAGGGTTACAGAGGTCGCACAGAGATGGATAAAGATCCCCTGAGAACTGAAGATCTCAGTCTGACCCTGAAAGGCCTCCATCCTACTGACAGTGGAGTCTACACCTGCAACATCTACAACACATACAGAGCCATCCTGCTACAGAAATCAGTGACTCTCAGTGTCAGAGGTGAGTGTAACATCTGTTTGTCCACAGTGACTTAAAACAGGAGTGAAGATCTGCTGGTTACACAGCAGAGGAGATGATGGAGGATCAACCTCACTGATGTCTGTCTGTGTTCATGCTCTGGTTTCTTCTCAGTCAACAAAGTAGAGGCAGTGGAGGTGCCAGAGGGGGAGGGGTCTGTCCTGCTGCCCTTTAAATTCCCAGCTGACCTTCTTCACAGTGGAGTTGACACACAACAACATGAAGGTCCACGTGTATGAGAGTGGAAAACATCAGCTAGGTAAACAGCACCAGGGTTACATAGAGGTTACACAGAGATGAAGAAAGAGCCACTGAGAACTAAAGACCTCAGTCTGACCCTGAAATATCCCCACCTCTCTGACAGTGGAGTCTACACCTGCACCGTCTACAACAAGCATGGACACATGCTGATATAGAAATCAGTGACTCTCAGAGTCAGAGGTGAGTTAACAAGTCACAGGTCTCAGTGAGTATTTGTTAAATTATGCAATCAGACTAATAAATCATGCATGAAATATAACTGTCATATAAAGACTGAATTCCACCAACACCAGCTCTTCTGGACAGAGATCTGCGATGTTGGGATCTGTTGGAGCCACTCGCCTAGCTTGGGAGTCACTGCACCTAGTGCTCCGATTCACCGTCACCTTCACCCTCCACATCTTCTTGAGCTCTTCTCTGAGCCCTTGGTATTTCTCCAGCTTCTCAGTTCCTTCTTCCTGATGTTGCTGTCACTGGGAACCGCTACATCGATCACTACGGCCGTCTTCTTCTTTTTGTCTACCACCACTATGTCCGGTTGGTTAGCCACCACCATTTTGTCCGTCTGCATCTGGAAGTCCCACAGGATCTTAGCTCGGTCATTCTCCATCACCCTTGGGGGCGTCTCCCATTTTGACCTCGGGACTTCCAGGTTATACTCGGCACAGATGTTCCTGTACACTATGACGGCCACTTGGTTATGGCGTTCCATGTATGCCTTGCCTGCTAGCATTGGAGGGTGACTCGTCAGATGTTCCACTCAGGATTCTGTTATTTCCACTATTCAAACTAAACCACAGCTGAGAGGAAAGAGCACATATGTGGAAATACATTGATGAGCTCTGAGACTCGCTCCTGTTTCCTCCTCTGCAGAAACCTTGGTGGGAGCCATGGCAGACATGCTGGCACGTCTCAGGAGGAGGAGGGCACCAAAATCTGAGGTCAAAGGGGAGCTGACGTATGTTTGCAGGGTCACAGAGGTGAGTGTCTTTACCTATGAGGTGAAGCGAGATCGATCAACTGCAGACCAGACAACAAACGACGGAGGCTTCCAGAAAAGTGCAATCAAACTATGAGTTTATTAACACAGGAGAAGAGATATCAACATACGTCTTCTGACAAAAAATACATGTGAAAAACATTTTAAAGCACTGGGGTATCCGCCCCCCCATGGCGTCAACACAAGTCAAGAGTTCATCACATACAGTCAATGATATATCTTGTACATCTTTAATAGTTATAAACAGACATGGAACAGACATATAACTTCCCTTTTCTGCAACACCATCAATGCACAATCATAGTCTTAAACCTTCAGAGCGCCTGAAGGCTGGCTATCGCCTCCAGTCGTCTGTTACCAAGTAGCTAAAAAGGCAGCCGGTTACAAAAAGGTCAAAGACACTTGCCTTTTAAGGTAACATACTTCAAGCTACAGGGTCTCTAAAAGCTAATAATGGACCCTCGTTATCAATCACTAAGTAAACTTTAACTGCAGCCAGTCTCAGGAAGGAGCAGAAGACACTTGGGCCTTCGCTCAGGCTCGCTACTAGATTAATATGTGAAATGTAAGCCTGCATGCGATTAACCTGCTATGTTCTCATCCTCCCTCAATATGTATCACCTGGACACTCTCACCAGTGAAGCTTAAAACCCTCTTGGACAGAACATCAACTCTAAACAAGCACAGTTATGCATTGTGTATAAATTAATCATAAGTATAGAGTGAACTCAACCTGTGAATAGAATGAATGTGATGACAAACAAATTCAATGCAATATGAACCCTGTAAGAAATATTCCTGCTAAAATAAACAGATGAAACACCCCCTCTGACCTCAGAGCTCCAATCATCCACACTTCCTGTCAGTCCCTCTGATTGACAGCTGCCTCCATCAGTATCATATATATCCATATAATCACCCTGACGCTATGATGTTGTGATGTTGGTGCTGTATGAACCACATTAAATGTTTTTACTTATTAACATGACGTCTCGTGTCTCTCTGTCACGTTTACAGTATTTAATCATTTTCTCACACAGTTCTTCTCTCTGTGTTGTGGGTTTGTTGTTACAGGTTACACAGCAGCTTCTGTTGTTAAAATCATCTGAACACTTCTGTATAAATCACTTCATTTTCACACGATACTAAACTTTCTTACTGCACTCTAACGTCTGTGAGTTTTATTATTTCTGGAAACTGACAAAGGGAAAACAGTCATGTGACCTGAGGGAACTAATGTGTGACGTTTGTTTTGTCAGTCACTGATCACTCTGAGCGGCCTTCACTGTGACAGAGAACACAGAGCAGTAATTACTAAGTACCTCTTCCTTTTGGTTTTCCCACTGACAGTAAAATGTACAAACAGACTGATGGAGAACAGCTGTCTCAGACTGCATCTCATCCACCCAGACTTCAGTGGAGAAACACCACCCTGCAGTAAAGTGGAGTCACCATTCTTCAGTCTGTGCGGACTACGTCAGAATAGAATAAAGTAGATTTTACTGTGACTGTAATGAGTAGAAGGACAGTAAAGGTGTGGTGCTGGTTAGAAACCACAAACATGTCAAACAGACAAACACTGTGCTGTTGTGTTGCAGCTGCACAAACACACTCATGTTGGTGCTTTGAACAGGCAGATCCATCAGACCAGGCAGCCTGATCCAAACACAGCTTTCACCCAACAATAAACACAGACAGAGCAGCTTATCCCTGAGCAACTTAGCAATTATTGTTACAGGGTAGGGTGGTGGTAGGGTGTGTCAGGAGTTGATGAAGCTGGAAATATGGGGTTTAATTATGGTGGAGGACTCCAGGCATAGTGGGACAGACACTGGCTAAAGACTCCATCCACCCGGCCTGGGACACCGTCAGGATCAGCAGCCTTCCTCAGGTCGACGGTTCAAAGTGACCTCATGCTCGTGTGCTGTAGGGTGGAGGTTCTGAGGTGAGTGGGTTGTGGTGCAGCACAGTGGCTGATAGATAAATACCATCTCAGTGATTCCAGCAGACATGAGGTCATAGAGTCGCCATCACTGATTAAACACCTCAGCTGTGAAAAGTATGACCAGGTTTGCATTTGGTGTTGGAGTTAATAAAACATTCAAAGCATTGCTATAAATATACTGTCATACTGTCTCATTTGTTTCTTAAACTGAGACTTAATGCTGACAAAGTGAAGGGTATGTAGTTTTCAAAATAAAATAAAATTCCAAGTATTATGTCTGCACAAGTTTTCCCAGCTGAATTTGTTATAAATATCTGGGTATTTTAACAGATGAAAATCTTTCTATTAAGTCACATATCTTATTTTTACAAAGCTCAGATTTAAACTCAGGTTCTTGTATAGAAGCAAATCATGTTTTTCATTTAATGTGAAAGAAGGCCTTGTTGCTGCTGCCTTCCAACTTCATGTTGACTTTAGTCACATTGGGCGTTTATCAATATGCGTACTTGTGCGTACTTGCGTTCTCGTGTACTCGTGATACGTCATCAGTCGGAGACCAAGTACTGTTCCAATTCGAAGTACGCATCACACCGAGAACGCGAAAAAGTCCCGGATGTGTTCTCGATCCGCCCATTTTATCGAGCATGCATCGGTGTAGACTTGGGACAGCTATATATCCCAGAATGCATTTCGTCCAAAACTCAACAGCGGACTCCCGGCACATCGCCCCCCCCCTCCCCTCCCCGCCCGCTCGCGGTCTTCTCACTACTCAGGTTAAAGAAACCCCAGCAGCTGTCTATAGTATTGAGTGTCCACTAGAATAGAAATAGAAGTGTTCTAACATCTCACCTGCTTGTTTTTATTAAGGTATGTACACGTATGTACATGTACACTATTTTTATTAATAGAGGTTTCACTACTGAGGTTAACAATGATATATAAGTTACTTAGATCACTTCTAAATGTTAATGTTTGGTTTATTTCAGTGTTTTATTTGTTCCTGACTAAACCGGTTTGGCTGTGATTAAAGTTAAGCTGCATAACATGTTACTCACAGTTAAATTAAGAGGGGACGGCAGTAAAAACTCCGGACCTGTGACATCATCACGTACGCTGGTACAAATCAGGAGTCCGTGCTCGCGTACTTGAGAATTGAGAAACGGCCGACGAGTCCGTGCTCGCGTTCTCGGCAGGTACGTACTCCCGTGCGTTGTCGGCGGGTACGTACTCACCGAGCACGCGAGTACGTACTCGCGTACTTGGGCATTGATAAACGGCCACAGTGTATATTAAGGCCCCAGTCAGATGTTGGAGGCTGTTTATCACAGGATGTCAGACTCTTACCGCTTACATTTTAAGAAAATGTCTTTTCCCTGTCACTGTAGACTATTACATTGGTATGTTTTTTGGGGGCGATCGTGGCTCAAGAGTTGGGAGTTCGCTTTGTAATCGGAAGGTTGCCGGTTCGAGCCCCGGCTTGGACAGTCTCGGTCGTTGTGTCCTTGGGCGAGACACTTCACCCGTTGCCTACTGGTGGTGGTCAGAGGGCCCGGTGGCGCCAGTGTCCGGCAGCCTCGCCTCTGTCAGTGCGCCCCAGGGTGGCTGTGGCTACAATGTAGCTTGCCATCACCAGTGTGTGAATGTGTGCCTGAATGGGTGGATGACTGGATTTGTAAAGCGCTTTGGGGTCCTCAGGGACCAGTAAAAGCGCTATATAAATACAGGCCATTTACCATTTATTTATAAATCAGTAACTGATTTGCTGCCTGTGTATGTAACTTCCTGTATGTCACCTAAACAGAGTAACTCCAGCCTCTGCTCACAGGCTTTTATTACAGTCAGTATGTACAGACCTTGGGGATGTTATGATTCAGTGTTATTGATATTTTTGTACTGTGTTTTTTGTCTGCCACACCAGAGGGTGGCATAGTTTGTGTCCTGTGTTATTGCTGCTATGTGAGTACCAGGTGGAGGCTGACCATTGGTGGAGGACTGGGAGAGGCCGGCTATAAATGAGGACCCTTTTCAACCAGCATGCCCCCGCCTACCTCCTGTTTCCAACGAACCGTGCATGTGGCTGCGTGTGAATTTGTATTCTGCAAGCTTTTGCCGTGTTGTAAATAGATGTAAATAGTTATCAATATTTTTTTTTACTCAGTAGCTGTAGGGGTGAAAAGTAGTGATGGTGAGATGAAGCCTCGTGATGAACTGAAGCTTTCCATCGAAGTGGTCGACCCATGGTTCGAAGCATTGTGATGATTCATTTGCTCTACTGCGCCATCAAGTGGATGATTCAAGTGAAACAGGCTCTGTGATTATAATGATGTGATGTGTAAACCTCTAAACTGAATAAATAAATTGTTTTCGTGGTTATTTATCTCGAATATTGTCTCAGTATGTCTGATACAAAAGAGAAACTGGAAACTATCAGGACAGAGTTTTGGTATGATTGTGTAACTGTTAAGGCTCGGTATCGTCACTGATTTCTAGAATCGATTTGATCCACAATCGATTCAATTCGGGGAAATTTTGCCTCAGACAGTCAGAAATATTATAACTCAGATCATGCATCAGTACATTTCCATATTTTTATATCTATAAAAAGGAAGCTGACACTTTCGAGACTTTATCAAAGGTAACAAGCATCACAGCAGATGCCTTTGTGTCAAAGTCATTGAGGATAAAACACAGAAAAACGTGAAGGCAATTTTCCTGGCCTGGGATTTTATAAAAATATTCTGCAATACATCAAAAACAGAAGAAAACCATTAATCAACATGTGAACATTACCTGATGCTGCTGAAATATAGCAGAGCAAAGTTACAGAGGTTTGATTACAGACACAGCTAAGCGTTTTGCAATTTTGCATAATCTTAAAAAGTTTAAATTTGTTCAGTATTGAACGGGACGAACCGGCGAGCCAGTTCCTGAATCAGTCACATGGTACGGCCTCGAACGTCACTGCATACGTAAATATAGCAAGCCTCGATACACGCTTCACAAAAACTCCTCAGAGATTACCCGACGCAGGTATCGAAACTTCGACACACAGGACACATCACTAGATTCAGCTCTGCGTTTAGCTCAGAAAGTGGACGTCACTTTGATTAAAGTCCTTCTGGGAGCAGCCGTCATGTCTCTGATAATAATGTGTCTGATTTTATCAAATGTTTCCTGAACGCATCACTGATCCTTTCATGAACAGTAAACACACCAAATCAGTCAGATCAAACTGGATATTCAGCCAGTTTATTAATGACAGTGTAAAACCACTGACTCAGCTTGTTTTCACTGAGCTGTTCAGATTCATTGATGCTGAGTTTAAATCAATCACACTGAGCTCAGACATTCAACAGAACCACACCATAAAAACACACTACACTACCAGGTGATGTGTGTCTCATTAGCGGCCCAAACTCCCACACCTGATACTCATTTGAAGGTTACAAGGCGCCACCTGGTGGCAGGAGGATGAAAAGCAAACAAAACCTACAACAAAAGTTATGGTAAAGATACAAGTGTAAAAATCTCTAGCCTGCCTTTCATTACCTCCAGTTTGAAGCATTATAACTGACAGCCTGGTGGGAATTAAAAAATAAATATTCACTTATTCCATGTAAGCTAACAACTATTTAGAACAATCCAGATATTCATGAGAAAAAGAAAATATCACATTTTCTGTCTTTTTTTTTTTTTTGCTCTACAAGGGCCTGATATCCACTTATGAGGACATTAAACTGCTACTGTTCTATCAAAATTTTAAACAAATCTCCTCATATGTGGCTCTTATTTTTCTTAAAAACAAAAATAAGTTAAAAAATCTGGTAATTCTTTGTTTTTACATTCATTGGGCCCCAATCAGCCCAAATATCAAAGTCAAATTAAAAATGCATGTTGTGGAACAGTTGAGGTCTTAGGAGGTTAAAAATCTAGAAATTCAAAACCCAAGTTTGGGGAAAGACCCCGTCGACTCTGTGAGAGCAAACTGTGGTTCACTGCCCTGTGATGAAGCTACTGTGCTAAGTCAGGTGAGGTAGACCGACAGCTCGGTCTTGCTGCCAAGATGTGGCATTCTGGGGTGGGGAACAGGAAGTGTGGGTGAAAAGATCCGGAAACTACCACCTACACCCGTTGCTCAGGATCCCAAATGGGACTAGAGGTGAGCCTGCAGGCCGGAGGAACAGACCAGTGGAAAAGGAAAAGTGCCGGAAAGTGCCAGCAAGAGGGCTGGACCTGGTTGGAGCCCTCCGATGATAGGCCATGTTTCCCACTTGATCACAGCACGGTGGCGCTGTGGTTAGCACTGTTGCCTCACAGCAAGAAGTTTGATTCAACCATCAGTCCGGGTCTTTCTGTATCGAGGGAAACCAACAAAACACCCGGCAGAACATTATGTTATTTACACGGGTGCAACTTCTTATCTTGTGTGCGTATTTTATTTTGACAGCGAATGCGCACCTGTGGACCACTTATGTGCACCCCTGGTTATTTACCTTGTCATATTCCAGCCACAGAAATTCTTTTGTCCATGAAACCATAAAGCTGCACTTTCTTTTTGCCTTATAGTCTGATTTGTCATAACTTTTCCGTTTTGTGGTAAGCTTTTCTTTGGCTGTCACTTCTTCACCCTGACCGGTCTTATTTGGCTCAGCAGAACTAAAATATATATCCTGCTGCCTTTACACAAGCACTCACATAACGCTCAGCGATTCTCTGCGCGATCAACCTCTCACATGTTTAAGCTTCCTGCGGGAGATTTCACTTGTCAGGTTTGCATAGTAAACTAACGATTGATAAGACGATGTCAGAGGAATTGGTGCACAAAATTATCGTCACTCACCAATCAGTACTGTCACTCTCTATTGTGACAAAGTGGAGCAGTTGTAAAGCTCTCCATTTGTCCCCCATATGTGTTTACTTTATTTTGCACATTATACACATTATTTTGTTTCTATGTATTTGCTTCCATTTGCTATTTGTCAAGTAACATTGCTTCACTCACTATCCCGGGTTTGTTTGTGTAAGCGTTCTGTTGCCGGCAAATTAACATTCTGCAAATTAAGACAAATACTAAGTTATGTTTCTTTATATTTTATTATGTTACAGATTAAGTCATTTGTTCATACTTACTTTGTTTGTCCTTTCAGTCTTCATGAGGGTCAGGTGTGGGGAAACGCCCGCCTGGCATTTCCTCATTTTAAAATCCTGATGATGTCACACATGACATCAGCGGGTCAAACTAAGTGGAGGGGTTTCTTTTTCCATAGAGATGCTTCATTTTGTTTGTGTTAAGGTTTAAAGGAATTTGTTGAATGTTTTTCCTTTTGTTAATATTGCCATTTAGTTGTGTGAATGTGCATATTAGAAGTTTGTCGAGGTTTTGTGTTTTTAATCATCTGTGTAGAGTTTTACATCCCTCAGTTGAGTGAGTGGTACTGGCTGGGCAATTGGAGGGAAATTGATGGCCCTATTTAAAGCCAGTCTCTATCAGATGTAAGGGAGAGGAGAGGTGAGCTGTGTTACCAGAGCCATGTTATGTTGAGTTTTGTTAACTGAATTGATTTGGGGGGAAGTTTTGTTAAGTTCTATTATATTGAGTTCACTGTAAATAAATTGCTCACCTTGGAAATCTGAAATGCCTGCGTAGTCTGCTTCCCTACCACCTTCCTTGACGTTCGTGTCTGACTACTTCACACCAATCAGTACTGTCGCTCTCTATACACAGTTCGCGTGATTGCAAAGTGAAAGCAAAAAATAACCGCAAATTCAAATGTGATTTCAATATGTCACATATAGGGCTGCTCGATTATGGCAAAAATGATAATCACGATTATTTTCACTGAAATTGAGATTCGATTATTTGATGATATTTATTTAACAATAACAATGTACTGAATAATGGCTTTAAAGATTGTCAAAAATAGTATAAAATAGTGTGCAAATACTGATAACAGTGCAAATGTTTGCAATATAAAAAATAAAATGTAAACATCTATGTTTAGTGAACTTTGCCATGTCGCTCTGTGGTGCAGCTACGACACCAAAGTTTCCACACTATGTCTACTTGATCCACGTCTGACTCCGCAAACCCATAATGTTTCCACACCACTGAAGATTTTTTTACCTCTCTTTTCAACCAACGGCAGTCACTCTCCTCTGTTAGCTCCTCTTAATTGTTGTGCTGCGTGTTCGAAACGCTAAAGTGATATCGATTCATTAAATCCGGGATCGACTTTTAAATATAACTGTGTTTTGCCAGAAATGCCAGATTCTCAGATTAAAGCTCTCAAAACTATTTCAACAACCACCAAACAGCAAATGAGAGCAGGTACACGGACTCCACACAAAGACGTAAACACAGACCCAACGCATCAGAATGAGCTTTGTCTTTCTCGGCTTTCTCACCCGACGGCCCGCAGACGGACACGCTGTCGCAGCTCAGCGATTCTGATGCGTCGGATCCGCTCTGTGTTTACGTCTTTTTGCGCTGATTCTGAGCTGCAGGTTTTGTCTCTCTCCAACCAAAATTCCCCGAGCCAGCAGCAAAAAAGCAGCTTTACATTTGATCAATGTCCTCATGAATTCCCTCTGAGTTTTGCTGTTTTGCTTCCACCACGATAAAAATCACACTTCATGCACAGCTCTCTCTCTCTCTCTCTCTCTCTGTGTAATTCATGAACAGTTTCCCGTCTCAAATCTCTTTTTTCTGCATTATTCATTCTCTTATCACCCACCAGTCTACCGTTGCTTACAGCGCTGTCAGCCGTGGTCTTTTTCTTTTCTTTTTTGTTCACTTAAATGACCTCGGGCAAGAAAGCCTATTTTCTGCTGTTCAATACTGAAGAAATTTAAACTTTTAAAATTTTGCAGAATATTGCAGAATATTTTTAAGGTTATCTGCTATAAAAAACCAGACCAGGAAAATCTCCTTCATGTTTTTCTGTTTTATTCTCAGTTACTTTGACACAAAGGCATCTGCTGTGATGTTCACAATTCTGATGAAGTCTCACATGTATCAGTACTGATAAATGATCAGAATTGTAATATTTCTGACAGTCTGAGGCTAAATTGAATCCAGTCAGGACTTTGAGATTCGGAATCGAATGGATTATAGAAATCAGTGATGATACGCAGCACCGGTGCAACCATGGCAAAAAGTCTAGAGTCCTGTTCTACAAAAATGGACGAGTTAGAAAGACTCCTTAGTCCCAGCAGTGTCTGATCAAACCGATCCTCTGTTGAGGAGACAACGCTGTTTCTCCATCGTGGTCACATCTGGAGATCAAAGGTCAAAGCAGCGCTGCTGAAGGTCAAAGGCTAACTGAACCCTGAGTGTCCTGATCAGATCATGTTCTGTAGATGATGAGATGTTCACAGTGAGGAACATGACTCTACAGCTGCTGAACCTCTGTCTGCCTCTCTAACATGCTCTTTCTATGCCAGCCAATTAAAAAGGAGCTCATTTTATTAACGTGGTTCATTTTCTCAGTTTAAACATTTGCCATGTTTTCTCTCTTCTATTGTGAGTTAAATATGCTCAGTTGTTATTTACATATTTCATCGTCCAGTGTTTTTGTACAGTTGGGTGGATTCAGTCCTGGTCGTCTCTCTGGCTCAGGTCCTGGAGCCATCGTCTCTGGACAAACCGGGATCTGAGTGATTCATCTGACCTGTGAACTCTGACCCTCTTATGAAGAAACAGCTGGCTCCACAGCAGCTGGATCCACAGTAACTGGGTCCACAGCAGCTGGGTCCTCAGGTTTAATCTGGTAGCTTTCCTGACCCGGCCCACCCAGGAGCTGTGACTCCTCCCAGTCTCAGCGGTCAGGTGGATGCTGTGAACAGCACTGCACACTGACATGAACAGGGGGAAATGTTTGTATCTGTATCTGCTGAATACACTCAGTGATGGAGCCTCATAGCTCACACAGGTCAGATCGACAGTCAACCTTTAGGGATTTCCTTACCTGGATCACTGAGCGTGCATCAGCATCATTTTTACATGGAAACATGTATGATTTTGGTTCAACACAAAGCTGTGTTTATTCAGCAGTGACCATGCTATTGGGTAAGAAAGTATCCTGAAGTATCAGTGGGAGGGTTTACAGGTTTATCTTCATCGTCCAGACCTCAGTAACAAATTTAAAGATGATGAAGTTAGTTTTTCACCTCGTATGCTGAGGTAAACTTACTGACTTACACATCAGAGCTCCACAGTGTCACAATCTGCAACGACAGATCAGCTGGAGAGAGGAGGAGGAGACAAATATAGACAACTGAGCCGAGAATGAGGTTAAACAGAAAGACAGTCATTTATTGAGGCTGGAATGTTGACATACATAAAATGTGAAACCGAGACTGGACTCACTGATTAAACTGGGGAAAATAAAGCAAAAAAAACAAGGAAAACTGGAACATGACATGAGAGACACAGAGGAAAACAGACACAATATACAGTAAGCACACATGGTAATTAGGGAGACCTGACGACACAAAGGAAGCAAAACTACAAAAACTGAACACAGGATGTGACACTGTCAAAGTAAAACAGGAAACACTAATTCACACAACATGACACAGGAGACGAGAGGGAAGAACGGAAGAACTAGAAGAAGACAACGGGAAGAGACGCACGTGATGGACTGGAGAGAATGTACAGGAGGCACAATACAGACAGAGGAGACATGTAGTGAAAACATGAAACAAAGGGAGATGAGACACAGGAGACATAACTTAACAGAGGAGAGACTTACACAGGAAACAGGGATGAAGAGATAAACTCAAACCTAACTAATCCACACTGACAGTAAACTTTAGAACTTTGCTCCAATACAGCAAAAGAGGAACCAAGATACAGAAATACTGCAGATGCTGGTACCCTGACACACAGTCTGCAGCTCAGAAGGCATGCTCAGTGGTGACATCATCAGTGACATCATCACCATCTTCAGCCAGTCCCTGACCTCCTCTATCACGCTGGATCATCTCCATGGAGACGGCCGGTTTGTTCGGTGTCTTCCTGCTGCAGCAGATGGACAGCAGCAGACCAGTGGAGATGCAGTACGGACAGAAGACCACTAGATGGCAGAAGAGCCTCAGCACAGACTCACATGGAGGAGGAGAAGCTGAAAGAGGAGGACACAGAGGAGGAGTCAGAAGGTCTTTATTACTCAAATTACATCATGAAGTACTTTGAATCCTGCATACTGTAGACATAGAGCTGCCTGTTATAACCACACAGAGCCTTGGACATCTTGCTGTAAGTAAATTTGCACTGAAGGTCAGCCTTGTATCTACAGCTCTGACCTTTGACCCTCAGGTGTACATGTTTGTGGGTCAGATCTGGCCCAAACCTGTGGGTGTTGCAGGCCAAGGTTACATTGTTAGAACTGTGGTTTTATGGTCTTTGTAGTTCCTCGTGTGGAAGACAGGTTTTTTCTTAGTGTTCAAGGCCCTTTGAGTGAGTGTGGACACACCAAGAGACTGAATTCCCCTCAGAGTTTCATAAACTTTGAAAAATTTGTTATAATAAAAAAAGAATTAAAAAACTCCTACAGTCAGAAGAAAATGTTAAAAAGCTGTTCAAAGAACAGCAGCTCAAGCAGGAAAAACTAAACAGAAGTTAAAGCTTTGTTTATCAGCTGTAAACAGTCAGTCAGATAAAGGAGAGAAGAAGAAGAAGAGGCTGACCGAGGATTGTTAGACATGATGATGGAGCAGCGACTGCAGAGCACCTACATCACCTCAGAGTTCCTGTTACCTTCAACTCACCTGTAGAAACGGTCAGAGCAGACAGCAGCAGCACACACACACCTGCAACAGGACAGAGGTTACTAAAGGTCACCAAAGGTCAGAGGTCATGATGAGGACAGACAGGTGTAGGAACATCAGCTCACCTGCAGCAGTCAGCAGAAACAGGCCTGAAACTGAAGAACACACTGATCAGAGATCAAATGGTCACATGACCAAAGAGAAGCATTCAGACTGCAGTGATTGGTTACTGTTCCCACACATCAATAACCCACAGCGCCCTCCAGTGGTGGAAACACAGATAATACATGAAACATGAAGGAGACTCACAGCAGAGGCAGACGCTCCGTCTCAGACAGCCGTCACCTCCACAGCTCCACAGGTCTGCTCCCCGACCTCCTACATCACACAGAGAAACATCAGCACAGGAGGAGTAATGGTGCACATCAAACTCATGTGATGGTTTGTGCTGACAGCGTGATGGTGTTTGTCAGACAGTAGGAAGTGCTGTGAACTTGTTGTTCCTGCAGACTAGAGCAGGACGATATGACCAAAAATATTTATCACGATATCCATTTGAAAATTTGCGATAACGATATAACTAAAATTGACACTAGACAAAAACTCCACAACTTTATTAGTGCAAAAAAAAAAAAAATCAATGTATTTCCACTCAAATAAGTAGCTTTTTAAAGTGCATTAAAGTTATATAAAAAATTAACAGTGCAAATGCAATTCCTTGCTGACAGTTTAACCAAAAGGCATTTCCAGTGGAAACTGGCCGACATATCCTCAGCATAACCATGTATAATATCCACAAAACTTAAAAAGAGGTTATACACACACAATACGGTAATATTATGTTGAAGCACAGAACGTATCAGTCTGCGAGGTGCCTCCCACGATAGCCGTAATGCTCCAACAATCCATCAAGCGGTGCGGTTTCGTAGCTTAGCAAAGCCGTGCTGAAACCTTTGACAGACTTTCGAGCGCCGTGTACATAAAATAATTTCGAGGTGAGTAAACACAACCAGAATTCATACATAAGGCACACGGGATTATAAGGGACACTGTCGATTTTCAAAAAATCAAAGGATTGATTTTAAGTGTGCCGTATTTTCCAAACAACACAGTAATAACGACGGCCCGCTAGCATGCTCTATCAAAAATAGTGCTTTGTTGTGTATCTGACGGACAAAAAATAAACCAGTACCACACCACTGAAGTTGCAGCATTTTTACAAACCAATTCTGGTTCATCCGTTTCATTCAACGATCCACTTTCGCTCTTCTCATTCTCCGTTGCCGCCACGTGCGTATGTAAACAAAGGCACTGCGCATGCACGCTTTACCCATATTCTATCGCGATATTTCATTTTCCTATCGTTGCCCAACATTACACCGGTATTACCATGAACGGTATGATATAGCCCAGCCCTACTGCAGATACACGAGTGGAAGGAAACCTGGGACCAGCTGAATGTGTGATGTGTAAGCACAACTCCTCTGTTTTCAAACGCGCAAACATTATTGTTCCAACTCATCCTGCAGCAGGTTTTAAAAGAGTTGATGGGAGCGCGGCTGCTCTCGTCAGCTTTAAGGGATAAAGGAACAAGACTTTTACTTCTGTGCAGGTTTATCACCTTTTAGTTTACTGCAGAGGAACAGAACTCCACCCAGAACCAGAACCAGGAGAACCACGGAGACCAGACCTGCTACAACTGGGACCAGGAGGGAGGGAGGAGGAGGAGGAGAACAGGGAGGATGTGTAAAAGGAGTTTCTACAGGAGGAGCAACGTTTGTGGAGTTGCATGGAGGAGGAGGACAGTGAGGAGGAGGATGGATGATGGTAGGAGGATCTGCAGGAAAGATGATGAAGATGGTTCAGTCAGTTTATTATCAGGTCACAATGTTACATCAGGTTTTTTTAAAAAGGAAATTATTTTAGTGCCCTGACCTCTGACCCTCAGTCTGCTCTGAGGAGAAGGTGGATGAATATCAGTAAAACACGAGTAGAGACCTTCATCAGACCGCTGGACTTTAGAGAGAATCCACTTTCCTTCAGGTCCAGATCCAAGTGTAACATTATCTCTGATGAAGTAAGATTTTCGTCTTTCTCCCTCTTTGGGTGTACAGCACAAAGTGACATCACTTCCTGTCATGACAGGAAGTGCAGGAATCTCCAGGATCACACCTCCTTCTGTCCAGCAGAGACACAAACAGAGTGACACAGAGACAGACAGAAACAGAGACACAGCTGGAACATCTGTCTGTACCTGAGACACTGATGGAGACTTCATCACTCTGCTGTCCAGATGAGTTTACACACAGGAAATTTCCACCAGTGGAGAGACCGAAAACACAGAAGGAACTGTAAACCCTACTAAACTCTGAAGCAGCTGCTCCACAGTCCTCAGTGAGGTTTCCTCTGGTCCTCTTCACTGTCCATCCATCAGCTGTCTGTCCATCATCAACACAACTCAGATACACTGAAGATCCTCTGAAGACCTGCTGAAGGTTTGGACTGACAGACAGAGTCACTGGAGGACACACACACACACACACACACACACACAGACACACACAAACACACACACACACACACACACACACCCACACACAGAGTAAGTGTATTTGTGTTCTTGTTGGAGTCTCACTGATTGTTTTCACTTCCATCAACTCACCTGCAGAAACAGTCGGTGCAGACGGCAGCAGCACACACACACCTGCAACAGGAGGACAGAGGTCACTAAAGGTCAGAGGTCACAAACAGGCAGACCACAGTCCGGACCCAGACCCTGTCAGATCCAAACCAACAACCAATTCAGATTTTCCAACCTGCAGTCAGCTGATGTGACTAACTTCCAACATCACCAGGCTTTATGTCAGAAAGGACATAAACCACGTTGTTTCATCAAATGATCAGACAGAGTTCCCACACAGGAACACCATTTTGGGTTTGGTTCAAATTGTGCTCATAAATATTTTGCACTTGTAAATCAGACTGCCTAGTAGTGAAGTGAGTTTGGTAACCTTGTTAACCAAAATATCTGAAAACTCCGTTTGTGCATACATAGATGAGAATGTGTGTGTGTAAAAATATGTACACAAGTTACAATGTTTTAGTTTAGGTCCCCTTGGAGGGTCCTAAGGACATTTTGTGTCCTTTGCGTTGTTTGAGTTTAAATCATCTTCACTGTGTTGAGTGGAATATACCCAAATTTATCAAACAATTTTTTTAAATTTTTTTTTTCTAATTGCGGTCTAAGTTCATTAAATTAACCTAAAATGGCTAAGCTACAGAAATGCATCCACCTTTATGCCTATGTACAAAAAGTGTCCCATTGAAAACCATTATGAATGCTATTTTTCACCCCAAATTTATAATAACATAAACAAATGCAATTCTGGACTTAAGGATTTTTCTAGGGAGTAGGGGGCTTAAATTTGTAATGTTTTTATTTGACCAGCAGGTGGCGCCATTATATCACATTTAAAACGTGCAGCACTTTTCTGCCCTTTCTGCAATGGCTTATGTGTCACTTTTAATGCTAGATAACTGCAGGAGTGCTTTAAAAAAATAAATAAAGGTCTTTTTGCCTAAAACACAAACGTGTTTGTGTCTGTTTCTAACTTTAGAAAAAGTATTTCTGTGTCTGAAGTCAGAAGTCTTTTCTATTTTAAGTCCACACTGCAATACAAATAAATCTAATATAAAAGCAAGAACAAAAAACAAATTAGACTATTTTTATTTCAAGCTCAGTTTGTTTATGCAGGTGCACTCCAGCAGAGTTTATAAGAATAAGCTGTAGCGCAGGAGTAGGCATTTTAGCCATGGCATGCTATTACAACACGGAGGAAGTTGTGGATATCCTAATGTGCTCTGACAGCGAGGATCGCTCCTTGTCACCCGCCGACGATTCCGGTGATGACGTAGAGGATTCGTCCATACACACTGATCAGCTGGAGTCCTCTTCGAAATCGTCTTCTGGAGTAAGTAAGTAAGTAAGTAAGTAAACTTTATTTATTAAGCGCTTTTCACAGATATACAATCACAAAGCGCTGTACATAAATATTAAAATAAACAATAAAATCAATAGACAATGTACACAATATAAAAGATCAAATGTAAATAATGTAAAAATATAAAATAAGTAAATCAACAAAAGGCTTGTTTAAACAGAAAAGTTTTTAACTGTTTTTTAAAAGAATCCACAGAGTCAAGCAAACGTAACTGTAGTGGTAAATTGTTCCACAGCCTTGGTGCAACAGACTCAAAGGCTCTGTCCCCTTTTGTCTTCAGTCGTGTACGGGGAACAACTAAGAGACTCTGAGTCTGTGAGCGGAGATGACGAGCAGCAGTGTATTTTATAAGAAGCTTGGATAAATAATCTGGGGCCTGGCCATTTGGTGCTCTGTATGTTAAAACAAGAATTTTAAAGCGAATTCTAAACTCTATTGGGAGCCAATGTAAAGAATATAAGATGGGAGTGATGTGAACACGCTTGGTAGAACGAGTTAGTAGTCTGGCTGCTGCGTTTTGTATTGCCTGGAGGTGAGAGAGAGATGATTTATCCAAGCTAGTAAACAGGGAATTGCAGTAATCTAAGTGTGATGACGCAAATGCATGAATGAGTTTTTGCAGTTCAGCTGAGGAAATCATATGTCGCAGTTTAGATATGTTTCTTAAATGATAGAAACAGGAACGAGACAAAGATTTTACATGAGAGTCGAGGCCCAGAGAAGAGTCAAATATTACTCAGAGATTTCGAATATTTGACTTGACAGATGGACAGAAGGAGGCAAGAACCTGACTGATTTTAGAATGTAGCTCAGGAGGAGCTCTGATCATGGTCTCGGTTTTGTTAGTATTTAGAACGAGGTAGTTGCTTGAAAGCCAATCAGAAACCTGGGTTAAGCACTAGACTAGGGTGGACAGCCTATCCAGCTGGTGAGGCTTAAAAGACATATGGAGCTGAATGTCATCAGCATAAAAATGATAAGACAGGTCGCTAAAAGATTGAATGATACCAGCTAAAGGAAGTATATAAAAAGAAAATAGTAATGGACCTAAAACTGAACCCTGTGGGACACCACAGGTCAGGGCGGCAATGTCAGAGGTGAACCTGTCAGTCCTAACAGAAAAGGTCCTGTCTGATAAGTAGGAAGACAACCAGTCTAGGGCAGAGCCAGATATACCAGCAAAAACCTTGAGCCTGTTAAGTAGGATTTTGTGATCGATGGTGTCAAAGGCTGCGCTAAGATCGAGCAAAATGATCACAGAACAATTCCCTGCGTCAGATGCCATTAACAGATCATTATAGACTCTTAGGAGAGCGGTCTCTGTAGAGTGCTGCTTTTGAAAGCCAGACTGAAAAGGGTCAAGGATGTGTAGTTTACATAATAGAGACCTGAACTGATTTTCAACAATTTTTTCAAGTAATTTACTTAAAAATGGCAATTTTGAGATAGGTCGGTAATTACTAGTAGAGCTAGGATCAAGGTTCTGTTTTTTTTAACAGAGGGGTTACCTCAGCATGTTTAAAATAAGATGGAACACAGCCTTGCCTCAGTGAACTGTTGATGATGAATAGTAAAGTGGGACCAATGCTGGTGATAGACCCAGGCAGGACAGAGTGAGGTAATATATCTACAGAGCATGAAGAGGATTTCATTTTACCTAAAACTATAATTAAGTCATTTAGTGTGATTGGAGAAAAGGAGGTAAATGATCCAAGACAGCAAGGGGTGTCTTCATAAGGGGAGGCACTTGAGGAAATTTTGGATTTCAAGTCCATGACCTTATTTACAAAGTAATTTAGGAAAGTATTACAATCTTCATCAGAAAGCAGCAGAGCATGCTGGTTTGGAGGAGAAACAATACTGTTGATGGTATCAAATAGAATTCTTGAATTATTTTTATGACGATTTATAAGATTATTGAAGTAAGAGGATCTGGCCTCTTTGACTGACTCATTATATAGGTAAAGTAGTTCTTTAAAGTGCTCACGATGGACAGTCAGACCAGTGGACTTCCACAGACGCTCTGGTTTTCGATAGGAGCGTCGAAGACCACGAGTCTGATTATTTAACCACGGTGTGCGTGAATTAAGAAAGCAATAACTGCTTTTGAAAGGAGCAACCTGATTTAGAATGGCAAGACAGTGTTCATTAAAAGAATTAGTTAAAAGCTCAACCTCATTAGAAGAACTTTTAAAATTATAAAGAGAGAAAAACTCAGAAATTGTAGAGTCATCAATAAAGCGCCTGCGCCTAATAGAACCTTGAGGGTGGGACTCTGAATTAACAGATACAGTAAAAGAAACTGACTTATGGTCGCTAGAAAACAACTTCATTTAAGTTCATGTGGTCCAGGAAAACACCACAGGTGAAGACCAAGTCCAAAGTGTGCCCAGCCCTATGAGTAGGCCCAGCTACATGCTGAACAAAGTTGAAAGAGTCCATAATGCTCAGGAACTCCTTAGTGGTATTGTTCGTTGAGTCATCCACATGAATGTTGAAATCGCCAACAATGATAACCTTGCCCATTTTAATGGTAGAAGTTAAAAGGTCTTGTAGGTCTGACAGAAAAGAAGCAGCAGACCCAGGTGGACGATAAATTAAAATGCCGTATATGGGCTGTTCTCTTCCAATTTTTATCATAAGCATCTCAAAAGAGTTGTAGCAGCTTGAGGAAATCATCTGGCATAAAAAAGTCTTTTTAAAAATTACAGCTGTTCCACCTCCTCGTCCAGATATCCGAGGTGCACAGAGAAATGAGCAGTCAGCGGGACAAAGCTCTAAAAGATGTGAGACTTCATTCTCACGTTGCCACGTCTCAGAGATAAACATGAAGTCAAGCTTCTCGGAGCAGAACAAGTCATTTAAAATATAAGACTTATTGGGGATTGAGCGGGCATTAATTAACATCCATTTAAGGCTGCGACTCACCAGGACAGGGGTAGAGTTTCCAAGGAAAGTGTCCGCGCTATGCGCTAAACCGCGCAGCAAAACAGGGTTCCTGCCGCGTTGAGGCTTGGGTTTCCATGCTTTCAGATGACAGCCTGGGTGGTACTCATAGTGGGTTGTGGGGATTAATCCGGTTCCGACAAATTTCAGTCGAATCTCACCGGTAGCAACCCAGAAATAGAGCCCCCGAAGGTCCATCTCTTTCCGGAGACGACGGAGCAGGACGTAAAGGCCGGCTCGCTTCCCCCGCTTTCTCCGACGAGGCCTCTGAAGCAAAAATGAGCTAACCGGCAAGAGTGGAGGTAGACCTGGTGTTGCGTCGTGCTCTAACGGCGATAGGAAAACAGCCTCGTTTCGTTGACTCTGAAAGTTATCCATTGCAGATTTGATCGCTAGCAACGCATGACGATCATAAATCCGAAGGGAGGTGACACCAGAAAGAACTGTAACAAAAACACTTGCATAGCATATAAAATAAACAAACACTCGGACGAAGGCAGCGGCACAGCCAAACACAGGCGCCATCTTGACCTTCCCTGAGATGAGATGAGAGATGAGAGCGAAGGGGAGATGCATGACAAAGCAGCGGGATAGACCACGAAAAATGGAAAGATAGTATGGTCTCCCACAAGTACCGAGACGCTGCGCTACCTCCCAGCAGCCATGGGGCTTATTCCAGGACCTACCCACTACACCGCCGCCCGGATAATTGACCCGATCTCCAGCTTCATGTTGTTCCTCACAGATGAGATCATGCATCATATTGTTGCTTTGACTAACCCCCACGGCAGACGCACAATGAAAGCCTGGCGAGTTTTGGACATAGACGAAATCCAGGTTTATGTGGGGCTCATCGTTTACCGGTCAAAACATGAATCTACCATCAGCCTCTGGAACATTTTCCGGGCAAGGATGTCCCACAAAAGGTTTTGTTACATCTCCAGGGCAATGCGATTTGATGACAAGCTCTCCCGACCTAGACGCCACAATGACAAGTTGGCTACATCGCGCCAGGTATGGGACATCTGGACATCACGCCTGATGATGCTGTTCAGCCCCGACCGAGACCTTACTGTAGATAAGCACCTGGTCCCGTTCAAAGGCAGGTGCAGCTTTAGGAAGTACATGCCAAAAAAAACAGCCAAATATGGCACCAAGATTTGGGCAGCATGTGATGCGAAAACATCGTACGCCTGGCGGCTGCAGGTGTACACGGGGATAGCAGCTGGCGGTCGACCCGAAGTTAACCAAGGGATGAGGGTGGTGCTGCAAATGACCGAGGGGCTACAGGGACACGTTATCACGTGTGATAATTTTTTCCCATCATATGCACTGGCGGAGGAACTGCTGAAGAGGAAACTGGCACATGTGGGCACAATTTGCCAGAATAAGCCTGTAATTCCACCTGTTTTGCGCCAGGCAAGAGGGAGCGCAATCTACTCATACACCTTTGCCTTTACAAAAAAGCACACACTCGTCTCCTACATTCCCTGACAGGGCAAAAACTGTGCTTCTGCTCAGCACCAAGCATCGCAGTCCGGAGGTCACCGATGAAGACAAAAGAAAGCCCGTGATCATTGGAGATTACAAGCGATGCAACGGAGGTGTCGACAACCTGGATAAGGTGGGTGTCATTACGCATCAGTTGCGGACAGTTTATTAATTCATGCTTATATATTCTTGTGTAAAATATACAAAGGTTTTATGTTTTCGTTTTTTGTTGTTGTTCTTTTGTTAGGTTGTTGGCACCTACACATACAGGAGGCAGACAAATCGCTGGCCAATGTGTTTTATGGAAAATATTTAAGTTTTATGGGGTTTTTTGGGTTTTTTCGGCTAAAATAAACTCTCATGTAAAGAAACTGGGATTTAAAGGGTTAAAACCAGAGATGGGTAATGTGTTACTGTAATTTGATTACATTTTTCAAGTAACGAGTAATGTAAGGGATTACTATTGCAAAAACGGTAATTAGATTACTGTTACTTTCACGTAGGAACGCTGCATTACTGCATTACTAAAACCGTGATTTTTTGCGAGAATGTCTCATGACATTGACATAAGCGAGTGTGACGTTCGTGACAACAGCTGTGTGCAGATCAACAATGGATAATATATCGAGTGCGGGAGAGAGTATGAGCGTGCAGCGTTTAAAGCGTGGAAGTACTGACCTTACTTTGAGTTTGATTCCATAAAAAGCGACAAAAACATTAGTGTCCGTTGTGCGTGAAAAGAAAACTTCTTTTTACAGCAAAAAAAAAAACCCTAAACGTCCAAGCAAGCACCGAGTGCGCTACGACGTAATGGGAAACTCACAGAGAAACTCGCAGATTCTTCAACTGACCGCTGTGGCACACCTGCACCAGGGTAAACCTCCGCCTACCCCAGTCCTGCTTTATAGGTGAAAATAGAGCAACAGGACCTCTAGTCTTTGATTTGATTTATTTTCTGCTGTATTTTACTTGCATCTATTTGAAAGAGTGAGTGTAAACATAAAAAAAAAAAATATTTTATGTGCTGGAATGTGCAGAAAATAGGTTTATATGTTAAACAAATTTCGTCCAGTCAGAGAATGTTGCATATAATTAAATTTTTGCTTGATGCATAAAGTTAAAAGATTTAAAGTCTTAAAAAGAGACTTTTCCATTTGATTACATTTTGTATGATGGATTATGCAGAAAAAGTAGAATTGGGCTGAAAGATCTATCGCTTTATATAAATGTAAATGTAACATATGACCTGCATCTTCTTAACCTCTGTATTTATTTTAATTCTTTGTGGCAACTTATACACATGACATTAAACTCTTACAAGTCTAGAAAAGGAGCTGTTGGACAGAAAGACATCAGCTGAGTGGGAAGTATTTTGGTCACAGTTTACTTCCCGCAATATATTAGTAGCTGTCACATTTATATTAATCTGAACTTTAATCATACTTTAGATCAAACTGTTTTACTTGCTGTTTTATTTGTGCTTTGGTTTCCTGTCTTCTGTTATTAGACCTGAGATGTGACTGCTCTGTGCTGTTGGTAATGATTCCAGTTAATCCTACAAGACATGCTGTGTAAGTAAATACAAACAATGACAGTTTGGTCTGCATTTATTCAAAGATCATATCCCACAGACTTAGTTTAGAGGGTCCACACTGTTTGCACTGTATATAGTGAAGTCTGCAAGTTTTTAAACAGTGAAATTAGTTTTGTGCCCAAATTATTCTGCAGATCATCAGAATAAGTTATTGGCCATGTTTGCAGAGCCCTTTTTAAAAATGTGCTTTCATGACATTATTGTGTGTTGGGTGGTGGTCAGAGCTATCAGTGAATGTCACCTCTCTGGTGGGGGTGGAGCCTGAGATTCAGTCTAAATTGAGTTATGTTCCATAGCAAATGCAGAAAAACATGTTTTAATAAAGCAAATAATAATAATGGATTGGATTTATATAGCGCTTTTCGGGGCCCTCAAAGCCCTTTACAATTCACTCTCACATTCACACACTGGTGGAGGCAAGCTACAGTTGTAGCCACAGCTGCCCTGGGGCAGACTGACAGAGGCGAGGTTGCCATATCGCGCCATCGGCCCCTCTGGCCATCACCAGTAGGCGGTAGGTGAAGTGTCTTGCCCAAGGACAACCTTCTGGTTACTAGTGGTGCAACCAATCAAAAATCTCACGGTTCGGATCGGATCACGGTTTTAAAGTCACCGATCGGATCAGCCAAAATAGAAAAAAAAAGACAAAAATTCTACTCGCTGTTTACTTATTTAAGTATTTTTTTGTCTATTAAAAAAACATTCAACTGAAGACTCATTCCAAGCACTTATATAAAAACAAATTAAGGTGCAATATGGACATTATGGACCATGCTGGGCAGCCTCTGCATCCTCTGCACACGGCCATAAACAACCAGAGGAGTCTGTTCAGTGACAGGTTGCTTCTCCCAAAGTCAAGGACCAGCAGACTTAAAAAGTCCTTTGTCCCACACGCCATCAAACTGTTTAACTCCTCGCTGGAGGGGAAACGGGGACAGAGGAGGGGGAACAAGTAGCTGTAGTGCCTTTTCACTGTGCAATAGTTTTTGTTAATATCCAACGGTGTAATAGACTCACAATACTTGAAGTGTGCCGTTCCCTTGTATTCTTATTCCTATTTATTCTATTTATCCCTTTTGTATAATCTGTATTTATATATGTGTATATATGGTATATTTCTGCTCACATTCTGCAGCTTCTGTCAGTGCTGTGCTACTGGAAACTGAATTTCAGTTTGAACCCAACCGAGGGATAAATAATTTTTCATCTAATCTAATGTAATCTATAGGTCAGTACAGGGCTTTGTATCTACAGTACCACTCCGCTGTGATATAACGAGCGGCCACGGTCACGTGGCTTTCCATTGCCCTGGAGCTCCACCCATTTGAGCAACAGAAGATGCCTGGGACAGTTCAGCCATAACTTTAAACTTCTCCTGCTCATACATGCTTGGAAGGATCTTGTCTAGTGATGGGATTTCCGGCTCTTTTTAGAGAACCGGCTCTTTCGGCTCGGCTCACTAAAAAGAGCCGGCTCTTTCGGCTCCGAACCGGCTCTTCAGGTTGTTTTGTTGCTTTAATTAATTTATTATTACAATAATATAAAATTATGCACAAAAGGAATTACTAATGTAAAAAAAAGTGGTTTTATTTATATGTGTTTATATATAAATATATACAGTGGCCTCTAGAGACACGTACAAACTCCAAAAAGCAAACTCTAAAACACATTTCTAGCGTTAACTGAACTTCCAAAACAGAGCTACCTAGATCACTTAAATTACACAATTGAAAGCATATGTTTATTGTTTGTGTATTTAAACACAAGCACTCATATATATTCAAATAAGTAAAAAAAAAGTTCATTTACCTCTTACTACCACACACCAGTCGTTGGTACTTGCTGGCTTGTGTAGCCTCTAGGTAACAAAAGCTCAACACTGCGCCTAGCATTGTGGAGCACTTCTGTTGTCTTTTGTACGTGTTTTGGAGTTTTTACGTGCTTCTGAGGCTACGTCCACACGTACACTGGTATTTTTGAAAACAGAGATTTTCCGTTTTCATTTTAAAAAATAATCCCGTCCACATGTAAATGCAGAAATGAAGGAAAACGCTGCTAGTAGCATGCCAAAGCAACAGGTGCCGATATATTCCTAAACGTGTAGAAATGTTGGCCAATCAGAAGTCTAGAAGCCTCGGTGGGAAATAAACAAAGATGGGGCATAGAAGCAGAACCGAGTCGTATGTGTGGAGGGACAGTAACTGTGTGTGTATATGTAAGCATTTAAACACTGCGGAGAGTACAATTAACAGTAACAGTATTGTAGAAATTCATTTCACCGAAACAAAACAGTGTGACGTCAAAAAAGGCGCACATCTTTGACGCTGCGTTTTCTCCGTTTTCCACATCCACTCGTGAATGCAAAAACGGAGTTTTCGAAAATACCCACCCTGACAGGCATTTTTTAAAAATGTCCGTTTTCAAAAATACCGGGTACGTGTGGATGTAGCCTGAGTTTTTATGTGTTTTGGAGTTTTTATGTGTTTTGGAGTTTTTATGTGTTTTGGAGTTTTTACGTGCTTCTGAGTTTTTACGTGTTTTGGAGTATGTACGTGCTTCAGGGTTTGTACGTGTTTTGAAGTTTGTACGTGCTGCTTTGTCTCTAGGGGCCACCGTAAATATACTTTTATTTAATCACTCCACATAAAATGTAATAAATAAATCATATAATACAAAAACCAACTAGTCACTGTTCAACTTTTAACTATTTAAATTTTCAGCTTTTCCTTTTAAACAAATTTAAAATGAAACAACACAAAACACTGCAAACCACAACACAATTAAATATAAATTAAGATATGAAAAAAAAGATGCATATTCTCTGTCATATGGGCCTGCATGAATAAACTTTCTGAATCCTTTATCATGAATACTATACCTTTTTAATGTGATGTTGTTGTCCCTGGCTCTCTTTCTCTGTCTCTCCCTCCCGCTCTGTTCCTCTGCTACTGCGACTGTAACTACCGCCCCTCCCCCCTCTGCCCAGCGCAAAGCACAAGGCTCGCGTGCGGAGTGAAGCGGAAAAAAAAGTGCGAGAGAGAGAGGGTGAGAGAAAGAAAAAACACCCCACGGCTCGCGATAAGGAGCCGGCTCGCGTCGTTCACTTCAAAGATCCGGCTCTAAGAGCCATTTCGTTCACGAACAACCCATCACTAATCTTGTCACTGAAGTGGACGCGCAACGAGATATCATAGCGTGGCTCAAGCACGTTCATCATCGTTTGAACTCCTTGTTTTATACAACAGACGACGGCCTCCCGTCTGCAGCTAAACACCCCATTAGCTTTTAGCTTTAGCCCGGTCGGACTGGGCAGCAAAGGGCTGCTTAAATGCTGCAAACTCCTCTGCTCCCCTACTTGGACCGCTAGCGCTGACCATAACTACCGCTTGACAGACTGACCACGCGCACCATACGCATACTTTTTTTTCTTTTTCGAATCTTCGGATCACGTGCGTACCGAACCGTGGAGTGGGATCGGTTCGGATATCAGATCAATCGTGATCCGTTGCACCACTACCGTTTACAAAACAAAATGTCAACTCTTTGAGCCACGATCGCCCCAAATAAGTTGTTGTTCTAAAGAATCTGGTTGTGTGCTTGCAGGACACCAGCAGAGATGAGTCCTCCATCACAGATGGTCGGTCAGTGAACTGCAGGTCGAAGGTCATTGGATCTCCAGCCCACATCCACTGCCACTGTACTGAAGGGAAGTTAAAGACTTTCTGCTGCACTTACATTTGGATCACCTCGATTCATGAGAGTCATTCAGGCAGTGATGCCTGGACTGGAAACAAGCATCCTTAAAATATTACAACACACCAGCTCCTGTGTTTGAATGTAAAACAAATGTGTTGTTTGATCTGGAGACTGAACAATAAATACATTTTATTTTGATTACAGAAGTAATGTAACTACAAAACACCTGAAGACTTTTCAGCAAGTTTTTAGGACATCCTGATAATAACGAATTACAGTAGTCCAGCCTGGAAGTAATAAATGCATGAACTAATTTTTCAGCATCACTCTGAGACAGGATATTTCTAATTTTAGAGATGTTGCGCAAATAGAAGAAAGCGGTCTTACATATTTGTTTAATATGTGCGTTGAAGGACATATCCTAGTCAAAAATGACTCCAAGGTTCCTCACAGTGTTACTGGAGGCCAAGGTAATGCCATCCAGATTAAGAATCTGGTTAGATACCATATTTCTAGAGACCACAATATGTACGTCTCCCACAGTGTGTGTCTGACAAGGTGATCAGTAACACAGGGGCACCACAGGGGACTGTCCTCTCCCCCTTCCTCTTCACCCTCTACACCACGGACTTCAGCCACTGCACAGAGACCTGCCATCTTCAGAAGTTTTCTGATGACTCAGCAGTGGTTGGATGCATCAGCAGGGATGATGAGACAGAGTACCGGGCTGTGGTCGACTCCTTTGTCACGTGGTGTGAGCAGAATCACCTGCAGCTCAACGTGGCAAAGACCAAAGAACTGATCGTGGACTTCAGGAAGACAAGGAAACACTTGACCCCTGTTTCAATCCAGGGGGTCAGTGTTGACATTGTGGAGGACTATAAATACCTTGGAGTCTACATTGACAATAAACTGGACTGGGCTAAAAACACCAAAGCACTCTACAGGAAGGGCCAGTGTCGTCTCTATTTTTTGAGGCGACTGAGGTCCTTCAACATCTGCCAAAAAATGCTGAGGATTTTCTACGAGTCTGTTGTGGCCAGCGCGATCCTCTATGCTGTGGCATGCTGGGGGAGCAGGCTGAGGGTCGCAGATGCCAACAGACTCAATAAACTGATCCGTAAGGCCAGTAATGTTGTTGGGATGGAGCTGGACTCCCTCAAGGTGGTGTCGGAGAGGCGGATGCTGTCCAAAATAAAGACAATGTTGGATAACACCTCCCACCCACTCCATGACATGCTGGTCAGTCACAGGAGCACGTTCAGTGAGAGACTGAGAGTACCGAAAAGCACCACTGAACGTCACAGGAAATCATTCCTGCCTGTGGCCATCTCCCTGTATAATGCATCTGCTTAACATACTGGTTACTGCCACAACTACACGGTTCTTTCCCGCTATTTATTATTGTGTGACTTATGTTTCTTTCCTGCTATTTATTATTGTGACTTATGTCTATATATATATAGATATACAGTTAAGCCCATAATTATTCATACCCCTGGCAAATTTTGACTTAAAGTTACTTTTATTCAACTAGCAAGTTATTTTTTGACTGGAAATGACACAGGCGTCTCACAAAAGATAATAAGATGATGTACAAGATGCATCATTGTGGAAAAAAATATTTCTCAGCTTTTATTTACATTTGAGCAAAAAGTATCATGTCCAGAATTATTCATACCATTCTCAAACTGTCACAGTCTCTGGGAAAATCCAAAGTTCCATACCATTCCAAATAGTCAAAGCTGTTCTAAAGCATCCTAATTACCATGATTGATTGGAAATAGCTGTTTTGATCAACTCAACAGATGAAAAACAGCAGCTCTCTGCAGGTGGTCTGTGGACATTCATGGCTAAGACAAAGGAACTCAGTGAGGACCTGCAGCTGTGCATTGTGGCTGCTCACAAGTGAGGAATGGGCTACAAGGCCATATTCAAATGTTTTCAAGTTCCAGTGGCTACAGTGCAAAGTATTATTAAAAACTAAAAGATGTTCCGCACTGTGGAAAATCTCAGAGGACGTTGTCGGAAGCCAAAAGTGAAACCTGTGCTGGCCAGGAGAATAGTGAGAGAGGTGAAAAAGAATCCAAGGATCACCACCAAGGCCATTCTGGTGAATCTGGGCTCTGCTGGTGGCAATGTCTCAAGGCAGACAGTCCAACGGACACTGTTGGGTTCCACGGATGCAGACCAAGGAAAACGCCACTTCTCCAGGCACTTCTAAGGCATGCAAAAGCTCATTTGGCCTTTGCAAATGCTCATCTGGACAAAGAAGAAGGTTTCTGGTCTTCAGTGTTATGGTCAGATGAAACAAAAATTGAATTATTTGGTCACAATGATGTTGCCTTCACTTGGCATAAAAATTGAGAAGCCTTCACCCCAAAGAACACCATCCCCACTGTCAAACATGGTGGTGGGAACCTAATGCTTTGGGGGTGTTTTTTAGCTAATGGACCAGGGAACCTAATCACAGTAAACAGCACCATGAAAAAAGAGCAATACATGAAGATTCTCAACAACAACATCAGGCAGTCTGCAGAAAAACTTGGCCTTGGGAACCAGTGGACATTTTAGCACGACAATGACCCAAAACATACAGCAAACGTGGTGAAGAAATGGTTAGCAGACAACAACATTAACGTTTTGCAGTGGCCTAGCCAGAGTCCTGACTTGAATCCAATTGAGAATCTGTGGAGGGAGCTAAAGATCAGGGTGATGGCAAGAAGACCCTCCAACCTGAAAGATTTGGAGCTCATTGCTAAAGATGAATGGGCAAAAATGCCTGTGGAGACATGCAAAAAGCGGGTCTGCAATTATAGGAAGCTTTTGATTGCTGTAATAGCCAATAAAGGCTTTTTTCTATTGATTATTGAGAAGGGTATGAATAATTCTGGACATGATACTTTTTGCTAAAATATAAATAAAACCTGAGAAATATTTTTTTCCACAATGATGCCTCTTGTACATCGTCTTATTATCTTTGGGGAGAAACCTGTGTCATTTCTGCTCAAAAAAGAACTTGCTAGTTGAACAAAAGTAACTTTAAGTCAAAATTCGGCAGGGGTATGAATAATTATGGGCTTAACTGTATATATATTGTACTATTCTTAGTTAGCGTGTTGTCTGTTTTGTTAATGTTGGTGTATAATGGAGCACTGTAACAAAGAAATAATTTCCCCCAGGGATCAATAAAGTATTCTGATTCTGATTCTGATTCTAAGATTTTCAGGACCGAGTACAATGACCTCAGTTTTATCTGAATTAAGAAGCAGGAAGTTAGCGGCCATCCAGGTCTTTATGTCTTTAAGACATTCCTGCAGTTTAACTAATTGGTGTGTGTTATCTGGCTTCATGGATAGATAGAGCTGCGTGTCATCTGCATAGCAGTGAAAATTTATGCTATGTCTTCTAATGATGCTGCCTAAGGGAAGCATGTATAATGTAAATAGAATTGGTCCTAGCACTGAACCCTGTGGAACACCATAATTGACCTTAGTGGGTGAAGAGGACTCTCCATTTACATGTACAAATTGGAGTCTATTAGATAGATATGATACAAACCACTGCAGCGCAGTACCTGTAATACCTACAGCATGTTCTAATCGCTCTAATAGGATATTATGATCAACAGTATCGAACACTGCACTAAGGTCTAGCAGGACAAGCACAGAGATGAGTCCACTGTCAGAGGCCATAAGAAGATCATTTGTAACCTTCACTAAAGCTGTTTCTGTGCTGTGATGAGCTCTGAAACTCTTCAAATAAGCCATTCCTCTGCATTCCTCTCTAAGCATCAGGCTTTCAAATGAATTAAAAGTCTGTCTTGGTCTTTCATTAATTAATAGGTTGGTGTGAAAAATTGCTGCCACACCGCCCCCTCGGCCTGTGCTTCGAGGTTTCTGGTAGTTAGAATGACTCGGGGGTGTTGATTCATTTAAACTAACATAATCATCCTGCTGCAACCAGGTTTCTGTAAGGCAGAGTAAATCGATTTGTTGATCAATTATTAAGTCATGTACTAACAGAGACCTGGAGGAGAGAGACCTAATATTTAATAATCGACATTTCATAGTTTTACTCTTTGGTTCAGATGTGGATATTGTATTGTTATTTCTTTATTTTTTATGTTTAAGTTGTTTGTTGCTGGTTTTTTGTTTGTTTTTTGTCTGTTTGGGAGCTGACACAGTCTCAATGGAGATGGGTTTTTGGGGCGGTTGCAGGAGGAGAGAAGACAGCCAGCAATTTAAGGAGAACATGCGGCTAAACATGTCACTCCTGGTCTGATTGGGGAGGGGACCAGAGAAAACTACAGAGTCCCACATTGTTTTGCCAAAGTTACACACCGATTCAATATTGATTTTAGTGATCTCCGATTGGCGTAACCAGGTGTCATTACTGCCATCGTGAATTATGATCTTACTGTATTTACATTTACCCTTAGCCAGCAGTCGTAACAGTGATGACAGTATAACTGTTGTTGTTCAGCAGAACAGTGTCCAGGATTTTATATTGTTTTACATTTCAAAGTAAAAGTTGGGCTGATTTAAACACCATTACAAGAAGTGTTGTTAATTATTCTTTTTGAATCACATTTGCATACAGTGTTATATTAATATAAGTTACTACAAGCTGTTCTTTAATGTAGCAGAACTTGACATGTTTGTCAGTGGGTGAACAATCAGTGTTACACAGTCATCAAGTTATTCTTAGAACTGTGCACTTAATGAATAAGTTGTCCTAATATAATCATCTTAAGCTTTACTCTGTTTTTTTGAGGCAACAAGTTTATTAGTTTTTTAGTTCTGGGAGCTAATTAGATTTCACAGTGTGGATTTAGTGTCTGTGACTGTCCTGCATCACAGTTTCCCACATTCCCGGCTGTGTGTAGCAGAGCTTCCATTCAGTTTAATGCTGATGAATAAATGAGCAGCAGCTCTGAGTTTGACTCACCGAGGAGCAGAGAGACACACGGAGTCTTCATCGTGTCTGGATGACGACTGAACATCAGTCTGAGCAGCAGCGAGACGCCTTCAGTTTCATCACTTCCCCTTTAACACGTTTAACACATGAAGTGTTTCACTGGCTGAACTCCACCACACTGTGTGGTTGGTGAGGGCGGGGCTTACTTTACTGCGCCGCAGCCTGTAGTTATCATGTGCCAAGCTAGAGTTCATCATACTACCCTATCATCTGTCCCACCTGCTGCCACAGGTGCTAATAGCATTTCTATCTATACATCCATCGATTTATCCAATTCAGGGCTGCACAAGCAGCTGAAGCTTATCCAAGCAGATCTGTAGAGGTTGGCGGTCACCTTCACAAGCTTCACTCTTGCTGTTTCTTTGCAGAAATATGCCTCCACATTTCCAGTGATGTGATTGGCTGAGGTTGAAGAAGACTTTAACATTATTAACTTGCTAACAGTGAAAAATTATAGCAGCAGTGAATTCTCAGTTTGTCTCGTTTCTGTTTGTGGTCAGCAGCATGAGCTTCATCCAGGTTCTGCTCACATTTCATAGATAGATAAATATTTGTTTACATAATTTATGAAATACATCCATATTTGTCTTCATCCATTAAATGCTAAATAAAAAGAGCTGCTGAGGAAAAGCTGTAACATTGCAAGCTCACCAATTCTAATGTCATTTTGTTTTGAAATGTTGGATATCAAAAGACATAGAAACACATCTGAAACATCTAATAAGTGACCCTGCTCTGTAAAGAAGAAAAGGAGGAAGCACCACAACATAAATAGACCCAGGTTACTGAGAAAGGAAACAACACAGAGTTGAATGATGATGTTAGTGACTCATTTTGTTCACTTCTACATTCTCATATATCATTTCTGTTTCTGTGATGAGCTCTGAAACCTGACTGAAACTCTTCAAATAAGCCATTCCTCTGCAGATGATCTGTTAGCTGTTTGACAACTACTCTTTCAAGGATGTTTGATATGAAAGGAAGGTTGGAGATTGGCCTATAATTAGCTAAGACAGCTGGGTCTAGAGATGCTTTTTAAGTAAAGGTTTAACTACAGCCAGCTTGAAGGCCTGTGGTACATAGCCGATTATTAGAGATAGGTTGATCATATTTAAGATCGAAGAATTAATTAATGGCAGGACTTCTTTGAGCAGTTTTGTAGGAATGGGGTCTAAAAGACACGTTGATGGTTTGGAGGAATTAATTATTGAAGTTAACTCAGAAAGATCAATTGGAGAAAAAGAGTCTAACTTAACATCAATGGTATTAAGAGTAGCTGTAGACGATATTACATCTGTGGGATGATTATTGGTATTTTTTCTCTAATGATAAAAATTTTATTTGTGAAGAAGTTCATGAAGTCATTACTAGTTAACGTTAAAGGGATTGTTGGCTCAACAGTGCTCTGACTGTTTGTCAGCCTGGCTACAGTGCTGAAGAGAAACCTGGGGTTGTTCTTATTTTCTTCAATCAGTGACGAATAGTAAGATGTTCTGGCTTTGCGGAGGGCTTTCTTTTAAAGCAGCAAACTATTTCTCCAGGCTAAATGATGATCCTCTAAATTTGTGACACGCCATTTCCTCTCCAGCTTACGAGTTATCTGCTTTAGGCTACGTGTTTGAGAATTATACCACGGAGTCAGGTACTTCGGATTTGAGGCCTTAGTTTTCACAGGAGCTACAGTATCCAGAGTCGTACGTAGTGAGGAGGTAAAATTATTAACAAGATACTCGACCTCTGTTGGAGTAGCGTTCAGGTAGCTGCTCTGCTCTATGTTGGTACAGGGCATTGAAGATGATAACAGTGGGTGGATTATATTCTTAAACTTAGTTACAGCACTTTCAGAAAGACATCTACTTTGATAAAGTCTACTCTCCACTGCTGTGTAATCAATTATTGTAAATGTAAATGTTATCAGGAAATGATCAGACAGCAGAGGGTTTTCAGGAAACACTGTTAAATGTTCAGTTTCTATGCCATATGTTAAAACAAGATCTAGAGTGTGATTAAAGTGGTGGGTGGGTTCTTTTACATTTTGAGAGAAGCCAATTGAGTCTAATAACAGATTAAATGCCGTGTTGAGGCTTTTGTCATTTTTAGATTACAGTGTTTCATATTTAAATACAAGGACACTGATGTCTGTCTGTACATGTTTTAGTCCCGATTCGTGATTGAGGTGTGAGACAAACGACCACTGGTCCAAAACTAAAAAAAAGAAAAAAAAGAAAAGAAATTGGGTGGTTGTTACATTTACAAAATTCAAACTTCTAATGTGAACAAAATAATTTCATGTTTCTGTGGTTAACGTAATTAAATCATGTAGGATCTGCCTGAAATCCAGCAACTTAATTTATTCTTGTTGAGATGACATGATACAATGTAGTAGGAGTGGTTAGTAGCCTGTATTTACAAAATTCACAAGATCACACAAGACCACAGGAAAATCACACACTATGTATATGCTGTTTATTGTGGTTTAACCTGTAAAGGACAAAAACGTACAGAAAATTCTATATAAAGCCTTGTAATCATAGTTTCCCTATTTTTTTGAAGTCTAGATTGACAGCTCGGTGGCACAGTGGTTAGCACTGTTGTCTCGCAGCAAGAAGGTCTTGGGTTCAAACCTGCAATCTGGCCAAGTTTGCAGTGGGTTCTCTCTGGGTACTTTAGTTTCCTACCACAGTTTAAAATCATGCAGTAATTAGGGTTAGGTTAATTGGTGTTTCTAAAATATCTGTGAACACGAGTGCAAATGGTTGTCTGTCTCTCTGTGATAGACTGGTGGTGTCTTGTCCCGTACTCTGACTCTCACCCTATCACATCTGGAATAGGCCCCAGCATCACTGCAACCCTGGTAAAGATAAGAGGAGTGCAAGTCATTATAAATTCATTAACATTGTATGTTAACCACACTCTAAACTGTTTTTTACACTTTGTTGAACACTCCAAAAAATAACTCTTTAAATAAACTTAAAATAATCATGGAACTGATTTCCACATTAATAAATGGCTTTCTATCACGATTAAGCATTTTGGATCAACTCAATTAAATTAAGTTGGACTCAACTGTAGTAAAACAGTTGATTCATCATTAATTAATCAAGTTGGAATAACAGAATTGGATAATGCTAAAATAAAGCAATTTAATTACGTGGAAATTCTTTCCATGATTTTTTTATATTCATTCAAAGAGTTATTTTTTTGAGTGAAGTGCATCAAAACAATGATTTTATTAAACACACGTGTGGGAAGAAATACACACTCTAAAAAATATTCATGGTGTTTGTAGGTAGAACTTAACAAAAAAGCATTTTTCAAATCAATGTTAAAAGTCAGTGCAACACAGAAATTTATAAATACCTCCTTAACTTAAATGTTTGAGTATATTGAACAAAATACTTTTGTCATCAATCAACAACAGAAAATATTAACTTGTGTAACATGTAAGAGTGAGTTTGAACATCCTTCGTGTTTGAACTGCCCATAACTGGACCATAACGAAAAAATAATTACAACTGTCATAAAAAAAAAAGAAGAAACAGAAAAAAACAGAGGTTGGCACCACCACCTGGTAGGTTTCTTGTTTTATAGTCTTTTATAAATATGTACTAGTTACAGGAATTTACTGCGTAAGTTTAATCTGACAATGGCAGCTATATGAGAATTGACACTCTGTGTTATGCTAGTTGTTACTCTATAAAAGTAAGAGCGTTTGTATTTTTTCCTGTTATTAATTAAATCTGTCAATTAAATCTGTCACTCTGGTGGTTACTTTGGTTAGCCACAGGTGTGTATGAGACCATGCATACAGCAGAGGGTAACCCCGTGGCATATGTTCGTATCATCACAGGCGTAGCAGTTGTCTACATTCGTATCGCTCTGTGGGAGTAGAGGTGTGTTTCCCCTAGACTGTGTTCGGTGAGTTAACTAAGCATGGAATTCTAAATAGATTAATTACAAGTTATATTTGTACACTTTAATTTTGATGGTTGTAATCATAGTTTAGAGTAGTAAAGTTGCTAAAGTTAAAGTTGTTAGCTAGCTTTCTTTTAGCTAGCAAACGTTCCTCGCAAAGACGAGAGTACATTGTCAATTTTTCCACTTATACTTAAAATTTGTCACTTGTCAGGGTGCATTTGGTTAGCTGATAGACCTTGCAGACAGCAGAGCATGATTATTGAACCTCCCACAATTACTCTGACATTTAGTGATATAGACAGTTCCTTCAAATCTGCATCAGAGACCTTGGTCAATGCTTCAGCAATTTCAGAGACATCAGTCTCAGAGACATCGAGTGTGTCCTGTGGCACCAGTTGCTCATCTGGATCCAGGATACAGTCATTCTTTCCTCACCTGAACATTTGAGTGGGCGTTTACAGCGCTGGCCTACTAATTTTTCTGTTCCTCGCTTTGCTTATATAACACAGAGCTTTTACTTGCTTCAGGAAATGAAACTTTCAAAAAGGATGGAACTAAACTTAACTATACTCCACTTCTTCCAGACATCCTTGAGAAACTGGTTGAAACGATCTTTCAGTATGTTGCCTACCCAACACCTGCACAATTAGCAGATGTAGCTGAAGCACTTGTTCAACAACATCCTTGCCTTAAAGAACTGGGATCCTATAATGGATGCTATGGATGGCAACAAAGACTGAAATATAAAATGGGCAATTACAGAAGTAAACTCAGAGGGCTTGGGTGCCCTGTGCTGGATGTGAACTCTCTCAAAAGAAAGCAAGCACATGAGAAGACACCTTCAAAGAATCTCAAAAAGCCAAGAAAGGCTGAGGTGAACTATTTGCCACCTCACCCACAAGGAGAAACAGAGGATAGCTTAGAAAAGGAAAGATTGGAACTTCTTGATGAAGTGAAGAAGAGGAACAACTATCGGATCATCAGTGAAAAAATGGCCATAACATTCTCGAATCGCAGACAGGAAGTTGTTAATCTGGCACCACCTGTGAACGACTTCAGACGTAGATGGCCTGCGCTTTTTGATGCAGCATAGGTGATTTTATTAAATAATTTATAGGATAACTTATAATTGTGATATTGTGCATTACATTAACACATTGTGCTTTTAATTGTGTCTTTTTTATTTTTTACAGATAAATGATGAATTCCAAAGGATCACCACTGTTAACTTGGAAACAACATTCATGGCAAAACTGGACCAGTATTCCACAAGAATAATGTCCCTGGTCTCTTCAAAAGGCGGTGCTGCAAAAATTAAGATTGAGCGCATCAGGAACATGTTGCAAGAGGTAAGAAAAAAGAAACTGAATATAACTGATAATCTTACACACCTTAAAAGTTAATTATGTAATTCATTATCTCAGGAGCATTGTGGCTATCTTTTACTGAAGAGTGAAAAAGTGAACATCAGAGGTGGACAGAGTAAAAATTTGCTAAAGAAAACATCATCAACGCTAGGACCCCCTCGGGCATATGTGTTACGATGATGATTGGGGGGGTCGCTAGGACCCCCTCGGGGCATATGTGTTATGATGTTTAGGGTGGGGGGTCGCTAGGACCCCCGAGGGGCGCGTGTGTTATGATGATGATTAGGGGGGAGGGGGTCGCTAGGACCCCCTCGGGGCATATGCGTTATGATGTTTACGGTGGGGGTCGCTAGCGACCCCCGAGGGGCGCGTGTGTTATGGTGATGATGATGATGATGATGATGAGGGTGATGATGAGGGTGGGGGTCGCTAGGACCCCCGAGGGGAGCGTGTGTGATGATGATGATGATGATGATGATGATGATGATGATTAGGGTGGGGGTCCTAGCGACCCCCGAGGGGCGCTTGTGGTATTACGACGTCGGCGTCGTCTGGGAAAGCGGCGGTGCGTGAAGCGGCGCAGTTGGGACAGTACGTGACGGCGCAGTTGATGCACACGTGCGCTCGGCACTCGCGGCACAGGATCTTGGTCTTGACGTCTTTGCTCCTGGGACACACGCGGCACCTTCGCCTCTTGACCGGAGAGGACTGGCGCGGCGTGGCGTCGGCATCGTCGGCCTCGGTAGTAGTAGTAGTAGTAGTAGTAGCAGCAGTGGTACCTCGGGCCGCGACTCGGCCTCCTCCTCCTCCTCCTCCTCGCGCTAACGCCCTGGCTTCGATCATGGGGCGCGCGAGCGCTTTGCCCAGTCGCTCGAGGAAGAGCCGTCGTCTGTTGAGCTTGCCCGCCATCCAGTCGGGGTGAATTTCCCTCCAGAGCACGAACGCGTTGTAGGCCGCCACGTCCACCATGTTGTGGAAAAGGGCCACGGGCCACCTGCAGGTCTTTCTCCTGCAGCTGTACGTGCTCACGACCTTGTCCAGGTTGTCGACGCCTCCCTTGGTGCGGTTGTAATGCAGCACCAAGGGAGGTTTTCCGCCGTCGCCGCTGCCGCTGCTGCTGCTGCTGCCACCGTCGTCGCTGGCCGGGGCTCGGGGCCGGAGCGGTGGTGGTGGTGGTGGTGGTAGCGAGGAGCGGTGGTGAGGAGCAGCACGTTCTTATTCTTCTTGGCCACGTAGGAGAGGATGATGGTGTCTGGCCCTCTTCCGCCATCTCCTCCTCCTCCTCCTCCTCCTCCTCCTCGTGCCGCGGAGCCGCAGAGTACCACAGATTCCACGGAGCCCACGGCCCTGCCCTTGACGCAGCGCAGCTCTCTGGGGATCTCGGGTCTGTTCGCTCGCAGAGTGCCCAGCACGGTGTGGCCTCTTTCGCGAAAGAGCCTGTCGGCGAGCTCGCGCGAGGTGAAAAAGTTGTCGCACGTGACGTTGCGTCCCGGCGTCAATCCCTCGGTGAGGTCCACGACCACTCGAGTGGCCAGGTGCTTTTCGGGAGGTCCGCGCTTGTCGGGCTTGCCGGTGTACACTTGCATCTTCCACGCGTAGCTGGAGCGCGCGTCGCACGCCACCCATATCTTGATCCCGTACCTGGCCGGTTTGCTGGGCATGTACTGTCTGAACGGACACCTTCCTGATGATGGCGAGAGAGAGAGAGAGAGACAGAGAGAGAGAGAGAGAGATGTGGGGGAAAGTGGGGAGAGATTGGGGCAGAAACGGAAGAAGAGACGTCAGTTTGACAGAGAACGCGCGTGCAAGCGTGGAAGATATACGGTCATGTAAAAGCACAAACGCAGAACCCAACACGAATATACAACAAAGCAAGCCACCGTTGTCGCCGTTCCCCGCTGCCTTTTCCTCCTCTCATCCCCCAGTCACGCAAGCACACAACGCACACAACGCACACACACACACACACAACACGCGCCACGTATGTACCTCTGAACGGCACCAGTCTCTCGTCGACGGTGACCTCCGGTCCCGGGCGGTACATGGCGGGCAGCCTCGCGCACCACTCGTCCCACACGGCTCTGATGGGGGCCAGTTTGTCGTAGCCGCCGCCGCCGCCGCCGCCGCCTCCCTCGCCTCGCCTGGCTGGTCTGGTCTCTCTGTCGTCGAAGCGCAGCGCGCTCGAGTAGGCTCGAAAGCTCTTGAGCGGCATGGCGGCTCTGAACACGGACCTGCCGCTCTCGCAGGCCCACAGGCTCTCGCAGGCCTCTCCCCGGGACCTGTACACGCCGGCGAGCACCAGCAGCCCCACGTAGGCCCAGAACTCGACGCGTCCCATGCGCTTCCACCCGTCGATGGCGGGCCTGCGCCTGTCCGCTTCCAGGTTGGTCATGGCGATCACCGAGTCCTCTATCTCCGGCGGGAAGTAGGCCATGAACGCGGAGGCCTCGTCTCGCGCCGCCGCGAGGGCCTCTTCGGTGGGGCCTCGTCCTCGCGGGTCGAGGTTGTCGTCGTCGTCTTTTTCTTCTTCTTCTTCTTCTTCTTCTTCATCATCATCATCATCATCATAGTCTTTGTCTTCGTCTTCTTCGTCGTCGTCGTAATCATCGGCTACATCTGCGTCGCGAGTTTCACCGAGTTTCGCGCCGCGATCGCGCCCAGGATCGCGAACGCCACCTGCAGCGCGGCCGGCGTCGTCCTCGTCCTCGTCGTCCTCGTCACCCTCTTGCTCTTGCCAAAGCTCCCGTGTCCCCCGCCCCGGTTCGGCGTCTGCTTCTTCCTGTTCCTCTCCGTCGCGGCGGTTCGACTCGAGTTGCAACGCCGTATCGTAATCGTGCTCCTCTTCTGCGAAATACCTATGGTCCGCCACCCCGTCGTTTTCGTCCTCCTGAGCCTCCGAGTAGAAGCGCTCCTCCTCTGTCGAGTCGTTATCCCCCTCGGCCTCTTGCTCTTTTTCCTCGGCCTCTTCGTCCTCCTCATTCTCCTCGTCCTCCTCTTCGTCCTCCTCCAACTCCGAGTTCTCCTCCTCCTCCTCCTCCAACTGCGAGTTCTGCTGCTGCTGCTGCTGCTGCTGCTCCTCGTCCTCCTCTTCGTCCTCCTCCAACTCCGAGTTCTCCTCCTCCTCCTCCAACTCCGAGTTCTCCTGCTGCTGCTGCTGCTGCTGCTGCTGCTGCTGCTCCTCGTCCTCCTCGTCCTCCTCCTCATCCAACTCCGAGTTCTCCTCCTCCTCCTCCTCCAACTCCGAGTTCTCCTGCTGCTGCTGCTGCTGCTGCTTTTGGTCTTCCTCGACCCCTAGGCCTCGATAGCGGAACGTGGCCGGTCGCAACAACCCAGCCGCCGGAGCCGAGCCCGTGTAGGCTGAAACCGTAGGTGGCGATGGCGATGGCGATGGCGGTGGCGGCGGTGGCGGCGGTGATGGCGATGGTGGCGATGGTGATGGTGAGGAGGAGGACGACCACCGTGACGCTGAAGGCGAAAGCGCTACGCCTGTACCGCCGAGCTTAGTGCTCTTTCCCTCCCACGGTCTATTGCGTGACATTGTCTTTGTCTAACGAGACTCCCTCCCTCTCCTTGTTGGAGCCCTTGCCTCCGTGACCAAACACCAACGCGCTTAGTACCCGCCGTACACTTTCTTATCATCTCGCCTCGACACGCGCTCTGCTTTCGCTAGGGTGTTTCTCCTCGACGCGCGCACCGTCGCCACACACACACCACCCAACCCCCCCCAACTCACTCTATCACCCCCCCCCCCCCCCCCCCAACCCCACCACTCTATCACCCCCCCCCCCCCCCCCCCCTCCTCCTCCTCCTCCCCCCGGGGGCTCGTGAGACCCCCCCACACACACACACACCCGACCCCCTTGCTATCTCCGTGGGGGGACCAGCGCACCCCCGGACGACAGACCCCAACAGACCAGACCCCACCAGACCAGACCACACCAGACCGGACCCCAACAGACGGACCCCACCAGACCAGACCACACCACATCAGACCACACCACATCAGACCAGACCAGACCCCGCCGGGGAGCATCAGGGTTAAGTTGAGCCAACAAAACATTTTTTAGAGTGCACCGTCCCAATCCTCAGCATAAATCCCCACAAGAAAGCAGACTTAGAATGTTTTACATGTCAGGGTATCACACCCCTTCCTGCATTAAGCAGATACATAACATGCATAGGTTACCGTAACCACAGCTCTTCTGTTTACAACCTTTGACACACTCAAAAAGATATCATCTTCGTCTCCATGCCAGGTGCTTCCTGTTGATTTTTTTCTTCTTGCTTATCTCTGGAACATCAGAAGCACATTCTATAAAAAAAACTGTTGCTTATGCAGCCACAAAATGCAGTTACAAGCAAAATATGTCTTAACTCTTACCTAGAAATGAGTCTATGTAATGTCTGTGTATGCAGGCGAGCGTGCCTCGGCCTGACTGCGCTCTGTCTCACCTTTCACCTCACCAGATAAAGCTTGTAACCTCTTAACAGACAGAATGCCAACTTTTCTAAGCACATTTTGCAATATGTGTAATAACCAGAGATGGGCAGAAACGAGTTACTTGTAACTTTCATTGCCTGACATCTGTGCCGTTTGAGTTTGCTTGGCTAGATCTTAACTGGTGGTCATGTTCGACCAATCTCTCGATAGCTTCTCCTTCACACTCTGTTCACCAACACCTCGTTGTTTTTCTCTCTCTGAATCAGGTTTTCCCTCAGGTATGGCGTCCATCATCACCATCATTGAATTCAAGTTCCCTGGATGACCGATGTCCCCCGATGTGCTGTCAGATTCAGGCACACTCAAACAGTCGGTAGTTCAGTTTAAACACAGTAGAAGCTCCAGGTGTGGTAGTCCACTTCTTAGTGATGATGTTTGTAATTTTTGGTCTTGTAGTCTGGAGTTTGGACACTTACTCATCTTCCTTTTCCTCTTAGCATCCAGTAGCACATATTTATGGTTGTCTCTCCTTTTTGTCCATCTCCTTCCTTTTGGAACCCCCTGATTTCCCTCCTTCCTTCTTCCATTCTGAGTGTGGATGCTCATATTCGTCACTAGCTTGTTTTTCTATTTGGAATATGGTTGGACTGCTGGGTAATGGCCCCCCAAGACAAGATGATATATAGCCTTCCTTTTCCACTGATCCCATCTTTAAAAAAATTCTCATTGTTATTGTTTAATTTATGTCAAAATTCGATCCCTTTTCCAGATAAGTCTTAATGTTTGTTTTACCTGTTTTTGTTTTCTTCTAGGAATAAGGACTCTCTTCCTCCCAGGTCTAATTATTATTAAGTTTCCTTTTATTGTTTAGGACCGAAAATGAATTAAACTTTTCTAATTACTGAGATTTAAACGATCAACCTCTATTTTCAAAACGATCAGCGCAATGCTTTTTCTTTTTCTGAAACCGCAGGTTTCAATTTTGACAAGGAATAATTCTGAAATAAAACTGCAAGCTCAACGATTCTAATTTAAAGCAAGCAAAATCATAGCTGTTCAATCCAGCTGGTAAATGATTAAAAAAACCCAACCCACATCCACACACACCCACAGTGCTAAACTAATACAGCGATAGCGACAACATCGAATGAATGGAAGTGGCAGAGGTCTGATCTGCTGCCCTTTAAGACCACAGCTGACCTTCCTCAGAACGTCACAGTGGAGTGAAGAGACTCCAATAACATGAAGGGTCATGTGTATGAGAGTGGAAACAATCGGCCAGGTAAAGAGGACCAGGATTAAAGAGGTCGCAAGATCCACTGACAACTAAAGACCTCAGTGTCTGTGAAGGTTCTCAGTCATCCAGGTCATCATAGTCTAAGGAGCTTGTAAAGAAAAGCGTCTGGACTTCTTTAAGTTGCTAGAAGACGTTTCACCTCTCATCCGAGAAGTTTCTTCAGTTCTAAGGTGAAATGGTGGAGAGTCCCAGATTTAAACCCAGTGGGAGTATCCCCCCAAAGAGGGACAAAGGACCCCCTGGTGATCCTCTAATCGCCTGAGCCAAGGTGTGAAAGCGGGTGTGGGTCCTAATCAGCCAGGGTTTCGGGTGAGCTCATTGTGAAACCTGGCCCCACCCTATCATGTTATTTCCTGAGGTCAGATGGCCCAGGATGTGAGTGGGCGTTAAGGCGTCTGGGAAGGGATCTCAAAACTGGATTATAGATGGCAGACAGTTGATGTCGTAAACCCCCGCCTCTGTTCAAAGATGGTCGCTCACAGTGGACATAAATGGCTTCTTTCACTCCTCTTTCAAACCATCTGTCCTCTCTGTCCAAAATGTGAACGTTGGCATCCTCGAAACAGTGACCTTTATCCTTTAGATGCAGATGGACTGCTGAGTCTTGTCCCGTGGAGGTGGCTCTTCTATGTTGTGAAGTGGCTGTTTGGTCTCTCCGATGAAGAGGTCTGGGCATTCCTCGCTGCACTGTACATGTGGTGCATGCTGTACAGTGTAAAGACCTCAATCTGACCCTGAAAGTGGAGTCTACACCTGCAACATCTACAACACATACAGAGCCCTCCTGCTACAGAAATAGTGATAATTTCCTTAAACATCAATAAGTTTTCACCTTGTTCTCACTGTTTGCTGGTGATGATGTCACATGCTTTTATGACTGTCCAGCCGTACTACGATTCGAATAAGCACTAAGCCCAATTTGTATGAGTGCGAGGGATTTCCAGCTGTGTGCACCCCTGTGCAAACATGGGTCAGAACCTCTCTAGCTCTAAGATTCAATTCCCAAATTTATGGAATAGGATGGATATAAGTCTACTGTTAACTTCGGGAAGTTGTTAGAAAGCTGTGGTATCATTTTGCTAAAGTGCACATCTCCACTCAGGCTAACTGGGAGGAGACAGATCTATACTTGGACATATTATTTACATCCTTCAGGGGTTTTACGTTAGAGCAGACATTCCCAAACTGTGGGGCCCGCCCCCTAGGGGGGGGGGGGGGGGGGGGGCGCAGAGCTATTGCAGGGGGGGGGGGGGGGGGGGCGCGGCATGAAAAGGGGGGGGAAAAAACAAAACAACAACGCTTGGACACTGCTAGCACAGGGCGCCCACACAAACGCAAAGCAGGAGATGAAGCATCGCTGAATATGTTTCCAAACCAACTTCATTCTAAGCCAAAGACTAGAAAATATGGTGAAGCATATCTTCCCTTTGGTTTCACCTGCACAGGTGCTGAGGTAGGTCTCCCTGCATAATTAGTTTTCCCTGCATGGGAGCAGCGCTGGGCTGTTCAAATCACGGAGAAACAGTATCCTACAGTTGTTTATGTTTTTTAACCCATTTTGCAGAGGGATTTTTTGAAAAATGTATTTATAGCAATGTTGAACATTATTACACAGGAAAAAAAACAACTACATGTAAAATAATTACACCGTGATGCCTCTGCCTTTCTAAATGCAGGGACAGTAACTGCCTGTATATGTAAGCGTGTAAAACCTGCAGAGTCAGATTAACAGTATTTCGTCTCTATCTGCCATTCTGCAATTTATCTCATGTAAACAATAACGTGGCGCACAGCGTGATATGAAAAAAGGCACATACCTTTGACATTGCGTGACAAACTCTGTAATCCTCGTCCACACAAAAGAGGAGTTTTAAAAAATCTCTGTTCTCGGTGATTCAATACGCCGTTTACATGTGGCTGAAACAGCTGCGTGTTCAAAAATACCCGTGTAGGTGCGGACGGAGCGTAAAAGAGTTGGCAGTTTATTTTCTTACTACCTGTAATTTATTGCAGATTATTTGTATTTGCTTAATTGTTTAATAAATGTTTGAGGTGTGAAATGGAGCAAAATATGGGTGTGTGTGGTTGGAGGATGTGTTTGTGCGTGTGCGTGTGCGTGCACGCGCGGGGGTGGGGGGTGGGCGCGAACATTTTTCTTGTAAAACAAGGGGGGCCCAGCAAAAAAAGTTTGGGAACCACTGCGTTAGAGTATCACATTATAGAACATGTACCTGATATGGAGTATGTTGGGAGGTTTGACTGATATTGGTAGAAGCATGTGACTTTCCACCGCAGCCTTTGACGTGGGGCAGACTTGGGTAAAGTAGTTAGGTTATTTGACCACTAGAGGGCTCTAATGACCACCTAACTGTTGACTTTCATTAATATTGAGATATTAGGCCTTTTCTGTTGCTTGGGATATGCAGATATTCCTGCTTTCTGCCTGTTTAAAATCGCACTGTGAGATTTCATTCAGTCAGATCATTCAGTTGATTGTTTATGGTGTAATTGATTAATGGTGTATGATGTTGAACAGTAATGATTGTCATATTTGTCATGTAATAATAGTTATTCTTCCTGTTTCCTGCTATTTAGAACCACACATACACACCCCCATATCCTCACCGAGTATGCCAGTTGCTGTACTACTTGCCTGCTGTTCACTCAGTTATATCAGAGCTATCTCCCAGCTTACTTTGATGATTATAAAGTTGAATATCAACCTGAATCAGCTACACCGACTGATGAACCGACAGCAGGTTAAAGATCAGCGCTCTGCTGAGCAGTGCTCAATCTCTCTGCAATCATATACTTCAGGTTCCCAGTGCAGCAAATCCAGAACCCAGGCTTGTGGATATTCAACTTCAGGATGCTCTATTATTGCAGGGCTAACAGATCTCCACACAGTGATATTAATAATATTGCACTTTATTAAAAGCGCCTTATCTGGCACTTTATTGAGCATTGCACCCTAAGCATAGATTTGCACATAAAGAACATTTGCACGGAATAGTTGAATTATTTATTATTTTTTGTGTATTTTGTGTGTATTTATTGTGTATTTTAAAATCAGTAGGTAGCCTTTTGGTTCCAGGTCCTGCACAGCTGCTCCTCATTAAGAAGTGTGCTGGTTGTCTGTGATGAGGAAAGGTTGTTACTGAGAGCAAATAAGGTTAACCATCGAGAGCTGGGGCTAATGTTTGTAAAATTTAGAAATAAAGGTGGTGCAAAGAAGTAGATGTTGAACATGTTATCTGCACCCAGTGATGCAACCTTAGCGAGGCCATGAGCGAGTGCATCAGATCCTGTTTTGTCCACTGGAGGCCTGCAGGGCCAACATTTACCTTCATGTTCAACAATCAGTACAGTAGTAGCATTAGCTTTTACTCACAGGTCTATATGAACCAAACATGATAATGGAAACCAAAGCAGGTTCACAAAACAGCTGTTGTGTGTCAAGCTGGGATATTGTGACATCAGCCAGAAAATTCAGACTGGTGCTGGTTTCATGTGGGAGGTTTGAACAATATACAGCAGCAACAGCACAAGTGCAAAGTTACCAGCTTCTATTCATTTTAGTGCTTGAAATGAAAAATGCACCTGTAAAATATTTGGATGTAAAATATGTTCACAGCTGTCCTGCTAGTAGGAAGGTCACAGCTAAGGTCAGAGCACAGGTTAAACGATAGATATAGCATGATGACACTTTCATACAGTTCCTGCTTATGTCACTCAACAGTATGAGAAGACGGATCATCTGAAAGCTTAAGAGTGGAATGAACTGATAGGTTAGATGGAAATGTGTAACTTAAAGAGTTGTTTCATATCTGAAACAACCAAAAACACATTTATTGAAAAGAAACAAACACTGTTGGTCAACTTCTTACAAACAGATTCACCAAGCGACCAGCTGTAGTGGGAGGTACCCACTGTGACAGTGTCACGTTAGTGTTGTCCATCTACCATTGAAACAATGAAGCATTTAGACTCGAGTGAGTCCACCACAGTGGACTGTGAGTGCATGAAGCACTGAGGAAGCACAGCAGCTAAATAAGGATTTGACTGAAAAATAAATCTATACTTCTTAAGTTTACCTTTGTATATGGATAAACATTAAAGTGTGAATGTATGAGTATTATAGAATAACAAACTTCTTCATGTTACTGTTTCTTTATGTGACTGAAAGAAAGAACAAAGTTCCTATTAAGGCTTCAGCTGCTGCATCACAGCTGAACTCTTTCACAGATCGTTGGAAACGAGGTTTGATTAGTTCATCAACTTTCCCAAAACACATCTGTGATCCTGGATCATTAGTTACAAACAAATCCTGATAATATGACAGGGAACACATGTCACATTGTGGAGGGGGAGCAGGGTCACATGGACACCACAGTGGGTGTGGTCAAAGCTAGAACTGCTGCCTGTTCCCCACTTCCACTGAAATCTACACCTGGCTGCATGTAGCAACCCAAAAGGTCGCCCAGTGTGTCCTGCAGCCTGCAGCAGTCCTGTTGGACCTGTAGAGCCACGCCCACTGTGTCTTGAGACCCCTGGACCACCAGCATGGAGGTCTTCACTGCAGCTACACAGGACTGCATCAGCTGAGGCAATATGGTGGCCTATGAAACCACTGGGAGAACAGCAGAGGGCGACAGACTGCTAAGTTTTCCTCATGTATCAGTGCTTACACAGAGGATATAAACCTATGAGGTATTGAAATCAACCAAAGCCAACTGGAGTCCAACCAGTGAAAGAGACTGACTTGACCTGTGATTGGTAGAAAGGAGGGATAAGAGCCTCCATCCTGTTTGGATGAAGGTGTGAAGGAACTGCAGAACTCCACCGGAGGAGAGGACTCAGTAAGAAGAGACGGAGGTAGAAGCTTTCCTCACAAACACAGGAACTTGAAGTAGGTTAAAGTGAGGTGGACACTCAGGTCACAGCTTGTTAATGCAGCTCCCACCTGTACAGGGACACTTTGGCCATGATTGGTATCATTTATAGAAGACCGACTGTTGTTTGATATTAGCAGTGATCACACAAAGTCAGTGAGAGGGAAGCATCCAGACAGGCAGTGATGGAGTCGACCATGTGGGGATAGCGGTGTGAAGACACGCTGGACAGCAGCTCACAGTCTGCTCCTGAAGCCAAGACGCTGCTGAATAGAAGAAAATAGAAGAAAATGAGGTTGTTGGACTGCAGGGAGGTGTAGACCACAGCTAGAGGGTGTAGACAAGCACCTAAAAGAACTCCACTCAATGCCTCCAGCTGGGAGCCTGTTGATGAAGTATGGAAGTGACAAACATCTATGATCTCAGTGGCAGTAAATAAACACAGTGTTGTTTGAAGGTCTTGGAAACAGGAAATGTGGGCAGTGTAATATCTGAGAGACTGACAGAAGTCCAGCTGTGGTGGCTGAGAGCCTTTAGAGGAGCTACGCTAGTTCAAACTGCCACACAGTGACTGTGTCTGTGCCACTTTACAACTTACAGGAACAACCAGGTCCATTTAGAGGGCATCAAGGACGTTTTAGGAGCCAAAGGGGGAACAGACCATGAGTCAGGTGCTGTCAGTGCCCATTCAAGTACATTATCTTTAATGCTCAGGAGGCCGAGCAGGATGTCTGCTAACAACAAGGTTGATGGTTTCACACCTAAGTTGCTCCTGTGTCCATCAGACCAGGTCAAAATACAGATTATAAGACAATCACACACACACACACACACACACACACACACACACACACACACACACACACACACACACAGAATTGCACCCTGAGCACCCGTCCGGCAGCCAAACCCATCTGTTCTCTCATTGGATTGTTACATTTGTGATTAACATGACATTGACCAATCAGCTGAAAGGAAAAAAAATTGTGTCAAAATTAGTTTTTGTCTCACATGCAGAGTTTTACACGTAGTTTTCTGCTTAGTATCTACAAGCATACAAAATGTGTATATTTACGACTTGTGTACATTTATTTTTTTAGACACACACAAATTCTCATCTGTAGATGCACAAACATAACATTTCACATATTTTGGTTTATAAGGTTACAAAACTCAGTTCACAAATATGCATAAATTACTAAGATCTGGTGGAATTCTTAGCCCAAGGTACGTGAAGCTGCTGGGGGACCACTGAAAGGGATTGCAAATATTTGGCAGAGCAGACCTGGTCACCCAGCAGCAAAACCTCTAACTGGCCCAAATTAATTGTGTGAGCAGAGAATGAGCTGAGCTCACATATAATGGACATAACAGCTGATATTGATGCTTCTGCTTTCTAAAATAACAAAATATCGTCAGCTATGTTATGATTTGTTCCACCCAGTGGAATCATCTTGCACATCTTGCACTTATCATGCACATCTTGGTGAATGGCCTCAGCTAGAGGTCCAAGTGCTAATGCAAAGAGGAGAGGGGACAGAGGACAGCCCTGCCTCGTTCTTCTTCACAGTGGGGAGGCTGATGATTGGACACCATCGGTTATAACACAAGCTTCTGTAAGTTCGTAGATAATTTTAATCCATTAAATTAAACCCTCGCATGAGCCAAGTCTTTCTATCTTTCTTTCTATGGTAAACAAACCCGTCCACTCGATTCTGTTTTTTCAGCTTCTAAAGCTATAACATAGGCTATTATATTATATTATATTATATTTCAAACATTAGTTCACTTGTCTTCCAAACCCCAGCAGCTGTCTGTTGCAGGTCTGAGTGTTTACTAAAATAAAAGCTTTCTAACATCTCACCTGTTTGTTTCTATTCACACATACATGTGTATTATGTTTATTAACAGAGAGATGAAGCTTGTGTTTCCGTCATGTAGTGACTGTGCTTAACTCTATGAAGCTTATTAGACATTATATAACAGATCATATATAAAAGTGAATTTTCCCAAAGTGCTTAAGATATTTTTGAATTATCTTTTGTTTTCCTTAAAGAAATCTAGAACATGTGCCATTTTTTTCATGTCGTGTGTAATTTCCATTAGAAATATTAATGACAGTTAAATGAAGAGGGGATGGAGCTGTGATGTCATCAAGTACACTGCTGTTTAACGATCGCTGCGTTGCTCGGCAAGTCTCGCCTGTGAGCTTACGAAGTCCGGACTAGCGGAGTATTGAGAGACGGCCTCAGTTTTCTTTGTGCGCCATCATCTGCAGAGTGACGGATCTGTCTGAGAGCTGTCGGTGGTTCGGTGAGGATCAGCTGTAACTTTTTATGGTCAAGATGTTGATGATCGTGCTGCTCTTACACGGTAAGAACCCGCTCTGAACTCACACACGTACGGACACACACACGGACGTGGCTCCAGACTGTTTTTATAGCCGCTCATGTTCACGTTAGGCACATTATTCTGTACTCAAGCTCGTTCATGTGACGAAGCTCGTCCCCGGGACCTCCATGCATGGCGGATCCTGCACTTTCAGCTGGTTTGATCCCACACACCGATCATGTGTGTGGTTAAACGTGTGTAGTACAGACAGCAGTGAGGGCGGAGCCTTTCACTGATCGTTTTTACAAGAGCGACTTATTGATTGATTGATTTCCCATGAGTAAGTTTCCTAATAAAGGTGGATGAAGCTGAGAGAAGCAGTCAACAGAAAACAATAACAGCGCTGTTTTAACGGCCGAAATGCAAAGATTCATTTACTCAAACACAGAACAGAAAGAAAGGCAGCAGCCTGTGTTCAGAAAACCCCCCAAAAACATTTGATTTCAATAAAAACCACAATGGTGGGGAGGGAGACAAAGAGAAACTGGCTTCTTTTCCCACTACAACCGTGTTTACAGGCTGTTCCAGTGTTTCTCTGTCTGACACAGTCGACCAAACAACAGATACACATTTAAACAAAAGGAAGTTAACAATCTAAATGTTTCTTCCAGCAAACATAAAAACCCTCGTATGTAATGTCAAATCTTTTGTGCGATTTGGTGCATCTTAAATAAATAAATGAATAATCCACAAAGTAAGCTGTATTAATGCTGAAACCAACAAAAGTAAAACAAAACTTATCAATTCTTTGACAGGAAAACGAGCATGTTTACTTGATCAGGTGTTAGCAGTGTTGTTAACAATATTAGCAGCGGTGCTGAAGACGCGTTGAAGATTTCTGTGCCATGTGTGACATCAATGGGAACCGTTCTTCTTCTACGACCTCCTCGCTGAGCTAACTCCATTTCTATCTGCACCTTCTCCTCCAGTGTGCAGCAGGTTGGAGGCCTCCCTCTCCCCAAAAGGCTGCCCAAAGAATGAGGCTTCTTCTTTGGTGGCTGTGTTACACTTTCTTCTCCTCCTTCATTTTTCACCTTAATGTGCACTTTCCAGAAATCCACCATCTCAGCCTGCAGTTTACTTTGGATAAAGTCAAGCCGGGCTGCTGTCACATGGTTCCTTTGTAGCGAGGGTCAAGCAAAGTTGCAGTCTGCAGCAAGCGCGGGCTATTTTATTGTCATATTTTATATCCAATTGTACCAAAATCTCTTCTTTTATGACTCTTGTCATTTTTGCATCACCTGCCTCCACTTTGAGAGCTGAATCTCTCAGATGGTGAAGCATGGGCACGATGGAAGAAACAGTCACATCATTTTCTGTGGATAAAATGTCAGTAAAATCAGTGATGGGCCTCAGTGCTGCGTTCACAGCCTCCAAAACACACATGTCCTGCCACGTCAAGTTGGGTAACGAATGGCGGCTCCTGTCTGAAGGAAAAACTCTTTTTCCAATGTTGCAGCAGTTCGAGTTCCTTTTGTTCCTTGTGGACTCCCGTCGTCTCTGCCAGCTGTATGCAAATGATGCATTAATGGAGCCAAACGCTCTGTCAGTGTTTGTCTTTTCTTTCTTGATGGCATTGTTTACTGCAACATTTAAGTTCCGGTCATGCGGTCTGAACACTGGACTTCATTTATCTCTCTGCAGGACAATCAGAAGAAGAAGAATCTGAAGAAGAGAGTATCAATTGCGTTGAGGGACCAGTTGATCAAATCCATTTTCTTTAGGTTTTAGAGAACAAGACTAAGAGACTCTGAGGGTTAGAGTTAGACCAGACTAGACAAGGACATGAGAAGTCAAGCAGGAACGATAAGGTGATGGAGAGAGAGAAAGATGCAGCCGCCTCCGTCAAGAGCCAAAGCAAAAACCTGTTTATTGAATAATCTGAAACTCTCGAAAAAGAGTTTATTAATATCTTCTCTAATCTCTTTGAGACAGCTTTGCAGATTATTTTGAAGCCTACATTAATAAGGGATATTGTACGATAGCTTGAGGTAAATACAGGGTCTTTGCCTGGTTTAAGCAGGAGACTAATATTGGCAGAATTCATATTTGGCAGTAGTCTGCCATTTTCCTTGATTTCCTGCAACATTCTGTGGAATACAGGTACAAGAAGTGTCCAAAATTCTGCAGCAAGTCTGTCTGGAGCCTTATTAGTGGGCATACTTATCAGGGCTTCCTGGAGTTCACCTGGCGTCAGTGGCGAATCCAGTGCCATTGCTTGATTGTCTAATAATTTTGGAAGAGCTACGTTGTCAAGAAACTGGTCAATTTCATTTTTAGACGGGTTTATATGCGGTGAATATAAAGTTTCATAGATATTCCTGAAAATGTTGTTTAATCTTTCAGGGTCATATCTTATTTTCCCAGATAAATCATTTACAGCTCATATAGTTGTTTTTTTATTTATTTATTTTTAACTGTTTAGCTAGAAATCGACCGGATTTGTTACTGCGTTCAAAATTCTGCCAGCGAAGTCTTTGTACTAAGAATTGTATTTCATTTATTAATAATTTCATTTAATTCTAGTTTTGTTTTGTGAATTTTGTTCAGTGTTTCCTGATCTTGGTGGGACACGTAGGCTTCTTCTAAGGAGTTGATGTTTTTTTCTAATTCCTGAATAATTTTGTTTTCTCCTTTCTTTTGTGTGATGAGAAAGACATTGTTTTACCTCTCATCACAGCTTTCCCTGCTTCACATAGAACAGATGCTGTTGTTCCACACAGGTCATTATAGTCTAAATATAGAGTCCACTCTTTTTAAAAATATTTAATAAAGTCTTCATCTTTAAGCAGTGATGTATTAAATCTCCAGTTTTTACTTTAGGAGATAATCCAGACGAGACTGGGAGTGATGGACATGTGAGAAGAAAGTATATTTCTTACTTTTGGGGTGACGGGAACCTCTTTTCTCTGGTGCCAGCTACATTTACATTCCATGTGACAACCTTAGTGTGCCCATATTTGTGTGTGTATGGCTAATGATGCACGCTGTGGGTGACACTTAGACGGGCGAGGAGAGGAAATACATCACTCCTGTGTAAAGAGAAAGAAAAAATGTGAAGAGATGCTCCATAAGTCTGACTGTGTGTGTGCATAATAACTAATATGAGTGAACGCGCTTGAGTGTGTGTGTCCTATAAGTCTGTGTGTGCAGTGAGACTGTTGTACTTGTGTTGTGGGAGGGATGAAAGAGAAAACTTGAAAGAAAAAAGAGAACATTGTAATTAACACTTTAACGCCATGGAGACTTTCAGTGTTTTAATATAATTTGACATCATGTTGAATTAATAAGCTGATATTAATAACTTCAACAGATGTTAATGGAAGATTAACAAGAATCTGTACTGTACACATGGTGGTGGAGAGGCCTTTAACCTTTAATGATCTCTGGCCTTTAGTGACCTCTGTCCTCCTGTTGCAGGTGTGTGTGTGCTGCTGCTGGCTGCACCGACGGTTTCTGCAGGTGAGTTGATGGAAGTGTAAGTTCAGACATTTCTGTAAATGGTAAAAAAGAAAATTCTGCAGATTTACAGCATATTGTCTGTGTCATTACCATAATTTTGTCATTAATGGAAAAATTGAAAGTTCTGTTTATATTCCCATTAAAAGGCACTTCTTTTCACAGTAACTCATTAAATGTACACTAGTGGTCATGGTTCTGGGTCATTTTGACCCAGCATTTTCAGTTTCTTGTGTTTTGGTATTCTTCTGTATTATGATTCATGTTCTGATTCTGTAGTTGTGCTGTTTTGATTATTATTATTATAGGTTTCAGATTGGTCCTGGTAATGAGTTTAGTTCCTAGGTTTCATTCTTGTGTCCTCATGTTTAGTGTAGGTTTATTTCAGTGTCAAGTCTGCATCTTTGTGATTTGTTTCTGGTTTCCTCTTTTACTTTGAAGGTCCATGTCTTATGTCAATGTCAGTGTTTTCAATTTTTCTTCTCCCCGTCTCGTTAGCCCTAATTTATCCCAGTTGTGTCTCCCTCCTGTTTCCTATTCCCTGATCGCTCCACTGTGTATTTAAGCCCCCTGTGTTTGCCTTTGCCCTCTGTTGCGTCATTAATATTTGGTACCCTGTCCATGCTGTGTGTTTTGTCTGATGCTCCTGTTTAGTTTTTCTCGTCCTGCATTTCAGTCCTTAGTTTCCCTGTTCAGAGTTTTGTTTTAGGTGAGTTTAATTTATTAAGAGTTTTCCCCAGCAATAAAGCTGCGCTTTAAGTTTAACCTCCCTGTTTTGAGTCCTGCGTTTGGGTCCTTTCCTGCCTGCTGCACACAGCCCAACATGACATTACAGGTCAAAAGAACACTTCAATTTTTCCAGTTGTTTATTGAAAATGATGCAGTTTAATGTCTCATTGCACTCTGAAATAAAAGCATGGTACAAATAAGCAAGTCAAGTTAAGAAATCATGGAATCAATTTATAGACCAAAATGTATTTGACTCATCAAAGTAGCCCCCTTTGGCAAATATAACAGCTGAACACACCCGTGCCATTCTTTCTGCAATAGCAATCAAATATTTTCCCAGAAGTTCCCATAAATGTGGAACTTGTAGGTTGCTTTGTTTGCACTCTTCTGTCCAGGTCTGTCACGTCCATGCGGCCAAACACAAAGGAGTGGACTTAATCGCAGACAAAACTCGGAGACCTGATGTGAAGTTTATTACAAAAATGAGAAACAAAAACAAAACACACTTAACAAGTAAGCCATGAAGGGCGCGAGCCTAATAATTTGAGTTTCTGTTCCATTTCCTCATCTGTGTCCATGCCTGGGTCCACACACACCTTCACTCGGTCTGCTCGCGGACCGTGACATGACTGTGAACTGAGCAGGGAGGCAGGCAGGTGAGTAAACACTGAAAACTGTGAGCAGACCAACAGCTGAATTAGCAACAGCAGTGCAGGAATCCAAAAGGTTACTGAGAGCAGAGAGAAACACGGTCAACTCCAACAAAGCAATGGTTAGAAGGTTGGACTATGACAACATTCACTGACTGATGTTAGCAGACGATCTCGCAAGAAATGGTTGTGAGCTCTGGTCTTAAATCCCAGCAGGCTGATTACACACAGGTGTTACCAATGCGAGTAGAATGGTGGCTCCACCCCGAGGTGGAAACACCGGTACAATGGAAAAAACCCAGCACTGACTGAAACCTTGACAAGTTCATCCTAAACTAACTCGATGGAGTTCAATTCTGGAGATTGCTGGACACTCCATGTTTTCAAGCTCACCATCTTCTTCTTCTTCTAGGGTCAATCGTGGCTCAAGAGTTGGGAGTTTGCCTTGTAATTGGAAGGTTTCCGGTTCGAGCCCCGGCTCCGACTGTCTCGGTCGTTGTGTCCTTGGGCAAGACACTTCACCCGTTGCCTACTGTTGGCGGTCAGAGGGCCCGGTGGCGCCAGTGTCCGGCAGCCTCGCCTCTGTCAGTGCGCCCCAGGGTGGCTGTGGCTACAACGTAGCTTGCCATCACCAGTGTGTGAATAAGTGGATGACTGAATGTGTAAAGTGCTTTGGGGTCCTTAGGGACTAATAGAGCGCTATACAAATACAGGTCATTTACCATTTTTTCCTGAGGTAGTTCTGGTACAGCTTGGACTTATTTTCTGGGTCAATATCTTGCTGTAGGATGAACACCTGACCAACTAGATCCATAGCAGAGGGTACTGCATGGTGCTGCAGAATGCTGCGGTAGCTGTTTTGGTTCAGTATACATCACCAAGCTGGATCTAGCAAACAGCCCCAGATAGTGTTTTCTTTATTCCCTGAGACCAGCTGCACTGGATCATCACCAGCTTCATCATCACCAACCTCCAAAGATGGCGCTCATCAGAGGGCGACATCGTAGAGCACTCTGAGTCAAGTTACGTTTTACATTCCTCTTCCTTACTACTCTCTTGTGCTGAGCTAAGACACATATTAAATCTGAACCTGCTGGAATCCTGTCCAGAGCTAACATGCTACGCTGACCTGATGCTAGGCCGGCGCGAAGCAGAGGACTCTCCTGAGAACAACAAGCTGGAGTGGAGGCAGACGGGAAGGAGCTGACAGAAGGTTCCGGTGCATGATTAGCAAAGGAAGGCCACTGCTTGCAAACATTCAGTAGTTGGAAAATAAAATGGATGAACTCCATGCTCGGATTTTCACACAAAGAGACATTCAGGAGTGCTCCATACTGGGTTTCTGTGAAACCTGGCTTGGGGAGAGAACACCTGCTATGGCAACAACACCAGAGGATTAATCGCTCATCAGAGGACAGAAGCACTTTGGACAGTGGCAAGATCCGCGGTGGCGGAAGGCAGCCCTCATTAAGCAAACCCAGTCACAGTCACGACTATTAACACCTTACAGTGTTTATTACATAAACTGGTGTACGTCTGTTTGTGCCCCTCCCAGGACTGTGCGTAGGTTTCCCAATTAAAAACCCTTGGTCAATGGAGACATTAAACAGAAAGTCAGGGAGAGGAGGGAGGCCTTGAAGGCAGGAGATCAGGCAGAGCATAAGAGAGCCCGCTATGAACTGTTGGCGTCCATCAGAGCTGCAAAGAGGGCCCACTCAGAAAAGTTTGAAGGCTACTACCTCAACAAAAACAATACACGTAGTATGTGGCAGGGAATTCAAGGTGTCACAAACTACAGGGGAACCACAACAACATCCACAGACCCCTGAGACACCACCGTTCCAGACAGCCTCAACACCTTCTATGCCAGGTTTGACAGACTGAACACAGACACACCCTCAAAGACCCCCTGAAACCCCACAGACACTGTCTTCCAGGTGACACACTGGTGCTGAAAGCTCTGAAAAAGGTGAACCCCCACAAGGCGGTGCAACCTGATAGAGTTCCTCCCAGAGTACTGAAGGCCTGTGGGGAACAACTAGCTGGAGTGTACACTGGCATCTTCAGCCTGTCACTATCCCAGGCAGTAGTCCCATGCATTTTTAAAACCTCCATCATTATACCAGTTTCCAAAAAAACAGACCTATCCGCCCTGAACAACTTCAGATCAACGGCACTCACACCAGTCGCTCTTCCTGGACTACAGCTCTGCTTTCAACATCATCCCTCCGGGCAAGCTGACTGAGAAGCTGACTGCAGGTTACATTAGACCTGAGCTGGAATCTCAACAACACAGCAACAGTGATTTATTTTATTAAGCTGTTCAGGAAAGCTGGCTTGAACCACTGCCCTACAGAGGACTGAAAGAGAGCATCCTCACCGCAGGCACCACTGTCTGGTATGGAAACTCCACACATGCAGAGAGGAAGGCTCTGCAAAGAGTCAGAAAGACAGTGGAGAGGATTACAGAGAATAAACTTCCTTCCATGGACTCTCTGTACACACAATGCTGCCAGGAAAGAGCAGAGAGAATTATTAGGGACTCACACCATCCAGCTCACTGCTCAGACACAAAAATTGTACGTACAATCTGAGACACAACAGAGCAGACAGCATCATCACACACAGAACAAGGTTATTCAGCAGCTTCTTCCCCGCAACTGTCAGACTGATGGCAAACAGAAAACACTGAACACCTAAAAATAACACAGCACTACTTTACCTCATTCTGAATGAAGTTGGAAAAATCATGGATGAATACGCAATTATTTACTCAGATCTGTGAAATGTGCAATATTATGTTTACAACCCTATTACACTATTTATATGTAATATACCATTTGAACTCTCACCAGCAAGTACTTGTATCAGCACACAACCTGTACAATGTTTCTTATATCCTTGATATTGTAAATACTACTAGAAGACTGCTCCACTCTTTGCTTGATCTCTACTTTCTTAACTTTCTTTGCTTTTACCTTTTAAATGTGACATGGATACCGAGCTCTGCAAAAAGAATTCCAATGTGCATATGACTGTTGGTCCTGTGAACAAATGGCAAATAAAAATCTTGAATCATAAGTTTGGATCTTCATCCTTTTTCACTCAGTCAAGTCTTTCCTTTTGTTGGCCGTTCCTCTGAAAACCAAAGTGTGTGATCACAGCTGAAATAAGGGAGATTTTTCCACTTTAAAGTGCTTCAATTAGTGATGCTGTTGATCCACAAATTAAATCAACTCTAAGGATCTGAATGTTCATGACAAACACAAATATCTGCTTATTATGAGGCTAAAAGCTTGATGTAGTTTATAATATGTCAGCAGCATATAACAGCCCTGCACACCAGCACTGTGCTTCTACTAGACTTTAATCAACATATAGTTATGATTTATCATCTCTGTGTGTCCTCCAGTGTCTCTGTCTGTCAGTCCAAACCTTCAGCAGGTCTTCAGAGGATCTTCTTCAGTGTATCTGAGTTGTGTTGATGATGGACAGACAGCTGATGGATGGACAGTGAAGAGGACCAGAGGAGGACTCACTGAGGACTGTGGAGCAGCTCCAGGCTTTGGGAGGCTTCTTGGTTCCTACTGTGTTGTGGATCTTTCTGCTCCCAGTGAAACTTTCTGGTGTGAGGACTCCTCTGGACAGCAGAGTGACAGAGTCTCCTTCAGTGTCCAATCAGACACTACAGGTGAGATGTTCCAGCTGTGTCTCTGTCTCTGTGTGACTCTGCTCTCATTAACTCTGTTTGTCTTTGCTGGTCAGATAGAGCTGTCATCCTGGAGATCCATGCACTTCCTGTGAGGACAGGAAGTGATGTCATTCTGCGCTGCAGACAGAGGAATGGTGCCACAGTCGCAGCTTATTTCTTCATCAAAGGAAGTTCTGTTGGTCCTAAACCAGAGCACATCATCACTAACATCACGCAGGCTGATGAAGGTCTCTACTCATGTTCTACTGAACAGGGTGGAAAGTCTCCTCAGAGCTCTCTGAGGGTCAGAGGTCAGAACACTGACATCACTTCCTGTTTAAAAGCTGATGTAACATTGTGACCTGATAATAACCTTCTTTATCACCTCTTCTGCAGATTCTCCTACCATCATTCATCCTCCTCCTCCTCACTGTCCTCCTCCTCCAAGCACCTCCACAAACTTTGATCCTCCTCTTTTGCTCGACAAAAAAGGTCAGTAAAAACATACAGTGGCATCAACTGCATAACCCAGTGTCTGCAACAGTCAAACCTCTGCTGCCAGTGTACAGGGTACCCCAACCTTACCTGTCCAGCCTCCCACCAACACACTCTGTTTTACATACACAGAAGCCTTCAAACACCAAAGACCATCACACTTCCTCCTCCATGTTTGACAGTCGATGCCACACACTGTGGATTCATCCTTTCACCTACTCGATGGTGTACAAAGATCCTGCGTGATGAACCGAAGATTTCAAACTTTGATTCATCAGTCCATAATACCTTCTTCCAGTCTTCAGTAGTTACTTAATGAGAGTAACGTATTCAGAATACTTTCGATTACTTAATATATTATCATGTTTTCTACAACTACATGAATGTACTATTGCTGTGATTTATTACTATTACTGTAGGTTACTCTCCATACTAATACCAATTAGATGTTTAAATCTTAATATAAATGAGTAATAGTAGGTGGACATTAGGCAAGGCTGCACTTTTTGCAGCGAGCTCGTATAGAAAACTATTCCGCGCCTATATAAAACAGGCGACTCAGAACCGTAGTAAAGGGACCTCTGGCTAATACGTCGGGTTCGTGTTGGGCTCGTAGCTGAAAACTAGCTTTACTTTGTTGTCTGGATCAACTTTGCTAGCGAGAGACAGAGAGAGGCGTTGAAAGGCTGCTGCAACGGAGCTCATTGTTTCAGAGGAAAACACAAACACAGTGTACAGTCGAGTCTTAATGCTCATCAGGCACTCTTCTTGGCTGCAGTGGTTATTATTATATTTACATGCTTCCAGCTCCCGTTTCTGCTCAGTGACAACTTTTGCTTTTTCTCCCTTCTGGTGCTCACAGACATATAACAGGTATGGCAGTCCATTCTCCCTGCAGCACGGACTACACTGCCCATGAGGCTACATCCTTTAGGGCTATGCTTGTAACACTCTGCCTATTGCCTTCATACTAAATAATTTTTTGTATAATAACTTTTACAAATATTTCTTCACGCCATTATGCAGGCCGCAAGTAGAGGTGACATGTGCCACGAGATTGAGACACAGGCCTTAGAGCCTCTTAATGCATGTTTGTTTGGGTTTCCACCTGCGTGGAATTACCAAAAATAGAGAGGACATAGCCTAATATTTGAAACAGGAAACACTGCCGTGTAATCCATTTATTTCAACAAAGTAACTGTATTCTGAACTAGGATGCTCCAAAGCCACACAGAAAACCATCACTGTGTGGCGCCACGATGGTGACTCTGCACTGCAGCACTGCTTTAACTGCACAGACTGGCAGGTCTTCAGGGATGCTGCTGTGTATAAGGGGAAGCTGGATTTAGAGGAGTATACATCGGCTGTCCTCAGCTACATTAGTAAGTGTGTGGAGGATGTTACCACCACCAAGTCTGTGATGTGCTATCCAAACCAGAAACCCTGGCTGAATGCAGAAGTCCATTCCCTGCTGAAACTCAGGGACGCCCTCTTCAGGTCTGGTGATGCACAGAAACTCAAGAGGGCTAGGAGAGAACTGACTGCAGGTGTAAGGAGAGCCAAAGCCACATGCGCACAGAAGATTCAGGTTCATTTTTCTTCCCAGGACCCACGCAGTATGTGGAAGGGTATCTAGTGCATCACTGACCACAAAACTGGGGATAGGCAACGCCCCAGGGACCCTTCTCTGCCTGAGACTCTCAACCAGTTCTACGCCCGCTTTGAGGACCCTAACACGCACCCAACCAGGATCAGACTCTCCCCACCACCAGATGAAGAAACCCTCAGTGTGACAGCAGCTGAAGTGAAGCGGACCCTCAAGAGGATTAACCCCCGCAAAGCTGCCGGCCCAGACAACATCCCCGTGCAGGTTTTGAGGAACTGTGCTGATCAGCTCTCTGTGGTCCTGAAAGACATTTTTAACTCCTTCCTCATCCAGGCAGCTGTCCCCACCTGTATGAAGACCGCCACCATCGTTCCAGCCCCCAAGAGTTCTGCTGTGACAGGTCTAAATGACTATCAGCCAGTAGCCCTCACGCCGATCGTCACGAAATGCTTTGAGAGGTTGATTATGGCCCACATCAAAGCCACCATCAGTGTCACTTCAGATCCACACCAGTACGCCTACCGGAAGAATCAATCCACAGAAGATGCCATCTCTTCTGTGGTTCACACCACCCTCACCCCCCTGGAGGAGAAGAATTCCTACGTCTGTCTGCTCTTCGTGGACTTCTCATCCGCTTTCAAGACAATTATCCTGCAGACACTTGTTGACAAATTACTGACCCTGGGACTGAGCTCCTCTCTTTGTAAGTGGGTCCTGGACTTTCTGACCAACAGACCGCAGTCTGTGAGGATCCACAATGTCTCCTCCTCTTCCACAGTCCTCAGCACTGGCTCCCCTCAGGGCTGTGTGCTAAGTCCCCTCCTGTTCACGCTGCTTACATATGACTGCTTACCCAACCATCCAGGCTGTCATATTGTGAAGTTTGCGGATGACACAGCTGTGGTTGGTTGCATCACAAACAATGATGAGACTGGCTTCAGGAAGGAGGTGGAACACTTAGAGAACTGGTGCAGGAAAACAATCTCTGCTTAAATGAGAAGAAGACGAAGGAGATGATTGTGGACTTCAGGAGTGGAAGACACACACACACCCCTGCACATAGGAGGATCTGCAGTCAAAGTAGTACCCAGCTACAAGTACCTGGGTACGTACCTGGATAGCAACCTCATCTGGAAAAACAACACTTCCAGCCTGATCAGGAAGGCTCACCAGAGGCTCTACTTCCTGAGGCGGTTGAAGCATGCGGGACTTGAGAGCTTCCTTCTACAGATGTGCGGTGGAGAGTGTTCAGTGCTCTGGCATCAACATGTAGCACAGAAACTGCACTGTGGCAGAGAGGAAAGCTCTACAGAGGGTGGTGAAGGCTGCACAGAGAGCGGTCGGAGGCAGCCTCCCAACCATCACAGACATATACACCTCCAGATGCAGGAAGAGGCCCACCTGTGTCATGAAGGACCCCACTCACCCAACATACTCACTCTTTGTTCCGCTCCCCTCAGGCAGGAGGCTGAGGAGCATTAAATGCAAAACCACAAGACTGAGAAACAGCTTCATTCCAGAAGCTGTGAGACTTCTCAGCGCATAATGGACAAGAAGTGTTATTGTAGCACCTTAATCACTACTGACACTTACTCATTATTTTGTATTTTAAATACATAACGCTGGTACATGTATTCCATTACTCCACAACACTGATCATCGCCAGCTTGGATCTCCATCCTTTTTCACTCAGTCAAGTCTTTCCTTTTGTTGGCCGTTCCTGTGAAAACCAAAGTGTGTGATCACAGCTGAAATAAGGGAGATTTTTCCACTTTAAAGTGCTTCAATTAGTGATGCTGTTGATCCAAACATCAAATCATCTCTAATATCTGAATGTTGATGACAAACACAAATATCTGCTTATTATGAGGCTAAAAGCTTGATGTAAACATAACAGTTTATAATATGTCAGCAGCATATAACAGCCCTGCACACCAACACTGTGCTTATATTAGACTTTAATCAACATATAGTTATGATTTTATCATCTCTGTGTGTCCTCCAGTGTCTCTGTCTGTCAGTCCAAACCTTCAGCAGGTCTTCAGAGGATCTTCTTCAGTGTATCTGAGTTGTGTTGATGATGGACAGACAGCTGATGGATGGACAGTGAAGAGGACCAGAGGAGGACTCACTGAGGACTGTGGAGCAGCTGCAGGCTTTGGGAGGCTTCTTGGTTCCTACTGTGTTGTGGATCTTTCTGCTCCCAGTGAAACCTTCTGGTGTGAGGACTCCTCTGGACAGCAGAGTGACAGAGTCTCCTTCAGTGTCCAATCAGACACTACAGGTGAGATGTTCCAGCTGTGTCTCTGTCTCTGTGTGACTCTGCTCTCATTAACTCTGTTTGTCTCTGATGGTCAGATGAAGGTGTCATCCTGGAGATCCCTGCACTTCCTGTGAGGACAGGAAGTGATGTCATTCTGCGCTGCAGACAGAGGAATGGTGCCACAGTCAAAGCTTATTTCTTCATCAAAGGAAGTTCTGTTGGTCCTAAACCAAAGCACATCATCACTAACATCACACAGGCTGATGAAGGTCTCTACTCATGTTCTACTAATCAGGGTGGAAAATCTCCTCAGAGCTCTCTGAGGTTCAGAGGTCAGAACACTGACATCACTTCCTGTTTAAAAAAATGATGTAACATTGTGACCTGATAATATACTGACTGAACCATCTTTATCATCTCTTCTGCAGATCCTCCTACCATCATCCATCCTCCTCCTCCTCACTGTCCTCCTCCTCCAAGCACCTCCACAAACTTTGATCCTCCTCTTTTGCTCGACAAAAAAGGTCAGTAAAAACATACAGTGGCATCACCTGCATAACCCAGTGTCTGTAACAGTCAAACCTCTGCTGCCAGTGTACAGGGTACCCCAACCTTACCTGTCCAGCCTCCCACCAACACACTCTGTTTTACATACACAGAAGCCTTCAAACACCAAAGACCATCACACTTCCTCCTCCATGTTTGACAGCTGATGCCACACACTGTGGATTCATCCTTTCACCTACTCGATGGTGTACAAAGATCCTGCGTGATGAACCGAAGATTTCAAACTTTGATTCATCAGTCCATAATACCTTCTTCCAGTCTTCAGTAGTTACTTAATGAGAGAATCAGAATCAGAATCAGAATACTTTATTGATCCCTACGGGAAATTATTTTTTGTTACAGTGCTCCATAATAAACAGACATTAACAAGACGGACAATACACTAACTAAGAATAGTACAATATATACAGGCATATATATACATACGTCGTTTATTAATAAATAGCTAAAGAAGAAACATGTGTGTGTTAAGAGGATGCGTTGTACAGGGAGATGGCCACAGGCAGGAATGATTTCCTGTGTCGTTCAGTGGTGCTTTTCGGTATCTCAGTCTCTCACTGAACGTGCTCCTGTGACTGACCAGCATGTCATGGAGTGGGTGGGAGGTGTTATGCAACATTGCCTTTATCTTGGACAACATCCGCCTCTCCAACACCACCTTGAGGGAGTCCAGCTCCATCCCCACAACACTACTGGCCTTATGGATCAGTTTATCGAGTCTGTTTGCATCTGCGACCCTAGTAACGTATTCAGAATAATATATTATCATGTTTTCTACAACTACATGAATGTGCTATTGCTGTGTGATTTATTACTATTACTGTAGGCTACTCGCCATACCAATACCAACTAGATGTTTAAATCTTAATATAAATGAGTAACAGTAAGTGGACATTAGGTAAGGCTGCAGTTTTTGCAGCGATCTCGTATAGAAAACTATTCCGCACATATATAAAACAGGTCAGCGGCTCTGAACAGTAGTAAAGGGGCCTCTGGCTAATATGTCGGGTTCATGTCTGGCTCGTAGCTGAAAACTAGCTTTATTTTGTTGTCTGGATCAACTTTGCTAGCGAGAGACAAAGAGAGGCGTTGAAAAGCTGCTCCAACGGAACTTATTGTTTCAGAGGAAAACACAAACACAGTGTACAGTCGAGTCTTAATAGCTTACTTACAGCTGGGCTCGTCAGGCACTCTTCTTGGCTGCTGTGGTTATTATTATATTTACATGTTTCCAGCTCCCGTTTTTGCTCAGTGACAGCTCGGACTTTTGCTTTTTCTCCCTTCTGGTGCTCACAGACATATAACAGGTATGGCAGTCCATTCTCCCTGCAGCACGGACTACACTGCCCATGAGGCTACATCCTTTAGGGCTATGCTTGTAACACTCTGCCTATTGCCTTCATAGTAAATCATTTTTTGAATATAATTTTTAAAAAAGATATTTCTTCACACCATTATGCAGGCCGCAAGTAGAGGTGACATGTGCCACGAGATTGAGACACAGGCCTTAGAGCCTCTTAATGCGTGTTTGTTTGGGTTTCCACCGGCGTGGAATTACCAAAAATAGAGAGGACATAGCCTAATATTTGAAACAGGAAACACTGCCGTGTAATCCATTTATTTCAACAAAGTAACTGTATTCTGAACTAGGATGCTCCAAAGCCACACAGAAAACCATCACTGTGTGGCCCCACGATGGTGACTCTGCACTGCAGCACTGCTTTAACTGCACAGACTGGCAGGTCTTCAGGGATGCTGCTGTGTATAAGGGGAAGCTGGATTTAGAGGAGTATACATCGGCTGTCCTCAGCTACATTAGTAAGTGTGTGGAGGATGTTACCACCACCAAGTCTGTGATGTGCTATCCAAACCAGAAACCCTGGCTGAATGCAGAAGTCCATTCCCTGCTGAAACTCAGGGACGCCCTCTTCAGGTCTGGTGATGCACAGAAACTCAAGAGGGCTAGGAGAGAACTGACTGCAGGTGTAAAGAGAGCCAAAGCCACATGCGCACAGAAGATTCAGGGTCATTTTTCTTCCCTTGATCCACGCAGTATGTGGAAGGGTATCTAGTGCATCACTGACCACAAAACTGGGGATAGGCAACGCCCCAGGGACCCTTCTCTGCCTGAGACTCTCAACCAGTTCTACGCCCGCTTTGAGGACCCTAACACGCACCCAACCAGGATCAGACTCTCCCCACCACCAGATGAAGAAACCCTCAGTGTGACAGCAGCTGAAGTGAAGCGGACCCTCAAGAGGATTAACCCCCGCAAAGCTGCCGGCCCAGACAACATCCCCGTGCAGGTTTTGAGGAACCGTGCTGATCAGCTCTCTGTGGTCCTGAAAGACATTTTTAACTCCTTCCTCATCCAGGCAGCTGTCCCCACCTGTATGAAGACCGCCACCATCGTTCCAGCCCCCAAGAATTCTGCTGTGACAGGTCTAAATGACTATCAGCCAGTAGCCCTCACGCCGATCGTCACGAAATGCTTTGAGAGGTTGATTATGGTCCACATCAAAGCCACCATCAGTGTCACTTCAGATCCACACCAGTGCGCCTACCGGAAGAATCAATCCACAGAAGATGCCATCTCTTCTGTGGTTCACACCACCCTCACCCCCCTGGAGCAGAAGAATTCCTACGACTGTCTGCTCTTTGTGGACTTCTCATCCGCTTTCAAAACAATTATCCCGCAGACACTTGTTGACAAATTATTGACCCTGGGACTGAGCTCCTCTCTTTGTAAGTGGGTCCTGGACTTCCTGACCAACAGACCGCAGTCTGTGAGGATCCACAATGTCTCCTCATCTTCCACAGTCCTCAGCACTGGCTCCCCTCAGGGCTGTGTGCTAAGTCCCCTCCTGTTCATGCTGCTTACATATGACTGCTTACCCAACCATCCAGGCTGTCATATTGTGAAGTTTGCGGATGACACAGCTGTGGTTGGTTGCATCAGAAACAATGATGAGACTGGCTTCAGGAAGGAGGTGGAACACTTAGAGAACTGGTGCAGGAAAACAATCTCTGCTTAAATGAGAAGAAGACGAAGGAGATGATTGTGGACTTCAGGAGTGGAAGACACACACACACCCCTGCACATCGGAGGATCTGCAGTCAAAGTAGTGCCCAGCTACAAGTACCTGGGTACGTACCTGGATAGCAACCTCATCTGGAAAAACAACACTTCCTGCCTGATCAGGAAGGCTCACCAGAGGCTCTACTTCCTGAGGCGGTTGAAGCATGCGGGACTTGAGAGCTTCCTTCTACAGATGTGCGGTGGAGAGTGTTCAGTGCTCTGGCATCAACATGTAGCACAGAAACTGCACTGTGGCAGAGAGGAAAGCTCTACAGAGGGTGGTGAAGGCTGCACAGAGAGTGGTCGGAGGCAGCCTCCCAACCGTCACGGACATATACACCTCCAGATGCAGGAAGAGGCCCACCTGTGTCATGAAGGACCCCACTCACCCAACATACTCACTCTTTGTCCCGCTCCCCTCAGGCAGGAGGCTGAGGAGCATTAAATGCAAAACCACAAGACTGAGAAACAGCTTCATTCCAGAAGCTGTGAGACTTCTCAGCACATAATGGAGAAGAAGTGTTATTGTAGCACCTTAATCACTACTGACAGTTACTCATTATTTTGTATTTTAAATACATAACGCTGGTACATGTATTCCATTACTCCACAACACTGATCATCACCAGCTTGGATCTTCATCCTTTTTCACTCAGTCAAGTCTTTCCTTTTGTTGGCCGTTCCTCTGAAAACCAAAGTGTGTGATCACAGCTGAAATAAGGGAGAATTTTCCACTTTAAAGTGCTTCAATTAGTGATGCTGTTGATCCACAAATCAAATCACCTCTAAGATCTGAATGTTGAAGACAAACACAAATATTTCTGCTTATTATGATGCTAAGAGCTTGATATAGACATAACAGTTTCTGTGCTTATATTAGACTTTAATCAACATATAGTTATGATTTTATCATCTCTGTGTGTCCTCCAGTGTCTCTGTCTGTCAGTCCAAACCTTCAGCAGTTCTTCAGAGGATCTTCTTCAGTGGATCTGAGTTGTGTTGGTGATGGAGAGACAGTTGATGGATGGACAGTGAAGAGGACCAGAGGAGGACTCACTGAGGACTGTGGAGCAGCTCCAGGCTTTGGGAGGCTTCTTGGTTCCTACTGTGTTGTGGAGCTTTCTGCTCCCAGTGAAACCTTCTGGTGTGAGGACTCCTCTGGACAGCAGAGTGACAGAGTCTCCTTCAGTGTCCAGTCAGACACTACAGGTGAGATGTTCCAGCTGTGTCTCTGTCTCTGTGTGACTCTGCTCTCATTAACTCTGTTTGTCTCTGCTGGTCAGATGAAGGTCTCATCCTGGAGATCCCTGCACTTCCTGTGAGGACAAGAAGTGATGTCATTCTGCGCTGCAGACAAAGGAATGGTGCCACAGTCGCAGCTTATTTCTCCATCAAAGGAAGTTCTGTTGGTCATAGTCTTAAACGAGAGCACATCATCACTAACACCACGCAGGCTGATGAAGGTCTCTACTCGTGTTCTACTGATCAGGGTGGAAAGTCTCCTCAGGGCTCTCTGAGGGTCAGAGGTCAGAACACTGACATCACTTCCTGTTTAAAAAATGATGTAACATTGTGACCTGATAATAAACTGACTGAACCATCATCATCATCTCTTCTGCAGATCCTCCTACCATCATTCATCCTCCTCCAAGTGCCTCCACAAACTTTGATCCTCCTCTTTTGAAAAAAGAAACAGTCTGAGGAGGAGTAGCTGGTGATGAAGAGCAGCCTGTGTGTATATACAGGATAAAGTATTTAGTGTGTATTAAGATGAAGATGCAGCTTTGCTGTGGCCTTCCTCTGCCAACAGATAACAGATAACTAACCTCAGCCAGATGTTCTGCAGCTGTTTCTCTAACATTAGAAGTTTATAATGATGATGACCGCGAGCGTGTTTCTGCTGTTCTGATGGATCTCCACAGAGTGTCCTGACTCTGTGTCACATGTGGGGTCAAAACGCTTCATGTGGTTTAAAGGTCAAAGCTGGTGACTGTCAGGAAGCATCAGACAAACAACATGAAACACCCCCTCTGACCTCAGAGCTCCCTGAGGCCACACCCACACTTCCTGTCAGTCCCTGTGATTGACAGCTGCCTCCATCAGTATCATATATATCCATATAATCACCCTGACGCTATGATGTTGTGATGTTGGTTTTTACTTATTAACATGATGTCTCGTGTCTCTCTGTCACACATACAGTATTTAATCATTTTCTCACACAGTTCTTCTCTTTCAGATTTGTGTTGTTGGGTTTGTTGTCACAGGTCACAAAAAAGTTTCTTACTTCACTCTAACGTATGTGAGTTTGTATTATATTTGCAAACTGATAAAGGGAAAAAGAGTCATACACACACACACACACACACACACACATATATATGTATATATATATATATATATACATAATGTATAAAGAAAAAGAAACTTCCCCTCTCGCCCCTGCGGGCGATCAATCCTTCAAGCTCGGGTCCTCTACCAGAGGCCTGGGAGCTTGAGGGTCCTGCGCAGTATCTTAGCTGTTCCCAGGACTGCGCTCTTCTGGACAGAGATCTCCGATGTTGTTCCCGGGATCTGCTGGAGCCACTCGCCTCGTTTGGGAGTCACCGCACCTAGTGCTCCGATTACCACGGGGACCACCGTTACCTTCACCCTCCACATCCTCTCGAGCTCTTCTCTGAGCCCTTGGTATTTCTCCAGCTTCTCGTGTTCCTTCTTTCTGATGTTGCTGTCATTCGGAACCGCTACATCGATCACTATGGCCATCTTCTCCTGTTTGTCCACCACCACTATGTCCGGTTGGTTAGCCACCACCATTTTGTCCGTCTGTATCTGGAAGTCCCACAGGATCTTTGCACGGTCATTCTCCACCACCCTTGGGGGCATCTCCCATTTTGACCTCGGGACTTCCAGGACATATTCGGCACAGATGTTTCTGTACACTATGCCGGCCACTTGGTTATGGCGTTCCATGTATGCCTTGTCTGCTAGCATCTAGCACCCTGCTGTTATGTGCTGGTGCATCTTTATACAGCCTTCACTTGGGGCCTTACTTGGTGTGATAGACCCCAGCCTCTATGGATCTTGTGCTCCATCTGGCTGGGATCTCACTGTCCATGTGTTGGGGCGGGTCCAGGGGCATACTGTGTCCATCTATGAAAGGGTTACACACAGCCAGGCAAGATGACTGGAAAGAGTCTTCGGTTAGGATTAGGCAGTGAAAAAGCAGTGTGGTTATGGTTAGGGAAACTGACACGGTCATGTTTCCGTCGCCTCATGTTTCGTCATTAAATCCTGAGAAAATGTTAGTAAAGGTTATGGCTGACTCTACCACCCTCAGTGGACTCTGAGACAGCAGCACGAGCCAACTTATTACCTGTTATTTACACTGCGTTTTACATACAGATTTCAGGACACATCAGTAATTGACCTCAAGAGAGTTTTTCGGCCTTTTAACAATTATAGGGAGGATTCAGGGTCACCTGGTCCAGCCCTAACTATATGCTTTAGCAAAAAGGAAAGTTTGAAGCCTAATCTTAAAAGTAGAGATAGTGTCTGTCTCCTGAATCCAACCTGGAAGCTGGTTCCACAGAAGAGGGGCCTGAAAACTGAAGGCTCTGCCTCCCATTCTACTTTTAAATACTCTAGGAACAACAAGTAAGCCTGCAGTGTTCATGTTCAAAGGCATTGTAAACGTTGTCGCTGTAGAAAGGAGTTTTCTTCCCACACAGAGTGTACAGTGGACTCTAATGTTTTTGTCACTTTTTATGGAATCAAACTCAAAGTAATGTGAGTACTTCCAATCTCTAAATGCTGCATGGTTGTACTCTCTCCCACACTCGATATATTATCCATTGTTGATCTGCACATGTCTCATGTCATAAATAAATGTATCATAATAAATATCTAATAATATCATAACAGCAGCAAATATTCAGTATATCAGTACAGACTTCAGTCTTTCATTTAACTGTTTTTAAACAAACTTTATTTTCTGCATTTGTTAACAAGTATTAACAAAGTGTATTAACATTTATAGATTAACACATCTGTATGTGTGTAAAGCATGCCCCACCACAGCCCCTTAGTGAGACAGAACAAACAAAAAACCTTTTCCCGTAAAGGCAAATCAAACAAGGCAAACAGAATCACATGGGGTAACACTGCTGGGTCCAGAGGGTCAGAGATAATGACTCATTCTCAGCAATGTTACAGTTTAAAAACCAGACCAGATATCCATCCACACTCAGCAGTGTGACTGTCACTGCAGTTATTTCAGTGGCTGAAGTTTGATCTGTGTTGTTTACCAAAGTGCAACAAAAGCTGTTTAACATGATTCATTTTGAATTCTTACAGAAACATTGTGATTTTTGTCTTTAAAGTGTGTACAGCAGTCTGTGACATCACTGATGAATCCACCAGTTCTTTTTGAGCCTGTTATCACTACACAAACGTTTGTTTAGTCTTTCCTGAAAAATAAGGTCAAAAACATGGCACAGTCAGACATCCCACATTGGGTAAAAGGAGTTACACCCACTGTAACTCCCAGTGATTTTAGAAAATATCAGTAGTTACAGACTACAGCGGTGTATCCCAGCACTGATGCTAAGTCAAACATGGGAACATTCAGAACAGAAATAACTTTTTGTAACAGCCGCATTAAACTTGGAGCTGATTTAGAAACATCACCTGGGAGCACTGTATGTTACTGTAATGTTTTACACTCAACCACAAACTTTACTGTTGTCTATAGTTTAGTGTTCAGTGGTGAAAGCAGGATTGGGATTTTGTAAATGTGTAAGTTATTGACTTTGTGGAGATCAGAGTACATGAGTGCGTTTCAAACACGTGGCTGTTACAGTGTATGTGGGTGGGGACGATCAGCCTATATTTAGCAGAAGTTGACACTGAGAATTTTCACAACCAGTCATGGACCGTCTCTGGATCCTGAGCTGCACTCTGTGTGTCCTCCTGAGCTGGATGCATGTGGATCAAGCAGTGGCTGAACCGTGAGTTTGTCTTCAGCCTGTTTTTGTCTGTGTGAGTTGTTCACTGCAGTAACTGCTGTATGTGCGATGCTGTATGCAGCCAGTACCTGGTGGCCATTCCTGCAGTTATTGAAGCTGGAGCTGAGGCCAAATTCTGTGCAACTCTCCGACAGCCCAGTGGGACTCTGGTCATGACTGTCACTTTGAAGTCTCGAGAGAAGAACACGACCTTATTCACGCATACGTCAAATGAAGAATTTCAAACCTGTGTTCAGTTTAAGGTCCACAACCAGCACTTTCACACACAAAGTGTGTTTGTTAGTTTTTATTGTATGCTTTATTGGCTTTGATGACTATCTAAATATCACACTGTCCCAGGCTCCTTTGGTACAAAAGGAGGTGCAACATTTTCAGGTGGAGGTACGAGGAGACACATTTTACTCCACACAAGTCACAAAAGTGATGATCCGAGCCTCTGATCCCTTCACATTCATCCAAACAGATAAACCCATCTACCTCCCTGGACAAAAAGGTAACAATGTGCTACTATGTTATATAAGACATGTAGTTCATTCAAATTTCATCATCATGAGCCCGCTGCTCCACCGTCTCCAATTTGTGTAACAAGTTTTATGGTCCAAAATTTGGACACACATACAGTGATTGATGTGAAAGTTGTGCTTCATTTAGCAAACGCTTTTCAAGATATTTAATACGGTCCATCGACCGAGATGTTTGTTCGCACTTTGAAATCTGAGTCCATCTTTGAATATAACTATTTTAAAAATTCACAGTAATGCAAAATAAAACATGCAGAATACTCAGAGTGCACAACTCCCCCCAAAGGACAAAGGCCATATTATATTACTCAGACATGATTTATTTTTTGTACCATCTGTCCCCGATTACAGAGTCAAATTCATTTTATGTGAAAGTTTAATGGTTTTATCTTTAATAGTTTTATTGTTCACAATTAAATTATGTTCAAACATGGAATTCAAAGCAGCAAAAATCATGAGGGAAGGATATGGAGGGCCACGGGTGCCATAATGTATGAAACACATAATTAGAAAATAAATTAAATGTCTTGTTAATTAAAATATAAATTAGTGATATCAATTAAATTTAAATAAATTATATATATATATATATATATATATATATATATATATATATATATATACACACACAATACACATTAATTAAATATCAGTGATTTTATTTAAAAATGTAATAAATTATTTGAATGATCTGAAAAAGTTTCTGTTCATCTGGTTGTTTTCAGTGGGGAAACTATGAACCAGTGACTTTGTTTTGTTCCAGCCAGGGTGTGATACCAGAGCTCTGCTTTGCACTTCTTCCATGTAGCGAACGGCACGTTGTTCCTTCAGTGGGCTGGTTTCAGTCATTATGCAAATGTACTGTTTATAAGATTGGGGAAAGCTGAGACTGAAGAAGTCACCTGGATCAGTGACGCAACGTTTATCCACTGAAAACATCCTGATGAACAGAATCAACTTTTGGGGTTTTCTTTACCTGGATGATTGAGTGTACACTAACAGATATTTAGGTATTTATGTCTAATTTCCAGTTTCCAACACATATTTAATGACTTTGTTATATATTCAATTAATTTTTTCTCATTTTGATTATTTACAAGGATATTTAATTATTTCACTGTCCATTTATTGGTTTTCAATTTAATTAATTATTTTGTGTTTCCTCTTCTTCAGTGTTCATTAATCAGTTTTATCAGTCACCCATCAAACTCAGGGACACAGACCATTTAGACAAAGTCCAAAGTATTGCTTTGGCCTGGTGTCTGTTTATTTAGTGTGCCCTGCTTAATGCACACAGCCATTTGGACCTGATGGACCTACACCATAAGCAGTATTTTAAAATACTTGCCATGTCACCAAATATGATTTTATTATTTTTATGTAGTGCAACCTTCAAGCATTTGGTCGGTCTGTCCACATAACCACCAATTCATATCAGTCCATTATCTGAGATCTGCATTGACTTGCTGTGTAGGGTAAAAATCTGATGTTGTGTTTGTTGATAAGCTGCAGTGACAGATCACGATGCGCTGCAGCACAGCAACCATGAAATATTTAATTAAAAATTGAAAAACAAAATACATAATTTATTAATAATAAAATTGTTTAGATATTTAATTAATTATTTCAATTTTAATTAGTTATGTAATTATGTGTTTATTTAGTTAATTTTAGCAATCATGGCCCAACCCTAATAGATCTTTGTTTTAAAGTATAATGAGAGAAACAGAGAGATAATCTCTTTAAAATTTTTCTCACAGTGAATTTCAGAGTCGTTGCCATGGATAATAACATGCGACCGGCCAATCAGCTGGTGAGTTTTTGAACAGTGTTATTAATGATGCTGTTTAGAATTGACATGCAGTGATTTACACAACAATTTCTGAACTCCACCTGTCTTTGGTTCTTTCTTTCAGTATGATGTCATTGAACTTCAGGTAAGGGAATATCTCCAGAAAAGGTTTTTACTTCTGCTGTAAATGTATCAACACAATGCTGAACACATGGAGTCGGACTTGATTGCTCCCTGCTTATATACACACTGCTTCTGCAGTATTACTCCAAGTCACTGACAATTTAAAAAGTGAACAAATTGGGTCGCATATATACAGAGGTGGGTCGAGTATCGAAAAATTTTATTCAAGTAAAAGTAGCATTACTTTAAAATATTATTAAGTAAAAGTGAAAAGTAGTGAGATTGCTGTCAGTGCTCGTAGGGCAGTGGTTCCCAAACTTTTTTTGCTGGGCCCCCCTTGTTTTACAAGAAAAATGTTCACGCCCCCCCACCCCCGCGCGTGCACGCGCACGCACGCACAAACACATCCTTCAACCACACACACCCATATTTTGCTCCATTGCGGTTTATATCAAACCTCAAACATTTATTAAACAATTAAGCAAATACAAATAATCTGCAATAAATTACAGGTAGTAAGAAAATAAACTACCAACTCTTTTACGCTCCGTCCGCACCTACACGGGTATTTTTGAACACGCAGCTGTTTCGGCCACATGTAAACGGCGTATCGAATCAACGAGAACTGAGATTTTTTAAAACTCCTTTTTTTTTGCGTTTGCAAGGAATATAGTTTGTCACGCAACGTCAAAGGTATGTGCCTTTTTTCATGTCACGCTGTGCGCCACGTTATTGTTTACATGGGATAAATTGCAGAATGGCAGATAGAGACGAAATACTGTTAATCTGACTCTGCAGGTTTTACACGCTGATATATACAGGCAGTTACTGTCCCTGCATTTAGAAAGGCAGAGGCATCATGGTGTAATTTTTTACATGTAGTTGTTTTTTTTCCTGTGTAATAATATTCAACATTGCTATCAATACATTTTTCAAAAAATCCCTCTGCAAAATGGGTTCAAAAACATAAACAACTGTAGGATACTGTTTCTCCGTGATTTGAACAGCCCAGCGCTGCTCCCGTGCAGGGAAAACTAATTATGCAGGGAGACCTACCTCAGCACTTGTGCAGGTGAAACCAAAGAGAAGATCTGCTTCACCATATTTTCTAGTCTTTGGCTTAGAATGAAGTTGGTTTGGAAACATATTCAGCGATGCTTCATCTCCTGCTTTGCGTTTGTGTGGGCGCCCTGTGCTAGCAGTGTCCAAGCGTTGTTGTTTTGTTTTTTTTCCCCCCTTTTCATGCCGCGCCCCCCCTGCAATACCTCTGCGCCCCCCCTAGGGGGCGGGCCCCACACTTTGGGAATCACTGTCGTAGGGTCAGGTGCAGCTGCCATTCCAGCCAGTCTGTAAGCCTGTATAATGATATTGACAACAAAGAGTTGTACTCGTCTTACAGCCACCAGGAAAATATCCAGAATTCCAGATTACCAGTCAAGCCCTGCTGTCACCACAACTTTGCACTGCCAGTAAACTTAGGAAGCTAGCTCCCTGTGACTCATAGCTGACAATGGCATTACCGCCTTATTATTCCTTTAATTGGTATTATAGAAAACAGAACAAATAAACAAATGTTCAAAAGAATTATTGTGTTTTTACACCTGCCTTTTCATTGGCATTGTTGTCATTTTAGAGGCAGGGGAAACTATATATATATACATATATATATATACATATATATGTATGTGTGTGTATATATCTATAAAACTACTATGTGTATTAGCTGTCACTGTCATTTGATTTAACAGGATCCAAATAGTAACAGGATTGGACAGTGGCTAAATGAAACATCCAATAGCAGAATACTGCAGCTTTCTTACTCCTTGGACACTGAGGCCTGTGAGGGACCGTACCAGATCATTGTGTCAATGGGTGAAAGGAAAATATCTCACAACTTCAAAGTGGAGAAGTATGGTAAGTCAGTCTTATTTAATTTTAAATTCTTTGTTGTAATGGAGTGAAAATGCTGACATTCATATTTTTCCCCAGTTTTACCCAAATTTGATGTGACAGTAAATATATCTGAAGAAGTGAGTATTGGGCAGGAAGACATTGAAGCTGAAGTGTGTGCAAAGTAAGAAAAAGTTCTTTCAGGACAAATTATGTGTTGTTGAAAATCTGTAGTTTGGAGAGCAAATGACTCATAATGTTTATTTATTTTTCTTTAAATAGGTACACGTATGGACAGCCTGTACCAGGACGCGTTACAGTTAATGTGTGCCGACCTATTAATAGGTATAGCGGTTTTGGTATATCGATGTACGATTACGATCTTTTGGCCCTATGGGAGATGGGTGGCTCCTGCCACACAGAGACAAAGCAGGTACAGTTATGGCTTCATTTCTCTTTTTTCTCTGATTCTTTGGGTACATTCAGGCCACTGCATTAGCATTACAGCACACGCATTGCCTGCTGTACTCAGTTAAGCTGGTGTTCTCTTCACTTTTTTCCTACAGTTTCATTGTCTCATATGTCACATACTGAGTTATGTGCCTTCATTGAGCCATGAGCTAAGGCAAGTGGTGTGTTTCATTATGTCTGACACACAAGAGAATACAATTTCAGACTGTTACACTGACACAAGCAGAATGAATAGCTACAGGGTTTACTGAAACATGCAAACACAAATAGAAATACAGCCTGAAGTCTCTCAGGCAAGCTTTCATGAGTTCAAACCCCACTGTTAGATTCAAAGAAGGACATGGGAATAAAGGATGTGCTTTTGCAACAGGCTGCTCAACAATGTGATACAAGTTGTCTGTTATGTGTAGAAACAATAATCCCTTGAGGCAGGTGTCCTTGTTGTGCTTGGATGGTTCATAGGTCAACATAAAGTGCCTGATGCAAATAAAGGAATGAAAAAAAAACCTTTCTCTAGAAATGATCAGGTACAGGGACTGAACTGGAAATGAATGTGAAAGCAGCCAAAGTCTAAACAAAAACTGCTCAAGCAGGAAGAAATTAACAAAGTTTGGCTCTTTGGAAGTCAACAAACAAAAAAAAGGTTGTTGGGTGAAGAAGTTTTCACAGTACTGTATAACATATATATAGTAGTACTGAAATTTTCAGGATGTAAATGAGATGCTGCTGGGAAATTTAAACGATACAGTGGTTTTGTAAGGTGATACCATCATACTGCTATACAGGCCCAGTTCCAAAGGATGTTTGGGAGGTTGTGGAGGATATGGTGTCTGTGTTTTCCAAAAAGAATTTCACATTTTGAATCATCTGAGCACAGAGCAGTTTTTGTTGTTTTAAATGAGCTTTTGCCCAGAAAAGAATGCTGTGTTTCCAGTTCGCATTCACATTTGACTTCTTCTGCGCGATGGAGCTTTAACCTGCATTTGTGGGTGGCACGGTGAACTTTGTGCACAGATATTGATTTGTGAAAGTGTTCCTGAGGCCATGCAGTGATCTGAGTGGCAGAATGATGACAGTTTTTCATGCATTGCTGCCCGAGGGCCTGGAGACTGCAGCCATCTGATAGTGGATTTCAGCCTTATCCTTTGCTCGTTTTGATGACATTATGTGCTGCAGATGATGAGATATTCACCGTCTTGATAATTTTACATGAATGAAATTATTCTGTCATTGTTCTACAATTTGTAGACACAGTCTTTTGCAGATTTGTAAACCTCTGCCCATCTGTATTTCTGAGAAACTCTGCCTCTCTATTCAAAGGAGCTTGCAAAGAAAAGCGTCTGGATAGCGTCTGGTATAACCTCACAATACAAAAAAAGAAGGTTGTTGCTTCTCTGAGCAAAGACCGCGACATCATCATATTACCAGCTGACAAGGTGAAATGTCTTCAAGCAACTTAAAGAAGTCCAGACGCTTTTCTTTGCAAGCTCCTTTGACTACGATGACCTGGATGACTGAGAACCTTCACAGACATTCTGCCTCTATGATGATCTTTTTATACACATTTATGTGAATGACCTGTTGCCAGGTAACATAATCAGTTGCAAAATGTTCCCTCAGCTGTGTTAGTTTAATACAACTGACCGCTCCAGACTTTTGTCCCCCCACCCTACATTTTTGAACCATATTGCTTTCATCAAATTCAAAATGAGCTCAAGATTTTCATGACTCTGTAAAATCTCATAGTTTGAACTTTTAATATATTTTATAGATTCGATTGTGAATGAGATTTGATTCTAATTTTGGTTTATTCTAGTAAGATTATATCGCACACAGCAGTCATTTTCTTTCTTTATTGTTCTTCCCAGGCAGACAAGACTGGCTGTGCAACATTTTCCTTCAACATGTCAATTTTTACTAAAATGGACCAAAAGGTGCTTCAAGATGTTCTGGATATCAGGGCCAAAGTGGAAGAAGAGGGAACAGGCAAGTTGTGTTATTCCTTTAAAATGACACATCAATGTGTATTTAACCAAAAAGGCATTCACAGGATTATAACATGAACGTTTCTACATTCAGGTATTTCACACCCTCAAGAGAAGAGAATCACAATTTCTTATGTCCTTGGAAAAGTGTCTTTCATTAACATGCCCAAGGTTTGGGAACGGGGATCTAATGTGGAAGGAAAAGTGAGCCTAACATGTTGTTTTCAGCTCAGTTTGTCATACAAAGCACACTTATGTTATTTGTATTTTCCATTGATAGAGCATTGTGTGTTTCAACAGGTCAGAGCAGTGTACCACAATAATACACCAGTTTGTGACGCACCGGTCTACCTGTTCACGGGAGAAATGTGGCGAGCACGCTCACTACAAAATCTGACAACTGACAGCAACGGTGTGGCCTCATTTTCTTTCAGCACTGATAACTTTGACCAGGATATCCAACTCCATGTGAGCTGACACACTGAAACAACACTATAATTTAATGCAGCTATCACAGCAGCCTGAAACCTCGACTGGTTTCTCATAGCTTCAAATGTCCAAATACCTCCCACAGTAAAAAGTGGCAATACTGAAATAGTTTATGACTCATCTTACTCCACGTTTCCCTGTCTTATAAAGACTGCCTCATTGTCCAAGGTTAGTTTTAGATCAAGTTTTTAGATTTTTGTTTCCTATCCCCAACTAGGCAAGCCTGACACCAACACTGGGCCACCCAGGATATAGAACTGCATACTATGACAGGGGATTTCACACATTATCCATGTCCCAGCCGTCTTCTCCTGATATTAAAACAATCAGCTCTCTAGAGGTGCAGAAGAAGGATAAACCAGTTCCCTGTGATGCAGAAGAAGACATATCAGTCAACTACACTATGGTGGGAGAGTCTCCGGGATCTGTGGATGTCATTTATCTGGTGAGTTATCGCTCATCTTGTCACTTTATGGCATAACTACAAAGTTCACCATGGCCAGACCTTTTGTGTGTTTGCTAAAAAAGTACTGTTGTAATGCCCATCATGACTGAAGAAGACACTCTCAGTCCATCATGGAAATCCAGCAGCCTCGATCTATTTCAGAATAAATACCTGATCCAGCCCAAACTATATGCTTTATCAAAAAGGAAAAAGCGTAAACTTAAAACTAGGGAGGGCGTCTGTCTCCTGAATCACAGACTTCATGTCTGGTTCCTCTGTTTTGTCCCTCATCATTTTCTGTCAGCTTAGTAATTAGCCTCGTTTGTTCATGATATCCTTAGTTTTCTCTCTCTGTTAAGTATTTATATTCTTAGGCCTTCGTAGTTTTAGTCATCTGGGTTCTGCTCTCAGTTAATCGTGCTTTCCCTGTGTTTCCCCTGCACTTTTCAAGTCTCGTCTTTTAGTGACTCCATGTTTAGTTATTTTCTGTTTTATTTTCTAATCCTTTGTTTTGTTTATCTTGTCTCTTTTTCTCCATTGAGTTAAAGTAGTGTTCCACAGGTGTTTCCTCTCTATTCTGTGGATTTATTCTCCTGTTCCCATACACTGTTTCCTGGGATTCCAGTTTTTCCTAGAAGTGTATTTCCTTAGTTAGCATTTCCAGTGGACTATCTTGAACTTGTTGTGTTGAAAAACCAACCACTTGTTTTTCTTTCCACTTCTGTGTCTTGAGTTCTGCATTTGGGTCTGTGCCCTGATTGCATTACATGATAAGCCTAAAACCCCAAATGGACATGATGGCTGTCACAGCAGTCGTTTTTAGCTTTCTCTAACTTGGATGTAACTGCCCCTGAAGTTTATTGATGATGTTTGGGTAGAATAAAGGGCCATGCTCCAACTGATGTTTAGCCAAAATTTTAATCTTGTCTTCACCAGCAAACACCGTGAAAAACTACAGTGAAAAAAGCAATGAAAACACAGATATTGTGTCAGCAAAATAAAATTACAATCGCAATAAAATGTACACACAAAGTAAAATACACAACCATACCACGTGCGCCTTTCTACAAAACATTGTGAGCAGTTGCAGTCCATATTCTTTCTCCTTATTCACAAGCTAGCTTGTTTTTCTGGCTTGAGTCTTCAGTCTCTGGTGGCATGTGTATGGGCTCGAATTGTGGTCATAAATATTTTGTACTTGTAAATCACGATTTGTATGTGTAAAAAGAATTTATGTGTGCATAAAAAGAATTTGTGTGTGGACTTAGCCAAAAAAATACGTGAGAAACTCTGCACTCAAGTTTCAAGTTCCAAGTACAAATTTTGACCCTATTTTTCTTCCTTTCATCTGATTGGCCAATGTCCTGTCATACAGTTAGGGCTGGACCAGGTGACCCTGAATCCTCCCTTAGTTATGCTGCAATAGACGTAGGCTGCTGGGGGATTCCCATGATGCATTGAGTTTTTCCTTTCCAGTCACCTTTCTCACTCACTATGTGTTAACCCTTTAAAGCCGGTCGGAGTGGACACGCTCCGTTTTGCGTAACTATTTTTAAACCCCGGTAGCACTGCAACCACGTAAGCTAGCGCAATAATTTTTTTTGCATATGAAACCGGAGGAGTTGTACTTACATCTTATGCCATCAGCTTATCCTAGGTCACAGTTTCCTTCCACATATAGCTTTGCAAAAACTGCATAAAAAGCGCTTGCAGCAACAAAAACATAATATTCCAGAAACACGCTTTGCCGATCCGATCAGCTGTTCATAACACTTCCTACGTCCATCAGCGTGAACTGTCGCATGTCTGCCATGACCTGCCCGAAACCGGAAGTGACGTCATTTTGCGGAAATGTAGTTTTTTACCATCGTGGCCTTATGACCCTATACTGGTGTTTTTAAAAGTTATGTTTGACTTTCTGACTTTCTGTGTCGTTTCTGGGATGCTTAGGACTCATATTGCACTGCTGGAAATAGTTTATTTTGATGCATATGCTGGGTTTTTTGCAAATTTGCAAATAATATTTATTTTCGTTTTTCCTGCAGTATATGAAAATTGGTGTATTTCAAAAATAAAACTATGAAGACACTTAAAATAAATTTCCTGTGGTGGGAAACTAGTTTGTGCAACATTTTTGTATTTACAGTTTTGAGGGATAAGCCTCTTAAATTTCTCTAACTAGAAATATATGTTAAAAAAACAAAAACGATTTTCAATTTTTTTGTAGTTTATTGCACTTTTTTGCAATTTATGTAATTACTATGCATACATATTATTAAAATTTGGGCTATAATGGTTGTATTGATGTATAGTAACTTGAAATGCTCCCAAAAATGGCTCCACAGCATGTAAAAATATAATATAAGCTCTGGCGGACTTGGTTCTATGGTAGGTCTTAAAGGGTTAATAGACCTCTCTGCTTTGAATCATACCTGTTATTAATCTTATTGTAGGGTCTACCTTACAATATAAAGCACCTTGAGGTGACAGTTTTTTTGATTTTGCGCTGTATAAATAAATTGAATTGAATTATTTCGATTGATTCTCACTGAAGGCATCAAAACTATGAATGAACACATATTTAATCATTTGGTGAACATTGTCGAGCACTTGTTGGCCTTTTTTGCGGTCCATCTCATCCCAAACCATCTCCTTTGAGTTTATGTCAGGTGACTATGGAGGCCAGGCCATCAGGTGCAGCACTCCATCACTCTCCTTCTTGGCCAAACAGCACTAGGTGTGTTTGGGTCGTTGTCCTGTTGGAAAATAAATGATGCAATGGCATGTGGCTGCAGTATCCTGTGGTTGCCATGCTGGCTCAGTGTGCCTTCAGTTTTGAATAAATCCCCAATGGTGCCACCAGCAAAGCCCCCCCCCCCCCCCCCCCCCCCCCCACCCTCCCAACACACTATCACACCTCCTCCTCCATGCTTCACAGTGGGAACCATGCATGTAGAGACCATCCATTCACCTTTTCTGTGTGGCACAAAGACACGTCAGGTAGAACCAAAGATCTCAAATTTGGACTCATCAGACCAAAGCACAGATTTCCACTGGTCTAATGTCCATTCCTTGTGTTTCTTGGCTGAATTGTAGCATAAGCTCCTAACACGGCGGTCTGATCGACAGATAGATTTTATTCCAGGACCGTCAGAAGACGCTACAATTTTGCGAACTCCCTGGAAAACTGCTCGGTTTGTGGCATCTTGTGAAGATTGTGAAAGTAAACAAGTGGTGTGATCCTGACTGCATGCACGCATGCTAGCAACTGCCACAACTAGCTAAACGTAAGCTAAAGTGGCAGTTTTTGTTTTGACGCTGTCACCGGTACGAGATTTCGGAATGGCACCACTTACCTCAACATCCAGTTGTGAAAGCTGCATCAACCTGAGCCAAAAAGTGATTGAGCTGGAACAAAGGATATCCACGCTATACCAAATCCAGGGGGCTGAACGCGAACTTGACACGATCCTTCTTGGCAAAGCTCAAACCACCGCTACTAGCGCTGAGCTAGCCGACACAGTGCACCACCCAGCTGTTGTGTCCCATGATCCCGCCAACAGTCAACCCAGGCTCTCAACTTGTGTCGCTGGTGTTTCTGCCACGGACGAGAACTGCTGGTTTCAACTAGGGGCCAGACCCAAGGCTCTGGTCAGCTCCACTCCACTCCAACCGGCGCCATGGACCGTGGTTGAGACGCGTGGTGGCTGCAGAGGGGCCAGAAGGATCCATCTCTCGCACCCTCACCCCTCCGGTGCGGTAGTGCTGGAGAATAAATTCAGTGTCCTGGATCCTGTGGACTTTCCTCCTCTGGCTGCTAGCCCTCGCCATCCCGCTGTGTCGCTGAGGTCTGCGCCATCTCCACCACTACGTCCCCGGAGCCGCGGCGGGCAGCCCGACGCCGTGGTGCAAACTCGCCGTGGAGAACTGTGCTTTACCCCGGCTCCTCGGAGAAGAGGACCCACGGCGCGGCTACCTGGGAGTCACTCACGTGGTCTGGTTGGTGCATCTCCATCTGAACACCCCCGGTGCCGCGGCGCGGGCGTCTCAGATGGTCAGCAGCCCCCGGTGGCACCTCCTCTCTCCACGCTGGTCCTCGGGGATTCCATCGTCAGGAACGTGCGGATGAGGGGGGTGCTCACGCTGTCGTTCCCGGGAGCCACCGTCGTCGACATAGTGGACAGAATTCCCAACATCCTGGCATCCCACCCACAGGCCAACCGGCTCATCATCCACATCGGCACAAATGACATCCCCAAACAGCAATCTGAGCTGCTGAAGCTGGACTTCCTCCAACTCTTCAGCCTCCTCGGTCAGTTGCAGGTGAGTGCTTTTATCTCCGGGCCCACCCCCACCTGCGGCAGAGGGATAGGCCGTTTCAGCCGACTGCTCAGCCTTAACACCTGGCTCTCCTCCGCCTGTGTCTCCCACGGTGTGGGTTTTATTAACAATTTTGATGCCTTCTGGGAGAGGAGGCATCTTTTTGGGGCAGACGGACTCCACCTCAATGCCTGGGGACGCCGTTTGCTGTCCGCCAATTTGGTATTTGGCGTACAGCACTCCCGCACACGGCCCTGTCATTACCCCAAACCGACATTACCTGCTGATCTGTCCGCCACTGACTGATGTCCCCCTGGTCCCAGCTCCTATATTTGTTCCACTTTTAACAGTAATACACAAAACCCTGGACTCGGACCTCTCTCTCCCACAGTCAACACAATACCCGTCATAATCACAAACAGAGAGCAACACAATTATCATAAATCCAGTAACTCCAAAAACATTAATAACCTCCGGCCTCTTCAAAAATGTCAACATTCATTGAACTCTAGTGTCAAAAATCCACCAGTCCCAATCAGTATGGCACTTTTAAATGTCCGCTCTCTGTTGAACAAGTCTTTTATTATTAATGATTTAATTTTAGATAATAAACTTGATTGTTTATTTTTAACTGAAACATGGCTGGGTTCGGATGCACCAGTTGTTCTCACTGAGGCCTCCCCACCAAATTTTAATTTCTCTTTTTCTATTAGAAGTGGTAAGAGAGGTGGTGGGACTGCATCTTTCACCAACAACACACTCACCACCAAACAAATTTTATTTGATCATTTTACCACTTTCGAATTCCACGCTATTGTTTTTAGCAGCCCTCCAGTTTTATCTGTCACAATTTATAGACCACCTAAAGACAGTGCTGCTTTTATCAAGGAATTCTCAGAATTTTTAACAAACATACACTCAAAATATAACATGATCATTCTAACCGGTGATTTTAACCTGCACATAGATAATCCTTCTGACCCTACATCAAAAGAATTCTTAAACATTCTTCATTGTATGGATTTTACCCAGCACGTCATGCAGCCGACTCACAACAGAGGACACACTCTGGACCTGGTCATCACCCATGGATTGTCCACCAGTGTGTCCTCTGTTGTTGACTTGGCTGTCTCTGACCACTACTGTGTGTTTTTTAACATCACCGGTTTTATTCAGCGGGAGACCTCGGTGCGAACTGTGAGGAGGCGCTATCTAACCTCTGAAGTGGCTGCAAATTTTACCAGGGTTTTAGACGAATGCCCCCCTGTGATTTTACCTGCACCCTGTGATTTTATTTTTAATCATTTTAACCTCAAACTGAAGAAAAGCCTTGACTCCGTTGCTCCACTCACCACCAAAAAGATAAACGTAAAACGTGTGTCACCCTGGAGAAACGAAGAAGTCAAAAAACTCAAAAGAAATTGCAGGGCAGCAGAAAGGAGATGGAGGAAAAATAAAAATGAAATCAACTATCAAATACTTTGCAAGCAACTTAAAATTTACAATAATACACTAAGGAATTCAAGAAATTCATACTTCGCCAAAATAATCAGTAATAACAAAAATAATCCCAAGGTCCTCTTCTCCACCATAGATCACTTATTTAACCCTGATTTTAACAGCTCCCAAAGAACCCCCACAGACTCACTCTGTGAGCAGTTTGCAGACCACTTCAGGGGAAAAATCAACACCATCAGATGTGATATTTTATCTTCTCGTGATATGATTTTAAACACATCTGAGGGCTCGATTGTACCTGAGGAGACACTGGACAGGTTTGTCCTGGTTAATGCTGAGAACCTTAAGAAAGTTTTCTCCACAGTGAGACCCACCACATGTCTTTTAGATCCAATCCCCTCTCACTTTTTAAAACACTTTATGGATTTTTTGAAGCTGAGCTTTTATACATGATGAATTGCTCTCTTCAGTCGGGTGTCTTCCCTGCTGCCTTTAAAACGGCGGTGGTGAGGCCCCTTCTGAAGAAGAGCAATTTGGATTGTAATGATTTTAATAACTACAGACCTGTATCCAACTTACCATTTTTGAGTAAAATTTTAGAAAAACTTGTTTTCACTCAGATTAATGATTTTCTGAATGATAGACAGATCCTGGAGATATTTCAGTCTGGATTTCGGGTGAACCACAGCACAGAGACCGCTCTCCTAAAGGTTTTAAATGATATTAGATGTAACTGGGACTCCCAAAAGCTCTCAGTCCTGGTGCTACTGGATCTAAGCGCAGCCTTTGATACAGTAGACCACGCTATTCTTTTAAACAGACTGAAACACATGGTGGGCCTCTCTGGTGCTGTACACAACTGGTTCACTTCCTATCTCTCAGACAGAACTTTTATGGTAAGTATGGATACATGCTCCTCTAAGATCCATAAAATGACATGTGGTGTGCCTCAAGGGTCGGTTTTAGGCCCTGTACTTTTTAATTTGTATATGCGCCCTCTTGGCGGTGTCATCAGGAGGCATGGAGTGAACTTCCACAGTTACGCTGATGACACTCAGCTGTACATCTCCGTGTCTCCTGATGACACCAGACCAATGGATGCCCTTTTTAACTGTATTCTAGATATAAAATCTTGGATGGCAGACAACGTTTTACAGCTTAACCAGGACAAAACTGAAGTTTTAATCATCGGTCCTGAGGCTCAGAGAGAGAAACTCTTGTCTAAATTACAGGCATTTTCACTATGCCCTTCACTACAAGTGAAAAACCTGGGTGTTATTCTTGACTCTGAGCTTGGTTTTATCCCACATATTAAACATGTAACCAAAATTGGATTTTATCATCTAAAAAATATAGCCAGAGTTCGCCCTATTCTCTCTCGGGCCAACACGGAGATGCTGATGCATGCTTTTATTACCAGTCGCATTGATTACTGTAATGCGCTGCTCTCTGGTCTCCCCAAAAAGAATATTTCATCTTTACAACTTTTGCAAAACTCTGCAGCTCGTGTGCTGACGAAGACCAGAGGGCGGGCCCACATTACACCGGTTTTACAATCGCTGCATTGGCTCCCCGTGTGTTTCAGGATCGATTTTAAAGTTCTTTTATTGGTTTTTAAATGTCTTAATGGTCTTGGGCCTTCTTATCTTTCAGATCTGCTTTTACCATATGAACCCTCGCGGACCCTGAGGTCCTCTGGTACTGGCCTTTTGATTGTCCCTAAAGTCAGGACACATACTCACGGAGAGGCAGCTTTTCAGTGGTATGGTCCTCGACTGTGGAACAGCCTGCCGCAGGAGCTCAGGGCCCCAGAGAACGTTCATGTTTTTAAAAACAGGCTCAAGACCCACCTTTTTAATTTAGCTTTCACCTAACGTTTATTTAGTTTATGCTTATTTATTCTATCCTGTTATTCTATTTATATTATTAATTTAGGTTTTACCTAATATTTATTGATTTTATTCTTATTCATTTTTTATCTTCTTACTCTATTTATATTTATATTGTATCCCATTCTTATTTATTTTATCTCTTTATCCTGTATATATTCTTATTAGGTCATATCTCCAGTGTTTCCTCGGAGGGGGCTCTCTGCACCGGGGCTGTGATCGACCGTGGCTGCTGGGGCCCTGTGGGTCCTCTGAGCCTGGCTGGGGGGCTTCTTTGCCTCCCTCCTGCTGTGTGCCCAGCCTGGAGGCTGCAGTCTGTGACCGGCTCCCGGTGCAGACAGCTCCCTGTGATAGTGTTTCCTCACTTGGCTAATGCGTACCCAGCCCAATTTTACTCTTTAGGTGTGTATGTGTGTGGGTGTGTGTGTGTGTGTGGGGGGGGGGGGGGGGGGGAATGTGTGTATTCATGATCGTTTATGTTAATGAGAGTGTGGGGAGTGAGTGGGAGGGTGGGTGGGGTGGGCTGCTTTTAACCATGTAAAGCACTTTGTGTTACATTTTTTTTTTGTATGAAAAGTGCTTTATAAATAAAGATTGATTGATTGATTGATTGATTGATTGATAAACAAATCACTCACTCACTCACTCACCCCCTCCCTCTTGGGTCACAGCTTCTTCTTCTTCTTGGTTGGCAACCAATGTTAAGGAGCATTACCGCCCCCTGGCTCACAGCTCAGTCGACATTTAGATGCGAAAATATATATTTGACACATGTGAGGAAAATACTAATAAAATAAAATAAAAATAAATAAAATAAATGTTCCCTTTAGAAATCTTTTTTTTTCTCTTTTTTGCTCTATAAAATAGTTGTTTTTCTTTTTCAATCACTCATCTTAGCAGTAGGATTTACATGAAAAGAGAAACAAATTAAGTTTGAGTGAAAATGTAAATTTTTTGCACTCTCTGGTCAACTGACTCAGTGAACCAAATGACTCAAAACCCCCGATTCACTTTGGTGAGTGACTCATTCAAACTTGATTCAGTAAAAAGAATCAAATTTACTATCACTATCTGCTACTGGAACTCTGTGTGACATTTATCTGGACTCTAATCTGAGCTGCTGTTAACTTGTGATTTCTAAGGCTGGTGACTTGTATGAATTTATCCTCAGCAGAGGTGACCCTTGGCCTTCCTTTCCTGGGGCGGTCCACATGTGATCCAGTTTCATCGTAGCACTTGATGGTTTTTGTGACTGCACCTGGGGACACATTCAAATATGAATTCTAACAGTTGTGTCAGCTGTTCTGTCAGCTGTGTACCAACCTGACTTCTGCACAACACAACTGATGGTCCCAACCCCATTAAGAAGGCAGGAGATTCCACCAATTGACACTGATAAGGTTCACCTGTGAGGTGAAACCATGTCAGGTGACTACATCATGAAGAGAAGGCCGAGGGTTTGCAGCACTGTCAGTAAAGCAGAGGGCGACTACTCTGAGGACTCTAAAACATAAAACATATTTAGTGTTATTTATATATTTTTCTTTGCTTCAGTGTGCATCTACATTGTAGAAAGTATTAAAATAAAAATTAAAAAAACACTGAATGAGAAGGTGTGTCAAAACTTTTAACTGGTAGTGTATGTTCACCAGTGTTGGTCAAGTTACTTGAAAAAAGTAATCAGTAACTAATTATTGATTGCTTCCCCCAAAAAGTAATCCTGTTACTTTACTGATTACTTATTTTCAAAAGTACTTAATTACTTAGTTACTTTTTAAAAACACGATTTACAACCTGAATAGGTGATAAAGCGATAGATCTTTCTGCCCAATTCTACTTTTTCTGCATAATCCATCATACAAAATGTAATCAAATGGAAAAGTCTCTTTTTAAAACTTGTTTTATTGGTTTTAATCTTTTAACTTTATGCATCAAGCAAAAATCTAATTATATGCAACATTCTCTGACTGGAAGAAATTTGTTTAACATTTAAACCTATTTTCTGCACATTCCAGCACATAAAATAAAATATTTTTTTGTGTTTACACTCAGTCTTTCAAATAGATGCAAGTAAAACACAACAGAAAATATATAAAATCAAAGACTAGAGGTCCTGTTGCTCTATTTTCACCTGTAAAGCAGGAGTGGGGTAGGCGGAGGTTTGCCCTGGTGCAGGTGTGCTGCAGCGGTCAGTTGAAGAATCTGCGAGTTTCTCTGTGAATTTCCCATTACGTCGTAGCGCACTCAGTGCTTGCTTGGAAGTTTAGGGGGTTTTTGCTGTAAAAAGAAGTTTTCTTCCCACGCACAACGGACGCTAATGTTTTTGTCACTTTTTACGGAATCAAACTCAAAGTAAGGTCAGTACTTCCACGCTTTAAACGCTGCACGCTCATACTCTCTCCCGCACTCGATATATTATCCATTGTTGATCTGCACACAGCTGTTGTCACCAACGTCGCACTCGCTTACGTCACTGTCATGAGACATTCTCGCACAAAAAATCACGGTTTTAGTAACGCAGTAACGCAGCGTGCTTATGGGAAAGTAACAGTAATCTAATTACCTTTTTTGCAATAGTAATCCCTTACTTTACTCGTTACTTGAAAAAAGTAATCGGATTAGAGTAACTGCCCATCTCTGATGTCCACAGATATCAGTGCAAGTTCATTCTTGTTTTTTTAACTGATTTCTGTCTTCCAGGTGTTGTCCAGAGGAGCTGTCACCATGCAAGGACAAAAACAGGTTGAAGTGCAAGATAGATCGGGTAAAATTCCCATATTTCCACAAATGCCACAGCCAAGCATTGACGTTGGTCTGTTTTGTTGATCTGTGGATGTATGTTTGGACCTGTGTTTCAGTGAATGAGGGCCAGGTGTCCTTTAAAGTCAGAGTGTCTCCTGAGATGGCTCCAGAGTTCCAGGTTGTGGCTTATGCCGTCCTGCCAAGTGAGGATGTAATTGCCCACAGTGCTGACTTCTCTACTGACAAATGCTTCAGCAACAAGGTGAGTGTAATTCTAGAGGTGTGCTGTGTGTTTGGTGTCTGCAGTCATGCACTGGTGTTCAAATCAAAGTCATCTCCAGTTGGCTAAATCATGTGAGGAATTCTAGCATCAGTAAATGGACTGGTTGTTCCACAGCTGTTTCTACTCTACCTAAGGACTCAAAGCACTTAATACAACCTCACCCACTCACACCCATTTATACAAGCACTTTTTTCAATGATGATGCAAGTCCTACCTATCTAACACTGACACAGTGTTCATACAGTGTCCAATGTAGTGTACAGCCATCCCATGGGACTCATGATTTGTCACTCACCACAGTGAAGCAGCACATTTAGCCAGCAGTGAGTGGGGAGTTATCACAGTCACTAAACATCTACGGGTGTTTTGTGTGTGTCAGGTGTCAGTGGAGTTTTCACCGTCTTCAGCCGTCCCAGGTGAAGAGACCAACATGCAGGTGACGGCCCTGCCACGTTCTCTGTGTGGTGTGAGCGCCATCGACAAGAGCGTTCTCATCAAGGAGCCTGGGAAGACTCTGGATGCAGATAAGGTAACTGCTGATATTAACACCAGTGAGATGGACACATCCCTTATTTCCAGAGCCCGTAGTGTCGTGAGTTACCAACAGCTCACGCCTTCGCTCTGGTACTGATAAGTACTCTTTGGGCAGTCGTACATTGAACTGTTTTAAACAGTCAAATGCTGAGTTTGTCTTAAAGCAAACTGGTATCAAAAAATTCAAGGTTACATACGCATGTGTCTGTGATGGCAGTCTTTCTAGTGAGTAAGTAAGTACCATGCTTGTTGCTCATGTGGTTGCAGACAACAATATTTTAATCTTATAAAATTAATTCCTTTTGGGCAAATTAATATTTCAGCATGGAGATAAATCCAGGATCATGACTTTTTTTTTGCAAATAATTCAGCCATACAACAATTTGTAAGTGTATCACCTGCCAGTCAGTGTCTTCTTTACTTGAGAAGAATTTAACTTTGCATCAAAACTGCTCACATACATGAGTATTTTTTGATGTTAAACATACAGCAAAACTTAGAAAAAGTGAGACTTAGTGAGGTAAAGGAGCTACAGAGACAGCATCAAATGGAGAAGACTTACTGTAGCCATATAAAGTCACTAAGAACGATGTGGTGTTTATAGCAAAATTGTAGAACTTCTGTAAGATTTGGTAAACAGATACTTCAACTATAACACTTCACATCTGCGGACACTTACTGCTAATTTGATCATTTTTATTTATTTATTTTTTATCAGAATTCTTCTTAGAAAATGTAGCAATTGATTTGAGCCTAATCTGTACTCGTATTTACACAAGTACTACATGTAAGAGTTAAAAAAAATATGTGGATCAAATGTTACCAGGCAGGCAGGCAATAAATGTTTGGAGATTTTGTTGAACTGCACTTTTCTTTTCAGATATTTGACTTGCTCCCACTCAAGAAATCCTCAGGTATCCCATATGAGGTTGAAGATGCTACAGAATGCCTTAATGTGAGACCAAAAAGATATGTTTTGCCGTACCCCAGTCAACAGCAAAATGACGCCTATGCAGTTTTCCAGGTAAAATACATGTATACCTGTGAGTCAGTCAAACATAATGTAAATGCAATAGTTTTTGTTGTTGCACCAGTTTTTGCTGATCTTCGTGTGCTGCTGAAATATCTAGAAAGTCGGACTGAAGATGGCAACAAACTTGCTTTTTCGATTGCCTTCATGCCTCAAGTTCAAGGGAAAAGTCTACCATGATGGCTCTCGTGTCTACCATGATGACTCTCATCGCGTCTACTACGGTGAATCATTCACTTGTTTGTGTTGTGTCTGGCTATAAATTTTACTTTGTATTCACCAAAAAGAAAACAGGTAATTAATTTTTCTTTTTTTATTTAGCTATGGCTCCCCGGTTTAGAGATAATTCTATTCAACTAGGTAGTCCTGGTCTGGGATATGCTGGGCATCTTCCTCCTGAAGCTGCACCAATAGAGACAGTTCGCTCTTTCTTCCCTGAGACTTGGATCTGGGATCTGGTGGAAGTTGGGTAAGTATCTGTTGTGAAGAGATCTGATGCATATTACATTTTAAAAAAGTATATGCGATCACATTTAGAAACCCATGTGAACTTTCTGCTGTGTCTTTGCACACATGAAAAACATGAAAATAGAATAATTGTGAGTTTTTTCTTAAGCATGTTTTGATGCTTCAGGCTGATGTTTTGTCATATTTAAAGTTGTGCTTTGTTTTTGTGGGATATATTATTTCACTTTCTTTTACTTTGTCAATGCAACATATACAAGTAATTCACACTGCAGGATGTAACCATACTGTTATACAAATAATTTACAGACATAAAAACATCTTTTATAATGTTATAGAATATGTTTGTGTGTATCTGCTACTTCAGAGAGGATGGGAAAAGGGGCGTGTCCCTGACTGTCCCAGACACCATCACCACCTGGGAGACGGAGGCTTTCTGTTTGTCCTCTCAGGGTTTTGGTTTGGCTCCTCGTAAAGAAATGAAAGTCTTCCAACCTTTCTTCCTTGAACTCACCATGCCCTACTCCATCATCCGGGGGGAGCACTTTGAACTGAAGGCGACTGTCTTTAACTACCTGACCAGCTGCATCATGGTAATGAATGATTAAAGTGTTTAAATACATTTCTGTTCATAGCCAAGGAAAACCATACCTAAAACATTACTTTCTAAGCTAAATTTATATCATAGTTATTAAAATACAATAGAAAATATTTTTTTCTTTGGCAATATAACCATGCAGGATGCAGGCCGTTCTTGAAGGGCCCCTGCTCACCAACACCTACAAGCTCACCTGCAAATACTGACAACAGGATTGCCCAATCAAATGTCTTTACACTACCAACCCTCCTCTAGTTTTCTTTGTGCTCTCATGCACCTTGTAGAACAGAGTTTAGTGTGGAAGCTGTAAGAAAACAGATGGAGGGAAACGATTAGGAAGGGAGTGATTAAAGTATCCAAGTAAAATGAAGGTCTACTTTCTACTTTGATTATGAGTTCATAACATCAAACTTGTGCATTCATTTAGATGCTTAAAAAATGTGTTCACATTTGAACTCAGCTTTAAATGTAGCCATGAGATTGTTGAGCTAGTTTAAAATATAATGTCTGTGTTCCTCGTACAGGTTACTGTCACTCCTGGGCCGTCCTCAGATTACACCCTCACGCCTCTCTCTGGTGATCTGTACACATCCTGTTTGTGTGCCAACGAGCGCAAGACCCTCAGGTGGACCATGATCCCAACAGCCTTAGGTGAGAATCAGCCTTTGGTCCTCCACACTGCCAGGAAACCGTGTGTGGCAGGCTGAGTATGGCCCAAGTGCAGGACCCAGAGCAGGAAGTGAACTCTCAGGAAGTGACTTAAAAGCAGCTTGAAGAAAAAAGAATCCACATAAGACGGCTAAATAGAATAAATGGAGATTAAAACATTAAAGAGCAATTATAAAAAAAACTATGTGAGAAATACTGTTGAAATATAAGTTATCATAATAAAATGAGTGAATCTGAGACCCAATAAGCTATATTCATGGAACTTAGAATGCTGTATGTGCATTAGACGACAGTGAGTGTGCAGTGTAGAGCTAGGACATGTAGACAGTCAAATCCAGCTGCAAATCGAGGTAAACCAAGAATATAACCTCTGTGTTTAGAGGGCTAAACGTGGGGGTTGTAGGGAGTGGGACAGAACTTCTATACCTCCAGTCTGAGGGTAGCAGCTGCCTCCATCCTCATGCTTTACTTAATGCAGCTGTCTTAGCCAATTATAAGTCATTTTGAAACCTTCCTTTCAATTCTCATCAATTATTTACATTATGCATGCTTCCCTTGGACAGTATAATTAGAACAGACTGTTTGCAGTTGCATTGCCATGTAAATTATTTCTTCTTAATCTTAATTAGTATGATTTGCAGTACTTTGGCCTCCAGCAGGACTCAGCAGCAACCCTGACATCATTTTGGACTGTTTTTTTTTTCCAGCTCATGTTTTTCATGCCTGATGCAGTAAAATGTCCAATTATAATTTATCTTACCTTCGATTTAGAACCAACATTAAATCTAGAGATCTAGATTTAGATCTAGTGTGATCACAGTTAACTGTCTCCTTTTGTCCCAACACATTCCCTTCTAGTTTCTACAAAATCTGTAAAATAACCTCAGTAACCTTTATTTTAATGGAGAGATAAAGAAGGTGACCTGTGCTGCTGTTTTTAGGGGCTGTGAATGTGACTGTGTCTGCTGAGGCCGTAGCGTCCCATGTGTCATGTGATAATGAGGTTGTGAGCGTACCAGACAGAGGTCGCATCGACGTGGTCACCAAATCTCTCATAGTGAAGGTCAGTGCCATAAATACAAGACCAGAAAAACATTTTTACTCATAAAATTTAAATTGTTACTCTTTTTAAAGATAATTTTGCACGTCCTCTTCCTCAGGCTGAGGGAACTGAGATGACAAAGACGTACAACTGGCTTCTTTGTCCAAAAGGTCAGTGTGATGTCCATCAGCAACACCAGTTACATAATGTAAATAAACAAATAACCTAAATGCTCAAAGTTAGCAGTGGAGTGCATTGTGTAAATAAAATGTTATTTTTAAAGTAATAATGTTAATAAAAATGTGCCAAATTTTCACCTTTTGCTTTCACAAAATGTAACGATATGTGCTGAAGTTCAGCCCACCTGGTGACTTTGAACAGTAACTCTGTTGTAGTCGTGACTTCCTGATTGGACTTTTGTTGTGTCTGTACACAGGAAGCCTGCTGACAGAGGAAGCAGAGATACATCTGCCTGAGAATGTGATAGAAGGATCTGCCCGCACTTCTGTATCAGTCCTGGGTAAACCTCATGATTTCATCTCAATTTTGATTCAGCCAAATAAAAATATGGCAAGTTAAAGCTTTGTTAAAAAGGTAAATAGCAAATTACTAAAACAACAGAAAATAAAAGGGACCTCATCTTCAAGTAAAAGTAAAAACCGTATTCAGCTTTTAAAAGATGATTTCATTTATAAATAGAAAAAAGCGACCCACATCTTCCTGGCCTTATGTGAAAAATAAATGGACCCCAAAAACAAAAGGCTGGTTTTGCCATTCTTTGCAGGAAGAACTGCAGTCTAGCTTTTGTCATAAGTGTCTTTTGAAACGCTGTGGAGGAGTTTTGGCCCAGTCACACCAGAGGGTTTTCCAGCGCAATTGTTCTGGTCATGCAGAATCATGTCAGTAGGATTTAAGTCCAGATTTTGACTCGGCCACTTTCTGGCGTTCTGGATCATTTTCCAGAACGCCAGAAACAACCTGAAGAGTCGGCTCCCAGCCGACTCTTCAGGTTGTTTTGTTGCTTTAATTAATTTATTATCAACAGCAACATAAAATTATGCACAAAAGAAATTACTAATGTAAAAAAAAAGTGGATTTATTTATATCTTTACATATAAATATATACGGTGGCCCCTAGAGACAAAGCACGTAAAGTCCAAAGCACGTACAAACTCCAAAACACATTTCTAACGTTAACTGACCTTCCAAAACAGAGCTACCTAAATCACTTAAATTTCACAATTGAAAACATATGTGTATTGTTTGTGTATTTATACACAAGCACTCATATATATTCCAATAATTCAAAAAAATGTTCATTTACCTGTTACTACCACACACCAGATCTGGTCGCTGGTACTTCCTGGCTTGTGTAGCCACTAGGTAACAAAAGCTCAACACTGCGCCGAGCATTCTGGAGCACTTCTGTTGTGATTTGTACGTGCTTTGACTTTGTACGTGCTTCTAAGTTTTTACGTGCTTCTAAGTTTTTACGTGTTTTGGAGTTTGTACGTATTTTGTCTGTAGGGACCACCATAAACATACTTTTATTTATTCGCTCCACATAAAATGTAATAAATAAATCATATAATACAAAAAACTATTTACATTTCAACTTATAACTATTTAAATTTTCAGCTTTTTCTTTTAAACAAATTTAAAGTGAAACAACACAAAACACTGCAAACGCATGTCAGCCAATCAAAAAATGATATGGCAACATGTGGCACTTGGTTGTTTAGGGAGAAGGGGAAGTTTTAGTAGTGACGGAAAGCGGGCGAGCGAAAGAAAGAGAGAGCGAGTTTTCATATATGAGACATTAGTGACGTTTAGCGTGTTTGGAGGCTATAGTTAGTGTGTTATTGTTTTATATTGTGTGTCAGTTAGACTGCTGAATGTCACATTTGCTCCAAAAAAGCCACCAAAGGCAGATTCCAGTGTAAACGCTGTTCCCACATGGAAAACAGGACTGATGCACCTCCTGCTGTCAGACCTGCAGGGTTTAAGCCTGTGGTGTTCTCCTCTGTCTTATACTGAATACAAACTAGTTTTTTGGACTGGCACAAATAATTTGTGTGCCTGCTTATTTGATGCAGCACACCTGATTGTTCTGTAAATAGACTTAAATGGTTATATAAAAAACGCCTGAGGCCTTTTCTGTATTTTTAAGTAAATAGTACCATATAACTTTGTTGTTTACAAAACTTGTGTATAATTTTTAGAAATGTACAACTCATATTTGCATTTCAAGTTATGAAAATAATTTGTTAAACATGTTTGTGGGTTTTACAGTAAAAAATATAACTTTTTTTCTACTGGGATTTTGACATTTTTGTCTGAATTTAGATCAATTGTGCTAATATAGTATGCCAAAATGAAAAAATAACTCATAACAATTTCAGATATTTGAAGTTGTGCTCAAAGTAAAGATACAAAACAAGGCAAGATAAACAGTTTTTAAAGGTGAAATATAGAGGTAAAATCAAAAGTAGTCAAAACGGCCAATTATATCCTGGATCCCAGAAGGTTAATTGCCCAAGTTTGAGATTCAAGGCACAAACTGATAGCTGAACATTCTCCTGGTAGAGAGTTCTTCCCTCCAGGTCGTGGCGTGCTACTGAAACAGCAGAGGCATGATTTAACACTGGGCACCAGCTGCCTTAACCAGACTCCTCCGTCGCTAACCACCTGAACCCAATGCCCCACCCCTCCCCTGCAGCTGAGCCACAGACACCCCTACGCCACACAGCCCCAGAGCATCACACTGCTACCACCACTGTTGGTATGATGTTCTTTCTATGAAATGATGCAACAAAACTCAAGACTTTTTCTCTTCAGTCCATATAATATTCTCCCAAATATGTTGTGGAGCATGGAGATGTTTTTTTGGCAAATGTGAGATAAGCTTTTGTGTTCTTTTTGGTCAGCAGTGGTTTTGTCCATGAATGCTGTTTTTGCCCCGTCTCCTTTGTATTGTTGAATCGTAAACTCTGACCTTTACAGAGGAAGGCAAGGCCTTCAGTTCTGGGTGTTGCTGGGATTCGTTGGACTTTTTCAGTGAGTCGTCGATGTGCTAATGGAGTAATTTCGGCCACATCTTTTCTAGTTTTCTCAGTTTGTGGATAATAAGTTCCAACATGGTGCACTGGCGCTCCAAAGCTGTAAAAATTGTTTTTAACCCTGTCCAAACTGATAGATCTCAAGACTTCTCGCATATTTTTGAATTTCTTTAGGTCATGGCAATGACGTGTTTCTTTTAGCCTGCTTCCCTTTGTCAAACAGATTGTACTTGAGTGATTTCTTGATCCAGCTGGTCTGGCCTTAATCAAATCTGGGTCTGGTTGGTGAAATGAAACTCAGGCTTCCCAGAAATATTTGGTTAATCACAGTCAATCTACGATTTTCAGTTTGGATGTTTTTTCGCTCAGCAAATGAAATCATTGTTTAAAATTGCATATTGAAATTATTCAGGTTATCTTTGCCCAATAATACAAAGTTGTTTCACGCTAGTTTTGTTAGTTTTAGTGAATCAGTGTTTTTGATCAGGTGACATCCTCGGCCGGGCTCTGAAGAACCTGGATGGATTGCTGCAGATGCCGTATGGATGTGGGGAGCAGAACATGGCTCTCCTGGCCCCCAACATCTACATCCTCCACTACCTGAAAGGCACACAGCAGCTCACCACAGCCATCATGGAAAAAGCTACTAACTACCTCACCAGTGGCAAGTTTTCATTGTTTCCTCTAAGAAGGAAATCATTTGAATCACTTCAACACACACGGTTCAAGAAACAAGCCGACATGAGGCAGAACATTAGCCACAGTTTTTGGTCAAATGTGTCATTTTCCTCATCTGTCAGCAAGAGTCATAGAATTTCCCAAATCTTGATGTACACATGCAGATCCATAAACAAATGGAGTCCAATCATCACCATAGCAACAATGTCTCGATCGTTGTGTCTCTGTTGTTACAGGATACCAAAGACAGCTCAACTACAAAAGTGCTGATGGTGCTTACACCACATTTGGAACAGGACCAGGAAACACTTGGTGAGAACATCACTGATCAAACATGTCATAAACCAGAGAGGTTACACTAGTTTTTAAATATCCCACCAAACAGAAGACGTTTCTTGAAGTTTGACTACCATTAATAACATAAACATGTCTGCCTCTAAGACTTAAAATAATTCTACATTTAATCCTTTGACTAAGATAACATTACCAATAACTTTTGGTTAATACTGTGTAATTTAGTAGGTAGGAAGGAGCATTAGAGCCACATAAAAAATGTTATTGATCATTATTAGAATAAAGTCAAATTTTAATGATTAAAGTTGTAATTCTGCTTTAAAAAAAGTCTAAATACTATTTCAATAATAAAGTCTTAATACTGTTTTGTGAAAAAAGTCAAATTCAAATCTAAGAAAACAGTTGAAATGATTACAGTTTTGTTTCAAACGACTGCTATACCCTGTATAAAATGCTTTGTGTAGATGTAGTGAAATAGATAAGTCGTCCTGTGTTACAGCATAGATCCTCTTTATTCCACGAGCATGTAACCATCGGTATCCTTGCATCTGTACATTAGCAGCTATTTCCTTTTATACAAATCTAACCACATGCAGATTTCTGCACCACTTTATGCTTTTCAGTGTACTTATACTTACTGCCACACGGTTTTTATTGCTACAAGTGACATCAGTTCCTTCCTTGTTACTAAAACTGAGTCTGAAGTACGATTTCACTAATTCAGAGGGTAAAGCAACCGTGGCAGTTTGTCCTGAAACAACTGTAATATCCACATTTCTGCTTTTTATTCAAAATACATTTTCAAATTTAATTTTAAAATTTCGACTTTATTTTCAAAATGATCAGTATTTCTTTCTCTTAATGTGACCTCACAGCCAAACATTTCCATCGTTGTAAGACGTGTAAGTGTTGTTTTCTTTTTGTCAGGCTGACTGCGTTTGTGGTAAGAAGTTTTGCCAAAGCTCAGTCTTTCGTCTATATTGATCCCAGAAAGATCGAAGAGTCTAAGTCCTGGCTGCAACATAAACAACAAGAAAATGGCTGTTTTGAAAAGTCTGGGAAACTCTTCCACAATGGAATGAAGGTAACCTGCAGTTCTTTGCTGTTAGACTGTGGAAACAGCCTCCAGTGTGGACGCACTTTAACAAATATTATTAATATGTCATGCATACATGGAAAACACTGTATTAAATACTGTAATAGCTCACACCAGTACATTCTATTATTTTATTTAAGAAATAATTTCCATACATCTTGCTCCATTCACACCAGCACTGCCTTCTATGTAGCATTCACACACATATTTATACAAAATACAAAGTATGCACCAGAGACCAACTTGGGATTAGTATCTTGCCCACAAATATTTGGCATGCAGGCTGGAGCAGCTGGGAATCAAACCACCAGCCTTCCGATTAGTAGATGACTACACAAACTGTTTATAAGGTTGGGGAAACCCGAGGTGAAGAAACATCCATCTCATTGGAAATACAATGTCCAAATGAACAAAATCAACTTCCTGTTCATCTCTTTAGCTGGATGTTTGAACATACATCAAGACATTCATGATACTAAAACCACATGCAGCTAAAAATCATTTTCATGACTTCATATCCCTGAATGTTGGTGCATTGATGATAAGTGTCTATGATGTATTCTGTTGACAGGGTGGTGTATCTGATGAAGTGACTCTCAGTGCGTACGTTACAGCTGCCTTCTTGGAAATGAATACATCCCAACATGTGAGTAGACTCAAAGAATATCAAGGTATTTTAAAAAAAAGGAGTAGAGTTTGTCCTGCTGAGCCATGGAGTTAGGTTCAACCAGCAGTCCCTACACGTAAGCAGGTCTCACTACCATCCAACATCACCAGATGACACAGTTCACCTTTGCTATTTCTATTGGCACTCTTATATGGAGCATGCATCAAGTTACCATTACCGTCACCCTCCACATCTTCCTGAGCTCTTCTCTGAGCCCTTAGTATTTCTCGAGCTTCTCCTGTTCCTTCTTCCTGATGTTGTTGTCGTTCGGAACCGCTACATCAATCATGGCGGCTGTCTTCTTCTGTTTGTCTACCACTACTATGTCTGGTTGATTAGCCACCACCATTTTGTCCGTCTGTATCTGGAAGTCCCACAGGATCTTAGCTCAGTCATTCTCCACCACCCTAGGGGCCGTCTCCCATTTTGACCTTGGGTCCATACTCAGCACAGATTCTTCTGTATACTATGCCGGCCACTTGGTTATGGCTTTCCATGTATGCCTTGCCTGCTAGCATCTTGCACCCTGCTGGTATGTGCTGGATTGTCTCAGGGGCATCTTTACACAGCCTGCACCTGGGGTCTTGCCTGGTGTGATAGACCCCAGCCTCTATGGATCTTGTGCTCAGAGGTTGTTCCTGTGCTGCTATGATTAGTGCCTCTGTGCTGTCTTTCAGTCCAGCTTTGTCCAGCCACTGGTAGGATTTCTGGATATCATCTACTTCTTCTATCTGCCGGTGGTACATACTGTGCAGGGGCCTGTCCTTCCATGATGGTTCCTCGCCTTCCTCCTCTTTCTTGAGTTTCTGCTGCCTGAGGTATTCACTGAGCATGCGGTCAGTTAGGGCCATCTTCGTGATGTATTCGTGGATGTTCGTTGTCTCATCCTGGACTGTGGTGCTGACACTCACCAGTCCCCGGCCTCCTTCCTTCCATTTAGCATGCGGGACTTGGGGTGAAACCCTCCATGCATGGTCAGGAACTTTCTTGTCTTGATGTCAGTGGCTTCTATCTCCTACTTTTGCCAGCTTATTATCCCAGCAGGGTACCTGATGACAGGCAGGGCGTAGGTTTTGATAGGCCGGATCCTGTCCTAACATTCAGCTGACTCCTCAGGATTTGCCTGACCCTCTGCAGGTACTTGGTGGTAGCAGCTTTCCCAGCAGCCTCTTTGTTGTTCCTATTTGCCTGTTGGATCCCCAAGTACTTGTAGCTGTCCTCTATGTCTGCAATATTGCCTTCTGGTAGTTCGATTCCCTCAGTTCTGACTCTTTGTTATCATCCGACTACATTTCTCCAGTCCAAATGACATTCCAATATAGTTGCTGTATATCCTGGTGGTGTGGATCAGTGAATCGATGTCTCGTTCACTCTTGACATACAGCTTGATGTCATCCATGTACAGGAGATGGCTGACAACTGCTCCATTCCGTAGTCAGTATTCGTAGGGACAGAGCATCTCCTTGGCAGATGGTGATTGTGCTATGGGCTTGAAGTTGGCCTCTAGTGTTGTACGCCACATCCCCACTGAGTTTTTGATGAAGGCTCTTAGAGTCCTGTTGATCTTGTACAGGTCTAGGCATTCCAGGATTCAGCTGTGGGCATCGAGTCATAGACCCTCTTGTAATCAATCCAGGCAGTCTCAGCTGATTGTTACAAGTAGCTGGTGTTTTGCACCTCTGGTATTCTTGCCAATGAGTGGGGCACAGGAACATGTGTCTGTTCATCTTAGCCACTATGATTCCTGACAGGAGCTTCCATGTGGTACTGAGGCAGGTTATTGGTCAGTAGTTGGATGGGACCGATGGGACCGATCCCTTCAGGACTGTCCACCCTACAGTTAGCCATTCTGGGTGTTTCTCGTCAACTAACAGCTGGTTCATTTGTGCTGCCAGACGCTCATGGAGTGCAGTCAGCTTCTTCCACCAGTAGGTGTGAGCCATACTAGTGTATGGCAAGGTGCTGGCCAAGGCTGTTAGTCGTTGCTTGGCAGTTTCCATGGACAGCTTGCTATACTTCTTCTTGGGCACCGTCTTTGTCACACCTTTCTGCAGCTCCGATAGTTGGCTAACCTCCCTCCTTGATCTTAGCTTTCTAGTCTCCTTCTCCTTGTGGCTGTTCAACCTGTAGCCAAGCATCTCTCTGATCACTGCTGCTGTAGTTTAGATCTTCTTGTTAGTCTTGATAATCGTGGATGTATGTATCGCATTTACATCATCTAGCAGATCTTCACATCTTGGTAACCAGCTACGGGGGATCCAGGTTTCAAATTTTGCCAAGATCTTATCTTTCAGGTCAGTTCCTCTCGCACTATAGCACTTGGGTACCCGAGTACAAATCTCGGGTGGAGGTGATGACATCTCCCCCCTGACCTGTCGTCCTGGCTCCCCCTTGCCGTAGCATTTGTGTTGTACCTTGTCAATCTCTAGCTGTGAGAGCAATACCCTTCTTTCGAATGTTGGAACACTGAGCTATTAGTTGTTTCGCCGTCAATGTGGATGGTGGGTATTGAAGATTCCATAGGTCCCTCATCCTATTCATGTAACCCCTTCCGCCAGGGTTACTTGTATAGTAGCATTCCAACAACGCCCTATTTTCATCTCTTGCCCACCAATGCCTTCTTGTTCCAATAGTTGATCTGGGCGATGTCCGAGCTGGTATGCATATATACATACATACACAAAAGTGTATAAACCAACAATATAATATACAATCTAATATATATATTACATATACCCCAAAAAGTTGATTCTGTTCATCTGGACGTTTTCAGTGGGAGAAACGTTTCGTCACTCATCCAAGTGACTTCTTCAGTCTCAGCTGACTGCAGGTTTCCCCAAATCTTATAAACAGTACATTTGCATAATGACTGAAACCAGCCCACTGAGGGAACAATGGGCTGGGAGGTCAGTTCCTTAATCATAATTATGCAAATTCTCATGACCATTGATCAACAACCACTGACCAAAACCCACTGATCAAAGACCACTGATCAATGGCCATGAGTACCATTCACAGAGAGTTGGGGAATGGCTGCAATAACAGCACTGGCCCCCTCCTCGATTCAGAGAGGGTCTTTCCTTTTTTACATAAATGGCCTCCTTGACCCCACACTCAAACCAGCATTCCTCCCTGTCCAGGATGTGTACATCCTCATCCTTGAAAGAGTGTCCACTGGCCTGTATGTGTGAATAGACTGCAGAGTCCTGGCCTGACGAGGTAGCTCTTCTGTGTTGTGCTATCCTCTTAGCAAAAGGTTGGTTGATTTCCCCGATGTATAGATCCTGGCAATCCTCCTGGAACTTAACAGCGTACACTATGTTACTCTGTTTGTGTCAGGGTGGACCAATTTTTGGCGCAGCGTGTTTTGGGGTTTAAAAGCCACAGAGACACAGTGTTTAGAAAAAAATGCGCCTCAGCTGTTCTGATACTTCTGACACGTACGGGATCACTACAGGTTTTCACTTAGGCAGCAGTTGTCCTTCTCTCCTGTATCAGCTAGAGCGTAGGTTTACGGTACACATCAGCTTTTAAATGTCCCCCATTACTGATGGAAATCTCACAGTCTTAGGGTAACCTGACACTTTTCATATCCTCCCTGGTGAATTTGATGTGTCGGTCCCCCAAGTTAATGTGATCCGTGAATTGTGGAACATCCTGAGAATTGATTTTCACCCAGGTGTCATCCACATACCTGAACTCTCACCAGCAAGAACTTGTATCACCACCCAACCTGTGCAGTATTTTTTCAATATCTTCTTTATATTGTAAATACTACTAGAAGATTGCTCCACTCTTTGCTTGATCTGTACTTTCCTCTAATTGCTGTGTTTTCCCACATCTGCCACTTTCTATTATCACGCTGATGTTTTGAGTGACTAAATCAGGAATACTGCCTCCTATTCTTCTCATACTGGGTTTAATGAAAGAAGATTTCTGTTTTTCCATTGAAGTTCTTTGTTTTGATCTTTTAAAGGATCCTGTGATGAACAAGAGCCTGGCTTGTCTCAAGGAGTCTCTCAGTGACCTGAGCAACACCTACACTACAGCTCTGCTGGCCTATGTGTTCACTCTGGCAGGAGACGTGGAGACCCGAGCTCACCTTCTGCAGCACTTAGACACAGTTGCAGTGAGGGAAGGTGAGTCATCCTTCAGCAGGACATCATTCAGGCTTTATTAGCATAACTGTGACTGTTATTGTGTGTGTTTGTAGGAGGTTTCCTCTACTGGTCTCAGACAGCAGCAGAAACATCAGCCTCCCTGTCAGTGGAGATCAGCTCTTATGTGCTGTTGGCCAAACTCAGCGCCTCCCCGACTGCTGAGGATCTGGGATATGCCTCTGGTATTATCAGGTGGCTGACTGGGCAGCAGAACTATTACGGAGGCTTCTCCTCCACTCAGGTACTACACCACCCGAACAGCATGAAGCTCATCTTTGAGTTCATATACAGTCTTGGACAAAATCAGTGACAGAAGAAATAATACTGAAGCTTTCATTTTTCTATCAGATATGTAAAAGGTTCAAGGTTCAAGGTTCTTTATTTGTCACATGCATAGTTATACAAGTATAACACACAGTGAAATGTATCCTGACACGCTCCTCGACATGTGCAAAAAAAGGGGGGGGGGAGTAGAGGAAGAACATTATATATATATATATATATAGTATATACATTGGGGTGAATGTGCAGTAGTAGCAGCAAGCAGGTGAATTCTGTACATTAATAAGAATAGACATCTGACTATTTTACAGAATAGACAATATAAACATATTTAAAGTTAAAGGGATTTGAAATGTACATTGTGCCTGGGTTTAGAGTGTCTGGAAGAGAGTCCTGTCTCAGTCAATTATAGATGATGTGAGAGGGCGGGTGTGTTTAGGGCCCGGATGGCTTGGGGATAGAAGCTCCTCTTGAGTCTCTCTGTCCTTGCCCGGATGATGCGGAACCTTCTACCAGATTGTAGAAGTTGGAACAGTTTGTTGCCAGGATGGGACGGGTCCTTCAGTATCTGCGCTGCTCTAGTCCGGCATCTCCTGGTGTAAGGTGTCCTGAAGCGGGGGGAGAGCAATCCTGCAGCAGCGTTCTGCTGTACGGATCACTCTCTGGAGAGCTTTTTGGTCCTTAACACAGCTGTTCCCAAACCACGATGTCATGTTCTGTGTGAGGATGCTCTCCACAGCGCCTGTATAGAAGATCCTGAGGATCTTTGGAGAGACCCTGAACTTCCTCAGTTGTCGTAGGTGATACAGGCGCTGCCTAGCCTTTTTGGTCTGGACCTGAATGTCGGCAGCCCATGTCAGGTCTGAGGAGATGCGGACACCAAGATACTTAAAGGACTGCACCCTCTCCACTGGAGCTCCATTAATGATAATGGGCTTGTAGTCTCTGTGCTGACTCCTTCTGAAGTCCACCACCAGCTCCTTGGTCTTGCCGACGTTCAGCTGGAGGTGGTTGTCCTGGCACCATGATGCCAGATTCTTCACTTCGTCCATGTAGGCCGCCTCATCGTTGTTGGAGATGGCGCCCAACACCACTGTGTCGTCCGCAAACTTCACAATGGTGTTGGAGCTGTGGGTGGCCACACAGTCTGAAGTGTAGAGGGAGTAGAGCAGTGGCGAGAGGACACATCCCTGTGGTGCTCCTGTGTTGATGGTGATGCTGTCGGAGACACACCTACCCACCCTCACCACCTGAGTTCTGCCAGTGAGGAAGTCCAACACCCACGCACACAGACGGCTGTTGAGTCCCAGATCCCTCAGCTTTGTGAACAGTCTGCAGGGCACTATTGTGTTAAACGCTGAACTGTAATCAACAAAGGGCATTCTCACATAGTTACCCTGTTTCTTGTCCACGTGGCTGAGGGTGGTGTGCAGGACGTGGGCGATGGCGTCCTCAGTGGATCTGTTGGGTCGGTAGGCGAACTGGAGCGGATCTGTGGTGTCTGGGATGGAGGAGGAGATGATGTTCTTCAGCAGCCTCTCAAACACCTTCATTACTACCGAGGTCAGCGCAACTGGCCGGTAATCGTTCAGGGATGAGGGTTTGCTGTTCTTGGGCACCGGGATGATGGTGGATCTTTTGAAGCATGTGGGGACCAGATGCTAAAACAGATTTGTTTGAGCCAGGCAGGGATGTTTTTATTCTTTAGTTAGAATATGACATTTAAGTTTTGTCTAAAAATTCATTGTTTTAACAGAATAGCAATGTTACCTCAGACCTCTGTACACCAACTACACGTAACAGCTTGTAAATAACAGATCACCTGCAAGTTTATACCTGTAATTTCTATACTTTGATGATTCTCAGTTAAAGATATTTTAACCTGTTTAACGTTTATTTAACCAGGAAGTGAAAATTTGAAAACTTGAGATTAAGGATCTCTTTTGTGAGAGGGTTTCAAAGTGACACGGGCAGTTTTAACTTAATGTCTATTCCACTTAAGCCCATGTAATATGGAGACATATGCTGTGTGAGTTAACCACAATGAATCCATCCTGTAGGACACGGTGGTGGCTCTTCAGGCTCTGGCTCTCTACTCCACTCTGGTGTTCAGTCCTGAAGGTTGGAGCACAGTGACAGTTCAGGCTCCCAGCAGTCAGCTGACATTTGATGTAAATCAGAGCAACAAACTGCTCTACCAGGAGGAGGCGCTGCAGGACGTGTCAGGAAAATACAGCCTGGAGGTGAAGGGCACTGCATGTGCTTCAGTGCAGGTCAGTGACAGCATCATGTGACAAGCTCCTGGTTGATGTCAGAGAAAGGCTTTCTTCTTTTTCTTTTTACTTATAAAACTTTAGAGAGTATTAGCATTTTCACATGTAATAAAGCTCATCTTGCACATTATTTTCATACACAATAAAGACATTAGACCTGGCAGTAATAACTGTAGAGAGTACAATGCTATTTTCAACTAAATTAGAGAACTGAGCAAAAATAAATGAACTTTCTGTCTGTATCAGAATCAGGGAAACTATTTGTACCAGAGGGAAATTGAGTTGTCATTGCAGCAAATATACAACAAACATCAAGCACTCGTATAAAATGAGTGTAGATATAACAGAGATACTCATATTAAGATAAATATAGACATGTATGAATTAGGGGTGCAACGATACACAAAATTCACGGTTCGGTTCGATACTTTGGTGTCACGGTTCGATATTTTTTCGATACAAAAAAATGTTCATGCCTTTTTAATTTGTCATTTATTAAAATTATAAATATATATTTTAACTGAAAAGTACAGTTTTTAAATGTAATGTTGCTGAAACAACAAAATAATCTTTTAAAATAAATCTATCTGATCGAGAAATCACTCATCTTTGGAAAAGAGAGTTTATTACAGAGAAATGGTTCTTTCCAAAATAAAAGCTATACTATACGCTTCTTCTGGGCTATATTCTCAGCAGCATATTAAACATATCAGGTCCCCATAAGGAGAATCATGTGCTAACGGCTAGCTAAATGATGCGGGTAAAGTTTGTAGCATGCGTGCTTGTTGTTTTCTTCTGCTTCCACTTGTCTTTCCACTAGGATGATGTCGGCGTAAATGTGCAGTCATATTCGTTGTGTTCCCACTAGTGCTGTCAGGGTTAATCTCGTTGAAATGACATTAACGCCATAACACCGCAAATCTCTGTTAATGAGTTACCGCGGATCCTCCCGTGCGTGGGGCTGGACGGCGTCAACACGTTAACAAGTGTAATCGATCCCTTAATTGATTAACTTAGGGACATGGATATTCTAGGTACTTTCAATGAGGAGAAGAGGAACAAGAAAACTATAACACCTCCTTATGCTGTCTTATAGAGAACACTCTATGGCATTTATTACAACACAACACATAACAGTCTCATCAGCAACTTCAATAATATGCAGAATGTTAACAACACTTCTGAGACAAAACCCAATATAATCCCCCCTTCAGTCAGTCAGTTCAGTTTCCATATTAATATTAGTCCATTTATGTCTCTTATCACAGTTCTACCTCCACCAACCACTCTGGTTTGGTGAGGAAAGGAAAAAAGTAAAATATGGTGTTGAAGTAAAAAATAATAATAAAATAAATTCAGAGCTCTGAGAAAAACTTTGTCAATCTACCCGGGTGGTGTGTGTGTGTGTGTGGATAAGCCCAGTGCTTATCTGCAAAGATGAGTAAAATCCTCGTTCGCCGTCCTTCTGGTTGGAGCGATGCGTCTCTGGAAAAAGCCCCACTGGATTCGCCTTCCAATCGCCGATCAAGTATCCAGCAACTGTCTCTCGCACTATGTCCCAACAAAGTAAAAAAACAACTGGAAAAAGGGATGCATGGTAAGCAAATCCTAATAAGTCTGTAACTGTAAGAACCTTAACACTTAGAAAAAAGTTCTTATTCTCTTTGGTACTCAATGCGCTCGGTGCGTTCTTCTTCTAGCTTGCTGGCTATCTGCTCCGCTGCAGCTCGTCTTCTTGCCGCATAACGCAGTGCAGGACAACTATAGCGCCATCACTGCCCTCTGTTGGATAGAATTAGTACTGCATACATTAAACATTAAAACAGTGGCTTGAACAGCAGTGGATAACCTTAAGAGGGTTACACAAGCTAACTGCGCTAACGCACAAGTTCCCACCAATGTAACTGAGCATTGCGTGGCACATCCGACATACTGTTTTACTTTTGTCCATGACGCGCTTACCATCGGGGTCATGCTTCACATGAAAACCAAAATAGTTCTAAACGCCAGATCTGAATGAGGGTGGGGGAGGTTCAATTTCGGCTAGCGTTGAGGCAGTTGCCATGTTGCAACGAGCTTAGCTTCTGTCTCGCTAGCTTGCGCTGCGCTCAGTGGATCTGCGCTCGGCAGTGCAGCCTAGGGGGAGTAGTGGAACGCAGATCCACTGAGCTCTCAACACAGACAGCATCGTCAGAAGAAAAGTTGATAAAATAAATTTAAAATTTTGTATTGTTCGATACATATGCGTACCGAACCGAAAGCACTGTATCGAACGGTTCAATATCGATACGAGTATTGTTGCACCAATAGTATGAATATAAAAGGAAAGGTATGTGTGCAAATATGTGTCATGGTGTAGAACAGTGACAGCAGGGTGCATTGAGGTGTGATTAGTTCTGTTCCACACGTGACCCAAGTGTGTTTCCCAGATTTCTGCCACCTACAACATCCCAACACCTGCTGATGTCACCACTCTCAGTGTGAAAGTCCAGCTAGAGGTCAACACCACCAGTGAATCTGCTAGACCCAAATTCACTGTGCAAACACAATCGCTGTAAGTATGTGACAGGTTAGAGGAGTGCTCTTTACCAGTGTGGAGGAACTGCTGGTAGATGAAAAGCAAGTGTGCAATCAGGTCAGTATAATCACACTGTTCAAACACAGGTACAGTGGAAAGGAGAAAACTACAAACATGGTGATCCTGGACATCAAAATGCTCTCTGGATTTTCCCCAGACCCCGAGTCTTTGAAGAGTGTGAGTAATTAGACAGATTCTACCAACGAGTGTGTCTCATGTGATAATTGTGATGATAATAATAAAAATGATGTCATCTCCTCACAGCTCAAACGTGGCTCCCTGGTGAGTCGTGTTGAACAAAAGGAGGATCATGTTCTGGTGTACTTAGAGGAGGTAAGTGAAAGTCACCGTGGGGAACACCAGATGATGATCTTTGGTACAAACTGTGTCTGCGATTGTTTCTGTCTCGTCCAGTTATCAAAGGACACACCCATCAACCACAGCTTAGAGATCATCCAGGAGCTCCCAGTGGACAACCTGAAGCCAGCCGTGGTCAAGATCTATGACTACTACCAACCAGGTCCAAGTCTAGCTAAGCTTTACTCCAACAGCTTCACTTCAGAGGATTCATCAGACTGAACAGTTCATACAAGCTGATGTTTCCATCAGTGGGACACAGAGAAATGACACTTTCATGTTTTTCTACCATGTTTCTGTCAGGTGACCAGGCTGAGACCCAATACATGTTTGTGTCGTGAGCTGCAGGTAAGAAGCTGTAATAACACACAAGTACACCTTTCACACACATTCATGTTCACAGCATCAATGAAAAGGACCAACTTTGAACTTTTACTAACTTTTATTCTTCGTCTCACAGTTTGAAGAAGGTGTGGCTGGTCCTGAGGTTTCAACCTGCATTTGAATAAAGATACTTTTTCTGCTCACATGTGTGTATGGTGGTGATTGCAGCTGATCACACTCAGATAATGAGCCACATACGATGGACTCTGAGCCAGAGCCCACTGACAGTAAGAGGGGAAAGTGTGAACATTTGGAAGAGAGGGCCTGACCAGTTTCTCTGGCTAAGATACAGTAAAGCTGACAACATGATGCATTTACTGTGGTGGGTGTGGAAAAACCATGGGTGATGTTATGCCAAGGTAGGTATTCATGACAGAATCTGTTTCCACTGGTTCAGGAGTATTCGCTGCACAGGGAGAGCGGATCCAACTGACTCCGCCTCCATTACAACCAACTAGACATGGAAGTAGTGAACTGTTTTAGTAAAAACGTGAAACATGAGTGTGACGGTTCAGTTTGTGTGTTACAACTGAAAATTATATAATTATTGTTCTCACAAGTGTTATCTGACGGGATTATTTCAAATACTGCTGTGAATGCACCCCTGAGACTGGCCTTATGCCACATTTCTGTCTTTGTGCAGGTTTAGGCAAAAACAAAATGGTGCAAGTGGGCAAAACATTAAAAAAGCAAAACGTGCTCTTGGGAGACGTTCAGTGACAGCTGGCAAGTGACGTCCACGGAAATAAAAGAAAGAAACATAATGCGTGTGTGTTTGTGAGCCTTTAACATACAGAGTGTGTCTGTGGAATCCAACAAAGCAGCGACTCTTTCGCTTGTGTACTTCATGTACTTGTGTGTTTGTGACAGTGGAGCAACATCACAGCTGTGTCCTCCCCAAAGACTGGACACCTTTAACAGTGTACAGGATACAACAGCCAACCATAAATGCTAACTGTACATGAAACTGTAAAAGTACACAATGACGTCATTCAAATAGCATCTAATGGTACATGTACATTTATACACAGCACTACAAGTAAATGGCTGTTCCTGACAGGCTGTGTTAACAAATTAGTCTGAGTTTGTAAAACATTTTTATCATTTTACAGTTTTATTAAACTGTGCATGTTTCATACTTCACTGTGTTACATGGAAAAATACAAAGATCAGTTTCAGAGAGCTTGTTGGAACAAATGTATCATTATTAATAGTCTTGTAACGTTGAGCACACAGTCACTACATGAATCTGTGACTGTTTAGTTCAGTTTGAACGTTTGTATTAAATAACCATAAGCCTTCTTCATCAGCTAACAATTCTATGACATTAACAGCTCGTCCTGTTTATGACAACGCTCTGACACGATCTGCTCCAGCTGCTGTTTCATTCACTAAGCTGCTGTTGTTCTTTCAGCTCTCAGAGCTGCTGCCTCCTCCAGGTCCTCGTCTCCTCATGAGGACATTTATCATTCATATCTGTCAGTGTGCCTGAAACACATTCACAGTATCTCTCTCTGTTTGTGTAAACATGGAGAAAACACAGTACATACAGAGAAATGTACCCAGAGCAGTAAATGATGTAAATATCAGCTCTTTATAAAATCACCACCATTAACGGACATTTGAATCATTAAACTGACATCAAATGATCTCAACTTTGCTGTTTTATCTACAATAATCATGTCATTGTACATGTACGCTGACAATAAAGATTCTCTTTTATTGTAAAATGCTGAGATGATTATTAGACAGAAGCCTGCACTGAGCGTCTATATGACAGTAATCACACAATCCTCCCACTGTCACTGTGTTGTTTCCTTTGTGCTCTTTTTGCTTTTATATAAATGACAAACAGGTGGACAGACTCTGCAGCTCTGATAGATGAGTATGTTTGTCAAACAGCTGTAAGAAATCTTCTGTCTTACACTCTCATTACGATCATCTGATTTCTGTTCATGTGTCAGAGGATTAAAATAGTGGTGCAGTCTGCAGCGTGGATATGGACATTACTGAGAGCGTGATGATAAAGTGGAGTCTGCTGCAGGAGAGAAACACCTGTGTTATGCTGTTAACACAACTTTGGCTCTTCACAAGCACATGCACAGACAGCATGCTAACACTAAGCTAGCCAGGAGCCCAGAATGATGTTAAAGCTGAGTGAATGTTGACCCCAGACAAGCACCGTGATAAAGTGAGCAGTCAGGCTGCAGCTGTTTCTAACTCTTCATGTTTCTACAGTAGAATCCAAAAAGTCTCTTTGTACCATTTTTCATTTTTGATTTGTGTTCATACCTAAAACTAAGAGAACAATCATGTCCTCATCAGGGATCTGTGTTGGTGTGTGGGGCTGTAGCTTTGTATTGTTAAATGGTGATTATGATTATGTTATTTTACAGAATAACATTAACCAGTAGTATAACCAATGTCTTTCTCCTGGTAGTAATGAAGTACTGCATTACTTTTAAGAAAAGTGTTTCGTGTAATAATGATTTTTTGAGTAATGGCCCAGCATTGATCACAACAAAGAGGGGACACGCCTCCAACATGCACAAACATTTGAGCATGTGGCATGTAATTCACTTGGATGATTTTAATGTCTTTGATATGCTGCTTAGAGATGGCGGAGACTCTCAAAGTGGAGCCAGTGAGAATTGAAAAGGGAATCAATAAGTGATGTATAATGGGAAATGCTAAATTCTTATCAAGAAGTGGCTACAGCTGTTCAAAATCCCACAAATCCCACAGACCTGCTCTCACCCCCCATACTCCACGCCTTCGAAGCTTATGTCTTTTACGTTGTGAGACGTGATGATTCATGTGCTGATTTGTTTTTTTCTGTTCTCAAACTGATCTCCTTGTTGGAGCTCAGTCTGGGGGGAGTTCTTTTTTTCTCTTCGTTTTTCCTCATGTTGTGCATTTTCCATTGTCATACCTCTCTGACCTGTCTTCCCCATGTGATGTTTGTCTAATGTATGTATGGTCGGAGGGTAAGATGGCACTGGCAAAGGACGGCAGCCTTAACCAAATTTCCTTCGGGTCAACCTTCAGGATCAATTTTGTGTTTCCTTAAGATGGCGCAGAGTATGGCAGCCTCGGCGCGAGCTCCCCCAAGCAACAGTTGGTTTTTGTGTTTAATTTTACTTTTCCTTTATTTTTTCACGAGTAGCACATGTCTCCTTGTGTACGACCGACAAACCTTACTGGACATAAAAGATGGACTTTCTCATCACTTTCCGGAGTTCAAGTTTTGCAACACGGACCCTCCGTTTGCAGACCCCCCATTCATCTCACCTGAGACAACTTTGTTCTCTGGCCCTGGAGGCCGCAAACGCCGACGCAGAGGGAGAAGATCTGGCGTTCTGGTTCAATTGAGACGGCGCACTAACAGACCACCGCTACCCAGTTTATTACTGGCTAATGTGCAGTCTCTGGAGAACAAGCTGTGCGAGCTTCGGGCACGGATCTCATTCCAGCGAGAGATGCCTCACAGAAACCTGGTTATCGGACAAGGTACCGGACTCCGCAATACAACTACCGGGGTTCTCTGTGCACCGTGCGGACAGGTCACAGGATCTTACAAGGAAAAGCAGAGGTGGTGGTGTATGTTTCATGACCAACAAAAGCTGGTGTGATTATGCGAATGCGCACCCGGTCAAATCCTTCTGCTCACCGGACCTGGAGTACCTGATGATTAAGTGCCAGCCATTCTGGCTACCGAGGGAATTCACAGCAGTGATTATTACGGCTGTTTACATTCCCCCACAAGCCGACATTGACCGAGCACTCAGGGAACTGTACAGCGTGATCAGCAGTGAGGAAACCGCACACCCAGAGGAAAGTTTCACCAAAACTCCACCAACACATCCATTTCAACACTCGTGGAGACCGGCTATTTGACCACTGCTACACCTCCTTCCGGGATGCGTACAAAGCCCTCCCCCGCGCCCCATTCGGCCAATCAGATCATCGCTCCATCCTGCTCCTGCCCGCCTACAGGCAGAAGCTGAAACAGGAAGCTCCAACCCTGAGGGCGGTGCACCGTTGGTCGGACAAGTCAGAGTCTACGCTGTTTTGATCACGCGGACTGGGAAATGTTTCACGTGGCTGCTAATGACATCGATGAGTACACAGACTCAGTCTGCGGATTTATCAGAAAATGCGTGGAAGGTGTCGTCCCATCCAGAACAGTTAAATCCTTCCCAAATCAAAAACCCTGGATTAATGGAGATGTTCGCACGGCACTGGCGGCATGGAGCACCGCTTTTGCCTCCGCGAACACATCGGACTACAAACACGCACACTACCAACTCCGGAAGACGATCAAAGCAGCCAAACGTGAGTACAGGGACAGGGTGGAGCAACAGTTTGACAACCCTCGGAGTCTGTGGCAGGGACTAAACACAATCGCAGACTTTAGAGGGAAAACCAGCACACCGCAGACCACGGCCTCTCTGTGTGAGGATCTAAACGTATTCTACGCTAGATTCGACACAGCAAACACCACGAGACCGGACAGTGTGCGCACCGCGGATGACGTTAGTGCGCACACTGTGTCTGAGGAGGATGTGCGGAAGTGCTTCAGGAGGGTGAACGCACGCAAAGCTACTGGTCCGGACGGGATTCCCGGCCGCGTCCTCAAGTCATGCGCGGCTCAGCTGGCTGGAGTGTTTACACACATCTTCAACCTTTCCCTCTCTCTGTCTGTAGTCCCAGCCTGCTTCAAAATGGCCACCATCGTCCCTGTACCCAAATCCTCCACATCTCATCACTGAACGACTGGCGACCTGTAGCCCTGACCCCCATTGTGAGCAAATGCTTCGAGAAGCTGGTCAGGGACTTCATCTGCTCTGCACTACCCGACTCACTGGACCCTCTACAGTTCGCATACCGCCACAACAGGTCCACTGATGATGCCATAGCCCTGACACTACATACCGCCCTCTCACACCTGGAGAAGAGAGACACGTATGTGAGAATGCTGTTTGTAGATTACAGCTCAGCATTCAATACCATCGTTCCCTCAAAGCTGGACAGGAAACTGCAGGATCTAGGACTGAGCAGCTCCCTCTGCAGCTGGATCCTTAACTTCCTGTCTGACAGACGCCAAGTGGGATAAACATATGTTCTTTTTCATCCTCCTTGCTTTTGGGGTTCTGGAACATTTTGTAAGTGTTTCTCAGGAACGAACGGCAATAACCCCTTTTTCTTAACACTAGAAACAAGGTCCGTGTGGCTTCTTCTAAGTAATTGGGACTGGCTGCAAATCCTATGGAAAGGAAGCAATTGTGACCGAATTACTTCTTGTATGTATGTAGCGGTAAAAGCTGATCTTCCACAGTAATGCATTTGTGTCTGTGTCTTTAAAATATACCTCAAGGTCCAGTTTGTTTGTCGTTCAAAACTGAGGTCCTATGAAAGTAATGATGTCTAAGAAGTTGACAGAATTTTTGTACATTGTCTATTTTACTTTAATGGATGAGTGATGATTATTGAGCAGATCAATGAATTTCACAAAGTCTTCCTTATCATGTGTCTAGACACCTCAGATGTCATCCAGATATCTGTAATAGTATAACAGTTTCAGGGGGGATTTTGCTAATGCCGTTTCCTTCCAATCAGCCATAAAAATATTGGCATATGAGGGCGCAAATGTTTTGCCCAATGCTGCCCCACTGATTTGTAGATGGAATTCATTATTAAATTCAAAGTCATTCCTGGTTAGGTTGATCTCCAAAAGCTGGATTAGGATTGTTGTATCTTTGTAACCCTTTTTTTAAACACTTATATCTCTGATAGTCACTACACCTACATTGTAACCAGATCAATGTCTATGGGGAATAGCATTGAGTCCCCAGGGAGGTTCAGGCCGCTGATTTTTGCCAGGAAATATCCTTGTATCCTTGATGTAGCTGGGATGCTTGTTCGGGGTAAGGTAAGAGGCAAGCTAGGTCTTATAAAGTAATTTCCGGTGTACTAGCAAATCATGGCCTGGCCACTGTTGCTTTTTCCTTCCTTGTGTCACATGGGTCCATCTTATCCCAGATGGCAAATATTCATTGAAACAATGTTAAATCAATATCAGGCAATTCCATTGAATCAACATCGAAATCTGATATTAAATTTACATCACTTTTGCACCCTCTGTTAATATTAAAATAATGTCAGAATTTGATATTGAATCATTGTTTATTTCTTAGCAAAAACAATTTCAAGTACAAAGTCATGGAAAGACAAAATTACATATACTCATGACTTTTTTTTACATCTTTGTAAACTTACACTATTGGATAGAAAAAAATACTTTACATAATATTTGAGTGATTTCAAATTTTTGAACCATAATATGTTTTGATATCACTGTATGCATGTACTATACAAATGTATAAAAGGGAAGAACATACAGTGCTGAAATTGAAAATCATTATTTTGAAAAAAAGTTTTAACCTTTGGTGAGCCCCAAAAACAGGCAGGCCAGATTAGAGTTTGCCAAATGACAACTACAAAAGCCGTCACAGTTCTGGAACAACATCCTATGGACAGACGAGACCAAGATCAACTTGTACCAGAGTGATGGGAAGAGAAGAGTATGGAGAAGGAAAGGAACTGCTCATGATCCTAAGCATACCACCTCATCAGTGAAGCATTGTGGTGGAAGTGTCATGGCGTGGGCATGTATGGCTGCCAGTGGAACTGGTTCTCTTGTATTTATTGATGATGTGACTGCTGACAAAAGCAGCACAATGAATTCTGAAGTGTTTCGGGCAATATTATCTGCTCATATTCAGACAAATGCTTCAAAACTCATTGGACGACGCTTCACAGTGCAGATGGACAACGACCCAAAGCATACTGCAAAAGCAACCAAAGAGTTTTTGAAGGGAAAGAAGTGGACTGTTTTGCAATGGCCACTCAATCACCTGACCTGAATCCGATTGAGCATGCATTTCACTTGCTGAAGAGAAAACTGAAGGGAAAATACCCCAAGAACAAGCAGGAACTGAAGACTGTTCTTCCATTCTTACTAACCAAGATAGATCAGCGCCTTTTTTTTACACCGCGGGACATGACAAGGCTGCCCTTTGAGCCCTTTGCTCTTTGCAATTTCTATTGAACCTCTTGCAATAGCCATTAGGAATGAGCCCTCTATTGACCCTGTCAGATTGGGGAATATCAAGCACTACATCTCCTTATATGCGGATGATGTTGTTTTGTTTTTGTCAAATCCTGAGCGATCTGTTCCTGCACTCTTAGATGTGGTGAGGTCATTTGGGGAAATCTCAGGTTATACAATTAATTGGCAAAAGAGTGAGTTTGTGGCTTTAACTGCAAATTTGGATGTTGATTTTTTAAAAGTTTTACTTTTAAATTTACAGACAGATTGAAATACTTGGGTGTCACTTTGCCTAAGGATCCTAAATTGATCTTTAAGTTGAATTATCTTGAACAAGTAGAAAAATTGAAAATAGATGTTGAGAAATGGAGGGCTCTCCCTATCTCCATGGTAGGTCGCATTAACGTAATTAAAATGGTTTCCCTTCCTAAATTTTTATATTTATTTTTAAACTTACCTATTTTTCTGAATAAGCAATTTTTTAAAGTGATCGACTCAGTAGTATTACCATTTGTCTGGGGCTTTAAAACTCACAGGATATCAAAAGTTCATCTATGTAAGTCAAAACTTAAGGGTGGATTTGCTCTGCCACTGTTTCAGTTTTATTATTGGGCTGCAAATGCTAGAACTCTTGCTTACTGGCAGGAAGGGTACAAAAAAATTAAGTCTGCCGATACCCCACCTTGGGTGGTCATAGAGAGTGGTGGGGTTGAGAATAGTTCCCTCCCTGCTCTTCTTTTTTCATCCTCTAATCTGCGAACCAAGGTCAATAATTTTATAGTTTCGAACTGCGTTAAAATCTTTAGTCAGATCAAAAAAGGTTGTGCTCTACCAGACACTTCGATCCACACTCCAATATATGGTAATCATGCATTTCCACCCTCATGTTTAGACGCCTCTTTTGATATCTGGACACAGAAAGGTATTATTACTCTCAAAGATTTATATATTGACAGGCAGTTTGCATCATTTAGTCAGTTGCAGAACAAGTTCTCTCTCCCTGCGTCACATTTTTTTCATTATTTACAGATAAGAAACTATGTTCGTCAGAGTATTGTTAATTTTCCATCTCTTCCGGAAGAGGGGTCAATTTTTACACTCCTGAGTTCCCCGGATTCTAAAAAGTTGGTTTCTGGTTTTGTGAAAGCCTTTTCTGAGTATTTAAATCTTAAATCTGACTTTTTGAAGATGGCATGGGAGGAGGAGCTTGGTTTGCTGATTGGAGATGAGGTGTGGGAGAGGAGTCTGTGTAGGATCCATTCTTGCTCTATAAATGCAAGGCATCAGTTAATTCAATTTAAAGTGCTTCACAGACTTCATTATTCAAAAACTAAACTGCACAGGATTTTTCCTTCTATTAGTCCAATATGTGATCGTTGTAAACTTGGAGAAGGCTCTCTTACTCATTTGTTTTGGACTTGTCCCAAATTGTATAACTATTGGTTGAATATTTTTAACTGTTTTTCTGATATCTATAATTGCACATTAGAGCCGGACCCAATAATTGCATTGTTTGGATCTTCCTCTTCCCTTTTACACCTCAGCTCTGCTGCACAAACCACAGTTTTGTTCGGAATGGTAATTGCTAAAAAAAATATTTTGACTCTCTGGAAGACGGATATTGTACCTCAATTCAAATTCTGGCTCACAGAACTGACTGCTCTACTACATATGGAGAGAATTAGGTATATATTAGCGGACAAACTTAGTAATTTCTTTGATGTGTGGCAACCATTTTTAGACCATGTATTAAAACAAAGTCCTATTTGATCGATTACCAATAACTTAGCCTTCCACCTTAGCGCTTTATTTTTGTTTATTGCCAGTGTTGAAGCAGTATTTTTGTCGTTGCAGTGTATAAACTTTTGTCTTATTTGTGTGTTTTAGCCCTTGCTGTTGTGTTGTCTGTTGTTTTTTTGTTTGTTTTTTCTTATATCAAAAAATCTCAATAAATATATATATATAAAGGAACTGAAGACTGTTGCAGTAGAGGCCTGGCAGAGCACTGAATTTTTGACCCAGATCTATGAAGTTTGTCAGGATTCAAGACTTTTAAATATTGACATAAATGAACATGCTGTTTAGGGTCCTTGGCCACATGTTCCAGCACATTAACCATGAGTGAGCTCATATCATAAATACATGTATCATAATAAATATCTAATAATATCATAACAGCAGCAGATATTCAGTATATCAGTAGACTTCAGTCCTTCATGGGTTCAGTGCTGTTAACTGTTTTTTCTGTTATTTTCTGGATTTGTTAATAAGGATGAACACATCTGTATGTGTGTTTAAACATGCCCCACTGCAGCACATTAGTAAGACAGAACAAACAAAAATCCTTTTCCCATAAAGGCAAATCAAACAGGACAAATGGAATCACATGGGGTAATACTGCTGGGTCCAGAGGGTCAGGGATAATGACTCATTCTCAGCAGTTTTACATCTCAGTTTAAAAACCAGACCAGATATCCATCCACAGCAGCAGTGTGACTGTCACTGCAGTTATTTCAGTGGGCTGAAGTTTGATCTGTGGTGTTTACCAAAGTGCAACAAATAGCTGTTTAACATGTTTCATTTTTAATTCGGACAGAAACATTGTTATATTCGTCTTTTAAGCAAATATAGCAGTCTGTGACATCACTGATGAATCCATCAGTTGAGTATGAGCCTGTTATCACTACACAAACGTTTGTTTAGTCTTTCCCGAGAAATAACGTCACAAACATGGCAGTCAGACATCCCACGCTGGGTAAAGGTCAGTGTTGGTGGCTACACTTACTGTAACTCCCAGTGATTTTAGAGAATATCAGTGGTTACACACTACAGTGGGATAGCCCACCACTGACAGTAAGAAAATGCACATTATTAAATGGTAAATGGCCTGTATTTGTATAGCGCTTTACTAGTCCCTAAGGACCCCAAAGCATTTACACATCTAGTCATCCACCCATTCACACACACATTCACACACTGGTGATGGCAAGCTACATTGTAGCCACAACCACCCTGGGGCGCACGGACAGAGGCGAGGCTGCCGGACACTGGCGCCACCGGGCCCTCTGACCACCACCAGTAGGCAACGGGTGAAGTGTCTTGCCCAAGGACACAATGACCGAGACTTACAAGGCGAACTCCCAACTCTTGAGCCACGATAGTAAAACAGGCACATTCGAAACAGAAATAACTTTTTGTAACAGCCAAATTAAACTTGGAGCTGATTTAGAAACATCACCTCGGAGCAGTATATGTTACTGTAATGTTTTACACTGAATGACAAGCTTTAGTGTCGTGTATAGTTTAGTGTTCAGTGGTGAAAGCAGGATTGGGATTTTGTAAATGTGTAAGTTATTGACTTTGTGGAGATCAGAGTACATGAGTGCGTTTCAAACACGTGGCTGTAACAGTGTATGTGGGTGGGGACGACCAATATTTAGCCGAAGCTGACACTGAGAATTATCACAACCAGTCATGGACCGTCTCTGGATCCTGAGCTGCACTCTGTGTGTCCTCCTGAGCTGGATGCATGTGGATCAAGCAGTGGCTGAACCGTGAGTTTGTCTTCAGCGTTTTTTGTCTATGCGAGTTGTTCACTGCAGTAACTGCTGTATGTGTGATGCTGTATGCAGCCAGTACCTGGTGGCCATTCCTGCAGTTATTGAAGCTGGAGCTGAGGCCAAATTCTGTGCAACTCTCCGACAGCCCAGTGGGACTCTGGTCATGACTGTCACTTTGATGTCCCAAGAGAAGAACACGACCTTATTCACGCATACGTCAAATGAAGAATTTCAAACCTGTGTTCAGTTTAAGGTCCACAACCAGCACTTTCACACACAAAGTGTGTTTGTTAGTTTTTATTGTAAGCATTATTGGCTTTAATGACTATCTACAATATCCCACTATTTCAGGCTCCTTTGGTACAAAAGGAGGTGCAAGATTTTCAGGTGGAGGTACGAGGAGACACATTTTACTCCAAACAAGTCAGAAAAGTGATGATCCAAGCGTATGATCCCTTCACATTCATCCAAACAGATAAACCCATCTACCTTCCTGGACAAAAAGGTAACAATGTGTTGTTATGTTATATACAACATGTAGTTCATTCCCTATCAAATCATCATGAGCCAGCTGCTCCACCATCTCCAATTTGTATAAAAAGTTTTATGGTCCAAAATGTGGACACACATACAGTGATTGATGTGAAATGTTTTCTTCATATAGCAAATGTTTTTCAAGATATTTAATATAATATTTAATACGGTCCATCGACCGAGATTTTTGTTCGAACTTTGAAATCCGACTCCATCTTTGAACATAACTACTGTATTTTCCGCACTATAAGGCGCACTTAAAATCCTTTATTTTTCTCAAAAATTGACAGTGCGCCTTATGTATGAATTCTGGTTGTGTTTACTGACCTCGAACAGATATTATGTGGTACAAATGCGCTCAAAAATCTGTCAAAAAATGTTTTAGTACGACTTTGGTAAGGTATGAAGCCGCACCGCTTGATGGATTGTCGGAGCATTACGGCTGCCGTAGTCAGGAGCCTCACGGACTCGGAGTAATCTGGGTCCTAAACGCCGTCTGCTTCAGGTCCTAAAGTCAAACGAACACTGCGGCATCGCTGAGAGTTAAAAAATGTCTAAATTCTTTCCTCTTAAATAAAATGATGAGTGTTGCTGCTTTACCAGGTGTAACAATTAAGTTTAACATCCAGTCAGCCATGAAAACAGAATTTATTAAATTTAACAGAGTTAGAAGTTAGCAAGAAGTTAGCTCGCTGGTTTTGCTAGCTACCTAAACATGATATAGCATGTTCTGACTGAGAGATTTCTGGATAAAAAAAAATGTACAGCTCTGCTATCACTTCCAACATAAATGAAGATAGAAAACTAAACAGCAGTGATGTTAGTAGGGTTACTGAAGTTGGGCAGCTGGTATATAATGATGTGCTACGTTATTGCTAGCGACACAGCTATGTTAGCATAACATAAACACAGTGGCCCTTTTTCAATTCTAGGTACGCAAGTACATACTCGCGTTCTCGGCGAGACCGGACTTGCCGAGACCTCACGGGAGTACGGACTTGCCGAAAACGCGAGCACGGACTCGCGATTTGGATAATTGGAACACCAGCGTACATGATGATGTCACAGGTCCGGAGTTTTTACTGCCGTCCCCTCTTAATTTAACTGTGAGTAATATGTTATGAAGCTTAACTTTAATCACAGCCAAACCGGTTTACTCAGGAACAAATAAAACACTGAAATAAACCAAACATTAACATTTAGAAGTGATCTAAGTGACTTATATATCATGTTTAAGCTCAGTAGCAAAATCTCTATTAATAAAAATAGTGTACATGTATGTCTTAATAAAAACAAGCAGATGAGATGTTAGAACGCTTTTATTTTTATTTTAGTGGACACTCAATACAATAGACAGCTGCTGGGGTTTGGGGTTTGTTTAACCTGAGTAGCGAAAAGACCGCGGGGGGGGGGGTGTTTGAAAACAATGTGCCAGAGTCCGCTGTTCTCGCCGGCTCTAGTGATCCTCGACCTCGCTGTCTTCTATGGAGCTGGTGGGTCACAGACGTCTCTGAAAACGTCGGAGCACGTTTGGAAATATATGATATCTTGGTAAATCGAGCAGATATTTGAAGATTACACAGCTACATTCTCGCTTGAAAATAACTTTTTTTAAGTTATTTTGTGACCCAGAAAGAGTAATATTTAAAAGCTTTTAGCCCCGCTCATCCGGCATTGCCCCGTTTGAGTTTTGGACGAAATGCATTCTGGGATATTTAGCTGTACCAAGTCCACACAAGTCACCACCGATGCATGCTCGATAAAACAGGCAGAGCGAGAACACATCCGGGACTTTTTTGCGTTCTCGGCTTGATGCGTACTTTGAATTGGAACAGTACTGATGACGTATCACGAGTACACGAGAACGCAAGTACGCACAAGTATATTGAGACAGGGCCAGTGAAGCTGGAGGATGAACGCTAACTTTTTTCCACTCGATAAAAGTTCCCGATGGTTTTTGACAAATGCAATCGCATGGAAAGATGCTTTAAATGGCCCAAACTTCAGTCAGGAGAACAACTGAGATAATCCATCCACAATACCAGGTTAGTCATTATTATAAGATAAGATAACCTTTATTAGTCCCACACATCAGAAATTGGTTTTGTTACAGCAGAAAGTGGACAGTGCAAAGTTACATAGCAATGATTATAAGGCGTTTAATGCGCCCTATAATCCAGTACGCCTTATGGTCTGAAAAATATGGTATTTTAAAAAAATATAAAAGGGGAAAAAAATCCCACAAGTTTCATATTTGAGCTCACACTAATGAAGAACTTCACATTGCAAAAGACAGCTACTGACAACGAATGGTATGCAGTTATTTCACAGTGATGAGAAATAAAACATGCAGAATACTCAGAGTGCACAACTTCCCCCAAAGGCCATATTATATTTTCCATTTTGAGACTTGTTGCTGTGATGGAGAATTAGACAGTAATTCAGCTTAACTTTGTAATCGGGGACAGATAGCACAAAATAAATCATGTCTGAGTAATGCCACTTAGTTTATTTCAGAGTCAAATTCTTTTTATGTGAAAGTTTAATGGTTTTATTTTTAATAGTTCACAATAAAATAAATATGTTTAAACATGGCTTTGGAATTCAAAGTACAAAAAAATCATGAGGGAAGAATATGGACGGTGTCGCGGTTCGTATTTTGAGGAAAAGACAAACGACTGCAGAGTCCCAGTAGATGTCAAAAATAGTGATTTTATTAAACACATATATATGTGGGGAAGAAGCGTATCGTTACACTTTTCAAGGCAGTCTCCCCCGAACAAAAATAAGGAGTGGTATATATAACAGTTAATGACGAATAATATGCGTCAAACAGTTGGATTTACTGGAAATCTAAGTATCAATTCTCGGAATCTAAGAACACTCTCTTCCGCCGGACCCTAACGGCCTTTCACTCCTCTCCTCCAGATGTTCCCCGTTATCTAAACTGTTATTGCTAAACAGCCAAGTACACCGGACAAGTCACGTAGCACTTTTGAGCAAAACAAGTTGAGAAACTGTGAGTGTATGTGTGCAGGCCCCCCCCTTATGTGTCTTGGGTGTTATCCTCAGTTAACCTCATAGTGCTGGGCCTACAGGCCTCCAGGCTGTGATTTTATTATATGTGGTGGGCTCTAGTGTAAACAGATATGAAATCATCTTAACATTAGCTTAACTTTCTCACTTACCCATAACTTCAGCCCCCCAGTTAACAACTCTCTAATGAACACTATGAATAACATGAATACAGTTAAACCTGCAATGAAAGATTATTATGCCATTACTATATGTGATTAAATACAAACTATAATATAACATCAACCGATTCATTAAATTCTTTGATGACATGATAATGATAAATGATGATAATGGTGATAATACTGGTTACGAATAAAACCTGAAAAATAGAAAAAACATCCTCCTTTTCACAACGGTCTCGGGTGCCAAAATGTATTAAACACATAATTAAATAATAAATTAAATTAAGTGACATTAATTAAAATATAAATTAGCAATATCAGTTAAATTTCAATAAATTATATATATATGTCTCATACATGTCAGTCCATTATCTGAGATCTGTCTTGGCTTGCTGTGTAGGGTAATCAATCAGATCTGTGTTTGATAAGTAGCAGTGACTTTGTTTTAAAGTATAAAGAGAGAAACAGAGGTAACCTCTCAATTTTTCTCAAAGTGAATTTCAGAGTCGTTACGATGGATAATAAAATGCGACCTGCCAATCAGCTGGTGAGTTTTTGAACAGTATTATTAATAATGCTGTTTGGAATTTGGAGAACAGTTTCTTAACTCCACCTGTCTTTCTTCCCTTTTCTTTCAGTATGATGTCATTGAACTTCAGGTAAGAGGGCGTCTCCAGAAAAGGCTTTTACTTCTCTTGTAAATGCATCAACACAACACTGAACACATGCAGTCAGACAGACTTGAAGGTTCCCTGCTCACTGCTTGCATACACACTGCTTCTGCAGTATTACTCCAAGTTACTGACAGTGCAAGGTTTAAAAATTGGACAAACTGGGTTGCATATATGTAACACACACCGTGCAGGGGCCTGTTCTGTCACTGCCCCACATGTAAAAATAAAATGACAGGGATTAAATCAAAATAATAATTTTGATTTAATTACTCCACAAACACAGCCACAGCTTCCCTGTCATTACAGCTTAGGTTTCTTTATATTACTTAATTTTTTAAACATTTATAAACAAGTGCTTCACATCTAGAAGGGGACAAAGCTGGCTACAAATGAAGACAGGTCATTTTTACGTCCCTCTAAATTTATATTGTCCAGTTTTAGCTCTAATGTTGTTGAAAAAGAAAATAAAGAATCTAGTTGGTACTGTATTTACACCTGTGTAGTAGCTGTCACTGTCATTTCATTTAACAGGATCCAAATAGTAACAGGATTGGACAGTGGCTAAATGAAACATCCAATAGCAGAATACTGCAGCTTTCTTACTCCTTGGACACTGAGGCCCGTGAGGGACCGTACCAGATCATTGTGTCAATGGGTGAGACGAAAATATCCCACAACTTCAAAGTGGAGAAGTATGGTAAGTCAGTCTTATTTATTTTTAAATTCTTTGTTGTGATGGAGTGGAAATGCTGACATTCATATTTTTCCCCAGTTTTACCCAAATTTGATGTGACAGTAAATATATCTGAAGAAGTGAGTATTGGGCAGGAAGACATTGAAGCTGAAGTGTGTGCAAAGTAAGAAAAAGTTCTTTCAGGACAAATTATGTGTTGTTGAAAATCTGGAGTTTGGAGAGCAAATGACTCATAATGTTTACTTATTTTCTTTTTAAACAGGTACACGTATGGACAGCCTGTACCAGGACGTGTTACAGTTAATGTGTGCAGACCTATTGATAGGTACTTTTCCCGTGGTGTATCGGTGCACAGTGAGGATGATTTGGCGCTATTGCAGATTGCGCCCTGCCACACAGAGACAAAGCAGGTACAGTTATGGCTTTATTTCTCTCTAACCTTTTTTCCCTGATACTTTGGGTACATTCAGGCCACTGCATTAGCATTACAGCATACGGGTTGCCTGCTCTACCCAGCTGAACTGGCGCCGTATGTCCTCTTCACTTTTTTCCCTACATTTCATCATCTCGTACTTGTTTCATCCACGGATTTGAATTTTTAGTGATGTCTCATCTTTTTTGGATGGACGTGTCAGCTCCAAAGGAGTGAAGTGGTTATTGTTGTGCCTAAAAGGCTGCATAGGTTGTGTTGGTGTTTCTAATATCTGCTAGATGATTGGCATTACTGGTAGGGCTAAGGCAAGTGGTGTGTCTCATTATGTCTGTCACACAAAAGAATACAACTTCTGTGAGAAATCTAAGAACTTCAAAATACTCTGATCAGACTGCGACACCTAAACAAGCTGAATGAATATACACATATCAAAAGATTCAGCTCCTGTTTTAAGTTTGAACAATTTAGACTGATTTACTGAGTTACTGCTCAGTGTTGGGAAGGTTAAAATGTATTCCACTACAGATTACAGAATACATGCCTCAAAATGTATTTTGTAACGTATTCAGAATACGTTACTCAATGAGAGCAACGTATTCTAAATACTTTGGATTACTTAATAAATTATCATTCTTTTTACTACTACATGAATGAACTATTTCTGTGAGTTTTATTACTTTTACTGAAGGCTACTCGCCATACCAATACCAATTAAAGCTGCAAGCAGCGTTATGAGGGCCCTCGCACCCCCCGCGCGTCGAACTCAACACCTGAAACCAGCACGTCCGATCTGATGTCACATTGATGGAATTCATGCATTTAACCACCAGCTAACATTTCATCTCATTCAATTATGATTATAGTCCTCCCACTAGGTGGCGCTCTAACCATTACTGACAAATGCCATAACAAACATTACCGAGCTCGAGTCTCGTCATACCTGCGACCTTTGGGAGAGATTGGACATTGTGTTTTTGAGTGACAGCAGATTACTGCTTTTTGGCGAGTGATTGAAACTCCACGTGGCGCCATGACCACCCCGTTTCCCTGAACGTAAAAAGCTTCGCAATTTAACATCACAAAGGTCTTTAGATTCAACCCACTGGAGATCGTGCCAATCTGATGAAATCCCTTGGAGGAGTTCGTCAAAGTACGGTGCCTGAAAAGAGGGGAACATGTCGCCAAAATTACACATTAATTTTAAAATGGCTGACTTCCTGTTGGATTTGGGATATTGCTCCAAGAGACTTTTTTGTACATCTTGTTATCTCCTATAAGCTTACCAGGTTTCAGACTCATAGATAAAACACAGAGCAGGGGCTGATGTTATGAAATTTTGTAGGGGGCGCTGTGGAGCCATTTTGCGCTATAGAATGAAAATGATCACATAACAAAAAAGCCTTCATCACATTGGAGGTGTGCGCCAAATTTCAAGACTTTTTAAACTTTCCAATCCCCTCAAAAGCCACTTCATCTTTCATGGTGAACTGCGTTGCCACCAGGGTGCGCCGTTCAGTTTAAAGTCACAATTTTTGCACTGAAGCATCATGAGGGACTCATGTTAATATTCACCGCTTTTGAGGTGGCCACAATGAACCTGTAAAAATCAGTACAACAAAGTGAAAGACATGACATTTCCTGTTGCCACTAGGTGGCGCTCTGCGTATTCCTGACAATGGGCACATCAATCTGTTCAGGGTGGGTCTGACATCATGCCTGTAAAGTCTGGTTCTGATCAGACTGGATTTCATTGAGTTATACTAATTTGTTTCTTCATGGCGAGACATCAAAGTTCGCCATGCTGCTGGGGTCACACCCTTTCGCGAAAAGTCACAGTTTTCACTGTAACCAAGACCAACTCCTTAAGGCTTTCCTGGAGAAATTTGAGGCTGCAGATGTCACCCATCACAATACTGTACCCCAAAGTGTAAAACATGACATTTCCTGTTCCCACTAGGTGGCGCTCTCCCTGATGTCAAATGTGGCAATTGAAATCTGTTCAGGGTTGGAGCCTTATCATATTTGTGCTCTTTGGTCCAGATCGGACAATGTATGACAGAATGAGAGGCAATAAGATTTTCATGACGAGTCATCGAAATTCGCCGTGGCGCCACCGCATCACCGTATTGCGAAAACTCAAAAGCTCTGCAATTTAACATGGCCCAGGTGTGTAGTTGGGTTTGCGTCAATGGGCCCACTGACTTTTTTGTTCGTCTTGGCATGATACACATGTGTGCCAGATTTCATACATGTAGCTCAAACGATTTGGTCGTAGGGCTGCATTTAACAAGGCATAGGTGGCGCTCTAGAGCCATTTCCCAGTGCTCATATGTAAAACCATTAAAATACAAAAATTTTCACCAGACCTGGCATGTGTGCAAAATTTCATGAGTTTTTGAGCATGTTAAAGCCCTCAAAAAGGCCCTTGTTTTGCCTGAATAATAATAATAAGAAGAAGAAACGGAGCAGATACAATAGGGCCTTCACACTCTCAGTGCTCGGGCCCTAACTAGATTTTTAAATCTTAATATAAATGAGTAACAGTAGGTGGACATTAGGTAAGGCTGCACTTTTGCAGCAAGCTCATATAGAAAACTATTTCGCGCTTTTTTAAAACAGGTCAGCGACTCCGACAGTAGTAAAGGGACCTCTGCCTAATACGTCGGGTTAGTGTCGGGCTTGTAGCCGAAAACTAGCTCTACTTTGCTGTCTGGGTCAACTTTGCTTGCGAGAGACAGAGAGAGGCGTTGAAAGGCTGCTCCAACGGAACTTATTGTTTCGGAGGAAAACACGAACACAGTGTACAGTCGAGTCTTAATAGCTTACTTACAGCTGGGCTCGTCAGGCACTCTTCTTGGCTGCAGTGGTTATTATTATATTTACATGCTTCCAGCTCCCGTACTTTTCGGCTCTCCTTTTTCTCCCTCCCTCACTCTCACAGACACATAAATGGGTATGGCAGTCCATTCTCCCCACAGAATACACTGCCCATGAGGCTACATTCCTCAGGGCTATGCCTGTAACACTCTGCCTATTGCCTTCACATTAAATAGTTTTTTGAATAATCATTTTAAAAAATATTTCTTCACTCATGGGCCGTAGGTAGGGGTAACATGGGCCGCGAGACTGAGACCCAGACATTAGAGCCTCTTAATGCGTGTTTTGTTTGGGTTTCCACCCGCGTGGAATTACCAAAAATAGAGAGTGCATAACCTAACATATGAAACAGGAAAAGGCCGCCATGTAATCCATTTATTTCAACAAAGTAACTGTATTCTGAATACCACCTTTTTAAGCTTTAACTTGACGGAATGACATGTATTCCGTTACTCCCCAACACTGTTACTGGTACAGTACAGTGTTGTTTTGTCTGTTTGTGTTATAAACATAGTATTTTAGTAGTTTCCAGGCCACATTATGGCATCATAATATAGTGCAAAGATATTGAGCCACCCCTAGTTTGTTTATATGTTGCAGGTACATGGGAAATAGCTACAGTGGTTTACTGAAACATGCAAACACAAATGGAAATGCAGCCTGAACTCTCTCAGGCAAGCTTTCATGAGTTCAAGCCCCGCTATTGTTGGCGTTTGTTTTAGATTCAAAGAAGAAAATGGGAGTAAAAGATGTGTTTTTGCAACAGGCTGCTCGACAATAGGATAAAGTTCAAACTGGTTCTTTACTAAGTTGTCTGTTATGTGTAGAAACAATAATCCATTGAGGCAGGTGTCCTTGTTGTGCTTTGATGGTTCATAGGTCAACATCAAGTGCCTGATCCAAATAAAGGAATGAAAAAACGTTCTCTAAGAATGATCAGGTACTGGGACTGAAATGGAAATGACTGTAAAAGCTGCCAAAGTCTCAACACAAACTGCTCAAGCCCATTTTAAAAAATCCCAAAAAAGTTTGGCTACTTGGAAGCCAACAAACAAACACACAAAAAGGTAGTGGGTGAAGATTTTTTTCACAGTACTGTATAACATATATATAGTAGTACTGAGATTTTGAGGATGTAAATGAGATACTGCTGGGAAATTTAAACGATACAGTGGTTTTGTGAGGTGATACCATCATACTGCTATACAGGCCCAGTTCCAAAGGATGTTTGGGAGGTTGTGGAGTACAGAGCAGTTTTTGTCGTTTTAAATGAGCTTTTGGCCAGAAAAGAATGCAGCGTTTCCAGTTCGCATTTACATTTGACTTCTTCTTTGCGCGATGGAGCTTTAACCTGCGTTTGTGGGTGGCACGGTGAACTTTGTGCACAGATATTGATTTGTGGAAGTGTTCCTGAGGCCATGCAGTGATCTGAGTGGCAGAATGATGACAGTTTTTCATGCATTGCTGCCCGAGGACCTGGAGACTGCAGCCATCTGATAGTGGATTTCAGCCTTATCCTTTGCATGTTTTGATGACATTATGTGCTGCAGATGATGAGATATTCACCGTCTTGATAATTTTACATGAATGAAATTCTTCTGTCATTGTTCTACAATTTGTAGACACAGTCCATTGCAGATTTGTAAACCTCCGCCCATCTGTATTTCTGAGAAACTCTGCCTCTATGATGATCTTTTTCTACACATTTATCTGAATGATCTGTTGCCAGGTAACATAATCAGTTGCAAAATGTTCCCACAGCTGTGATAGTTTAGTACAACTGACCGCTCCAGACTTTTGTCCCCCCCACTATACATTTTTGAACCATATTGCTTTCGTCAAATTCAAAATGAGCTCATATTTTTCATGACTCTGTAAAATCTCATAGTTTGAACTTTTAATATATTTTATAGATTCGATTGTGAATGAGATTTGATTCTAATTTCGGTTTATTTCTAGTAAGATTATATCGCACACAGCAGTCATTTTCTTTCTTTATTGTTCTTTACAGGCAGACAAGACTGGCTGTGCAACATTTTCCTTCAAAATGTCAATTTTTACTAAAATGGACCAAAAGGTGCTTCAAGATGTTCTGGATATCAGGGCCAAAGTGGAAGAAAAGGGAACAGGCAAGTTGTGTTTTTCCTTTAAAATGACACATCAATGTATATTTAACCAAAAAGGCATTCACAGGATTGTAACATGAAAGTTTCTACATTCAGGTATTTCACACCCTCAAGAGAAGAGAATCAGGATTTCTTATGTCCTTGGAAAAGTGTCTTTCATTAACGTGCCCAAGGTTTGGGAACGGGGATCTAATGTGGAAGGAAAAGTAAGCCTAAAATGTTGTTTTCAGCTCAGTTTGTCATACAAAGCACACTTATGTTATTTGTATTTTCCATTGATAGAGCATTGTGTGTTTCAACAGGTCAAAGCAGTGTACCACAATAATACACCAGTTTGTAACGCACCGGTCTACCTGTTCACGGGAGAAATGTGGCGAGCACGCTCACTACAAAATCTGACAACTGACAGCAACGGTGTGGCCTCATTTTCCTTCAGCACTGATAACTTTGACCAGGATATCCAACTTCATGTGAGCTGACACACTGAAACAATGTGTAATTTAATGCAGCCATCACAGCAGCCTGAAACCTCGACTGGTTTCTGATAGGCTGCAAATGTCCAAATACCTCCCACAGTAATCCTGAAATAGTTTATGACTCATCTTCCTCCACCTTTGCCTTGCTTATAAAGACTGCCTCATTGACCAATGTTATTTTTAGATCCAGTTTTTAGACTTTTGTTTCTTATCCCCAACTAGGCAAGCCTGACACCAACAGTGGGCCAGCCAGGATATAGAACTGCATACTATGACAGGGGATTTCACACATTATCCATGTCCCAGCCGTCTTCTCCTGATATTAAAACAATCAGCTCTCTAGAGGTACAGACGAACGATGAAGCAGTGCCCTGTGACGCAGAAGAAGACATATCAGTAAACTACACTATAGTGGGAGAGTCTCCAGGGTCTGTGGATGTCATTTATCTGGTGAGTTATCTCTGGGTTTACTACAACGTTGAACATGACCAGGGCCCGTATCCCTAAAGATTCTGAGAATCCTCTCAGAGAGCTCCTAACTTAACCTAAAAATTCCTTGCCAGGAGTTTTAGCTTAGAAGTGATTCCAGAACATTTTCAGTGAACTCTGAGCAAGGAATGGATGGAAAATCCTATCTTAGAGAGGAGGTGTGGTTGACCCCGTTGCTAGGTATGAGTAATCATTTCAAAAGCCGTGATTGGTTGATCCTACAAGTTTGATGGAAATGAGCTTTTGGTGAGAATGAGCAAAGGATGTACCCTCAAATCAATAAACATAATTATACACTCTAATCTTATGCTGACTGTAATTGTAAATAATATTTCACATTCAAGAAAATATCTGGAAAATGAATAGTAAGCTGTAGGGGTTATAGCCTAACATTAGAATCTAAAATATGTGAAAACTTAAACTCATTACACCCTGTTCAAATAATGATTCGTGTCTTATTTGCTCATATCAATATCCCAGCTGGCATATTTTGTACTTTCACTCCCATATGGTCCCCATTGAAAACAAGATGGCCTATCTCAAGGGGCTGTCCCTAATGAAGTAGAAATCACAACGTTACAAGTCCAGTGTGGTCTTAACGAGGGTAACACGGCTCAGCTTTTATCAATGTCTGTGATTGCTGGCTGGTCTATTTATAAAGGCTTGTTAACAAATATCCTACAAACACAGAAAATGGAGAAAAAAAGGACTCGCAAGCCGAACTGGACTGAGGAGCAAGGTTTGTTGCTGGCCCAGTTGGTGAACGAACATAAAGGTGTCTCTCCTGCCTCTTCTGTTGGCCATTTTGTGCAGCTGCTTAGGGGAACTCCTAAGCCACTAAAAGTCCTATTCCCTGCTCTTAGCAGATCTTGCCTTAGGAGCCCTTTTAAGCGCTAGGAATCTTGAGGAATAGCTTTTATATTAACTGGGATTATCGTGTCACTTTTAGGGGAAATTCTAAGAAAATGTCATGACTCTGAGAATTTTCTTAGAATTTGGCCGCTAGGAGCCACTTTTTGCACAAAGATTCTTTAGGGATACGGGCCCAGACTTTTTGTGTGTTTGCTAAAATACTACTGTTGTAAAACCCATCATGACTGAAGAAGACACTCTCAGTCCATCATTAGAATCCAGCAGCCTTGATCTATTTCAGCATAAATACTGATCCAGCCCAAACTTAGTTTTAGTCATCTGGGTTCTGCTCTCAGTTAAAGTTGTTTGTATTCTAGCCCTCATTATAGTTATTATGCTTTTCCTATGTTCCCCCTGCACTTTTGACTGATTGATGAACTTTATTGATCCAGAAGGAAATTGGGTTAAAGGCTGCCAGCAGTCCAGCGCCATCTTACCCTTCCAGCCATACATATGTTACACCCCTGAAACCGGGGGGAAAAGAATCACGAGAGTGATTATGACTTGCGTCTCTCACGCAGTCGTTTATTGCAGTGAGGAGAAGACGTGGAGGCCCCCTACTGGAGAATAGAGACACTACTAATCTAACCCCAGAAAAAGCTTACTAGTCAATCAGTGATGTATAGTTTGCAGTTCTCTTAAGTAACATAAAGCCATTAATATAACCATTAATATTATAATATAACCTCTTAACCATTTTCTTACCATATTTACATTATTTTTGTTCTTATATCAACTGATATGAATTAGTATTAACTGAACAGTTTTATATGCAGTAGTCCTTCAACAGTAGTCCTTCAACCTGTCACGCTTACATTGCACAAACATCACATGGGGACGACAGGTCAGAAGAATTAGAACAATGGAAATACACAATACACGAGGAAAGACGAGGAGAAAAAAGACCCACCCAGACTGAGCCGTTAAAGGGAGATTGGTTTGAGAACAGAAAGAACACCTCAGCACATGAATCTTCAAATCTCACAACATAAAAGACATAAGCATCAGAGGCATTATTAAGAAGAGAAATCTTGATACTAATGTTCTTTCTAACTTCAGGCCAGTTTCTAAACTCTCTTTTGTGGTGTATTCGACAGAAGAATGGAGACGGAGCTTAGTTTATAATGGAACGTGTATTCAGCAGTAGTTAGCCATTCAGTACATATCACAACACTTTCTTCTTCCTCTCTCCTATATCTATCAGTCACAGAGCCCCCTACTGGTAACTGAGTATATGTTCATATTCAGTCCCCCTGTAAAGCAACCCTTCACCATCTTAGCAGTGTATGTAAACATAACATATTTTATGTCCAAAAATTTGGAAAAAGTTGTTTTCAAGCAACGTCAGACCTTTTTAGATGTTTGTGGCATTTGTGAAGCATTCCAGTCTGGTTTTAAATCTCGTCCTGAGCTCATGTTCTGTTGCTACTGGGCAATGCCCCTCTTCCTCTGCCCCTGTGTGTTGTGGTGTGCCACAGGGCTCTGTTTGGGGTCCAGCTCTGTTCTCCTTATACACGCTGCCTTTTTTATTTTTATTCCTATATTTAGGAAATACAACATTCCCTTTCATTGTTATGCTCATGACATCCAAATTTGCTTCCCCTTGAATCTGGATGTCTCTGTCCCACTGCAGCCTTTGCTTAACTGTCTGCATGATGTTAAAGACTGATTAACACAGTATTCTCTCACCCTAAATGAAAATAAGACCAAAGTTATTGTTTCTGAAAGTCATGCCCCTTGGATAAGTTAACTGATACCCTCGGTCTGCTTGCATGTCTTCATTCTCACACTGTATGAAATCTCTGAGTGTTTTTGGATAGCTCTTTAAATTAGAGAAGCAAGTGTCGACAGCTGTGAAAACTAGTTTTTATCAGTTACACGAAATAGCCAAAGCAAAGCCATAAAAAAACAAATTAAAAAACACATTAAAAAGCACATTGAATTAAAAGGTGTCAAAACTTTTCACTGGTAGTGATGTCCACAGATATCAGTGCAAGTTCATTCTTGTTTTTAAATGATGTCTGTCTTCCAGGTGTTGTCCAGAGGAGCTGTCACCATGCAAGGACAAAAACAGGTTGAAGTGCAAGACAGATCGGGTAAAATTCCCATATTTCCACAAATGCCACAGCCAAGCATTGACGTTGGTCTGTTTTGTTGATCTGTGGATGTATGTTTGGACCTGTGTTTCAGTGAATGAGGGCCAGGTGTCCTTTAAAGTCAGAGTGTCTCCTGAGATGGCTCCAGAGTTCCAGGTTGTGGCTTATGCCGTCCTGCCAAGTGAGGATGTAATTGCCCACAGTGCTGACTTCTCTACTGACAAATGCTTCAGCAACAAGGTGAGTGTAATTCTAGAGGTGTGCTGTGTGCTTGGTGTCTGCAGTCATGCTCTGGTGTTCAAATCAAAGTCAAATTCAGTTGGCTAAATCACCTGAGGATTTCTAGCATATACTGGTTGTTGCACGGCTGTTTCTACTCTACCTGAGGACTCAAAGTGCTTCTTTATACGACCTCATGACCCGCTCACTCCCATTTATACAAGCACCTTTTTCAATGATGATGCAAGTCCTACCTATCTAACACTGACACAGTGTTCATACAGTGTCCAATGTAGTGTGCAGCCATCCCACTGGGACTCATGATTTGTCACTCACCACAGTGAAGCAGCACATTTAGCCAGCAGTGAGTGGGGAGTTATCACAGTCACTAAACATCTACGGGTGTTTTGTGTGTGTCAGGTGTCAGTGGAGTTTTCACCGTCTTCAGCCGTCCCAGGTGAAGAGACCAACATGCAGGTGACGGCCCTGCCACATTCTCTGTGTGGTGTGAGCGCCATCGACAAGAGCGTTCTCATCAAGGAGCCTGGGAAGACTCTGGATGCAGATAAGGTAACTGCTGATATTAACATCAGTGAGATGGACACATCCCTTATTTACAGAGCCCGTAGTGTCGTGAGTTACCAGCAGCTCACGCCTTCGCTCTGGTATTTCTGTCCTGATAAGTATTCTTTGGGCAGTCATACATTCAACTTTATGTAACAGTTCAATGCTGAGTTTGTCTTAAAGCAAACTAGTATAGAAATAATACAAGGTTACAAATGCATGTGTCTGTGATGACAGTCCTGTAAGTGTATCACCTGCCAGTCAGTGTCTACTTTATTGGGAAGACTTTAACTTTACATCAAAACTGTTCAAATACACGAGTATTTGTTGATGTTAAACATACAGCAAAACCTGGAATAAGTGAGACTTAAAGGAGGTAAAGGAGCTACAGGGACGGCTTCAAATGGAGAACACTTACTGTAGCCATATAAAGTCACTAAGAACGAACAGTTCATAGAGAAATTGTACAACTTGTGTAAGTTTTTTTTTTAAACAGATCCCTCAGCTACAACACCTCAACTACAACACCTCATATCTGTGGAGGCTTACTGCTAACTTGATCATTTTTTTTTTTTTAAGAATTCTTCTTAGATAATCTAGCAGTTCATTTGAACCTAATTGGTTCTAATATTTACACCAGTACTTCATTTAAGAGTTTAACAAATATGTAGACCAAATGTGACCATGATCATGACAGACAGATAGATCAGTCAAAACTTCATAGGACTAAAAATGTTTGGAGGTTTTGCTGAACTGCACTTTTCTTTTCAGATATTTGACTTGCTCCCACTCAAGAAATCCTCATATATCCCATATGAGGTTGATGATGCTACAGAATGCCTTAATGTGAGACCAAAAAGATATGTTTTGCCGTACCCCAGTCAAGAGCAAAATGATGCTTATGCAGTTTTCCAGGTAAAATACATGTATACCTGTGAGTCCGTCAAACATAATGTAAATGCAATAGTTTTTGTTGTTGCACCAGTTTTTACTGATCTTTGTGTGTTGCTGAAATATCTAGAAAGTCGGACTGAAGATGGCGACAAACTTGCTTATTCGATTGCCTTCATGCCTCCAGTTCAAGGGAAAAGTCTACCATGAAGGCCCTCGTGTCTACTATGGTGAATCATTTGCTTGTTTGCGTTGTGTTTTTGATACAAATTTTCTTTGTATTTACCAAAAAGAAAACGGGTAATTATTTTCCCTTTTTTTTTTTTTAGATATGCTTCCGGATGTTAGATATTCTTCTGGTCCTGGTCTGGGATCTGCTGGGCATCTTCCTCCTGAAGCTGCACCAATAGAGACAGTTCGCTCTTTCTTCCCTGAGACTTGGATTTGGGATCTGGTGGAAGTTGGGTAAGTATCTGTTGTGAAGAGATCTGATGCATGTTAAATAAAAAAACAAACAAACACTAAGTATATACGAGTACATTTAGAAACCTAGAGGGTATGTGAACTTTCTGCTGTCTCCTTTGCACACGTGAATAACATGAAAATAAAATAGTTGTGAGTTTTTTCTTAAGCACGTTTGGTCATGTTTAAAGTGGTGCTTTGTTTTTGTGGGATATATTATTTCACTGTCATCAGTAACGTGGAGCTCTTTCACTTTGTCAAGGTTCAAGAATGTAACATATACAAGAAGTTCACACAGCAGGATGTTCTTAGGTCATAGTAACTTTACTATCATACAGGTCGCTTACACACATATGGACATGTTTGATTATGTTATAGAATATGTTTGTGTGTATCTGCTACTTCAGAGAGGATGGAAAAAGGGGCGTGTCCCTGACTGTCCCAGACACCATCACCACCTGGGAGACGGAGGCTTTCTGTTTGTCCTCTCAGGGTTTTGGTTTGGCTCCTCGTAAAGAAATGAAAGTCTTCCAACCTTTCTTCCTTGAACTCACCATGCCCTACTCCATCATCCGGGGGGAGCACTTTGAACTGAAGGCGACTGTCTTTAACTACCTGACCAGCTGCATCATGGTAATGAATGATTAAAGTGTTTAAATACATTTCTGTTCATAGCCAAGGAAAACCATACTGAAAACATTACTGTCTAAGCAAAATTTATATCATAGTTATTAAAATATAATAGAAAATATTTTTTCTTTGGCAATATAACCATGCAGGATGCAGGCCGTTCTTGAAGGGCCCCTGCTCACCAACACCTACAAGCTCACCTGCACTGACACCAGGATCGCCCAATCAAATGTCTTTACACTACCAACCCTCCTCTAGCTTTCTTTGTGCGCTCATGCACCTTGTAGAACAGAGTTTAGTGTGGAAGCTGTAAGAAAACAGATGGAGGGAAACGATTAGGAAGGGAGTGATTAAAGTATCCAAGTAAAATGAAGGTCTACTTTGATCATGAGTTCATAACATCAGGCTTGTGCATTCATTTAGATGCTTAAAAATGTGTTCACATTTGAACTCAGGTTTAAATGTAGCCATGAGATTGTTGAGCTAGTTTAAAATATATTGTCTGTGTTCCTCGTACAGGTTACTGTCACTCCTGGGCCGTCCTCAGATTACACCCTCACTCCTCTCTCTGGTGATCTGTACACATCCTGTTTGTGTGCCAACGAGCGCAAGACCCTCAGGTGGACCATGATCCCAACAGCCTTAGGTGAGAATCAGGCTTTGGTCCTCCACACTGCCAGGAAACCGTGTGTGGCAGGCTGAGTATGGCCCAAGTGCAGGACCCAGACCAGGAAGTGAACTCTCAGGAAGTTACTTAAAAGCAGCTTCAAGAAAAAGAATCCACATAAGACGGCTAAATAGAATAAATGGAGATTAAAACATTAAAGAGAAATTATAAAAACACTATGTGAGAAATACTGTTGAAATATAAGTTATCATAATCAAATGAGTGAATCTGAGACCCAATAAGCTATATTCATGGAATTTAGAATGCTGTATGTGCATTAGACAACAGTGAGTGTGCAGTGTAGAGCTAGGACATGTAGACAGTCAAATCCAGCTGCAAATCGAGGTAAACCAAGAATATAACCCCTGTGTTTGGAAGGGTAAACGTGGGGGTTGTAGGGAGTGGGGCAGAACGTCTATACCTCCAGTCTGAGGGGAGCAGCTGCCTCCATCCTCATGCTTTACTTAATGCAGCTGTCTTAGCCAATTATAAGTCATTTTGAAACCTTCCTTTCAATTCTCATCAATTATTTACATTATGCATGCTTCCCTTGGACAGTATGATTAGAAAAGACTGTTTGCAGATGAATTGCCATGCAAATTATTTCTTCTTAATCTTAATTAGATCTTATGATTTGCAGTACTTTGGCCTCCAGCAGGACTCAGCAGCAACCCTGGCATCATTTTGGACTGTTTTTTTTTCAGCTCAGGTCTTTCATGCCTGATGCAGTAAAATTTCCAATTATAATTTATCTTACCTTCGATTTAGAACCAACATTAAATCTAGAGATCTAGATTTAGATCTAGTCTGATCACAGTTAACTGTTTTCTTTCGTCCCAACACATTTCCTTCTAGTTTCTACAAAATCTGTAAAATAACCTCAGTAACCTTTATTTTAATGGAGAGATAAAGAAGGTGACCTGTGCTGCTGTTTTTAGGGGCTGTGAATGTGACTGTGTCTGCTGAGGCCGTAGCTTCCCATGTGTCATGTGATAATGAGGTTGTGAGCGTACCAGACAGAGGTCGCATCGACGTGGTCACCAAATCTCTCATAGTGAAGGTCAGTACCATAAATACAAGACCAGAAAAACATTTTTACTCATAAAATTTAAATTGTTGCTCTTTTTAAAGATAATTTTGCACGTCCTCTTCCTCAGGCTGAGGGAACTGAGATGACAAAGACGTACAACTGGCTTCTTTGTCCAAAAGGTCAGTGTGATGTCCATCAGCAACACCAGTTAAATAATGTAAATAAACAAATGACCTAAATAAGCAGTGGAGTGCATTGTGTAAATAAAAAGTTATTTTTAAAGTGAAAATGTTAATAGAAATGTCCCAAATTTTCACCTGTTACTTTCACAAAATGTAACGATATGTGCTGAAGATCAGGCCACCTGGTGACTTTGAACAGTAACTCTGTTGCAGTCGTGACTTCCTGATTGGACTTTTGTTGTGTCTGTACACAGGAAGCCCGCTGACAGAGGAAGCGCAGATACATCTGCCTGAGAATGTGATAGAAGGATCTGCCCGCACTTCTGTATCAGTCCTGGGTAAACCTCATGATTTCATCTCAATTTTGATTCAGCCAAATAAAAATATGTCAAGTTAAAGCTTTGTTAAAAAGGCAAATAGCAAATTACTAAAACAACAGAAAATAAAAGAGACCTCATGTTCAAGTAAAAGTAAAAACCGTATTCAACTTTTAAAAGATGATTTCATTTATAAATAGAAAAAAGCGACCCACATCTTCCTGGCCTTATGTGAAAAATAAATGGACCCCAAAAATCAAAAGGCTGGTTGTGCCATTCTTTGCAGGAAGAACTATAGTCTGTGTGAAAAATTAAAAAAACACCCCTTCCCTAGCTTACCATGTCAGCCAATCAAAAAATGATATGGCAACATGTGGCACTTGGTTGTTTAGGGAGAAGGGGAAGTTTTAGTAGTGACGCCCTCGACGAAAAGCGGGCGAGTGAAAGAAAGAGAGACAGCCAATTTTCATATGTGAGGACTGATACCCCTCCTGCTGTCAGACCTGCAGGGTTCAGGCCTGTGCTGTTCTCCTCTGTGCTACACTGAACACAAACTATTTTTTTTTTTGGACTGGCACAAATAATTTGTGTGCCTTCTTATTTGATGCGGCACATCTGATTGATCTGTAAATAGACTTAAATGGTTATATAAAAAACGCCTGAGGCCTTGGCTGCATTTTTAGGTAAATAGTACCATATAACTTTGTTGTTTGCAAACTGTGTACACATTTTTTAGAAATGTACAACTTCTATTTGCATTTCAAGTTATGAAAATGATTCGTTAAACATGTTTTTGGGTTTTACAGTAAAAAACATAACTTTTTTCCACTCGGATTTTGAATTTTTTGTCTGAATTTAGATCAATTGTGCTAATATAGTATGCCACAATTAAAAAAAATAACTCAAATTTCAGATATTTGTAGTTGTGCTGAAAATAACGATACCAAACAAGGCAAGATAAACAGTTTTTAAAGGTGAAATATAGAGGTAAAATCAAGAGTAGTCAAAAACGGCCAATTATACCCTCACCCCAGAGGATTAATTGCCCAAGTTTGAGATTCAAGGCACAAACTGGTAGCTGAACATTCTCCTGGTAGAGAGTTCTTCCCTCCAGGTCGTGGCGTGCTACTGAAACAGCAGAGGCATGATTTAACACTGGCCACCAGCTGCCTTAACCAGACTCCTCCGTCGCTAACCACCTGAACCCAATGCCCCACCCCTTCCCTGCAGCTGAGCCACAGACACCCCTACGCCTCATAGCCCCAGAGCTTCACACTGCTACCACCACAGTTAGTATGATGTTCTTTCTATGATGCGTCACTTTTAAGCCAAATGCAACAAAACTCAAAACTTTTTCTCCTCAGTCCACATAATATTCTCCCAAATATCTTGTGGAGCATGGAGATGTTTTTTTGGCAAATGTGAGATAAGCTTTTGTGTTCTTTTTGGTCAGCAGTGGTTTTGTCCATGAATGCTGTTTTTGCCCCGTCTCCTTTGTATTGTTGAATCATAAACTCTGACCTTTACAGAGGAAGGCAAGGCCTTCAGTTCTGGGTGTTGTTAGGATTCGTTTGACTTTTTCAGTAAGTCGTCGATGTGCGATGGAGTAATTTTGGCCACATCTTTTCTAGAGTTTTGGAGCACAGGCGCTCCAAAACTGTAGAAACTGATTTTAACCCTGTCCAAACTGATAGATCTCAAGACTTCTCGCCTATTTTTGAATTTCTTTCAATCATGGCAACGACGTGTTTCTTTTTGACATCTTTTAGCCTGCTTCCATTTGTCAAACAGATGGTACTTGAGTGATTTCTTGATCCAGCAGGTCTGGCCTTAATCAGGTCTGGGTCTGGTTGGTGAAATGAAACTCAGTCTTCTCAGAAATATTTGGTTAATCACAGTCAATCTACGATTTTCAGTTTGGATGTTTTTTCGCTCAGCAAATGAAATCATCATTTAAAATTGCATATTGAAATTATTCAGGTTATCTTTGCCCAATAATACAAAGTTGTTTCACGCTAGTTTTGTTAGTTTTAGTGAATCAGTGTTTTTGATCAGGTGACATCCTCGGCCGGGCTCTGAAGAACCTGGATGGATTGCTGCAGATGCCGTATGGATGTGGGGAGCAGAACATGGCTCTCCTGGCCCCCAACATCTACATCCTCCACTACCTGAAAGGCACACAGCAGCTCACCACAGCCATCATGGAAAAAGCTACTAACTTCCTCACCAGTGGCAAGTTTTTATTGTTTCCTCTAAGAAGGAAATCATTTGAATCACTTCAACACACACGGTTCAAGAAACAAGCCGACATGAGGCAGAACATTAGCCACAGTTTTTGGTCAAATGTGTCATTTTCCTCATCTGTCAGCAAGAGTCGTAGAATTTCCCAAATCTTGATGTACACATGCAGATCCATAAACAAATGGAGTCCAGTCATCACCATAGCAACAATGTCTCAATCATTGTGTCCCTGTTGTTACAGGATACCAAAGACAGCTCAACTACAAAAGTGCTGACGGTGCTTACACCACATTTGGAACAGGACCAGGAAACACTTGGTGAGAACATCACTGATCAAACATGTCATAAACCAGAGAGGTTACACTAGTTTTTAAGTATCCCACCAAACAGAAGACATTTCTTGAAGTTTGACTACCCATTAAAAACATAAACATGTCTGTCTCCAAAAGTTGAATCTGTTCATCTGGATGTAGCGTTTTGTGGGAGAAACGTTTCGTCACTCATCCAAGTGACTTCTTCAGTCTCAGCTGACTGCAGGTTTCCCCAAATCTTATAAACAGTACATTTGCATAATAACTGAAACCAGCCCACTGAAGGAACAATGGGCTGTGAGGTCAGTTCCTTAATCATAATTATGCAAATTCCCATGACCACTGATCAACAATCACTGACGTCAAAGGAGTTGCAAAGAAAGGCGTCTGGACTTCTTTAAGTTGCTTGAAGACGTTTCCCCCCAAAGAGGGACAAAGGACCCCCTGGTGATCCTCTAATCACATGAGCCAAGGTGTGAAAGCGGGTGTGGGACCTAATCAGCCAGGGTTTCGGGTGTGCTCATTGTGAAACCTGGCCCCACCTTGTCATGTGAATTCCTGAGGTCAGATGGCCCAGGATGTGAGTGGGCATTAAGGCGTCTGGGGAGTAATAATGCCCACTCACATCCTGGGCCATCTGACCTCAGGAATTCACATGACAAGGTGGGGCCAGGTTTCACAATGAGCACACCCGAAACCCTGGCTGATTAGGTCCCACACCCGCTTTCACACCTTGGCTCATGTGATTAGAGGATCACCAGGGGGTCCTTTGTCCCTCTTTTGGGGGGAAACTCCCACTTGGTTTAAATCTGGGACTCTCCACCATTTGACCTTAGAACTGAAGAAGCTTCTCGGATGAGAGGTGAAACGTCTTCAAGCAACTTTAAGAAGTCCAGACGCTTTTCTTTGCAACTCCTTTGACTACGATGACCTGGATGACTGAGAACCTTCACAGACAACAATCACTGACCAAAATCCACTGATCAAAGAACACTGATCAATGGCCATGAGTACCATTCACAGAGAGTTGGGGAATGGCTGCAATCACAGCGTTGTAAGATGGCGAAAGATGTACCCTTAGGCCCCCTCCTCGATTCAGAAATGGTCTTTCCCTTTTCACGTACTCATGCCCATTGATCAGTGTTCTTTGATCAGTGGGTTTTGGTCAGTGATTGTTGATTAATGGTCATGGGAATTTGCATAATTATGATTAAGGAACTGACCTCACAGCCCATTGTTCCTTCAGTGGGCTGGTTTCAGTCATTATGCAAATGTACTGTTTATAAGGTTTGGGGAAACCTGCAGTCAGCTGAGACTGAAGAAGTCACTTGGATGAGTGAAGAAACGTTTCTCCCACAAAACGCTACGTCCAGATGAACAGAATCAACTTTTGGAGATTTACTTTCCTGGATGATTGAGAATGCATCAAGACATAAACATGTCTGCCTCTAATACTTAAAATAATTCTCCATTTAATCCTTTGAATAAGATAACATTAACAATAACTTTTGGTTAATACTGTGTAATTTAGTAGGTAGGAAGGAGCATTAGAGCCACATAATCAATAAATGTTATTGATCATTATTAGAATAAAGTCAAATTTTAAAGATTAAAGTTCTTATTCTACTTTAAGAAAAAGTCTAAATACTATTTCAATAATAAAGTCTCCACCACTTTCTGGTTTTCAGTGTACTTATACTTACTGCCACATGGTTTTTATTTGCTACAAGTGACATCAGTTCCTTCCTTGTTACTAAAACTGAGTCTGAAGTACGATTTCACTAATTCAGAGGGTAAAGCAACCGTGGCAGTTTGTCCTGAAATAACTTGCCCACATTTTGGCTTTTTTCTCAAAATACATTTTCAAATTTAATTTTGAAATTTCAACTTTATTTTCTAAATGATCAGTATTTCTTTCTCTTAATGTGACCTCACAGCCAAACATTTCCATCGTTGTAAGACGTGTAAGTGTTGTTTTCTTTTTGTCAGGCTGACTGCATTTGTGGTAAGAAGTTTTTCCAAAGCTCAGTCTTTCGTCTATATTGATCCCAGAAAGATCGAAGAGTCTAAGTCCTGGCTGCAACATAAACAACAAGAAAATGGCTGTTTTGAAAAGTCTGGGAAACTCTTCAACAACAGAATGAAGGTAACCTGCAGTTCTTCTTTGTTAGACTGTGGAAACAGCCTCCAGTGTGGATGCACTTTAACAAATTTTATCAATAATGTCATGCATACATGGAAAACACTGTATTAAATACTGTAATAGCTCACACCAGTACATTCTATTATTTTATTTAAGAAATAATTCCCACACATCTTGCTCCATTCACTCCAGCACTGCCTTCTATGTAGCATTCACACATATTTATACAAAATAGGGCTACCATGATTAGTCGACTAGTCACGATTACGTTGACAATTTGATCGTCGACGAATAATTTAATAGTCGACACGTCATTTGAAGCTTTGTAAGATCCCAAAAGACGCAGGAATAAGTAGTAGGATTTAAGAGTGTAATAACGGACTGAAACAGAAGATGGCAGCACTGCATGTACAAGGATGCCAGCTGCCGTTAAACCCCGAAGAAGAAGAAGCTGTGTCCCAGAATTCATAGCGCGGCCCAGTTTAGTTTCCAACAATGGCGGCAGCTAGTTAGTTTTCATATTTCTCTTATTACTCTTTCTGGGTCACAAAATAAACGTTTAACATATTTTCAGGCGAGAATGTAGCTGTGTAAACTTCAGATATCTGCTCAGTTTATCAAGACACCACATATTTTCAAAAGCGCTCCGACATTTTCGGAGACATCTGTTACCCAGTAGAACGATAGCTAGACGGGGTTTAACGCTCACTTGAGCCGGTCAGAACACCGGATTCCGGGCAAACCATTTTCAAACCCACCGTCGTATTTCACTACTCAGGTTAAACATGATATATAAGTCACTTAGATAACTTAAAAATTTTATTTTTTGGCTTTTTTTCAGTATTTTGTTTGTTCCTGAGTAAATCGGTTTGGCTGAGATTAAAGTTATAGTTTTTACACAGCTGAATAAATGTCAAGCAGACAGCTGATTATTAGAAGTGTGAGATGCTCCTGAATATACTCTGGTGTCCTGTTATATTTTATAATAATAATAATGGATTACATTTTATATAGCGCTTTTCAGGACCCCTCAAAGCGCTTTACAATACCACTATTCATTCACTCTTACATTCATACGCTTTTAGATAGCAATGAGCAGACGGCTGAGTTTATTAAGCTTCACTCAAACAATCTGCAAATTTCATTAAAATGTAATAAACTATCATCTTGTCTTTATTTTTAGTTAGCACATACCTTAAACACTTAAAGCTGTAAGCTAATGATCATTATATAAGAGCAGATGCTGCTGGTGCAATACGCTGTACCTTTTACGTCCAATGGATGCATGATCTGATTAGTCGACTAATCGCAAAAATAATCGGTGACTAGTCGACTATCAAAATAATCGTTTGTGGCAGCCCTAATACAAAATACAAAGTATGCACTAGAGACCAACTTGGGATTAGTATCTTGCCCACAAATATTTTGCATGCAGGCTGGAGCAGCTGGGAATCAAACCATCAACCTTCCGATTAGTAGATGACTACACAAACTGTTTATAAGGTTGGGGAAACCCGAGGTGAAGAAACATCCATCTCACTGGAAATACAATGTCCAGATGAACAAAATCAACTTCCTGTTCATCTCTTTAGCTGGATGTTTGAACATGCATCAAGACATTCATGATACTAAAACCACATGCAGCTAAAAATCATTTTCATGACTTCATTTCCCTGAATGTTGGTGCATTAATGATAAGTGTCTATGATGTCTTCTGTTGACAGGGTGGTGTATCTGATGAAGTGACTCTCAGTGCGTACGTTACAGCTGCCTTCTTGGAAATGAATACATCCCAACATGTGAGTAGACTCAAAGAATATCAAGGTATTTAACAAAAAAAGGAGTAGAGTTTGTCCTGCTGAGCCATGGAGTTAGGTTCAACCAGCAGTCTCTACACATAAGCAGGTCTCACTACCATCCAACATCACCAGATGACACAGTTCATTTCTATTGGCATTCTTATATGGAGCATGCATCAAGTTACCATTACCGTCACCCGCCACATCTTACCGAGCTCTTCTTTGAGCCCTTAGTATTTCTCGAGCTTCTCCTGTTCCTTCTTCCTGATGTTGTTGTCGTTCGGAAACGCTACATCAATCATGGCGGCTGTCTTCTTCTGTTTGTCTACCACCACTATGTCTGGTTGGTTAGCCACCACCATTTTGTCTGTCTGTATCTGGAAGTCCCACAGGATCTTAGCTCGGTCATTCTCCACCACTCTAGGGGAACCTCCCATTTTGACCTTGGGTCCATACTCAGCACAGATGTTCCTGTACACTATGCCGGCCACTTGGTTATGGCTTTCCATGTATGCCTTGCCTGCTAACATCTTGCACCCTGCTGTTATGTGCTGGATTGTCTCTGGGGCATCTTTACACAGCCTGCACCTGGGGTCTTGCCTGGTGTGATAGACCCCAGCCTCTATGGATCTTGTGCTCAGAGATTGTTCTCGTGCTGCTATGATTAGTGCCTCTGTGCTGTCTTTCAGTCCAGCTTTGTCCGGCCACTGGTAAGTTTCTGGATATCAGCCACCTCCTCTATCTGCCGGTGGTACATACCGTGCAGGGGCCTGTCCTTCCATGATGGTTCCTCGCCTTCCTCCTCTTTCTTGGGCTTCTGCTGCCTGAGATATTCACTGAGCATGCGGTCAGTTGGGGCCATCTTCGTGATGTATTTGTGGATGTTCGTTGTCTCATCGTGGAATATGGTGCTGACTCTCACCAGTCCCCGGCCTCCTTCCTTCCATTTAGCATGCGGGACTTGGGGTGAAATCCTCAATGCATGGTCAGGAACTTTCTTGTCTTGATGTGAGTGGCTTCTATCTCCTCCTTTTGCCAGCTTATTATCCCAGCAGGGTACCTGATGACGGGCAGGGCGTAGGTTTTGACAGGCCGGATCCTGTCCTAACATTCAGCTGACTCCTCAGGATTTGCCTGAACCTCTGCAGGTACTTGGTGGTAGCGGCTTTCCCAGCAGCCTCTTTGTTGTTCCTATTTGCCTGTTGGATCCCCAAGTACTTGTAGCTGTCCTCTATGTCTGCAATGTTGCCTTTTGGTAGTTCGGGATCACTACAGGTTTTCACATAGACAGCAGTTGTCCTTCTCTCCTGGATCGGCTGGAGCTTAGGTTTACGGTACACATCAGCTTTTAAATGTCCCCCATTACTGATGGAAATCTCACAGTCTAAGAAGGCTAACCTGACACTTTTCATATCCTCCCTGGTGAATTTGATGTCGTTCCACCAAGTTAATGTGATCTGTGAATTGTGGAACGTCCTGAGAATTGATTTCCACCCAGGTGTCATCCACATACCTGAACTCTCACCAGGAAGAACTTGTATCACCACCCAACCTGTACAGTGTTTTTTCAATATGTTCTTTATATTGTAAATACTACTAGAAGATTGATCTGTACTTTCCTCTATTTGCTGTGTTTTCCCACATCTGCCACTTTCTATTATCACGCTGATGTTTTGAGTGACTAAATCAGGAATACTGCCTCCTATTCTTCTCACACTGGGTTTAATGAAAGAAGATTTCTGTTTTTCCATTGAAGTTCTTTGTTTTGATCATTTAAAGGATCCTGTGATGAACAAGAGCCTGGCTTGTCTCAAGGAGTCTCTCAGTGACCTGAGCAACACCTACACTACAGCTCTGCTGGCCTATGTGTTCACTCTGGCAGGAGACGTGGAGACCCGAGCTCACCTTCTGCAGCACTTAGACACAGTTGCAGTGAGGGAAGGTCAGTCATCCTTTAGCAGGACATCATTCAGGCTTTATTAGCATCACTGTGACTGTTATTGTGTGTGTTTGTAGGAGGTTTCCTCTACTGGTCTCAGACAGCAGCAGAAACATCAGCCTCCCTGTCAGTGGAGATCAGCTCTTATGTGCTGTTGGCCAAACTCAGCGCCTCCCCGACTGCTGAGGATCTGGGATATGCCTCTGGTATTATCAGGTGGCTGACTGGGCAGCAGAACTATTACGGAGGCTTCTCCTCCACTCAGGTACGACACCACCCGAACAGCATGAAGCTCATCATTGTTTTAACAGAATAGCAATGTTACCTCACACTTCTGTACACTAACTACACGTAACAGCCTGTAAATAACAGATCACCTGCAAGTTTATACCTGTAATTTCTATACTTTGATGATTCTCAGTTAAAGATATTTTAACCTGTTTAACGTTTATTTAACGAGGAAGTGAAATTTAGAATAGTTGAGATTAAGGATCTCTTTTGTGAGAGGGTTTCAAAGTGACACAGGCAGTTTTAACTTAATGTCTATTCCACTTCAGCCCATGTAATATGGAGACATATGCTGTGTGTGTTAACCACAGTGAATCCATCCTGTAGGACACGGTGGTGGCTCTTCAGGCTCTGGCTCTCTACTCCACTCTGGTGTTCAGTCCTGAAGGTTGGAGCACAGTGACAGTTCAGGCTCCCAGCAGTCAGCTGACATTTGATGTAAATCAGAGCAACAAACTGCTCTACCAGGAGGAGGCGCTGCAGGACGTGTCAGGAAAATACAGCCTGGAGGTGAAGGGCACTGCATGTGCTTCAGTGCAGGTCAGTGACAGCATCATGTGACAAGCTCCTGGTTGATGTCAGAGAAAGGGTTTCTTCTTTTTCTTTTTACTTATAAAACTTTAGAGAGCATTAGCATTTCCACATGTAATAAAGCTCATCTTGCACATTATTTTCATACACAATAAAGACATTAGACCTGACAGTAATAACTGTAGAGAGTACAATGCTATTTCAAACTCAATTAGAGAACTGAGCAAAAATAAATGAACTTTCTGTCTGTATCAGAATCAGGGAAACTATTTATCCCAGAGGGAAACTGAGTTGTCAAAGCAGCAAATATACACCAAACATGAAGCACTCGTATAAAATGAGTGTAGATATAACAGAGATACTCATATTAAGATGAATATAGACATATAGGTATGAATATAAAAGTATGTGTGCAAATATGTGTCATGGTGTAGAGCAGTGACAGCAGGGTGCACTGAGGTGTGATTAGTTCTGTTCCACACGTGACCCAAGTGTGTTTCCCAGATTTCTGCCACCTACAACATCCCAACACCTGCTGATGTCACCACTCTCAGTGTGAAAGTCCAACTAGAGGTCAACACCACCAGTGAATCTGCTAGACCCAAATTCATTGTGCAAATACAATCGCTGTAAGTATGTGACAGGTTAGAGGAGTGCTCTTTACCCGTGTGGAGGAACTGCTGGTAGATGAAAAGCAAGTGTGCACACAGGTCATAATCACACTGTTCAAACACAGGTACAGTGGAAAGGAGAAAACTACAAACATGGTGATCCTGGACATCAAAATGCTCTCTGGATTTTCCCCAGACCCCGAGTCTTTGAAGAGTGTGAGTAATTAGACAGATTCTACCAACACGTGTGTCTCATGTGATAATTGTGATGATAATAATAAAGATGATGTCATCTCCTCACAGCTCAAACATGGCTCCCTGGTGAGTCGTGTTGAACAAAAGGAGGATCATGTTCTGGTGTACTTAGAGGAGGTAAGTGAAAGTCACTGTGGGGACACCAGATGATGATCTTTGATACTAACTGTGTCTGCGATTGTTTCTGTCTCGTCCAGTTATCAAAGGACACACCCATCAACCACAGCTTAGACATCATCCAGGAGCTCCCAGTGGACAACCTGAAGCCAGCCGTGGTCAAGATCTATGACTACTACCAACCAGGTCCAAGTCTAGCTAAGCTTTACTCCAACAGCTTCACTTCAGAGGATTCATCAGACTGAACAGTTCATACAAGCTGATGTTTCCATCAGTGGGACACAGAGAAATGACACTTTCATGTTTTTCTACCATGTTTCTGTCAGGTGACCAGGCTGAGACCCAATACATGTTTGTGTCGTGAGCTGCAGGTAAGAAGCTGTAATAACACACAAGTACACCTTTCACACACGTTCATGTTCACAGCATCAATGGACCAACTTTGAACTTTTACTAACTTTTATTCTTCGTCTCACAGTTTGAAGAAGGTGTGGCTGGTCCTGAGGTTTAAACCTGCATTTGAATAAAGATACTTTTTCTGCTCACATGTGTGTGTGCGTGTGTGTTACCAGCTCCAGTATTATTAATGCTTCTTTAATAACATGCTTCATTATTAATAACAGGCAGAATGGAAAATATAGTGCTGTGTATGGACCCTGAGACTGGCCTTATGCCACATTTCTGTCTTTGTGCAGGTTTAGGCAAAAACAAAATGGTGCAAGTGGGCAAAACATTAAAAAAGCAAAACGTGCTCTTGGGAGACGTTCAGTGACAGCTGGCAAGTGACGCCCACGGAAGTAAAAGAAAGAAACATAATGTGTGTGTGTGTGTGTGTGTGTGTGTGTGTGTGTGTGTGTGTGTGTGTGTGTGTGTGTGTGTGCAACATCACAGCTGTTTCCTCCCCAAAGACTGGACACCTTTAAAAGCTTACAGGATACAACAGCCAACCATAAATGCTAACTGTACATGAAACTGTAAAAGTACACAATGATGTCATTCAAATAACATCTAATGGTACATGTACATTTATACACAAGTAATTGGCTGTTCCTAACAGGCTGTGTTAACAAATTAGTCTCTGTCTGTAAAACATTTCAATCATTTTACAGTTTTATTAAACTGTGCATGTTTCATACTCCACTGTGTTACATGGAAAAATACAAAGATCAGTTTCAGAGAGCTTGTTGGAACAAATGTATCATTATTAGTAGTCTTGTAACGTTGAGCACACAGTCACTACATGAATCTGTGACTGTTGAGTTCAGTTTGAACGTTTGCCATTAAATAACCATAAGCCTTCTTCATACACCTGACAATTTATATGACATTAACAGCTCGTCCTGTTTATGACAAAGCTCTGACACGATCTGCTCCAGCTGCTGTTTCATTCACTAAGCTGCTGTTGTTCTTTCAGCTCTCAGAGCTGCTGCCTCCTCCAGGTCCTCATCTCCCCATTTATCATTCATATCTGTCAGTGTGCCTGAAAAACATTTACAGTATCTCTCTCTGTTTGTGTAAATATGGAGAAAACACAGTGCATACAGAGAAATGTACCCAGAGCGGTAAATGATCTAAATAACAGCTCTTTATAAAACCACCACCATTAACAGACATTTGAATCATTAAACTGACATCAAATGATCTCAGCTTTCCTGTTTCAGCTACAATAATCATTTTATTGTACATGTACGCTGACGGTAAAGATTCTCTTTTATTGTAAAATGCTGAGATGATTATTAGACAGAGCGGCTCAGCAGAAGCCTGTACTGAACATTAATATGACAGTAATCACACAATCCTCCCACTGTCACTGTGTTGTTTCCTTTGTGCTCTTGTTGCTTTTATATAAATGACAAAGAGGTGGACAGACTCTGCAGCCCTGATAGATGAGTATGTTTGTCAAACAGCTGTAAGAAATCTTCTGTCTTACACTCTCGTTACGATCAGCTGATTTCTGTTCATGTGTCAGAGGATTAAAATAGTGGTGCAGTCTGCAGCGTGGATATGGACATTACTGAGAGCGTGATGATAAAGTGGAGTCTGCTGCAGGAAAGAAACACCTGTGTTATGCTGTTAACACAACTTTGGCTCTTCACAAGCACATGCACAGACAGCATGTTAACACTAAGCTAGCCAGGAGCCCAGAATGATGTGAAAGCTGAGTGAATGTTGACCCCAGACAAGCACCGTGATAAAGTGAGCAGTCAGGCTGCAGCCGTTTTTAACTCTTCATGTTTCTACAGTAGAATCCAAAAAGTCTCGTTGTGCCAGATTTCATCTTTGATTTGTGTTCATACCTAAAACTAAGAGAAAGATCATGTCCTCATCAGGGATCTGTGTTGGTGTGTGGGGCTGTAGCTTTATAATGTTATATGGTGATTATGAGACACATCATTTTACAGAATAACATTAACCAGTAGTATAACCAATGTCTTTCTCCTGGGAGTAATGAAGTACTGCATTACTTTTAAGACAAGTGTTTTGTGTAATAATGATTTTTTGAGTAATGGCCCAGCATTGATCACAACAAAGAGGGGCCGCGCCTCCAAAATGCACAAACATTTGAGCATGTGGCATGTAATTCACTTGGATGATTTTAATGTCTTTGATATGCTGCTTAGAGATGGCGGAGACTCTCAAAGTGGAGCCAGTGAGAATTGAAAAGGGAATCAATAAGTGATGTATAATGGGAAATGCTAAATTCTTATCAAGAACAGCTGTTCAAAATCCCACAACGCTGGCCGACATGATGGCAGGGCTGTGAGTACGCAGACTGTGTTTCGAACACAATATGGATAACATCTTGGAGAAGAACAACTGGATTTGAGAGAATTGGTGACCTGTGATGGACACTAGACTATCTGTAAAAATTGGATGCAGTTTTTCGCACTAAACCTAAACATTCACCATCTTCACTCATGCGGCTATCCCACTGGTGCCAGGCCTGCCACGGTCAAAGCTGACTGGAACAACAAATTCTTCTATGATAACAGGATTGTTTGTAGACTACAGCTCAGCATTCAATACCATCGTTTCCTCAAAGCCGGACAGGAAACTGCAGGATCTAGGACAGAGCAGCTCCCTCTGCAGCTGCATCCTTAACTTCCTGTCTGACAGACCAAGTGGGATAAACGTATATTCTTTTTCATCCTCCTTGCTTTTGGGGTTCTGGAACGTTTTGTAAGTGTTTCTCAGGAACGAACGGCAATAACCCCTTTTTCTTAACACTAGAAACAAGGTCTGTGTGGCTTCTTCTAAGTAACTGGGATTGCAAATCCTATGGAAAGGAAGCAATTGTGACCGAATTAGTTCTTGTATGTATGTAGCGGTAAAAGCTGGTCTTCCACAGTAATGCATGTGTGTCTGGGTCTTTAAAAAATACCTTAAGGTCCAGTTTGTTTGTCATTCGAAACTGAGGTCCTATGAAAGTAATGACGTCTAAGAAGTTGACAGAATTTTTGTACATTGTGTATTTTATATGTGATGATTGTGATGATTATTGAGCAGATCAATGACTGTTACTGTTACTAAATGTCTCTCAAGAGCACATTTTGCTTCCTTATCATGTGTCCAGATACGGTGGCCCCTAGAGACAAAGCATGCACAAACTCCAAAACATGTACAAAATCCAAAACACATGCAAACTCCAGAACACATGCAAACTCCAAAACACGTACAAAATCCAAAACACATGCAAAATACAAAACACATGCAAAATACAAAACACGTACAAAATACAAAACACGTATAAAATCCAAACCACATGCACACTCCAAATCACAATGGAAGTGCTTCAAGACCCTAGGGGCAGTGTTGAGCTTCATTTGCAAAATAAACGGCAAGTTTGTTGCAAACACATGGGCTGTGTCCCAATTCAGGGTCTGCACGCTTGAAGTACGCATTTTAAGTGCGATTACGTCACCGCCACACGACGACGGCTGTCCCAATTCGAAGTGTACTCCAAATGCGCCGTCGATTTCCCGAAATATTTTCCGAAATATCAAGCATGGTCCGGTGCACGCTTCGTGGTCCTATATATCCCACAATTCATAGCGCGGCGGTGTGTGTGGATAATTTTGCCACAAAATACGGCAGAAGGGAGCGGCCAAAGAGTGAACTGTCAAAAGTAAGTACTGAATATTATGTCACTTATTCATGTGCGAATGTTTAATAACGAAGAACATTAAAACATTACTGTTGGCCACATGTCGGCAAAGTTATGTGACATTAGTGATGTTTGTACTTTCATATATATATATATAGTCAACCTTAATCTGACAGAGAATGTGATCATTTTATGGATAATTAAAGTCAGTCATATATCCACAAACACAACAAGCTGAAAGTCAGTGATGCTGCTCGGTTTGCAGTCCTGAATATCACGGCACAAGCAGGATTCACTGCACTGTTAATGTTAGCTATGTTATATTGCTGCCTTTGCATGTGTTTTGGATTTTGTACGTGTTTTGTAGTTTGTGCGTGCTTTGTCCCTAGAGGCCACCGTATCCAGAGACCCCAGATATCATCCAGATATCTGTAATAGTATAACAGTTCAATTCAATTCAATTCAATTCAATTTTATTTATATAGTGCCAAATCAAAACAAAAGTCCCCTCAAGGCGCAAGGCGCAGTTTCAGGGGGAATTTTGCTAATGCCGTTTCCTTCTAATCAGCCATAGAAATATTGGCACAAATATTTTGCCAAATGCTGCCCCACTGATTTGTAGATGGAATTCATTATTAAATTCAAAGTCATTCCTGGTTAGGTTAATCTCTAAAAGCTGGATTAGGATTGTTGTATCTTTGTAACCATTTCCTCTTCTTCTTTTTAAACACTTATATCTCTGATAGTCACTACACCTACATTGTAACCAAATCAATGTCTATGGTGAATAGCATTGAGTTCCCAGGGATGTCCAGGTTGCTGATTTTTGCACCAGGAAATCTGGTGTATCCTTAATGTAGCTGGGATGCTTGTTCGGGGTTAGGTAAGATGTCTTAAAAAGTATTTTCCGGTGTACTAGCAAATCATGACCTGGCAACTGTTTTCCTTCCTTGTGTCACATGGGTCCATCTTATCCCAGATAGCAAATATTCATTGAAACAATGTTAGATCAATATCAGGCAATTCCATTGGATCAACATCAAAATCTGATATTGAATTTACATGACTTTTGCACCCTCTGTTAATATTACATGAATGTCAGAATTTGATATTGAATCATTGTTTATTTCTTAGCAAAAACAATTTCAAGTACAAAGTCATGGAAAGAAAAAATTACATATATTCCTGACTTTTTTTTACGTCTTTGTAAACTTACACTATTGGATAGAAAAAAAAAATTTGAGTGATTTCAAATTTTTGAACCATAATTTAACCATGTTTTGATGTCACTGTATGCATGTACTATACAAATGTATAAAAGGGAAGAACATACAGTGCTGAAATTGAAAATCATTTCAATTATTTTGAAAAAAAAGTTTTACTTAGGCTTTCTTTTATGACAGGTCCGGCTTTCTTCTTCCAACTCGTAGGTCTGAAATTATTAACCAAGAATTTTGGTTTGATTATGATCATAAAACGTAAGCTGGCCATGGCTTATGAGAAGCCTGACTGGTTCATACGTTTGCCATGACTCACTGTGATGAACTCTCCTCTTTACTGCGACATGGACTTTTCCCAATGGATGTTTTTCTCAAGGAGGATATGGAGGCCATGAAAGTTTCTCCCCATTTATCCAGGAACTGGAGACAATTTTTGTACCACCAGTAATGAACTGCACAATGCACCACTCTTTCATGTTTTCAATTTGTTTTTTTTTGATTGTCTCGTTGCCTTGTCTAGGATAAATAGGAAAACAATCAAAAAAAAAGGGGGGGAAATGTTTTAATTAAACTTATTGACGTTTTGACTGTACCTAAGTATAAGTAATTAATAAAAATGTCTACAGGCAAGAAACTGTCTTGGCTCTAAAGCCTGATAAAACAAACTGATTCATTTTCATTTGCTATGTATAATAGGCATGGCAATGAAAGCTGTGGTGTCAGGACAAAGAAAATATTTCCTAGTTATATTATGGAGCTTTCTTATACCAAGACTGCTGTTCAGCTGCCAAACCCTGTAGCGTCCGATTCTGGATGATGTAAGGGGTACTGGAAGTAAGAGTCCTTGTGACAAAACTTTTGGATAATTATAAATGTGTCAGTAGCTACTTTCAAATATTGCAGATGATAGCAATGTCATCTACAACTTTCACACAGTTATCCCCATCTCCTGAAGACACGATGTACTTTTCCGTTATTACCTTTTTGTATTGTTCTGAATGGCCTATTTGACCCAGAAGATGACCATCATAATGCAGATGCATTAATCTGTGTCTTTTTTTCCAGTGGTGATGGCTTTACATCTGGTTTTTCTGAAAGCTTTTTAACAATCTGCCTTAAAGGCAAGTGAGGCTTTTGGAAGAGATGTTTACACGGAAAGTCACGTGGGTATGCCACGTGATCATTCAGTCTCAGGCGATTCCCTCACATGTGTTAAAGGTTTTGTGTAGCGGGTGCTCTCGAATCTCAAAAGTAACACACTCATTGTACACATTTGTAGAGGTAACTTTACCTTTCTGGATCATATTGCACACATATGCAGATCTTTTGAGGCAATTTACTTTGCATACAGCAGCCATAGAGCGAGAGTCAGGGTAAATGGTGGGCGAACCGAATGCAGGGCTAACAAAAGCACTCTTGTAGCTTTATAACGGAAAGACATGAATTTATGACATGAAAATGTTTGTTCAGAGTTTCTGTTATAGGTGAAATTTATACTTTTCTTGTTTTGTTTAAGCTAGCTTTAGAGCTATCATGTATGCTTGTGAACCAAATTAACTCTATGCTGTAGAACTCTCTAATAGGCAGAAGATAGTCAGCGTGTTTTTGTTTTATTGCCCTACCTAGAAAGTTATAACTGATTAAGACCCCCAAACAAGAGAATGTAACTATGGAGAAACACAAAATTGTTTAATGATGGACTTGGTGACAAACCTTGTTCTTTTTGACCACAGATAAAGTAAACATTGGTTTAGTGCTTTACAGCCCGGTGATGGTAAGGTCTTGCAGTGAATTGAGTTCCTGGTGTGCCCCCCCCCCCCATACATATATTGTATCATATCATATTAAATATATTTATATCAGCCCTTAACTTTCAATAGTCGGAGTTTGTGGGTGTACCAGGGTGCTGAGTGAGAGAAGGATACAGGTCTGTTTTTTTTTTTTTAATTTTTAATTTAATTTTATTTAATTTTAGAAAGAGGGACAATACATATTAATGAACATTTTAATAAATGTAAATATGCCAGATTATAGCCTTGGGCTAATTTCCATCTGCAGACCCTCTGGCAGGTTGGTGTTAAACACAAATTAGTAAAAACATACAAAGACACTATTTACAGAGACAAAAACAGTCATCACATTATACTAGAACAAACAAATGACAAGCAGAGTGGACACAGAGGACTGTATAGATAACAATAGCGGAAACACATCAATTATATTGCACAAACCCCAGTATTGCATATGCCCTGACTGTCGTGATATTGCGTTCACCCATTGCACTAACAGTTGATTCCCTTTTTGTAATACACTAACTCTTTTTCCCGTCCAATATAAAGCATGATTATTAAACATGATCACATGTTTGTGTGTCCCTCAGCCGCCCTTTTAAGTGACTCTTAAAGATAGAAAGACTTGTACTTTCCCTCACTGACAGTGGAAGACTATTCCAGAAGCTCACTCCCTGATATGACAGAGCATTCTGTGAAAAGGTGGTCCGCCTGAATGTCAGTTCACAATCACCTCTAACAGTGGCTCAAGTCAGTCGAGACCGGGCAACACTGCTAGACTTTTGTTTAATAAAATCACTCATTGGTGGAGGCGCCAGACCATGTATAACTTTTTATATTAGACAGGCAGATTTAAATAATTTGAAATTAGTAAAATTTAAAAACTTATATTTATCTAAAATTTGACAATGGTGATATGAAAAAGGTTTTTTATCTAATATTTTCAATGCTCTTTTGTAGCATACTTCAATTGGCCCAATAGCAGCAGAGCTCGTATAGGACCAACTTGTAATACAATATTCAATATGAGCCAGTATCATAGAATGCAGGAATGTAATCACTGCTGTGTCTGTTAATGATGTGCGGATATGTCTAAAGTTCTGTATATTGACATTTACAGTTTTCACTACTTTTCTAATGTGTTTTTTAAAGGATAATTTAGAGTCTAGTAGCACCCCCAAATACTTAAATTCCTCAACATTAATTAATTCTTGTGCACCCAAGCAAACTTTTACTGCAGCCACGGTTGTTTTAGGTTTACTAAAAAACATTGATACGGTCTTTTTAAAATTAAGGCACAGGCATGAGTCATTCAGCCATTTTTGTAAATCATGTAATGCCAGTGAAAGCTGATGGGCTGCATCATCAGCAGTTTTGGCTTGCGTAAAAATTACCGTATCATCAGCATACATAATCGTGTCCACATTTTTGCACACATTAGGCAAGTCATTAACATAAAGTGAAAATAACAGGGGGCCTAGAATTGAACCCTGGGGGACACCTTGCGTACAGTAAAGATAGGGTGACTTGCTATTCTTTATTTACACATTGTTTTCTATCTGATAGATAAGACTGTATCCATTTAACAGTATGATTACTAAAGTTAAATGTCGACAGTCTAGACAAGAGCTTAAGATGATTCACAGTGTCAAACGCACGCTTGAAATCAAGAAAAACAGCCGCAACACAACTGCTCTTGTCTAAGTAAGATTTCACTTTCTCAACAAAAACACAGACAGCCGTTTCAGTTGAATGAAGAGTGCGAAATCCGAATTGCATAGGGTGCAAACCCGGATTGGAGTCATTAAGATGATTGATGATAGAATTAGCAACCCACTTTTCTGCTATCTTTGAAAAGATAGGGAGTATGCTAATAGGTCGATAATTAGCAGGGTCTGTTTTATCACCAGATTTATAAATTGGTGTAACTTTTGCCACCTTCCAACTCAGAGGAACGACTGCCTGCGTGATTGATAAATTAATAAGATGGGTCACAGGCACCAAAAGACAAGATTTATAATGCTTCAAGAAATTGATATCAAATCCAAACTCATCCCTTGCTTTAGAACTTCTTAATGTAGAGATTATATTTTCTACTTCATTTTCTGTAATTTTCTGAATATTGAACTTTGAATCTGGAGAAGAAACATCCTCTTTGGTGTCGATATTCCCAATATTTTGTTGAGGGTCATAAGAATTAGAAAACAATTGTGCAATTTCATTAATGGTACTTTGGAAAAAATCATTTAATTTAGTAGCTACTCTAAGAGGCTCTGATACCAGTTCATTGGCAAATTTAAGTTCAAGGTCTGTATCAGCTTTATGCTTACTGTTACCAAGGAGTTTGTTAATATTTTCCCAAATTGGCTTACAGTCTCCTTTGGCACTATTAATTACAGTCATGAAAAAATTTGCTTTTTCCATTCTCAAAGTTTGTGTGACTTTATTCCTTGCAGATATAAAATGTAATCGATCAGTATTTAATCCAGATTGTAACGATTTTTTAAGTAACTGGTCTCTGAGTCTCATAAGCTGTTTACACTCGGTATTAATCCAAGGCAAGGAATAAACTCGTTTCTTTAAATGGCTCTCTTTCTAAAACTGTGACAAGACCCCTTTAATAGCAGAGTATAATAGATCACAGCATTTATTAGTGTCATCATAGGATAGTATGCTAGTCCAATCAAAATTATTTAGAGCTGCCATTAAATGTTGCTCTTGATTATTTGGAATAAATGTTTTTTTTATATTCATGCTTTTACTGACACATCTCAGTCGCTTTTTAGTCAGCTTTCTAGAGAAGAATATTGCATTGTGGTCAGACAAGCCAGTCAAAAAGTTATATGTTTTTATCATTCTATCCGGTTTGTTAGAAAACACCACGTCTATTAGAGTTCTAGAGCGATTTGTTATTCTAGTGGAATCATTGATCATTTGTTTTAAACCAAAATTATCTGTGATTTCTTTTAGTTTCTTTCTGTCGCTTTTGTTATCCCAATTTACATTTAAGTCTCCCATTAGGATAAGTTCATTATTGAAGTCGCAAGAATTCAGAAGTGCCTTGAATTGGTCACAAAAATCTACTTTTGCTGAAGGTGGGCGATAAAGACATAAAACAGTAAATGACATTTCTGCTGAGAGTGACACTTTAACTCCAACACATTCAACAGAGATTTCATTGGGCCAGATTATTTGTGTACATTTTAGAGAGTCCTTCATATACAATAACACCCCTCCCCCCTTTCCTTGATGCCTATCTTTTCTAAAGACATGGTAGCCTTGTAGAGTTACCAGTGCTTGTGGAGAAGAGGGTTTGAGCAAGAGACTTCAAAATAGTACTGAGGCTATGATTATAATGATTATAATGAAATACTAGATCATCTTGAATAGAAAGCAGCTAGAGAGAGCACAAGAACGGATATCAAGATTTATATTCTTAATATTCCAGAAAGAAATAATGCTGGGGTTCTTACTTATGGAGAAGGCCATTTGGACATTAAAGGAGAGAAGCAGATGATCAGAGATTGGCAGCTCATCAGCTGTGCAGTTGAAGGGGGTAAGTCCAGAACAGCAGACCAGGTCTAAAGTATGGCCCTTAGTGTGAGTAGGGAAGTTTATGTGTTGTTTGAGGCTGAAGCTATCAAAGCAGGATAAAAGGTCTTTGGTAAGAGGATGATCGCAGTTATCCACATGGACGTTGAAGTCACCCAGCAGTATTATATTAGGGGGAAACAGTAGCTAGGTTAGTCAGCAGATCAGCAAAGTCACTTATAAAAACAGAATTATATTTTGGGGGGTGGTAGATGACAGCTATGATAGTTGGAGCAGGTCCTGAAAGTTGACAAACAACAGATTCAAAGGAGCTGTAGGTAGGGACAGACAGCGGCGAGACTTTCCAGTCCTCACGATAAATTACCATGAGGCCACCACCACAGCCGGACACACGAGGTTGGCAGGTGTAAGCAAACCCCGGGGGGGTGGAGTCGTTAAGTTGTGAAAAGCCATTGGGCTGTTGCCATGTCTCAGTCAAGCAGAAAAAGTCAAACTTACCGTCTGTTAGGAGATCCTGGATGAGATGTCCTTTGTTCGTAAGCGAACAAATATTAAGCAGGCCGAGCTTTGAGCTTCTCAAATTGTTGTTTAGGGTTTGAGAACCCAGTGGCTGCACCCCCTCATCACCACTCCCATTGTACTGGGCCAACATATCTTTAAGGTTTTTAATCCCCATGTGGGCCAATATGACCCTGTAATTTTGAAGTGAATATACATCAGACAGATCTTTCAAAATTTAGTTTGTTGTCTCTGTAAAGAAAGAGTGAGAATAAGTGGTGAAAGCGGGCACGAGTCAAGCTGGGCTGTCAATCCAGGCCTCCTCCAGTGTGTGCTGTCCCATCCCATTTGTGCATGGAACTGAATTTGTGTTGCTGGAGTTCAGTTTGTATTTCTCTGAGAAACCTCCGGGGGAGTATCCCCGTTTCCTGAGGCTGCGAAACAGAATTGTGATGGACTCCTGGAGAGCTCTGTGTTTCGGAAGGGATTCTGTGGAACCTGATTGAGATTTTTACAATGCCTTTGTTTTGTGTTTCCTTTTTTGTTGTTCTTGCTGTTCTGTCTGAAGATCACCTGCTCGGGATTTAACTTATTAACCCTAACCCTAAGTTACTTGAAAATAGTACTTAGTTATTAATTACTTCTTCAAGAAAGTAAACCAGTTACTTTACTGATTACTTATTTTCAAAAGTAATTAGTTACTTAGTTAGTTAAAAACATGTCATACAACTGGAATACGTAATAAAGCATTAGACCTTTCAGCACATTTCTATGTTTTTCTGTGTAATCATAAAATGTAACCAAATGAAAAAGTTTTTAAAAAAACAAAACAAAAAAAACCCAACTTGTTTTATTAGTTTTAGTCTTTTAACTTTATGTGTCAAGCAAAAATAGAATTATATGCACCAGTCTCTGATGGGAAGAAATGTGTTTAACATTTAAACCTATGTTCTGCATATTCCAGCATATCAAATAAATTAATTTTTGTGTTTACACTCACTCTTGTGAGTAAAAACACAGTAAAAAAAAAAAAAGTCAAAGATTCAGCAGCTCTTAAATCTACTGTCACCTGTGTAGCAGGTGTGGGGCTGGTGAAGGTTTGCCTGGTGCCACAGCGGTCATGTCAGTGGGGGGATCCGGGGGTTTCTCTGTGAATTTCACATTCCCGTGGCAGCGTGCTCAGTGCTCGCTCAGATATGAATTTGAATTTTGTAGAAAGACGTTTTCTTCCCATGCAGAGTGTACAGCGCATGCAAATGTTTTTTGTCACTTTTACAGAATCAAACTCAAAGTAATGTCAGTACTTCTAAGCTTCAAACGCTGCATGGTCGGACTCTCTCCTGCACTCCATGTTATCCATTGTTGATTTACACAAGTCTGTTACCACAGACGTCGCACACTTGTACGTCATTGTCATGAGACACTCTCACAAACTAAATCACGGTTATCGCAGTGTGCTTATGGGAAAGTAACAGTAATCTAATTACTTTTTAATAATCCCTTACAATACTCATTACTGGAAAAAAGTAAAGGGATTACTTGTAACACGTTACTGCCCATCTCTGCACATAAGTATGTCATTGTTTTAGTCCAGAGTTACTCATACATGCCTAAGAAATGCTCCAGCTCCTCATATAAGTGAGGTAATACAGTTGCATGCGGATGCCAGTAAGGTGCGTGCTAGAGCTGCTCTTCTGCCTAGCAACACCCTTTGTGTTTTAATTAACCAATGTGCACGAAATAAAATTGGTATTTAATGTTTTAAAATTGATTTCATGAAAGTAGTTAACTTCATTTGGCGTAACGGACTTTATTGCTTAGTCTTTAGTGTAGTCAAATTTATAAGAGAAAATTGTTGAGCTGTTAAAATAGGAGGCAATCCAACAGAATGTTTCACCCAGATGTAGAATAGAATAGAATAGCTTTTTATTGTCACTGTTACAAGAACAGTGAAAGGCAGTTTGGCATCTCTCCATGTGTGTGAAGTACACAATAGCGTAAGTATTTACACAATAACAGACAAATTTACATTTACACAAGAAAAATATGTACAAGTTATACATACACCTGCAAACATACATACACATATGTATATATACATATATGCATCCGTACATACCTACACACATATTTCCACATACACGCTTACATCTATATACATACATGCCATCTAACTAGCAGGTGCATTGAGAGGTGCAGTGTGATCAGTGATGTTGCACATTGAGTGTGTGGGGGGGTGCTGTTGGAACTATACTGAATAATGTTATAATAAATACAGTTTAAAGAGGTAAGGGTGTTGGTTGCATTGAAGTATAAACAGAAATACGATTTATAAATAAGGTGTAATGTCCATGAGTGTTGGCAGTGCAGTTATCCTCCAATCAGGGTGGAGGTAGGGCATGTTTGACAGCCTGTGGGTAAAAACTTCTGTTGAGTCTGTTTGTCTTCGACCTGATGGACCTGTAGCGTTTACCAGAGGGAAGGGGGGAAAAAAGTGAGTGTCCAGGGTGTGAGGGGTCTTTGATGATGATGCTGGCTTCCTGCTGAAGGCTGCCAGTATAGATGTCTCTGAGGGGGGTTAGTGAAGTGCCGATTGCCCGCTCTGCTGCCCTCACCACCCGCTGCAGTTTCCTCTTGTCTTCCGCGGTGCAGCAGTTGAACCAGAGTGTGCAGCAGTAAGTCAGAAGGCTCTCGATGGTTGAGCAGTAGAAGTTTTCTAGCAGTCTTTGGGGTAATTGGGCCTGACGTAGTTTCCTGAGGAAGTACAGCCTTTGTTGTGCTTTCCCTACCTGGTGGGAGATGTTTCTGGACCAGGTAAGGTCGGCCGAGATGTTGACTCTGAGGAACATAAAGCTTTCTACCCTTTCTACCTCCTCCATCAATGTAGAGGGTAGAGTGCTCAGATCGCTTTGTTCTTCTGAAGTTGATTACCATCTCCTTGGTCTTGGTTGTGTTCAGATGCAGGTTGTTGTCGTCACACCATTGCTTCAGATGCTGAACCTCCTCTCTGTAGCTGAATCATCGTTGTTGTCGATCAGTCCTATGACAGTGGTGTCATCAGCACATTTTATAATGGTGTTACTGGTGTGGATTAGTGAACAGTCATGGGTGAAAAGTGAGTATAAAGGGGACTGAGGACTCACCCCTGTGGGACACCTACATTCAGAATGAGGGTGGAGGAGGTGTGCTCTCCCATTCTTACGTTCTGGGGTCTGTTGCTCAGGAAGTCCAGTATCCAGCTGCACAGTGAGCTGCTGAGTCCTAAGTTGCTTAGTTTATTAACCAGTTTGTGGGGTTGAACTGTGTTGAAGGCAGAGCTGAAGTCCACATATAGCATTCTCACATAGGTGTTACTACAGTCCAGGTGTGTGAGGGCTGTGTGAAGAGCTGTTATTATGGCATCCTCTGTCGACCTGTTTGCCCTGTATGCAAACTGGTATGGATCGAGGTTTGCAGGGATGGCAGCTTTAATATGTGTCATGATGAGCTGCTCAAAACATTTGGCAATTATGGGTGTTAAAGCAACTGGACGATAGTCATTCAAGCAGCTCACTGTGTTCTTCTTGGGCACTGGAACGATGGTGGCTGACTTAAGGCAGGATGATACTACAGACTGTATCAGTGAGAGGTTGAAGATGGTGGTGAAAACCTCTGCTAGTGGGTCTGCACATGCTTTAAGCACTCCACCGGCTGCACCGTCAGGACCAGCTGCTTTCCTCACATAGACTCTGTCAGTGTGGCTCTGACCTGGTGCAGCTCCAGCTGGATGGGAGCGTCGTCCCTCTCTGTAATGGCAGGGTAGGTGTTGGTGTCACTGTTTTCTTGGTTAAAGCGGGCAAAGAAATGGTTTAGGGTGTCCGGGGAGTTGGTTTGTGTGCAACTGTCTTTGTAGCCAGTGAGTGTCTTGATGCCCTGCCACATGTTTCTGGAGTTCTTTGTGTTAAAGTGTTCCTCGATGCGCTGTTTGTATTTGCGCTTGGCTTCTTTTATGCCTTTAACCAGAGATTGGCGTGCCTCTTTGTAGACTTGTTGGTCTCCTTATTTGAAGGCGCTGTCACATGCTCTTAGTAGGGCTCTCACCTCACTGTTGAGCCATGGCTTCTGGTTCAGGAACTCTTTAACAGTCTTTATTGTTGTTACGCTCTCAGTACAGAAGCTGATGTATGAGAGTACAGCAGAAGTGTGGCCCTCCAAGTCTGATCCTTCTGCAAATACACTCCAATTCGTGTTATCAAAACAGTCTTGTAGGGCCGTGGTGGCTTCCGTGGTCCACACTCTTACTGATTTTTCAGATGGTTTTTGACTTTGAATTAGAGGTTTATAAGCAGGGATCAGGGACAGAGAGAGATGATCAGAGAGTCCAGGATGAGGCAGGGGGGTGGCCTTGTAAGCATCTGGGATGTTGGTGTAGACCTGGTCTAGTGTGTTGTTTTCCCTCGTCGGAAAGCTCACATTTTTAAAGAATCCAGGCAGGACAGATTTCAGGTTTCTGTATGAAGTTTGTCAGGATTTAAGACTTTTAAATATTGACATAAATGAACATGCTGTTTAGGGTCCTTGGGCACATTTTTCAGCACATTAACCATGAGTGAGCTCATATCATAAATACATGTATCATAATAAATATCTAATAATATCATAACAGCAGCAGATATTCAGTATATCAGTACAGACTTCAGTCCTTCATGGGTTCAGTGCTGTTAACTGTTTTTTCTGTTATTTTCTGGATTTGTTAATAAGGATGAACACATCTGTATGTGTGTTTAAACATGCCCCACTGCAGCACATTAGTAAGACACAACAAACAAAAATCCTTTTCCCGTAAAGGCAAATCAAACAGGACAAATAGAATAACATGGGGTAACACTGCTGCGTGCGGAGGGTCAGGGATAATGACTCATTCTCAGCAGTTTTATGTCTCAGTTTAAAAATGAGAAAACATATCCATCCACAGCAGCAGTGTGACTGTCACTGCAGTTATTTCAGTGGGCTGAAGTTTGATCTGTGGTCTTTACTAAAGTGCAACAAATAGCTGTTTAACATGTTTCATTTTGAATTCAGACAGAAACATTGTTATATTTGTCTTTTAAGCAAATATAGCAGTCTGTGACATCACTGATGAATCCATCAGTTGTGTTTGAGCCTGTTATCACTACACAAACGTTTTTTTAGTCTTTCCTGAAAAATAACGTCACAAGCATGGTAGTCAGACATCCCACGCTGGGTAAAGGTCAGTGTTGGTGGCTACACTTACTCTAAATCCCAGTGATTTTAGAGAATATCAGTGGTTACACACTACAGTGGGATAGCCCAGCACTGACGGTAGGAAAATGCACATTATTAAGTAAAAGAGGCACATTAGGATTGGGATTTTGTAAATGTGTAAGTGATTGACTTTGTGGAGATCAGAGTACATGAGTGCGTTTCAAACACGTGGTTGTTACAGTGTATGTGGGTGGGGACGATCAGCCTATATTTAGCAGAAGTTGACACTGAGAATTTTCACAACCAGTCATGGACCGTCTCTGGATCCTGAGCTGCACTCTGTGTGTCCTCCTGAGCTGGATGCATGTGGATCAAGCAGTGGCTGAACCGTGAGTTTGTCTTCAGCGTGTTTTTGTCTGTGTGAGTTGTTCACTGCAGTAACTGCTGTATGTGCGATGCTGTATGCAGCCAGTACCTGGTGGCCATTCCTGCAGTTATTGAAGCTGGAGCTGAGGCCAAATTCTGTGCAACTCTCCGACAGCCCAGTGGGACTCTGGTCATGACTGTCACTTTGAAGTCCCGAGAGAAGAACACGACCTTATTCACACATACCTCAAATGAGCCCTTTCAAACCTGTGTTCAGTTTAAGGTCCACAACCAGCACTTTCACACACAAAGTGTGTTTGTTAGTTTTTATTGTAAGCATTATTGGCTTTAATGACTATTTACAATATCCCACTGTTTCAGGCTCCTTTGGTACAAAAGGAGGTGCAAATTTTTCAGGTGGAGGTACGAGGAGACACATTTTACTCCAAACAAGTCAGAAAAGTGATGATCCAAGCGTATGATCCCTTCACATTCATCCAAACAGACAAACCCATCTACCTCCCTGGACAAAAAGGTAACAATGTGTTGTTATGTTATTCATAACATGTAGTTCATCCCCTATCAAATCATCATGAGCCAGCTGCTCCACCATCTCCAATTTGCATAAAAAGTTTTATGGTCCAAAATTTGGACACACATACAGTGATTGATGTGAAATGTTTGCTTTATATAGCAAATGTTTTTCAAGATATTTAATATAACATTTAATACAGTCCATCGACCGAGATGTTTGTTCGCACTTTGAAACCCGACTCCATCTTTGAACATAATTACCGTATTTTCCAGACTATAAGGCGCACTTAAAATCCTTTATTTTTCTCAAAAATCGACATTGTGCCTTATGTATGAATTCTGGTTGTGTTTACTGACCACGAACAGATTTTACGTGGTACACAGCGCTCAAAAATCTGTCAAAATTTTTTTTTAGTACGCCTTTGGTAAGGTACGAAGCCGCACTGCTTGATGGATTCTCGGAGCATTATGGCTACAAGAGTCAGAAGCCTCACGGACTCAGCGTAATCTGGGTCCTAAACGCCGTCTGCTTCAGGTCCTAAAGTCAAACGAACACTGCGGCATCACTGAGAGTTAAAAACTGTCTAAATTCTTTCCTCTTTAATAAAATGATCAGTGTTGCTGCTTTACCAGGTGTAACAATATCCAGGCATCCATGAAAACAGAATTTATTAAATTTAACAGAGTTAGAAGTTAGCAGGAAGTTAGCTCGCTGGTTTTTGCTAGCTACCTAAACATGATATAGCATGTTCTGACTGAGAGATTTCTGGATAAAAATAAAATGTACAGCTCTGCTATCACTTCCAACATAAATGAAGACAGAAAACTAAACAGCAGTGATGTGTGTAGGGTTACTGAAGTTGGGCTAGCTGGTATATAATGATGTGCTATGTGATCGCTAGCGACACAACTATGTTAGCATAACATAAACACAGTGAAGCTGGAGGATGAACGCTAACTTTTTTCCGCTCAATAAAAGTTTCCGATGGTTTTTGACAAATGCAATCACATGGAAAAATGCTTTAAATGGACCAAACTTCAGTCAGGAGAACAACTGAGATAATCCATCCACAATACCAGGTTAGTCATTATTATAAGATAAGATAACGTTTATTAGTCCCACACGTCGGAAATTGGTTTTGTTACAGCAGAAAGTGGACAGTGCAAAGTTACATAGCAAAAATTATAAGGCGTTTAATGCGCCCTAGAATTGTGCACATCGTCAGTGTGCCTTATAGTCCGAAAAATATGGTATTTTTAAAAAAAACAAAATGAAAAAAAATCCCACAAGTTTCATATTTGAGCTCACACTAATGATGAACTTCACATTGCAAAAGACAGCTACTGACAGCGAATGGTATGCAGTTATTTCACAGTAATGAGAAATAAAACATGCAGAATACTCAGAGTGCACAACTTCCCCCAAAGGGCAAAGGCCATATTATATTTTCCATTTTGAGACCTGTTGCTGTGATGGAGAATTAGACAGTAATTCAGCTTAACTTTGTAAACGGGGACAGATAGCACAAAATGAATCATGTCTGAGTAATACCTCTTAGTTTATTTCAGAGTCAAATTCTTTTTATGTGACAGTTTAACGGTTTTAATTTTTAAAACTTCATAATAAAATAAATATGTTTAAACATGGCTTTGGAATTCAAAGTAAAAAAAAATGTGAGGGAAGAATATGGAGGGCTTTGGGTGCCAAAATGTATTAAGCACATAATTAGATAATAAATTAAATGTGTCATTAATTAAAATATAAATTAGCAATATCAGTTCAATTTCAATAAATTAGATATATATGATTAATACATGTCAGTCCATTATCTGAGATCTGTCTTGGCTTTCTGTGTAGGGTGACCAATCAGATCTGTTTTTGATAAGTTGCAGTGACTTTGTTTTAAAGTATAAAGAGAGAAACAGAGGTAACCTCTCCATTTTTCTCAAAGTGAATTTCAGAGTCGTTACGATGGATAATAAAATGCGACCTGCCAATCAGCTGGTGAGTTTTTGAACAATATTATTAATAATGCTGTTTGGAATTTTGGGAACAGTTTCTTAACTCCACCTGTCTTTCTCCCCTTTTCTTTCAGTATGATGTCATTGAACTTCAGGTAAGAGGGCGTGTCTAGAAAAGGCTTTTACTTCTCTTGTAAATGCATCAACACAACACTGAACATATGCAGTCAGACAGACTTGAAGGTTTCCTGCTCACTGCTTGCATACACACTGCTTCTGCAGTATTACTCCAAGTTACTGACAGTGCAAGGTTTAAAAATTGGACAAATTGGGTTGCATGTATGTAATACACAGCGTGCAGGGGCCTATTCTGTCACTTGATGCCCAACATGTAAAAATAAAATGACAGGGATTAAATCAAAATAATAATTTTGATTTAATTAATCCACAAACACAGCCAGAGCTTCCCTGTCATTACAGCTTAGGTTTCTTAATGTCACTTAATTTTTAAACATTTATAAACAGTGCTTCACATCTAGAAGGGGACAAAGCTGGCTACAAATGAGGACAGGACATTTTTAAGTCCCTCTAAATTTATATTGTCCAGTTTTAGCTCTAATGTTGTTGAAAAAGAAAATATAGAATCTAGTTGGTACTGTATTTACACCTGTGTAGTAGCTGTCACTGTCATTTGATTTAACAGGATCCAAATAGTAACAGGATTGGACAGTGGCTAAATGAAACATCCAATAGCAGAATACTGCAGCTTTCTTACTCCTTGGACACTGAGGCCCGTGAGGGACCGTACCAGATCATTGTGTCAATGGGTGAGACGAAAATATCTCACAACTTCAAAGTGGAGAAGTATGGTAAGTCAGTCTTATTTATTTTTAAATTCTTTGTTGTAATGGAGTGAAAATGCTGACATTCATATTTTCCCCCAGTTTTACCCAAATTTGATGTGACAGTAAATATATCTGAAGAAGTGAGTATTGGGCAGGAAGACATTGAAGCTGAAGTGTGTGCAAAGTAAGGAAAAGTTCTTTCTGGACAAATTATGTGTTGTTGAAAATCTGGAGTTTGGAGAGCAAATGACTCATAATGTTTAATTATTTTTCTTTGAACAGGTACACGTATGGACAGCCTGTACCAGGACGTGTTACAGTTAATGTGTGCAGACCTATTGATAGGTACTTTTCCCGTGGTGTATCGGTGCACAGTGAGGATGATTTGGCGCTATTGCAGATTGCGCCCTGCCACACAGAGACAAAGCAGGTACAGTTATGGCTTTATTTCTCTCTAACCTTTTTTCCCTGATACTTTGGGTACATTCAGGCCCCTGCATTAGCATTACAGCATACAGGTTGCCTGCTCTACCCAGCTAAACTGGCGCCGTATGTTCTCTTCACTTTTTTTCCCTACATTTTATCATCCCGTACTTGTTTCATCCACGAATTGGAATTTTTAGTGATGTCTCATCCTTCTTGGATGGTTATTGTTGTGCCTAAAAGGCTGCATAGGTTGTGTTGGTGTTTCTAATATCTGCTAGATGATTAGCATTACTGGTAAGGCTAAGGCAAGTGGTGTGTCGCATTATGTCTGTCACACAAAAGAACTTCAAAATACTCTGATCAGACAGTGACACCTAAACAAGCTGAATGAATATACACACATCCAAAGATTCAGCTCCTGTTTTAAGTTTGAACAATTTAGACTGATTTACTGAGTTACTGCTCAGTGTTGGGAAGGTTAAAATGTATTCCACTACAGATTACAGAATACATGCCTCAAAATGTATTTTGTAATGTATTCCGTTACGTTACTCAATGAGAGCAACGTATTCTGAATACTTTGGATTACTTAATAACCTATCATTCTTTTTACTACTACACGAATGAACTTTTTCTGTGTGTTTTATTACTATTACTGAAGGCTACTCGCCATACCAATACCAACTAGATTTTTAAATCTTAATATAAAACGAGTAACAGTAGCTGGACATTAGGTAAGGCTGCACTTTTTGCAGCGAGCTCATATAGAAAACTATCCCGCGCTTTTATAAAACAGGTCCGACAGTAGTGGACCTCTGGCTAATACGTCGGGTTAGTGTCAGGTTCTTAGCTGAAAACTAGCTTTACTTTGTTGTCTGGGTCAACTTTGCTTGCGAGAGACAGAGAGAAGCGTTGAAAGGCTGCTCCAACAGAACTTATTGTTTTGGAGGAAAACACGAACACAGAGTACAGTCGAGTCTCAATACAGTGGCTTGCTAAAGTATTCGGCCCCCTTGGACTTTTCTACATTTTGTTGCATTACAGCCACAAACATGAATCAACTTTATTGGAATTCCACGTGAAAGACCAATACAAAGTGGTGTACATGTGAGAAGTGGAACGAAAATCATACATGATTCCAAACATTTGTTACAAATAAATAACTGCAAAGTGGGGTGTGCGTAATTATTCTGCCCCCTTTGGTCTGAGTGCAGTCAGTTGCCCATAGACATTGCCTGATGAGTGCTAATGACTAAATAGAGTGCACCTGTGTGTAATCTAATGTCAGTACAAATACAGCTGCTCTGTGACGGCCTCAGAGGTTGTCTAAGAGAATATTGGGAGCAACAACATCATGAAGTCCAAAGAACACACCAGACAGGTCAGGGATAAAGTTATTGAGAAATTTAAAGCAGGCTTAGGCTACAAAAAGATTTCCCAAGCCTTGAACATCCCACGGAGCACTGTTCAAGCGATCAGTCAGAAATGGAAGGAGTATGGCACAACTGTAAACCTTTTTTTTTTTTTGTCCCATTTGGTTCTTTAGCCGTCAGAATTGTTGTCTGAAGACCAACAAGGATACCAAATGGATTTATTTTGCCAAATGGATCATCATGGCATTGCCGTATTGGTCCATTTGATCAACCTTTATTGTTATTATTTATTTTATTTGCAGTTGTTACAGATGGGACAGACATGACTGGGGGATAGGATAGGGAGAAAGAAAGAGAGGAAGGAAAAGAAAAACAGAAGGGAAAAGAGAAAGTGAGAAAGGGCACTTACAAAGACAAAGAAAAAAGAATCTCCTGGATCACCTGTTGAGAGAAAAAGAAGAGAAAACAAGCAAAAAAAAAAACCAAAGCAACATACTAAACACAACACCATCACGTTAATCTAGCTGTAAACCTACCAAGACAAGGCCGTCCACCTAAACTCACAGGCCGAACAAGGAGAGCGCTGATCAGAAATGCAGCCAAGAGGCCCATGGTGACTCTGGACGAGCTGCAGAGATCTACAGCTCAGGTGGGGAAATCTGTCCATAGGACAACTATTAGTTGTGCACTGCACAAAGTTGGCCTTTATGGAGGAGTGGCAGGAAGAAAGCCATTGTTAACAGAAAACCATAAGATGTCCCGTTTGCAGTTTGCCACAAGCCATGTGGGGGACACAGCAAACATGTGGAAGAAGGTGCTCTGGTCAGATGAGACCAAAATGGAACTTTTTGGCCAAAATGCAAAACGCTATGAATGGCGGAAAACTAACACTGCACAACACTCTGAACACACCATCCCCACTGTCAAATATGGTGGTGGCAGCATCATGCTCTGGGGGTGCTTCTCTTCACCAGGGACAGGGAAGCTGGTCAGAGTTGATGGGAAGATGGATGGAGCCAAATACAGGGAAATCTTGGAAGAAAACCTCTTGGAGTCTGCAAAAGACTTGAGACTGGGGCGGAGGTTCACCTTCCAGCAGGACAACGACCCTAAACATAAAGCCAGGGCAACAATGGAATGGTTTAAAACAAAACATATCCATGTGTTAGAATGGCCCAGTCAAAGTCCAGATCTAAATCCAATCGAGAATCTGTGGCAAGATCTGAAAACTGCTGTTCACAAACGCTGTCCATCTAATCTGACTGAGCTGGAGCTGTTTTGCAAAGAAGAATGGGCAAGGATTTCAGTCTGTAGATGTCCAAAGCTGGTAGAGACATACCCTAAAAGACTGGCAGCTGGAATTGCAGCAAAAGGTGGTTCTACAAAGTATTGACTCAGGGGCTGAATAATTACGCACACCCCACTTTTCAGTTATTAATTGTAAAAACTGTTTGGAATCATGTATGATTTTTGTTCCACTTCTCACGTGTACACCACTTTGTATTGGTCTTTCACGTGGAATTCCAATAAAATTGATTCATGTTTGTGGCTGTAATGTGACAAAATGTGGAAAAGTTCAAGGGGGCCGAATACTTTTGCGAGCCACTGTAGCTTACTTACAGCTGGGCTCGTCAGGCACTCTTTTTGGCTGCAGTGGTTATTATTATATTTACATGCTTCCATCTCCCGTTTCTGGTCGGTAACAACTCGTACTTTTCGGCTCTCCTTTTTCTCCCTCTCTCACTCTCACAGACACACAAATGGGTATGGCAGTCCATTCTCCCCACTGACTACACTGGCCATGAGGCTACATTCCTCAGGGCTATGCCTGTAACACTCTGCCTATTGCCTTCACATTAAATAGTTTTTTGAATATTAATTTTAAAAAATATTTCTTCACTCAAAGCCGTAAGAAGGGGTGACATGGCCTAACATATGAAGCAGGAAAAGGCCGCCATGTAATCCATTTATTTCAACAAAGTTACTGTATTCTGAATACCAACTTTTTAAGCTTTAACTTGACAGAATGACATGACATGTATTCCGTTACTCCCCAACACTGTTACTGGTACAGTACAGTGTTGTTTTGTCTGTTTGCGTTATGAACATAGTATTTTAGTAGTTTCCAGGCCACATTATGGCATCATAATACAGTGCAAAGATATTGAGCCACCCCTAGTTTGTTTATATGTTGCAGGTACTGAAACACGCAAACACAAATGGAAATGCAGCTTGAACTCTCTCAGGCAAGCTTTGATGAGTTGGTGTTTGTTTTAGATTCAAAGAAGGAAATGGGAGTAAAAGATGTGTTTTTGCAACAGGCTGCTCGACAATAGGATAAAGTTCAAACTGGTTCTTTGCTAAGTTGTCTGTTATGTATAGAAACAATAATCCCTTGAGGCAGGTGTCCTTGTTGTGCTTTGATGGTTCATAGGTCAACATCAAGTGCCTGATCCAAATAAAGGAATGAAAAAACGTTCTCTAAGAATGATCAGGTACGGGGACTGAACTGGAAATGACTGTAAAAGCTGCCAAAGTCTCAACACAAACTGCTCAAGCCCTTTTTAAAAAATACCAAGAAAGTTTGGTTAGTTGGAAGCCAACAAACAAACACACAAAAAGGTGGTTGGGTGAAGAGTTTTTCACAGTACTCTATAACATATATATGGTAGTACTGAGATTTTAAGGATGTAAATGAGATGCTGTTGTGAAATTTAAACGACACAGTGGTTTTGTAAGGTGATACCATCATACTGCTTTACAGGCCCAGTTCCAAAGGATGTTTGGGATGTTGTGGAGTACAGAGCAGTTTTTGTCGTTTTAAATGAGCTTTTGCCCAGAAAAGAATGCAGCGTTTCCAGTTCGCATTCACATTTGACTTCTTCTTTGCGCGATGGAGCTTTAACCTGCGTTTGTGGGTGGCACGGTGAACTTTGTGCACAGATATTGATTTGTGGAAGTGTTCCTGAGGCCATGCAGTGATCTGAGTGGCAGAATGACGACAGTTTTTCATGCATTGCTGCCCGAGGGCCTGGAGACTGCAGCCATCTGATAGTGGATTTCAGCCTTATCCTTTGCATGTTTTGATGACATTATGCACTGCAGATGATGAGATATTCCCCGTCTTGATAATTTTTCATTAATGAAATTATTATGTTATTGTTCTATAATTTGTAGACACAGTCTTTTGCAGATTTGTAAACCTCCACCCATCTGTATTTCTGAGAAACTCTGCCTCTATGATGATCTTTTTATACACGTTTATCTAAATGATCTGTTGCCAGGTAACATAATCAGTTGCAAAATGTTCCCTCAGCTGTGTTAGTTTAATACAACTGACCCCTCCAGACTTTTGTCCCCCCACTATACATTTTTGAAGCATATTGCTTTCATCAAATTCAAAATAAGCTCATATTTTTCATGATTCTTTAAAATCTCATAGCCTGAACTTTTAATATATTTTATAGATTCGACTGTGAATGAGATTTGATTATAATTTTGGTTTATTCTAGTAAGATTGTATCGCACACAGTAGTCATTTTCTTTCTTTATTGTTCTTTACAGGCAGACAAGACTGGCTGTGCAACGTTTTCCTTCAACATGTCAATTTTTACTAAAATGGACCAAAAGGTGCTTCAACATGTTCTGGATATCAGAGCCAAAGTGGAAGAAAAGGGAACAGGCAAGGTTTTTTATTCCTTTAAAATGACATATTAATATATATTTAACCAAAAAGGCATTCACAGTATTATAACATGAAAGTTTTTACATTCAGGTATTTCACTCCCTCAAGAGAAGAGAATCAGGATTTCTTATGTCCTTGGAAAAGTGTCTTTCATTAACATGCCCAAGGTTTGGGAACGGGGATCTAATGTGGAAGGAAAAGTGAGCCTAACATGTTGTTTTCTGCTTAGTTTATGGTACAAAGCACATTTAAATTGTTTGTATTGTCCATTGATAGAGCATTGTGTGTTTCAACAGGTCAGAGTAGTGTACCACAATAATACACCAGTTTGTGACGCACCGGTCTACCTGTTCACGGGACAAATGTGGCGAGCACGCTCACTACAAAATCTGACAACTGACAGCAACGGTGTGGCCTCATTTTCTTTCAGCACTGATAACTTTGACCAGGATATCCAACTCCATGTGAGCTGACACACTGAAACAATGTGTAATTTAATGCAGCCATCACAGCAGCCTGAAGCCACAACTGGTTTCTGATAGGCTGCAAATGTCCAAATACCTCCCACAGTAATAAGCTGCAATCCTGAAACAGTTTATGACTCATCTTCCTCCACCTTTGCCTTGCATATAAAAACGGTCTCATTGTCCAATGTTATTTTTAGATCAGTTTTTAAATTTTTGTTTCTTATCCCCAACTAGGCAAGCCTGACACCAACACTGGGCTACCCAAGATATAGAACTGCATACTATGACAGGGGATTTCACACATTATCCATGTCCCAGCCGTCTTCTCCTGATATTAAAACAATCAGCTCTCTAGAGGTACAGACGAACGATAAAGCAGTGCCCTGTGATGCAGAAGAAGACATATCAGTAAACTACACTATAGTGGGAGAGTCTCCAGGGTCTGTGGATGTCATTTATCTGGTGAGTTATCTCTGGGTTTACTACAAAGTTGAACATGACCAGACTTTTTGTGTGTTTGCTAAAAACCTACTGTTGTAAAACCCATCATGACTGAAGAAGACACTCTCAGTCCATCGTGAGAATATAGGAGCCTCAGCATAAATACTGATCCAGCCCAAACTATATGCTTTAGCAAAAAGGACATTTGAAGACTAATCTTAAAAGTAGAAATAGTGTTTGTCTCCTGAATCCAAACTGGAAGCTGGTTCCACAGACTTCCTGTGTGGTCCCTTTGCTTTGTCCCTTATCATTTTCTGTCTACGTAGTAATTAGCCTCAGTGTTTAGTCCTTTGTTCATGATATCCTTAGTTTTCTCTCTGCTAAGTATTTAAATTCTTAGGCCGTCTTAGTTTTAGTCATCTGGGTTCTGCTCTCAGTTAAAGTTGTTTGTATTCTAGCCCTCATTATAGTTATTATGCTTTGGAAATATATCAACTTTTAAACACTTTTACCTGAAAACAGGGGGAAAGAATCACGAGAGTGATTGTGACTTGCATCTGTCATGCACTCGTTTATTGCAGTGAGGAGAACAAGCCCCCAGTGGAGAATAGAGACACTACTAATCGATCCCAGAAAAGGCTTACTAGCCGATCAGTGATGTATAGATTGCAGTTCTCTTAAGTAACATGAAAGCCATTAATATAACACGAAAAATAATAACCTCTTAACCATTTTCTTACCATATTTACATTATTTTTGTCCTTATATCAACTGATATGAATTAGTATTAACTAAACAGTTTTATATGCAGTAATCCTTCAACCTGTCACACATTGCACAAACATCACATAGGGACTACAGGTCAGAAGAGGTAGAACAATGGAAATACACAATACAAGAGGAGAGACGAGGAGAAAAAAAGACCCACCCAGACTGAGCCGTTAAAGGGAGATCGGTTTGAGAACAGAAAAAACACCTCAGCACATGAATGTTCAAATCTCACAACATAAAAGACATCAGAGGCATTATTAAGAAGAAAATCTTGATCCTAATGTTCTTTCTAACTTCAGGCCAATTTCTAAACTCTCTTTTATGTCCAAAATTTTGGAAAAAGTTGTTTTCCTGTATATATCGTACTTACTACTGTTTGTTTTAATGTACCTTTTACATTTTACATTTATATTTATTATTGTATTTTTGCACCAAGGGAGTGGCACTCCAATTTTGATGTACCCTGTACAATGACAATAAAGGCTATTCTATTCTATTCTATTCTATTCTATTCTATTCTTGTTTTTAAATGATTTCTGTCTTCCAGGTGTTGTCCAGAGGAGCTGTCACCATGCAAGGACAAAAACAGGTTGAAGTGCAAGATAGATCGGGTAAAATTCCCATATTTCCACAAATGCCACAGCCAAGCATTGACGTTGGTCTGTTTTGTTGATCTGTGGATGTATGTTTGGACCTGTGTTTCAGTGAATGAGGGCCAGGTGTCCTTTAAAGTCAGAGTGTCTCCTGAGATGGCTCCAGAGTTCCAGGTTGTGGCTTATGCCGTCCTGCCAAGTGAGGATGTAATTGCCCACAGTGCTGACTTCTCTACTGACAAATGCTTCAGCAACAAGGTGAGTGTAATTCTAGGGGTGTGCTGTGTGCTTGGTGTCATTTGTCTGCAGCCATGCTCTGGTGTTCAAATCGTTCCACAGCTGTTTCTACTCTACCTGAGGACTCAAATTGCTCCTTTATACCACCTCATTTGCACGCTCACACCCATTTATATAAGCACCTATCTAACACTGACACAGTGTTCATACAGTGTCCAATGTAGTGTGCAGCCATCCCATAGGACTCATGGTTTGTCACTCACCACAGTGAAGCAGCACATTTAGCCAGCAGTGAGTGGGGAGTTATCACAGTCACTAAACTTGTGCAAGTGTTTTGTGTGTGTCAGGTGTCAGTGGAGTTTTCACCGTCTTCAGCCGTCCCAGGTGAAGAGACCAACATGGAGGTGACGGCCCTGCCACGTTCTCTGTGTGGTGTGAGCGCCATCGACAAGAGCGTTCTCATCAAGGAGCCTGGGAAGACTCTGGATGCAGATAAGGTAACTGCTGATATTAACACCAGTGAGATGGACACATCCCTTATTTCCAGAGCCCGTAGTGTCGTGAGTTACCAACAGCTCACGCCTTCGCTCTGGTACTGATAAGTACTCTTTGGGCAGTCGTACATTCAACTGTTTTAAACAGTCAAATGCTGAGTTTGTCTTGAAGCATACTGGTATAGAAATAATACAAGGTTACATATGCATGTGTCTGTGATGACAGTCTTGTAAGTGTATCACCTGCCAGTCAGTGTCTACTTTATTGAAAAGACTTTAACTTTACATCAAAACTCCTCAAATACATTAGTGTTTGTTGATGTTGAACATGCAGCAAAACCTGGAAAAAGTGAGACTTAAAGGAGGTAAAGGAGCTACAGAGACAGCTTCAAATGGAGAAGACTTACTGTAGCCATATAAAGTCACAAAGAACGAACAGTTTATAAAGAAATTGTACAACTTTCTTAACATCCCTCAACTACAACACCTCATATCTGTGGAGGCTTGCTGCTAACTTGATCATTTTTATTTATTTATTTTTAAGAACCCTTCTTAGGTAAACTAGCAGTTCAGTTGAAACTAATCGGTTCTAGTATTTACACCAGTACTTCATTTAAGAGTTTAACAAATATGTGGACCAAATGTGACATTGATCATGATAGATCAGTCAAAACTTCAAAGGACTAAAAATGTTTGGAGGTTTTGCTGAACTGCACTTTTCTTTTCAGATATTTGACTTGTTCCCACTCAAGAAATCGTCAGGTATCCCATATGAGGTTGAAGATGCTACAGAATGCCTTAATGTGAGACCAAAAAGATATGTTTTGCCATACCCCAGTCAAGGGCAAAATGATGCTTATGCAGTTTTCCAGGTAAAATACATGTATACCTGTGAGTCCGTCAAACATAATGTAAATGCAATAGATTTTGTTGTTGCACCAGTTTTTGCTGATCTTTGTGTGCTGCTGAAATATCTAGAAAGTCGGACTGAAGATGGCAACAAACTTGTTTATTCGATTGCCTTCATGCGTCAAGTTCAAAGGAAAAGTCTACCATGATGGCTCAACCGAAAATTATCACGTCTACGACTACGGTGAATCATTTACTTGTTTGCATTTTGTTTTTGATACAAATTTTCTTTGTATTTACCAAAAAGAAAACCGGTAATTATTTTCCTTTTTTTTCTTTAGATGTGGTTTCGAATCTTATTGGTACTTCTGGTCCTGGTCTGGGATCAGTTCCTGAAGCTGCCCCAATAGAGACAGTTCGCTCTTTCTTCCCTGAGACTTGGATCTGGGATCTGGTGGAAGTTGGGTAAGTATCTCTTGTGAAGAGATCAGATGCATATTACATTTTAAAAAAGTTTATACGATCACATTTAGAAACCCATGTGAACTTTCTGCTGTGTCTTTGCACACATGAAAAACAAAAATAGAATAATTGTCAGTTTTTTCTTAAGCATGTTTTGATGCTTCAGGCTGATGTTTTGTCATATTTAAAGTTGTGCTTTATTTTTGGGTATTATTATTTAACTTTCTTTAGCAATGCGGAGCTCTTTTACTTTGTCAATTCAACATATACAAGAAATCCACACTGCAGTTATAGAATATGTTTGTGTGTATCTGCTACTTCAGAGACGATGGAAAAAGGGGCGTGTCCCTGACTGTCCCAGACACCATCACCACCTGGGAGACGGAGGCTTTCTGTTTGTCCTCTCAGGGTTTTGGTTTGGCTCCTCGTAAAGAAATGAAAGTCTTCCAACCTTTCTTCCTTGAACTCACCATGCCCTACTCCATCATCCGGGGGGAGCACTTTGAACTGAAGGCGACTGTCTTTAACTACCTGACCAGCTGCATCATGGTAATGAATGTTTAAAGTGTTTAAATACATTTCTGTTCATAGCCAAGGAAAACCATACTGAAAAAATTACTGTCTAAGCAAAAATTATATCATAGTTATTAAAATACAACAGAAAATATTTTTTTCTTTGGCAATATAACCATGCAGGATGCAGGCCGTTCTTGAAGGGCCCCTGCTCACCAACACCTACAAGCTCACCTGCAAATACTGACAACAGGATCGCCCAATCAAATGTCTTTACACTACCAACCCTCCTCTAGCTTTCTTTGTGCGCTCATGCACCTTGTAGAACAGAGTTTAGTGTGGAAGCTGTAAGAAAACAGATGGAGGGAAACGATTAGGAAGGGAGTGATTAAAGTATCCAAGTAAAATGAAGGTCTACTTTGATCATGAGTTCATAACATCAGGCTTGTGCATTCGTTTAGATGCTTAAAAATGTGTTCACATTTGAACTCAGGTTTAAATGTAGCCATGAGATTGTTGAGCTAGTTTAAAATATATTGTCTGTGTTCCTCGTACAGGTTACTGTCACTCCTGGGCCGTCCTCAGATTACACCCTCACGCCTCTCTCTGGTGACCTGTACACATCCTGTTTGTGTGCCAACGAGCGTAAGACCCTCAGCTGGACCATGATCCCAACAGCCTTAGGTGAGAATCAGGCTTTGGTCCTCCACACTGCCAGGAAACCGCTGTGTGGCAGACTGAGTACGACCCAAGTGCAGGACCCAGAGCAGGAAGTGAACTCTCAGGAAGTGACTTAAAAGCAGCTTCAAGAAAAAAGAATCCACATAAGATGGCTAAATAGAATAAATGGAGATTAAAACAATAAAGAGCAATTATAAAAAAACACTATGTGGGAACTACTGCTGAAATATAAGTTATAATAAAATTAGACAATCTGAGACCCAATAAGCTATATTCATGGAATTTAGAATGCTGTATGTGCATTAGACAACAGTGAGTGTGCAGTGTAGAGCTAGGACATGTAGACAGTCAAATCCAGCTGCAAATCGAGGTAAACCAAGAATATAACCCCTGTGTTTAGAAGGCTAAACGTGGGGGTTGTAGGGAGTGGGGCAGAACGTCTATACCTCCAGTCTGAGGGGAGCAGCTGCCTCCATCCTCATGCTTTACTTAATGCAGCTGTCTTAGCCAATTATAAGTCATTTTGAAACCTTCCTTTCAATTCTCATTAATTATTTACATTATGCATGCTTCCCTTGGACAGTATGATTAGAAAAGACTGTTTGCAGTTGCATTACCATGTAAATAATTTCTTCTTAATCTTAATTAGATCTTATGATTTGCAGTACTTTGGCCTCCAGCAGGACTCAGCAGCAACCCTGACATCATTTTGGACTGTTTTTTTTTCAGCTCATGGTTTTCATGCCTGATGCAGTAAAATTTCCAATTATAATTTATCTTACCTTCGATTTAGATCCAACATTAAATCTAGAGATCTAGATTTAGATCTAGTGTGATCACAGTTAACTGTCTCCTTTTGTCCCAACACATTTCCTTCTAGTTTCTACAAAATCTGTAAAATAACCTCAGGAATTTTAATGGAGAGATAAAGAAGGTGACCTGTGCTGCTGTTTTTAGGGGCTGTGAATGTGACTGTGTCTGCTGAGGCCGTAGCGTCCCATGTGTCATGTGATAATGAGGTTGTGAGCGTACCAGACAGAGGTCGCATCGACGTGGTCACCAAATCTCTCATAGTGAAGGTCAGTGTCATAAATACAAGACCAGAAAAACATTTTTACTCATAAAATTTAAATTGTTACTCTTTTTAAAGATAATTTTGCACGTCCTCTTCCTCAGGCTGAGGGAACTGAGATGACAAAGACGTACAACTGGCTTCTTTGTCCAAAAGGTCAGTGTGATGTCCATCAGCAACACCAGTTACATAATGTAAATAAACAAATGACCTAAATGCTCAAAGTTAGCAGTGGAGTGCATTGTGTAAATAAAATGTTATTTTTAAAGTAATAATGTTAATAAAAATGTGCCAAATTTTCACCTGTTACTTTCACAGAATGTAACGATATGTGCTGAAGATCAGGCCACCTGGTGACTTTGAACAGTAACTCTGTTGCAGTCGTGACTTCCTGATTGGACTTTTGTTGTGTCTGTACACAGGAAGCCCGCTGACAGAGGAAGCAGAGATACATCTGCCTGAGAATGTGATAGAAGGATCTGCCCGCACTTCTGTATCAGTCCTGGGTAAACCTCATGATTTCATCTCAATTTTGATTCAGCCAAATAAAAATATGGCAAGTTAAAGCTTTGTTAAAAAGGTAAATTACTAAAACAACAGAAAATAAAAGGGACCTCATCTTCAAGTAAAAGTAAAAACCGTATTCAGCTTTTATAAGATGATTTCATTTATAAATAGAAAAAAGTGACCCACATCTTCCTGGCCTTATGTGAAAAATAAATGGACCCCAAAAACAAAAGGCTGGTTTTGCCATTCTTTGCAGGAAGAACTGCAGTCTAGCTTTTGTCATAAGTGTCTTTTGAAACGCTGTGGAGGAGTTTTGGCCCAGTCACACCAGAGGGTTTTCCAGCGTAATCGTTCTGGTCATGCAGAATCATGTCAGTAGGATTTAAGTCCAGATTTTGACTCGGCCACTTTCTGGCGTTCTGGATCATTTTCCATCATAACCCTCTGGGGTCGACGGACGCGCCGGCACGTCAAAATCACATGACCAATTTAAGACGACACAGCTACAAGATAGTGATGGGAATTCCGGCTCTTTTTGGAGAACCGGCTCTTTCGGCTCGGCTCACTAAAAAGAGCCGGGTCTTTCAGCTCTCAACCGGCTCTTCAGGTTGTTTTGTTGCTTTATTTTATTTATTATCTACAGCAACATAAAATTATGCACAAAAGAAATTACTAATGTAAAAAAAACGTGAATTTATTTATATGTTTATATATAAATATATACGGTGGCCCCTAGAGACAAAGCACGTAAAGTCCAAAACACGCACAAACTCCGAAGCACTTGCAAACTCAAAAACACATTGCTAGCATTAACTGACCTTCCAGAGCTACCTAGATCACTTAGATTTCACAATTGAAAACATATGTGTGTTGTTTGTGTATTTATACACAATCACTCATATATATTCCAATAATTCAAAAAAATGTTCATTTACCTGTTACTACCACACACCACATCTGGTCGTTGGTACTTCCTGGCTTGTGTAGCCACTAGGTAACAAAAGCTCAACACTGCGCCGAGCATCCTGGACCACTTCTGTTGTGATTTGTAAGTGTTTTGGAGTTTGTACGTATTTTGTCTGTAGGGGCCACCGTAAACATACTTTTATTTATTCGCTCCACATAAAATGTAATAAATAAATCATATAATACAAAAAAACTATTTACATTTCAATTTATAACTATTTAAATTTTCAGCTTTTTCCTTTTAAACAAATTTAAAGTGAAAGAACACAAAACACTGCAAAACACATGTCAGCCAATCAAAAAATGATATGGCAACATGTGGCACTTGGTTGTTTAGGGAGAAGGGGAAGTTTTAGTAGTGACGGAAAGCGGGCGAGCGAGAGAAAGAGAGAGAGCGAATTTTCATATGTGAGACATTAGTGACGTTTAGCGTGTTTGGAGGCTATAGTTAGTGTGTTGTGTAGTTATTGTTTTGTATTGTGTGTCAGTTATAGTGCTGAATGTCACATTTGCTCCAAAAAAGCGGTTTAAGCCTGTGCTGTTCTCCTCTGTCTTATACTGAACACAAACGATTTTTTTGGACTGGCACAAATAATTTGTGTGCCTTCTTATTTGATGCAGCACACCTGATTGTTCTGTAAATAGATTTAAATGGTTATATAAAAAACGCCTGATGCCTTTTCTGTATTTCTAGGTAAATAGTACCATATAATTTTGTTGTTTGCAAAACCTGTGCATAATTTTTAGAAATGCACAACTCATATTTGCATTTCAAGTTATGAAAATGATTTGTTAAACATGTTTGTGGGTTTTACAGTAAAAGATATAACTTTTTTCTACTTTTTTCTGAATTTAGATCAATTGTTCTAATATAGTATGCCAAAATGAAAAAATAACTCAAATTTCAGATATTTGAAGTTGTGCTGAAAGTAACGATACCAAACAAGGCAAGATAAACAGTTTTTAAAGGTGAGATATAGAGGTAAAATCAAAAGTAGTCAAAACGGCCAATTATACCCTGACCCCAGAGGGTTAATTGCCCAAGTTTGAGATTCAAGGCTCAAACTGATAGCTGGACATTCTCCTGGTAGAGAGTTCTTCCCTCCAGGTCGTGGCGTGCTACTGAAACAGCAGAGGCATGATTTAACACTGGCCACCAGCTGCCTTAACCAGACTCCTCCGTCGCTAACCACCTGAACCCAATGCCCCACCCCTCCCCTGCAGCTGAGCCACAGACACCCCTACGCCTCATAGCCCCAGAGCTTCACACTGCTACCACCACAGTTAGTATGATGTTCTTTCTATGATGCGTCACTTTTAAGCCAAATGCAACAAAACTCAAAACTTTTTCTCCTCAGTCCACATAATATTCTTCCAAATATCTTGTGGAGCATGGAGATGTTTTTTGGCAAATGTGAGATGAGCTTTTGTGTTCTTTTTGGTCAGCAGTGGTTTTGTCCATGAATGCTGTTTTTGCCCCGTCTCCTTTGTATTGTTGAATCGTTAACTCTGACCTTTACAGAGGAAGGCAAGGCCTTCAGTTCTGGGTGTTGTTGGGATTCGTTGGACTTTTTCAGTGAGTCGTCGATGTGCTAATGGAGTAATTTTGGCCACATCTTTTCTAGTTTCCTCAGTTTGTGGATAATGGGTTCCAACATGCTGCACTGGCGCTCCAAAGCTGTAGAAATTGTTTTTAACCCTGTCCAAACTGATAGATCTCAAGAGTTCTCGCCTATTTTTGAATTTCTTTTGGTCATGGCAATGACGTGTTTCTTTTTGACATCTTTTAGCCTGCTTCCATTTGTCAAACAGATGGTACTTGAGTGATTTCTTGATCCAGCAGGTCTGGCCTTAATCAGGTCTGGGTCTGGTTGGTGAAATGAAACTCAGTCTTCTCAGAAATATTTGGTTAATCACAGTCAATCTACGATTTTCAGTTTGGATGTCTTTTCGCTCAGCAAATGAAATCATCGTTTAAAATTGCATATTGAAATTATTCAGGTTATCTTTGCCCAATAATACAAAGTTGTTTCACGCTAGTTTTGTTAGTTTTAGTGAATCAGTGTTTTTGATCAGGTGACATCCTCGGCCGGGCTCTGAAGAACCTGGATGGATTGCTGCAGATGCCGTATGGATGTGGGGAGCAGAACATGGCTCTCCTGGCCCCCAACATCTACATCCTCCACTACCTGAAAGGCACACAGCAGCTCACCACAGCCATCATGGAAAAAGCTACTAACTTCCTCACCAGTGGCAAGTTTTCATTGTTTCCTCTAAGAAGGAAATCATTTGAATCACTTCAACACACACGGTTCAAGAAACAAGCCGACATGAGGCAGAACATTAGCCACAGTTTTTGGTCAAATGTGTCATTTTCCTCATCTGTCAGCAAGAGTCGTAGAATTTCCCAAATCTTGATGTACACATGCAGATCCATAAACAAATGGAGTCCAATCATCACCATAGCAACAATGTCTCGATCATTGTGTCCCTGTTGTTACAGGATACCAAAGACAGCTCAACTACAAAAGTGCTGATGGTGCTTACACCACATTTGGAACAGGACCAGGAAACACTTGGTGAGAACATCACTGATCAAACATGTCATAAACCAGAGAGGTTACACTAGTTTTTAAATATCCCACCAAACAGAAGACGTTTCTTGAAGTTTGACTACCATTAATAACATAAACATGTCTGCCTCTAATACTTAAAATAATTCTACATTTAATCCTTTGAATAAGCTAAAAACTTTTGGTTAATACTGTGTAATTTAGTAGGTAGGAAGGAGCATTAGAGCCACATAATCAATAAATGTTATTGATCATTATTAGAATAAAGTCAAATTTTAAAGATTAAAGTTGTAATTCTACTTAAAAAAAAGTCTAAATACTATTTCAGTAATAAAGTCTTAATACTGTTTTGTGAAAAAAGTCAAATTCAAATCTAAGAAAACAGTTAAAATGATTACAGTTGTTGTTTCAAACAACTGCTATACCCTGTAGAAAATGCCTTGTGTAGATGTAGTGAAATAAATCAGTCTTCCTGTGATGCAGCATAGATCCTCTTTATTCCACGAGCGTGTAACCATTGGTATCCTTGCATCTGCACATTAGCAGTGTTTCCTTTTATACAAATCTAACCACATGCAGATTTCTGCACCACTTTCTGGTTTTCAGTGTACTTATACTTACTGCCACACGGTTTTATTTGCTACAAGTGACATCAGTTCCTTCCTTGTTACTAAAACTGAGTCTGAAGTACGATTTCACTAATTCAGAGGGTAAAGCAACCGTGGCAGTTTGTCCTGAAATAACTCGCCCACATTTTGGCTTTTTTCTCAAAATACATTTTCAAATTAAATTTTGAAATTTCAACTTTGTTTTCAAAATGATCAGTATTTCTTTCTCTTAATGTGACCTCACAGTCAAACATTTCCATCGTTGTAAGACGTGTAAGTGTTGTTTTCTTTTTGTCAGGCTGACTGCGTTTGTGGTAAGAAGTTTTGCCAAAGCTCAGTCTTTCGTCTATATTGATCCCAGAAAGATCGAAGAGTCTAAGTCCTGGCTGCAACATAAACAACAAGAAAATGGCTGTTTTGAAAAGTCTGGGAAACTCTTCCACAATGGAATGAAGGTAACCTGCAGTTCTTTGCTGTTAGACTGTGGAAACAGCCTCCAGTGTGGATACACTGTAATAGCTCACACCAGTACATTCTATTATAATATTTAAGAAATCATTCCCATACATCTTGCTCCATTCACACCAGCACTGCCTTCTATGTAGCATTCACACACATATATATACAAAATACAAAGTATGCACCAGAGACCAACTTGGGATCTTGCCAACAAATATTTTGCATGCAGGCTGGAGCAGCTGGGAATCAAACCATCAGCCTTCCGATTAGTAGATGATTACACAAACTGTTTATATAGTTGGGGAAACCCGAGGTGAAGAAACATCCATCTCACTGGAAATACAATGTCCAGATGAACAAAATCAACTTCCTGTTCAACTCTTTAGCTGGATGTTTGAACATGCATTAAGACATTCATGATACTAAAACCACATGCAGCTAAAAATCATTTTCATGACTTCATTTCCCTGAATGTTGGTGCATTGATGATAAAGTGTCTATGATGTCTTCTGTTGACAGGGTGGTGTATCTGATGAAGTGACTCTCAGTGCGTACGTTACAGCTGCCTTCTTGGAAATGAATACATCCCAACATGTGAGTAGACTCAAAGAATATCAAGGTATTTAACAAAAAAAGGAGTAGAGTTTGTGCTGCTGAGCCATGGAGTTAGGTTCAACCAGCAGTCCCTACACATAAGCAGGTCTCACTACCATCCAACATCACCAGATGACACAGCTCACGTTTGCTATTTCTATTGGCATTCTTATATGGAGCATGCATCAAGTTACCGTTACCGTCATGCTCCACATCTTCCTGAGCTCTTCTCTGAACCCTTAGTATTTCTCGAGCTTCTGTTGTCGTTCGGAAACGCTACATCAATCATGGCGTTTCTGTATAGTATGTCGGCAACTTGGTTATGGCTTTCCATGTATGCCTTGCCTGCTAGCATCTTGCACCCGGCTGGTATGCTTGTTGTTCCTGTGCTGCCATGATTAGTGCCTCTGTGCTGTCTTTCAGTCCAGCTTTGTCCAGCCACTGGTAGGATTTCTGGGTATCATCTACTTCCTCTATCTGCCGGTGGTAAATACCGTGCAGGGGCCTGTCCTTCCATGATGGTTCCTTGCCTTCCTCCTCTTTCTTGAGTTTCTGCTGCCTGAGGTATTCACTGAGCACTCGGTCAGTTGGGGCCATCTTCCTCGTACTTGTGGATATTCGTTGTTCATTATGGAATGTGATGCTGACACTCACCAGTCCCCAGCCTCCTTTTGCCAGCTTATTATCCCAGCAGGGTACCTGATGACGGGCAGGGCATAGGTTTTGATAGGCCGGATCCTGTGACACCTCAGGATTTGCCTGACCCTCTGCAGGTACTTGGTGGTTGCAGCTTTCCCAGCAGCCTCTTTGGGGTTCCTATTTGCCTGTTAGATCCCCAAGTACTTGTAGCTGTCCTCTATGTCTGCAATATTGCCTTCTGGTAGTTCAATTCCCTCAGTTCTGACTCTTTGTTATCATTACTACATTTCTCCGGTCCAAATGACATTCCAATGTCGCTGCTGTATATCCGGGTGGTGTGGATCAGTGAATGTCTCGTTCACTCTTGGCATACAGCTTGATGTCATCCATGTACAGGAGATGGCTGACAACATTAACAATAACTCATTCTGTAGTCAGTATCCATAGGGACAGAGCGTCTCCTTGGTAGATGGTGATTGTGCTATGGGCTTGAAGTTGGCCTCTAGTGTTGTATGCCACATCCCCATTGGGTTTTTCATGAAGGCTCCTAGAGTCCTGTTGATCTTGTACAGGTCTAGGCATTCCAGGATCCAGCTGTGGGGCATTGATTCATAGGCCTTCTTGTAATCAATCCAGGCAGTCTCGGCTGATTGTTACAAGTAGCTGGTGTTTTGCACCTCTTGTATTCTTGCCAATGAGTGGGGCACAGGAACATGTGTCTGTTCATCTTAGCCGCTATGATGCCTGACAGGAGCTTCCATGTGGTACTGAGGCATGTTATTGGTTGGTAGTTGGATGGGACCGATCCCTTCAAGACTGTCCATCCTAGTTGGATGGGACCGATCCCTTCAGGACTGTCTGCCCTACAGTTAGCCATTCTGGATGTCTCTCGTCAACTAACAGCTGGCTCATTTGTGCTGCCAGACGCTCGTGGAGTGCAGTCAGCTTCTTCCACTAGTAGGTGTGAGCCACACTAGTGTATGGCAAGGTGCTGGCAAAGGCTGTTAGTCATTGCTTGGCAGTTTCCATGGACAGCTTGCTATACTTCTTCTTGGGCACCGTCTTTGTCACACCTTTCTGCAGCTCCGATAGTTGGATAACCTCCCTCCTTGATCTTAGCCTCTAGTCTCCTTCTCCTTGTGGCTGTTCAACCTGTAGCCAAGCATCTCTCTGATCACTGCTGCTGTTGTGTAGATCAGCTTGTTAGTCTCGATAATTGTGGCTGTATGTATCGCATTTACATCATCTAGCAGATCTTCACATCTTGGTAACCAAATCAAATCAAATCACTTTTATTGTCACGTCACATGTGCAGGTACACTGGTACAGTACATGCAGTCCAGCTATGGGGGATCCAGATTTCAAGTTTTGCCATTATCTTATCTTTCAGGTCAGTTCCTCTCACACTATAGCACTTGGGTACCCGAGTACAAATCTCGGGTGGAGGTGATGACATTTCCCCACGGACCTGTCGTCCTGGCTCCCCGTTGCCGTAGCATTTGTGTTGTACCTCGTAAATCTCTAACTGTGAAAGCAATACCCTTCTTTCAAATGTTGGAACACTGAGCTATTAGTTGTTTCGCCATTAATGTGGATGCTAGGTATCGAAGATTCCATAGGTCCCTCATCCTATTCATTTAACTCTTTCTGCCAGGGTTAGTTGTATAGTAGCATTCCAACAACGCCCTATTTTCATCTCTTGCCCACCAATGACTTCTTGTTCCAATAGTTGATCCGGGCGACATCCGAGCCGGTATGCATATATACATACATACACAAAAGTGTATAAACCAACAATAAAATATACAATCTAATACATATATTACATATACCCCAAAAAGATGATTCTGTTCATCTGCATGTTTTCAGTGGGAGAAACGTTTCGTCACTCAGCCAAGTGACTTCTTCAGTTCTTCATTTCCCCAATCTTACAAACAGTACATTTGCATAATGACTGAAACCAGCCCACTGAGGGAACAATGGGCTGGGAGGTCAGTTCCTTAATCATAATTATGCAAATTTTCATGACCATTGATCAACAACCACTGACCAAAACCCACTGATCAAAGACCACTGATCAATGTCCATGAGTACCATTCACAGAGAGTTGGGGAATGGCTGCAATCACAGCATTGTAAGCATTGTAGGCCCCCTCCTCGATTCAGAGATGGTCTTTTCTTTTTCACGTAAATGGCCTCCTTGACCCCACACTCAAACCAGCGTTCCTCCCTGTCCAGGATGTGTACATCCTCATCATTGAAAGAGTGTCCACTGGCCTGTAGGTGTAAATAGACTGCAGAGTCCTGGTCTGACGAGGTAGCTCTTCTGTGTTGTGCCATCCTCTTAGCCAGAGGTTGTTCGATTTCCCCGATGTATAGATCCTGGTAATCCTCCTGGATCTTAACAGCGTACACTATGTTACTCTGTTTGTGTCAGGGTGGACCAGTTTTTGCCGCAGTGTGTTTTGGGGTTTAAAAGCCACAGAGACGTAGTGTTTAGAAAAAGAAATGCTTCTCAGCTGTTCTGATACTTCTGACACGTACGGGATCACTACAGGTTTTCACTTAGGCAGCAGTTGTCCTTCTCTCCTGGATCAGCTGGAGCTTAGGTTTACGGTACACATCAGCTTTTAAATGTCCCCCAGTACTGATGGAAATCTCACAGTCTAAGGCTGACCTGACACTTTCCATATCCTCCCCAGTGAACGTGATGTGTCGTTCCACCGAGTTAATGTGAATTGTGGAACGTCCTGAGATTTGATTTCCACCCAGGTGTCATCCACATACCTGAACTCTCACCAGGAAGAACTTGTATCACCACCCAACCTGTACAGTGTCTTTTCAATATGTTCTTTATGTTGTAAATACTACTAGAAGATTGATCTGTACTTTCCTCTGATTGCTGTGCTTTCCCACATCTGCCACTTTCTATTATCACGCTGATGTTTTGAGTGACTAAATCAGGAAAACTGCCTCCTATTCTTCTCTTACTGGGTTTAATGTAAGAAGATTTCTGTTTTTCCATTGAAGTTCTTTGTTTTGATCATTTAAAGGATCCTGTGATGAAGAAGAGCCTGGCTTGTCTCAAGCAGTCTCTCAGTGACCTGAGCAACACCTACACTACAGCTCTGCTGGCCTATGTGTTCACTCTGGCAGGAGACGTGGAGACCCGAGCTCACCTTCTGCAGCACTTAGACACAGTTGCAGTGAGGGAAGGTCAGTCATCCTTTAGCAGGACATCATTCAGGCTTTATTAGCATCACTGTGACTGTTATTGTGTGTGTTTGTAGGAGGTTTCCTCTACTGGTCTCAGACAGCAGCAGAAACATCAGCCTCCCTGTCAGTGGAGATCAGTTCTTATGTGCTGTTGGCCAAACTCAGCGCCTCCCCGACTGCTGAGGATCTGGGATATGTCTCTGGTATTATCAGGTGGCTGACTGGGCAGCAGAACTATTACGGAGGCTTCTCCTCCACTCAGGTACTACACCACCCGAACAGCATGAAGCTCATCTTTGAGTTAATATAGTCTTAGACAGAATCAGAGACAGAAGAAATAATACTGAAGCTTTCATTTTTCTATCAGATATGTAAAACAGATTTGTTTTAGCCAGGCAGGGATGTTTTTATTCTTTAGTTAGAATATGACATTTAAGTTTTGTCTAAAAATTTATTGTGTTAACAGAATAGCAATGTCACCTCAGACTTCTGCACACTAACTACACGTAACAGCCTGTAAATAACAGATCACCTGCAAGTTTATACCTGTAATTTCTATACTTTGATGATTCTCAGTTAAAGATATTTTAACCTGTTTAACGTTTATTTAACCAGGAAGTGAAATTTAGAAAACTTGAGATTAAGGATCTCTTTTGTGAGAGTTTTAACTTAATGTCTATTCCACTTAAGCCCATGTAATATGGAGACATATGCTGTGTGTGTTAACCACAATGCATCCATCCTGTAGGACACGGTGGTGGCTCTTCAGGCTCTGGCTCTCTACTCCACTCTGGTGTTCAGTCCTGAAGGTTGGAGCACAGTGACAGTTCAGGCTCCCAGCAGTCAGCTGACATTTGATGTAAATCAGAGCAACAAACTGCTCTACCAGGAGGAGGCGCTGCAGGACGTGTCAGGAAAATACAGCCTGGAGGTGAAGGGCACTGCATGTGCTTCAGTGCAGGTCAGTGACAGCATCATGTGACAAGCTCCTGGTTGATGTCAGAGAAAGGCTTTCTTCTTTTTCTTTTTACTTATAAAACTTTAGAGAGCATTAGCATTTCCACATGTAATAAAGCTAATCTTGCACATTATTTTCATACACAATAAAGACATTAGACCTGGCAGTAATAACTGTAGAGAGTACAATGCTATTTCAAACTAAATTAGAGAACTGAGCAAAAATAAATGAACTTTCTGTCTGTATCAGAATCAGGGAAACTATTTATACCAGAGGGAAATTGAGTTGTCATAGCAGCAAATATACAACAAACATGAAGCACTCGTATAAAATGAGTGTAGATATAACAGAGATACTCATATTAAGATGAATATAGACATATAGGTATGAATATAAAAGTATGTGTGCAAATATGTGTCATGGTGTAGAGCAGTGACAGCAGGGTGCATTGAGGTGTGATTAGTTCTGTTCCACACGTGACCCAAGTGTGTTTCCCAGATTTCTGCCACCTACAACATCCCAACACCTGCTGATGTCACCACTCTCAGTGTGAAAGTCCAACTAGAGGTCGACACCACCAGTGAATCTGCTAGACCCAAATTCACTGTGCAAATACAATCGCTGTAAGTATGTGACAGGTTAGAGGAGTGCTCTTTAGCCGTGTGGAGGAACTGCTGGTAGATGAAAAGCAAGTGTGCACACAGGTCAGTATAATCACACTGTTCAAACACAGGTACAGTGGAAAGGAGAAAACTACAAACATGGTGATCCTGGACATCAAAATGCTCTCTGGATTTTCCCCAGACCCCGAGTCTTTGAAGAGTGTGAGTAATTAGACAGATTCTACCAACACGTGTGTCTCATGTGATAATTGTGATGTGTCATGGTCCTGGGCCACGTTGGCCCAGTATTCTTAGTTTTCATGTGTTTTTGTACTTTTGTTCTTTCATTATGCCATGGTTCCTAGGTTCTGCCAAAATGTTCCTTATTTGATTACCCCCTGTGTGCCCTTCTGTGTATCTGTGAGCCCTCGTCTCTCCTTGTGTTTTATTCCATGTTTTCCCCAGCCCGTTATGTCTGTGCTCTCTCTCCTCCTGTCTGAACCTCTGTACTTCCTGTTTTACTTTGTCAGTCTCCCGTCAGTGTTGCGTTTACTCCTGCCTCGTCTTGTTATGATTATCAGTGTCACCTGTGTTCCTCGTGTGCTCCCACTCCCCTCGTTAACCCTCTGTGTATTTAGGTCTGCGTCTCCCTCAGTTCTGTGTCGCGTTCTCCCTCTTGGCTGTGTTTTCCCTATGTGTCTCTAGTTATCCATGTCCCAGTTTAGATTTGTTATATTTTTCGTGCTAGCCTGCAATAAAGCAGTGTTTTGAGTTCACTTTTGGTCTTGGTGAGTTTTGCGTTTGGGTCCTTCTCCTGCCTCCACACAGCCGGTTCATGACAGTAGAACGCGACCAGAAAATGGACCCAGCAGCTCACAATCCCTCCGCTGAGCTCCGCGAGGATTTAATTTACACGGTGGAGTATCACTGTCAGGAGTGGGCAGCGCTGCCAGGGGCAGAATATCGGGAGACCGTAGCCATCCGTCTACAGAGGATGGTGTCCGGACTCCCATGGCTGTTCGGCGCGCTACATCCCCACATCCAGGACTTCCTCGTCTCCACCATACGCATCCGCCCGGAGCTGCCGCTCCAGTATGAAGAGCCGGAGGACGTTCAGCCCGGTCCGCTGGAGGATTCGCGGCCTGGCTCGTCTCCTCCCCCTTCTCGGCGAAAACGGCGTTCACGCCGCCGTCGCTCCCGTACAGCCAAGCAGGCTGCACCCGTGGGAGAGAGTGACTGTGCTTCACACACTCAGCCCAAGTTTTCTGATCCCGGACTTCACGACTTATGCACTACTGTGAGTAACTCTGTTTTGCCCGCCATTGTGTTACCTGAATCGGATAACTCCGCCACTTTGTGTTTGAACTCTAGAGACACGGTACAGCGAGGCACCTCCGTGTCAGATAATTCACCAGTTGCTCTCACTAGTAATCTTTGTGTTTCTGAGCCCTCAGAGTTTTGTAATGCTCGCAGTGTTTCCTCTGAGTTAGCCAATATGAATGTTTCACCTGTGAAGTTAGCTGAACCTAAGACTGTTATTCCACACCAGACTCACCTACATACTGCTACCAGCGTTGTAGTCCCGCAGAACTGTTTTACTCGGCCTGTACATTCTGTGGTTTTCCAGTCTGAGCTCAGCCACACACCACCACCACCACCACCATCAGCTCTAGATGCAACAGTGCATGCTGTGGAGCACAAACCATCCGAGACTGAGTGTTCCCTAGGTGATGCTCCTTCCAGTGACTGTCTCATGTTCCAGCCCGTTTTGTCTTTAGACATTTCTGATATTTCTCAGCCAACTTCTCAACCAGCCACTGCTCTCTCAGCTCCTCCAGGAGTTACTGTGAATGAGGCCTGTGTTGTTGAGCAAGCCAATTTAACGTGTACTCCTAGTGTTCTGCCTGAGCCAGGTGACACAGAGGCTATTAGCCATTCCTCTGCTATGAACAGTTTAATCTTTAGACCAGCTCTTGTATCTGTGACTCCCAGTGTTCCTCCATCGATTTCTCAGGCTGTGGTTTTTTCTGTACCAGAACTTGACAGTGCTAACTCGGACGCTACCTGTGTAACCTCACCTTCTCCCGTGCCTGCTAAGCCTGACTCTGTTTGTGTTTTTCCTTGTGGACTCCTTAAAACTGTGCATTCAATGCCTGCTAAAGTTAAGAGCCGTAAGGTTTTGTCTGCTATACATTCACTGGCAAAAGAATTTGGTTTGAGCACTGCAGAGCTGGTTGCACAGGTTAACTTTTCTGTTCCCCGGTCGTGTCAGTTTAACTCTGTGCGCCATGCTTTTCGGCCAAGTTTCATGGACTCTGTGTGTACTACGTCTCAGGCTACATCCTGTACAACTGTGTGTAGTGTTATCTCACATCCAGGTTACCCAAACACTGCTTGTGTGAATTCTCCAGTACCTGTGAATGTTTCTGAACTCACTCTTTTGAAGACTGCTAACGATAAGATGGACAGCTTAAGAACAGCAGAGTTGCTGAAATCAGCCTGCCATAAGTGTCTGATTGCTAGTGCAGTGTTCAGCACCATTAACCTCATTTACCCAGTGACTGTAACTGTTCCTGTGCGTCGCTCTCCACCTCCAGTTCCTGTACCCAGGGCAGCTCGGGCCCAGCTTTCCCTTGCACCTGTATCAGTTCCTCGGGTGAGGGTGGCTGAGGTCCAGCTGGTCCCTGCTTCTGTCCCCAGCCTGGCAGAGGCTCCGCTCATCCCGGCACCCGTACCTGCTCCTCGGGTGGGGTTGATGGACACCCAGCCATTGCCTGCACCTGTTCCGGTTCCCCGGGTGAGGTCAGCTGTGACCCTGCCGACTCCTGCACCCGTCTCAGTTCCTCGGGTGGGAGTAGCAGAGGTCCAGCTATTTCCTGCACCTACACCGGCACCCAGGGTAAAGGCAGCCAGAGCCCAGCTCGTCCCTGCACCCGTCTCTGTTTCTCGGGTGGGGATGACTGGTGTTCGGCCAGGCCCAGTACCCGTTCCTGTTCCCCAGAGGAGAACAGCCAAAAGTCAGTTATCAGCTCAATCATTATCCGCTCTGTCATTAACTCTGTCACCAGCTCAGTTAGTAGCTCTGCAACCCGTTCAGTTACTGCCATCCTCTGCTAGAAGCTCTTGTGAGCCCACTCAGCCAGCTGAGGACTGCGTGGTGCTGACACTTCTTGGACAGACTGTTTGCACTGCACAGCCCCAGCCGTTGCATCCCAAGCCGACTGCGTGCCCTGTGCAGCTACAGTTAGCGTCCGCTGAGCCAGAGGTCTCCGCACCTGCTGGCTCTGCATCTCTTCTCGCTGGCGGTTCAGGAGAACCGCTCCAGCCATCCCTCGTCTCCGCTGGCGGCTCAGGTCAGCCCGGCCAGCACTTCCTCGTCTCCGCTGGCGGCTCAGGTCAGCCCGGCCAGCACTTCCTCGTCTCCGCTGGCGGCTCAGGTCAGCCCGGCCAGCACTTCCTCGTCTCCGCTGGCGGCTCAGGTCAGCCCGGCCAGCACTTCCTCGTCTCCGCTGGCGGCTCAGGTCAGCCCGGCCAGCACCTCCTCGTCTCCGCTGGGGGTTCAGGAGAACCTCTCCGGCCACTTCTCGTCTCCGCTGGCGGCTCAGGTCAGCCCGGCCAGCACCTCCTCGTCTCCGCTGGGGGTTCAGGAGAACCTCTCCGGCCACTTCTCGTCTCCGCTGGCGGCTCTGGTCAGCCCGGCCAGCACCTCCTCGTCTCCGCTGGCGGCTCTGGTCAGCCCGGCCAGCACCTCCTCGTCTCCGCTGGCGGCTCAGGTCAGCCCGGCCAGCACCTCCTCGTCTCCGCTGGCGGCTCAGGTCAGCCCGGCCAGCACCTCCTCGTCTCCGCTGGCGGCTCAGGTCAGCCCGGCCAGCACCTCCTCGTCTCCGCTGGAGGGTCCAAGTCGCCTTCGCCCGCGCCTGTTCCGGCCTCCGCATCTGCTTCGCCCGCGCCTGTTCCGGCCTCCGCATCTGCTTCGCCCGCGCCTGGTCCGGCCTCCGCATCTGCTTCGCCCGCGCCTGGTCCGGCCTCTACATCGGCTCCAGCTTCGCCGTCGCCTGGTCCAGCCGCGGCCTCTGCTTCAGCTCCGCCTGGTCCAGCCGCGGCCTCTGCTTCAGCTCCGCCTACGCCGTCGCCCGTGGCTGCCACGCCATCGTCTGGTCCGGTTCCATCGTCTGGTCCGGTTCCATCGTCGCCCGTGGCTGCCACGCCACCGTCTGGTCCGGTTCCATCGTCTGGTCCGGTTCCATCGTCGCCCGTGGCTGCCACGCCACCGTCTGGTCCGGTTCCATCGTCGCCCGTGGCTGCCACGCCACCATCTGGTCCTGTGCCCACCAAGCCTCGACCAGTACGCCCGATGCTTGAGAGCCGCCGCCGTCTTCCACGCGGCCGGCCTCCGGACCCGCTCTGCTGCCGCCGCCGTCTTCCACGCGGCCGGCCTCCGGACCCGCTCTGCTGCCGCCGCCGTCTTCCACGCGGCCGGCCTCCGGACCCGCTCTGCTGCCGCCGCCGTCTTCCACGCGGCCGGCCTCCGGACCCGCTCTGCTGCCGCCGCCGTCTTCCACGCGGCCGGCCTCCGGACCCGCTCTGCTGCCGCCGCCGTCTTCCACGCGGCCGGCCTCCGGACCCGTTCTGCTACCACTGCCACTTTTCACGTGGCCGGCCTCCGGAACAGCCGAACTGTGAACTCTTCTGCCGTCGCCTCCTGGGTTGACCTTCTGCCCTTTTTGGACTTTGCTTCCCTGTTTTGACCTGTTTTGTGTATTTGTGGACTCAGTTTTGGTCCCCTGCTCCTTGTTTTGTTTGGTTTTCGTTCCCTCCGTCCTGGTCCCCCGCCTCCCGCCCTGGGTGGGTTGTTTTGTTTTTTCTTGTCTTTTGGTTCTTGGGTTTGGGCTGTCGGGAGCCAGCCCTTGAGGGGGGGGTGATGTCATGGTCCTGGGCCACGTTGGCCCAGTATTCTTAGTTTTCATGTGTTTTTGTACTTTTGTTCTTTCATTATGCCATGGTTCCTAGGTTCTGCCAAAATGTTCCTTATTTGATTACCCCCTGTGTGCCCTTCTGTGTATCTGTGAGCCCTCGTCTCTCCTTGTGTTTTATTCCATGTTTTCCCCAGCCCGTTATGTCTGTGCTCTCTCTCCTCCTGTCTGAACCTCTGTACTTCCTGTTTTACTTTGTCAGTCTCCCGTCAGTGTTGCGTTTACTCCTGCCTCGTCTTGTTATGATTATCAGTGTCACCTGTGTTCCTCGTGTGCTCCCACTCCCCTCGTTAACCCTCTGTGTATTTAGGTCTGCGTCTCCCTCAGTTCTGTGTCGCGTTCTCCCTCTTGGCTGTGTTTTCCCTATGTGTCTCTAGTTATCCATGTCCCAGTTTAGATTTGTTATATTTTTCGTGCTAGCCTGCAATAAAGCAGTGTTTTGAGTTCACTTTTGGTCTTGGTGAGTTTTGCGTTTGGGTCCTTCTCCTGCCTCCACACAGCCGGTTCATGACATGATGATAATAATAAAAATGATGTCATCTCCTCACAGCTCAAACGTGGCTCCCTGGTGAGTCGTGTTGAACAAAAGGAGGATCATGTTCTGGTGTACTTAGAGGAGGTAAGTGAAAGTCACTGTGGGGACACCAGATGATGATCTTTGGTACAAACTGTGTCTGCGATTGTTTCTGTCTCGTCCAGTTATCAAAGGACACACCCATCAACCACAGCTTAGACATCATCCAGGAGCTCCCAGTGGACAACCTGAAGCCAGCCGTGGTCAAGATCTATGACTACTACCAACCAGGTCCAAGTCTAGCTAAGCTTTACTCCAACAGCTTCACTTCAGAGGATCCATCAGACTGAACAGTTCATACAAGCTGATGTTTCCATCAGTGGGACACAGAGAAATGACACTTTCATGTTTTTCTACCATGTTTCTGTCAGGTGACCAGGCTGAGACCCAATACATGTTTGTGTCGTGAGCTGCAGGTAAGAAGCTGTAATAACACACAAGTACACCTTTCACACACGTTCATGTTCACAGCATCAATGAAAAGGACCAACTTTGAACTTTTACTAACTTTTATTCTTCGTCTCACAGTTTGAAGAAGGTGTGGCTGGTCCTGAGGTTTCAACCTGCATTTGAATAAAGATACTTTTTCTGCTCACATGTGTGTGTGCGTGTGTGTTAACAGCTCCAGTATTATTAATGCTTCTTTAATAACATGCTTTATTTTTAAATAATAGGCAGAATGGAAAATATAGTGCTGTGAATGCACCCCTGAGACTGGCCTTATGCCACATTTCTGTCTTTGTGCAGGTTTAGGCAAAAACAAAATGGTGCAAGTGGGCAAAACATTAAAAAAAGCAAAACGTGCTCTTGGGAGACGTTCAGTGTCTGTGGAATCCAACAAAGCAGCGGCTCTTTGGCTTGTGTACTTCATGTACTTCATGTACTTCATGTACTTGTGTGTTTGTGACAGTGGAACAACATCACAGCTGTTTCCTCCCCAAAGACTGGACACCTTTAACAGTGTACAGGATACAGCAGCCAACCATAAATGTTAACTGTACATGAAACTGTAAAAGTACACAATGTCATTCAAATAACATCTAATGGTACATGTACATTTATACACAAGTAAATGTCTGTTCCTAACAGGCTGTGTTAACAAATTAGTCTCTGTCTGTAAAACATTTCAATCATTTTACAGTTTTATTAAACTGTGTGCATGTTTCATACTTCACTGTGTTACATAGAAAAATACAAAGATCAGTTTGAGAGAGCTTGTTGGAACAAATGTGTCATACGTCACACGCAGCGCACACTACTGATGTGTCGGTCGCGAACGAAACGGCTCTTATAGCCGGCTCTATGAAGTGAACGAGGCAAGCCATGTTTTTTTTTCTCTCTCTCGCCCTCTCTCTCTCTCTCGCACTTTTTTCCCGCTTCACTCCGCACGCGACCCTTGTGCTTTGCGCTGGGAAGAAGGGGGAGGGGCGGTAGTTACACTCGCACAGGAACAGAGCGGGAGGGAGAGAGAGAGAAAGAGAGCCAGGAACAACAACGTCACATTAGAAAGGTATAGTAATCATCCACAACTATTTTCAGTCGCTGATGATAAAGGATTCAGAAAGTTTATTCATGCAGGTCCATTTGACAGGGAATGCATCTTCTTTTTGTTTTCATATTTTATTTTATATTTAATTGTGTTGTGGTTTGCAGTGTTTTGGGTTGTTTCACTTTAAATTTGTTTAAAAGGAACAAGCTGAAAATTTAGATAGTTAAAAGTTGAAATGTGAATAGTTGGTTTTTGTATTATATCATTTATTTATTACATTTTATGTGGAGTGAATAAATAAAAGTATATTTACGGTGACCCTTAGAGACAAAGCAGCACGTACAAACTCCAAAACACGTAAAAACTCAGAAGCACGTACAAAACACAACAGAAGTGCTCCAGGATGCTAGGCACAGTGTTGAGCTTTTGTTACCTAGAGGCTACACAAGCCAGGAAGTACCAACGACCGGTGTGTGGTATTAAGAGATAAATTAACTCTTTTTTTATTATTTGAATATATATGAGTGCTTGTGTATAAATACACAAACAAAAGACATATGCTTTCAATTGTGTAATTTAAGTGATCTAGGTAGCTCTGTTTTGGTTTTCCCATCATCACTTACCCCACGCAATAAACAAGGACATGTACAAACAGTGATAGATATACAATGGGTGATCAACTTTATCAGTTTCATATTCTTCCAAAAGCAGTTTTCGAAACATCTTTATGAACTGACTAATGCTTGAACATTGCTGTATGTCCACAGTAAAACTGTTCCACAGTAACACAAAAGGTTTTAACCTTTGTCCGTGCTTTAAGAGTCTTCAGATTTAATTTTCCCCTTAATTCATAGTCCCCTTCTATGTCAAAAAAACATCCTCTGTACATTTCCTGGTAAAATATTTTATCTGGCTTTGTACATAATTTTTGCAGTTTTATATTTTATAAGATGCATAAACTTCAGAATTTTGTAATTTCAAGAACATGATGTTAGTGTGGTCTCTAAATCCTGTTTTAGTAATCATCCTGATTGCTTTTTTCTGAATTTTACATAATGGTTGAAGTGAAGTTTTGTATGTATTTCCCCAGATTTCCACACAGTATTCCAAATATGGCAATATAAGTGAACAGTAAAGTACCCGGAGTGATTTGGAAGACAAAAAATGTTTAGCTTCACTCAGTACAGAGATGCTTCTTGACAGTTTAGCTTGTATATGCTTTATGTGAGGTTTCCAGCAGATTTTGTTATAATAACTTGCTCTACTTCAACATTATTTATTAACAATTTTTCTCCAGCATCTTTTTTTACAATTTCCAAATAACATAAATGTAGTTTTTTTTCAAATTTAGTGATAACGTGTTTCTGTCAAACCATGTTTTCAGTTTAATCGTTCAATCAAACTGTAATATATCAGATGTTTTACATATATCATTGATGTGCAGGATAAACAGCTTTGGTCCCAATACTGACCCCTGTGGAACTCCACAAACAATGTCCAGGCACTCTGATTGATATTCACCAATCTTCACAAATTGTTGCCTGTCTCTCAAATAACTCCTTACCCAGTCTAGCACCACTCCTCTAATGCCATAGTACTCCAGTTTATCAAGTAATATTTCATGATTAATTGTGTCAAAAGCTTTTTTAGGTCAATGAAAACACCAACTGTGCATTGTCTTTGATCTATATTGTTGGTCATATTTTCAATTAGTTCCATTAATGCCATAGATGTTGATCTATTTGGTCTGAAAACATACTGACTGTCCATTATTATTTTATGTTTATTTTAAATCTGTCAAGTCTATAAATGAAAACTTTTTCCAGTATTTTTGAAAATTGTGAAAGTAGGTAGGTAGGAAAGGTAGACCTTACAGTAATACATATAGTAATACATACAGAGAAAAACAATCAACAATCAAATGATTATCAAATCATTCAGAACTATAGGAATCAGTTCTGTTTCAGACACATCAGGACCTCACAGGGACTGACTGATACAGGCAGTCAGACTTAAAAGACACAGACACCTCTGGGATGTTTTAAACAAACTTTTATTAAACACAGGTCCTTCCTTTAATACATATATATGGATCCTTTAAAGTCATTAACATGTTTGCAGAAGAATGAAAACAGCTAAAACTAATACTTAAAGTAGAACCTTTCTCCACCATGATCAATACTGACTAATGGGGATTCAGGAATAACTGATGAAGCCTCAGCAGGCTCTGAAAGAGGAGCAGAGTGAAGTATGAAGGACGTCCATCAGACTGAGTGTGTCCTCAGCTTCCTGTTCAGAGACAAACATCACTGATGTCAGCTGTTCACCTGTAATCTTTATTTAGATACACCTGTGTGTAAATGTTACCTGCTCTCACTGATGAGTAAACAGCATATGGATCAGCTGACTGCTCTGAAACAAACATACACACACACAGGATTAGAGTATCGCACACCTGTATGTGTGTTTCACATGTTTATATCTTCCAGGTTAGCTCAGTGGTGCTCCTCGCTCCACCTACAGGCCTCTGCAGGAATTATGGTGTACAACACACACATACACACACACCTCTGAGTCAGTGCTGATTATTATGTATCCCAAAGTAAAAGCCAGAGAAGTGCAACCAAGGTGGCCATCAAACAGGTCGCTGTAACTTTCTAATAACTCTAACAGTTTTTCTGTCTCTTAGCTTCTGCAGCCTTGTCATGGACAGAGAGCTGCTGAGTGTCATTGTTCCACACTCAAAATCAGCTTCCACAAAGCCATTTTCTCAGAGTTCATCATGACATGGTGGGTTATCATCCATAATTACAGTTCTTGTTAGGACATGTATTGTTAGTGAAGTGCGACTCATAAAGTCCATCCCAAGAACCAAGGAGGATGACAGGTCCTGCACTATCACGAACCGCTGATAGACACGCTTGCCCATGAATCCAATGGTTAACCAGGTTATTCTTAATGGACTGCAGTTAGTGCCACTGGCCAGTCTTATGGGTGGAGAATCCCACAGATTCTTTAATGACTCATTTTGGTTTTTTTTTCAGGTAACAGGTCTGCATTTTCTGCTGAAAGAGATGCATCTTTATCTAGTGTGGCATCCAGAGCTGCCCCATTGAAGTTTACTTTAACTCTGAGAGGGGTGTTCAATGGTGATTGCGAAGCTCCATCTTCAACGTGATTGAGCACAGGTGGCACACTTGGGTTTGACATAGGCAATGAGAGCTGAGTTATTGGCTGGGGGGAGGGTTGCCCCTGTGAAACACTCTCACCCCCTGAGGTTTCCCTGCCTCCTGCCAGCTGGTCTCGTCTCACTGACAACGTCAGTTTCATCTGGATCTGCAGGCTGAGCAACTGGATGGTGATCAGGAGGCAGCGTTTGGGGAAGCTCCGGAGCCGACCTGGGAGAGTGTCGAGCTCCCTGAAAATCAGTGGAACAGTTAGCGTACGTGCGAGATGTAACACCAGGCATGGCACATTTAAAACAACTCTCTCAGCTCCGTTTTTCAGCTGAAATTGGGAAGGCTGTGAAAGGCTGGTGCCGAGAACAAAATGCAGCTCATGGGCACGCAACAATAGGTCAATTACTGACCTTACAGGCATCCTGCACACCACTACTCTGTACTTCTCCACTGCATGTTTACAGATGAGTTTTGCTCCTGTTCAGATGGTAGGCTCCTCAGTCTCCTGAATTCACTGAGCATATGGGCAACAAACTTTGGCAGAGTTTCTTTGGGATGCTGGAAACGGTCCATGATGCCTTTCAAAATGTGCTCCTGGTTGTCAGCAGGCAAAAACATAGTTCTGAAAAGTTCACAAAACTTAGCCCAAGTCGATACATGAGGACTGAGCACACTAAACCACTTCCTTGGTTCCTTAGCTAGGAAGTGTGGTAGTTCTTTGAGGATTTGGGCGTCTGTTAAGTCCAAGGAGGTTTTATAAGCATTAACTGACTGTAGCCATTCTTCTGGGTGAAGACTGCCATCATTAGCGAACACAGTGGGCTCTAATTTAGCTTGGTGCAGTGCTGCAGCAAGGACTCTGGTTGTGTTAATTAGCTCCAGAGAATCTGACTGGGATTGGGACAGGGTGCTGGCGGGCTGCGTGGGGCCAGGTGCTGAGATAGATTGCTCCGTTTCCCTGGTCGGTAGGCCTGGCACATATGGAGTAGAGGAGGCCCGAGGAAAAGGGTGAGTAATCTGGGCAGCTGGTACTTTTGGGACTGGTCCTTTTTGTTGAGTCCACTGCTCCAAAATATTCCTCTGGAGGTCCAAAGATTCATGAAGGCACTGCTGAAGCATATCAACCTCTGCTTGTAGACTTTGCACTTTATGCCCAAGGTCAGCAGTACTATGTCTGGCAGTAAGTCGGTTTGAGTAAGCATAATACACACTTATCAAGACCCAAATCTATATAAGGTAACAGCTGTGCTGAAATCAAATTTAGTTCTGATCACACAAAAATATCCAAAGCATTTGAATTCTTAATTTTAGCAGGAAATGTTTCATCTCACTTTGAAACACGGAGGTAGAAGAAGTAAACACCCCAAACCAAAAATGTTTAGCTGCAAAATACATCTAAACTTATGAATAACTATGTATGAGTAGCACCTTTTCTGGTCAAATTCACTTAAAACAGCTTCCTAATGAGAACTGTTAAGCCAGTGAGAATCAATAATGAATTAGTTTGAAATATACACTATAATAATGATCCGGTGATCCACCCGACGTCCACGTCTAGGCCAGCCTAGTCTGTTTCCGTGAAGTATGGCAGACATCCACTTTGTCGCTATGTACCTTTTAATGTATCAATCATCAGCTGCTCGAAGATACTGCACACTGAGGTCCAAGAGAAGATGTACATTTTGTAATGTTGGGTTGTGTTCAGTGGTTGAGAGGAGGTGGCAGAAACCTTAGCAGGATAGTAGGAAGAACACACAATCACACTGGTACTGGGAATTCCACAGCGTATCCTTTAATGCACATTCTCTTCAACAACCGTACAAGGCCCAGTTGCTGCTGCTTATCAAACATGACACACAGTGTTCATGCAAAAGTTTCTGGAGAGGTAAAACATATAAAGTCCCTCTCTCTTCATGCACTTGTGTGCAAGCACATTGTTCCTATAATCACAGAGAGGGCAGTGGCGCATACTAATGACATCATAAACCCTTGACTTAGGTTGCATTAAAGAGACACCACACCACTGTGACTGTTACACATGATTGAGAATTATACCAGGGAGTCAAGTACTTCTGATTTGAGGCACTATTTTTCAAAGTATCCAGAGTCGTACGTAGTGAGGAGGTAAAATTATTAACAAGATAATCGACCGCTGTTGGAGTAGCGTTCAGATAGCTGCTCTGCTCTATGTTGGTACAGGGCATTGGAGATGATAACAGTGGGTGGATTATATTCTTAAACTTAGTTACAGCGCTTTCAGAAAGACATCTACTTTGATAAAGTCTACTCCCCACTGCTGTGTAATCAATTATTGTAAATGTAAATGTTATCAGGAAATGATCAGACAGCAGAGGGTTTTCAGGAAACACTGTAAAATGTTCAGTTTCTATGCCATATGTTAAAACAAGATCTAGAGTGTGATTAAAGTGGTGGGTGGGTTCTTTTACATTTTGAGAGAAGCCAATTGAGTCTAATAACAGATTAAATGCAATTTTGAGGCTGTCATTTTTAGCATCTACATGGATGTTAAAATCACCCACAATAATTATTTTATCTGAGCTGAGCACTAAATCAGATAAAAAGTCTGAGAAATCAGAGAGAAACTCTGTGTAAGGCCCAGGTGGACGATAGATGATAACAAGTAAGACTGGTTTCTGAGTTTTACAGCTGGGGTGGACAAGGCTAAGCATCAGGCTTTCAAATGAATTAAAACTCTGTCTGGGTCTTTCGTTAATTAATAGGCTGGTGTGAAAAATTGCTGCCACACCGCCCCCTCGGCCTGTGCTTCGAGGTTTCTGGTAGTTAGAATGACTCGGGGGTGTTGATTCATTTAAACTAACATAATCATCCTGCTGCAACCAGGTTTCTGTAAGGCAGAGTAAATCGATTTGTTGATCAATTATTAAGTCATGTACTAACAGAGACTTGGAGGAGAGAGACCTAATATTTAATAATCCACATTTCACTGTTTTACTCTTTGGTTCAGATGTGGATACTGTATTGTTCTTTCTTTTTGATTTTTTATGTTTAAGTCGTTTTTTGCTGGTTTTTGGTTTGTTTTTAGTCTGTTTGAGAGCTGACACAGTCTCTATGCGGATGGGGTTTTGGGGGCATAACAGGAGGAAAGGAGCTGCAGAGAACAGGGGAGGGGACCAGAGGAAACTACAGAGTCTGACACTGTTTGACAAAGTTACACACGATTCAATATTGATTTTAGTGACCTCCGATTGACGTAACTGTCATTACTGCCGACGTGAATTATGATCTTACTGTATTTACGTTTACCCTTAGCCAGCAGTTTTAAATTTTCCTGAATGTCGCCTGCTCTGGCCCCTGGAAGACAATTGACTATGGTTGCTGGTGTCTCAAACTTCACGTGTCAGAACAGAATCACCAATTGCCAGAGTTTGACCCCCGGCGGGTGTGTCGCAGAGTGGTGAAAAATGGTTAGACACATGAACAGGTTGGTGGTGTACCTGGAGCTTCTGTTTAAGACTATGACATGAGTTACGCAAAAACACCACTGTGTGTTAGAAATGGAACAGGAAGTGATACTCTACCGCAGAGAGAGCGAACACCAAATTAAAGCACCACCCAAAGGTCACCTCAGAAAACAACAATGCAATCCAATGCAATTTGCATACACGCCCAACAGAGGAGTGGAAGATGTGCTTTTGACTCTACTAAATCTGATTCTCAAACATCTAGAGAGCAAAGGGACATTTGCAAGACTTCTTTTAATACAATACAGCCCCATATTTTAATTCAAAGACTTTTAGAACAGTTTGAAATCAGGAACAACCTGGTTAGCTGGATTTTAGATTTTTTTAACTGACAGGTGACAAAGAGTGAGAATAAATGGGGTTCTGTCTGACCCAGTGCTCTCCTCCACAGGTTCTCTCCAGGGGTGTCTTAACACCCTTATTATTATTCAGAAAATAGAGCAAGTGCAATCATATAAATAACTTGGGACCATAATCAATGAAAAACTGAACTTTGATGAAAATTGCAAATTGGTCTGTGTGGCGGAGGTGTGGTCCCGGGCGCGGCTGCAGGGGAAGAGTGGCGCAGTGAGCTCAATGGGGCGGTGCTGGAGAGGCAGGTGAGAACAGCTGATGGCGTTTGGACTGATGACATTTTTCCTGCCTTTTTAGTGAGACGGGAGAGGAGCGGAGGAGAGGCCGGGACTCAGCTGAGACCGGAGCTGTCAGACTGTGTGCTGTCACAACAAACCCGAATCTATAAATAAACGTGGCCGCTGGCGCAAAGTACTCTGCGTGTGTGTACGTGTGTGGAGTGTATTTCACAGTCTCTAAAAAGGCTCTCCAGCACCTTTACTGTCTCAGGAAACCTGTTCATTTCCACATTGACTGCAAAATTTGAACTTTATTTCATCATTCTTTGATTCTGTGGCTTTATCACTTCTTACAATTGGTTCCTATCCTCTACGGGGTGAATTTTAGCTTCTTTCGTCAGGACGGAGGTTTCTAGTTCCAAGATGCAGGACAAAGCGTTATAAAAACAGCTTTGTCCCTGTTGCTGTCAATGAACTCAATAAATAATTGTTTTGATTTGATTCATTTTGTTTAATTACTGAATATGTGTTTATCAGGTTTTACTATGTCTGTGTTTGTAAAGCAATACCAGATGCTATCATTTTTCTGTTACACAAATTTACCTACAGGTATAAATAAAGTAACCTTAACCCTCACCCAACCGGTTGCAGCAGATGGCCCCGCCCCTCCCTGAGCCTGGTTCTGCCAGAGGTTTCTTCCTGTTAGAAGGGAGTTTTTCCTTCCCACTGTCGCCAAAGTGCTTGTTCATAGGGGGTCGTATAATTGTTGGGTTTTTCTTTGTATGTGTTATTGTTGTCTGCCTTACAATATAAAGTGCCTTGAGGTGACTGTTGTTGTGATTTGGCGCTGCATAAATAAAACTGAATTGAATTGAGTGAGTGCCATGCTGTGCCAGTGTAGTGGTTACTATGGTTACCTGTTCTCTTGCCAGCTTTTTTCTTGCTTTTGATGACCACCTGACCATAGGCAACATCCTCAGGACCTGAAGACAGAGAGATGGATGGAGTGACTGCAGACAGAGTTCAATCACAGCTGACTGACTAATACATCTACAACAGGCTGCTCTGTGACGATTTTCAGTCCTCCAGGTCATGATTTGTTTTTAACTTTTACAATTTCCCTTTTGTTTTTTAAAGAGTTGAATTCTTTGATCAGGCTCAATTTACTTTTTGCAGTTGTTCAATATCTCCTTGAAAATCCTTCAGCTAATCCAAAAATTAATTCTGGGTCTTGTGTATACAGAGGATCGGATATCGGTGAACTGCGAAAGGAGCCTAAGAAGAATATGACTAGCAGCTTACTTAAGAAGACAATTGTATGTCTACGTGTGTTTGTACATGTGCATGTGTTTGTGAAAAACCCTCCATAACTGGCGGCTTTGCTCATTCATGAAGCACCCACCCCCGTCTCCCCCTAGTGTGTATGTTTTAATTAGGTTTTAATGTTTCATCTTTTTTTTATCAAGTATGTATTCTGGTATTCGGTCTGAATTCATACAAAGTGGAATTAATTACATGTCGGATCCATTAGGCATATTACTATTTGACCTACTTGTTTTTCAGACTGTGATCTGAATGGTAAATTTAAGCGTTAGGAGCAGCTTTGTTGGATTTTTAACTTTGAACAGAGGGCGGGGCTTACGACACCAACTGTCAGCCATCTATAATCCAGTTTTGACATTCCTTTACCAGAGTCCTTAATGCCCACTCACATCTTGGGTCATCAATTGACCTCAGTAAATCACATGATAGGGTGGGGCAATTTCTCACAGTCAGTTCACACAAAACCTTGGCTGACTGTACCGACGCTTGTTCTCACCCCTTGGCTCATTTGATTAGACAGAGGATCTAAATTAAATTTAAAGCGCCTTGAGGCAACTTTTGTTGTGATTTGGCGCTATATAAATAAAATTGAATTGAATTGAATTAATCAAATCTGGGACTCTCCACCAGTGTTGGTCAAGTAACTTGAAAAAAGTAATCAGTAACTAATTACTGATTACGTCCCCCAAAAAGTAATCCCGTTACTTTACTAATTACTTATTTTCAAAAAGTAATTAGTTACTTAGTTACTTTTTAAAAACACGATTTACACCTGAATAGGTGATAAAGCGATAGATCTTTCAGCCCAATTCTAGTTTTTCTGAATAATCCATCATACAAAATGTAATCAAATGAAAAAGTCTCTTTTTAAAACTTTAAACTTTAAATCTTTTAACTTTATGCATCAAGCAAAAATTTAATTATATGCAACATTCTCTGACTGGAAGAAATTTGTTTAACATTTAAACCTATTTTCTGCACATTCCAGCATATAAAATAAAATTGTTTTTTGTGTTTACACTCACTCTTTCAAATAGATGCAAGTAAAACACAGCAGAAAATAAATAAAATCAAAGACTCAGCGGTCCTGTTGCTCTATTTTCACCTGTAAAGCAGGCATATGTTTGCCCTGGTGCAGGTGTGCCGCAGCGGACAGTGGAAGAATCCGCAAGTTTCTATGTGAATTTCCCATTACAGTCGTAGCGCACTCGGCGCTTGCTTGGAAGTTTGGGGGGGGGGGGGGGGGGGGGGTTTGCTGTAAAAACAAGTTTTCTTCCGGTGCAGTGAGCAGCAGACGCTAATGTTTATGTCACCTTTTATGGAATCAAACTCAAAGTAAGGTCAGTACTTTCACGCTTTAAACGCTGCACGCTCATACCCTCTCCCGCACTCGATATATTATCCATTGTTGATCTGCACACAGCTGTTGCCACGAACGTCGCACTCACTTACGTCATTGTCATGAGACATTCTCGCAAAAAAAATCCCGGTTTTAGTAACCCAGTAACTCAGCGTGCTTACGGAAAAGTAACAGTAATCTAATTACCTTATTTGCAATAGTAATCCCTTACTTTACTCGTTACTTGAAAAAAGTAATTGGATTACAGTAACGCATTACTGACCATCTCTACTCTCCACCAATTGTTCTTAGAACTGAAGAAGCTTCTCAGATTAAATGTCTCCATGTAAATTAAAGGGTTGCTTTCTTTCTAAATTCCTTAGATTACCATGACCTGGGTGACTGACAACCTACACAGACATCTTGGTAAAAATAGAGTGTGAAACTTTTCTTAAATCAGCTTTTCACTTGTTTTCACAGTGTAGTCTTTTTCTCAAGTAAATATCCATTTATCAATAAACATTTGTTTATTACCACCACCTTTTGGGTTTGTGAGCTACTCTCCTTCTTTTCTTTAACATGGCAATTATCTGTATTATCATTTCTGTAAAAAATGCTGTTTTTATGGGGATTATATGACACATCTTTTGTGGTCACTATGATCCATGGTAATTAACAAAGATGAAGGAAAAAGAGGACGCTTGAACCCAGGTTATGTCTATTTTCATAATAAGTGACAGCACAGACATCTGTTAATGAGAGAACAATTTTTTTCATCATGAAGATTGTGATGTGAAGCACCTGCAGAACACTAAAGTTTCACTTCAATAATTCTCCTGGGAGAAAGATGTGTTCACACATGTTTTTTAACAGAAACATTTTAAAGCATGCTTAATCATTCAGGTAAGAAAATCCCAAACGGTTGATTCTGTTCATCTGAACGTTTTCAGTGGGAGAAAAGTTTCATCACTCATCCAAGTGACTTCTTCAGTCTCAGCTGACTGCAGGTTTCCCCAATCTTATAAACAGTACATTTGCATAATGACTGAAACTAGCACCACTGAATGAACAATGGACTGTGAGCTCAGTTTAGGATCATTAATATGCAAATTGTGAATGGCAATCATGGTCACTGATTGTGACAGAGAGTTGGGGAATGGCTGCAATCACAGCATTGTAAGATGGTGAATGTACTCTCAGTGGCAAGGGAACAGTATGAGGACAGCACAAGAGCACATGGGAGAAGGATGCAACACATAATGGCAATGCCCATTGGCCAGATAAGATAAGATAAGATAAGTTGGCCTTTATTAGTCCCACAGGTGGGAAATTTGTTTTGTTACAGCAAAAGTGCAAAGTTATGTAGCAGAAATTAGAAAACACTGGAATGCAATAAAATACAATAAAATAAAATAAATAAAATAAAATACTATATACAATAGAATAAAATAGAATAGAATAATATATACAATAGAATAAAATAGAAATACAAATAGTATATACAACTGAGTAGGAAAATACAAACACACAACTTCGTCAGAAGAAGAATTGCACATATAGCAGTCTTATTGCACATGTGTGGGTTTGTGTGTTTGATCAGCTGCAAAAGTCTTTATTGTAGAATCTAATAAGATAGAATGTCGGACCATTGCTACACGCCATACAAGCAGGGCTACAAAGCTGTTTCACACCCAGCTTTTGGAAATTCTGACCACAACGCCATCTTACTCATTCTTCAGTATAACAAAACATACGTAGGGCTGAGGTAGTCAGGTGAAATGCTAGTCTGTCTAATCAGAAGCTACGCTACAGGACGCGCCCAATGACATAGACTGGGACATGTTCCGGGCACAGTCGACATCAACAAGTTTACGGAAGTAGCAGTAAGCTTCGTGAACATGCTAGCGGATGGGGTCATCCCCACTGCGAGAGTCGTGCTGTGCAGTGAACGCCAGGACTGCCACCTTCAACGCCAATCTCGCCATGGACTATGCACAATCATGGATTATAAAGTCAGGGACACTGCGCCAATCAACGCTGACTCTGCATTCACCAATGAGCTGAATGCGTTTTACGCCTGTTTCAAGGTTAGTCAGGCGGCTAATGCTAACTACTGCCTGACAACTGAGGACTGTGACATAATCAGTGAGGGACCAGCGATCAGCATCGTGGAGCACGACGTCTGAGCGGCGCTGAGGAGAGTGAGCACAAGGAAAGCACTGGTCATCTGCTGCGTTGCTGTGCTGACCAGCTAGCAGGTGTGCTCACTTCCTTTTTCAATGAGTCCCTGGTCCCCACATGCTTCAAGAGATCCACCATTATCCCTCTGCCCAAGCCTTCATGCCTGAAGGACTACCGTCCAGTTGCACAGACTTTGGTGATTATGAAGGTGTTCAAGAGGCTGTTGAAGAACATCATCTCCTCCCATCCCAAACACCACAGATCCGCTCCAGTTCACCTACTGACCCAATAGATCCACTGAGGATGCTATCGCCCACGTACTGCACACCACGCTCAGCCGTGGACAAGAAACAGGGTAACTATGCAAGCTGTTTGTTGATTACAGTTCCGCGTTCAACACAATAGTGCCCAGTAGACTGTTCACAAAGCTCAGGGATCTAGGACTCAACAGCAGTCTGTTTGCAGAAACTTGTAAATAACTCATTAAAAGAATAAAGTTACGTTACGTTGAAACCAAGCACACCATTGTTTTTCTTTTGACATTACCAATAAATTTGAAGTGTCACATGGCCCTCTTCCTATTGAAAGAACAAAAGTTGTATTCAAGATGGCCGACTTCTAAATGGCCACCATGGTCACCACCCATCTTGAGGAGTTTGCCCCCTCACATATACTAATGTGCCACAAACAGGACTTTAATATCACCAACCATTCCCATGTTATTACGGTGTATCCATATAAATGGCCCACCCTGTACTTGTATAACTATGCACATGACAAATAAAGAATAAAGAATAAATAAAGAATCTTGAATCTTGGAGCATTTTTAATGACATTATTGATTTTGCTTGGATATTACTGGGTATAAGACCCACTGATGTGTCATTATATTTGTGTGAATTAATGCATACTCTTGGTGCATTTACTGGAAATGTAGATTATTTAATCTCAGAGTTTCAAAAGATTTCTAAACAATGATACTGTAGCAGTTATGGCGCCTTTCTATCAACAGGTTGCAGTATTAGACTGAAGGTTTAACCTGTTGTTGTTGTTTTTTTTATTATTATCATCTTTTAGGCACATAAGATATAATCAATTGCCGTAACAAAAACAATGTAACAAAAGAAAACATAAACAGTGAATATGGATATGTACACAAATGTAGGCATATTAACAGGATGTAATGCTAAATTAAACACTGCATATTTAAAGACAGAGGGAAAGAAAAACAATAAAAAGAAGGGGATGTATATTTTATCTCCTATTAGCAAATTTTAAGATTTATATATAATTAAAATTATTTAAAAAATAATATTTGGGGGATTATTTTATAATACTATTTTTTGTGTGAAAGATTTGGCTGTACATAAAACAATGTTGTTTTTTCATCATTCTTATGTGGTGAAATCAAACTAAATGTTATATCGTCTCTAGAGAAAGCATCAGAGATTGATGAGATCTTTGGTTTAATCCATTTGTGAGCACCAGCCTTTTGGTAAAAGTACTGAAATTCTGTATTTAAATAGAAGTGCAGATACTATTGTTAAAAAATACTCCAGTAAAAGTTGAAGTACTGATTACATTTGTAAAAGTAACAAAGTACACACTTTGAAATGTACTCAACGTGAGAAAAAGTAGTTCTTTGGAGGATGTTTATACTCTTTGTTCCAAAATAACTGAACCTTTTGCTGTATTAATAAAATAATAATTAAATTATATTAGTACATTTTAATTCTGATAAAGATACTCAGCTTGAATTAGTTGGGTAGAAAATAAGCAGGAAAAAAAGCTGAAAATAAAAAAAAATAAAAATATATCCCTATAAAAATATTCCCTGTTGGCTACATTGTAAATGTGCCTCTAAATGGAAAAATGTGTACAGTCAGAAGTTAAAGTGGATTCGGCAGGAGAGCTATTGAGAGCTGCACTAGATTTTCTTAGTGTAAAGACTGTAACCAGCTGATCTAAACCCATCACAGTGCAGCACACTAACCAGTTTATCCTGCACTAACCTGCAGAGGATTTTCACACAGCCTTTATATAACACAGTTAGTCTGCCTCAGTTTGATTTCATAGTATGAATAAACATAATGTGACATGTAAAGATTTAAAAAACTCTTCTTCCTCTCCTGTCCTCTTGCTTACCTTTCTCCATCTCTGAGTGAAGTTAGCTCTCTTTCTTTTCTCTCGCTGTGAAATAAGCAGCTGGACCTTTAACTGCAACACACTGTGAGACAAACTGCACACAAACAGTTTGTGTGTTTGTTGATGTTTGTTGAGCTGATAGAAATACTGAATTTCAAATGACCTGACACGTACAAATGTTACTGCCTTTATGCTCGCTCCTGTTGAGTAGAACTAGCTGGACGCTGAAGTTATAGACACTTGCAGTCGTTTCAGTGTTTTGTGAAAACAAAACCCAACAACAACAAGAAAACAGTGGCCCACTTCAGAAATAAAGAAATGCTGCATTTCAAATTAGCTGACACTTAAAAATATTCTCACTGCTAGGCTAGGTATAGGCTGAAGTACCATGACCGCAACTTTTGGACCTCCTGCAGTTGTTGCGGTGTTGTGGCAAAACCCTCCAAACAAACAAACAAAAAAACCTCTGTCTGAATTTTAACCCGTGACTTTGATACATCTCATTTTATGCAGCACCCTCTGATGACTCCTGTTTTCTGTTCTGCTCCAGTGCTCTTTGTAGAAAACGGGAAACATGGAAAACATTACAAAAAACCTTACAACTGGGAACATGGAGCCTGAGACACAGAACATTGGGGAGGGAACACAGATGAATCACCAGAAATGATACACAGACGATCCAACGAAGAACAGAGGTAAAGACACACAACATACCAAGTCCAAAACAAAATGTCTTTACTTTAGCTGCACCCGGTTTAGGTTTTGTTAAGCCCCTTTCTGTTTTTCCTTTTGTAGAGTTTTTGTGTAGTGGCCAATAAAGACTTGTTTTCAGTTTAAACCTTCTAATTCATCCGTTTGTCTGTGCTTGGGTCCTCACTCTCATCTCTACATCACCTCCGTGAATCGCTACATTATCATGGTGTAGGGGTTTGTGTGTCTCAGGGATCCTAGGGGCTATGTTGTCCGGGGGCTTTGGCCACCATGATAGGGTCTCTCATGGCAAATTGGTCCTGGGTGAGGGACCAGACAAAGAGTGAGGCCCACCGAGGGTGCCCGATGTCAAGTGTCTGGTGGCCAGGCTTTAGTCTGTGGGGCCCGGTTGGGCACAACCCAAAAAAAGGGGCATGAGCCCATTCTCCTGTAGGCCCACCACCCGCACGAGGTGCTTGAGTGGTTGGATACAATGTGGGTCGGGCGGTGGCCATGAGCGAAGAGTCCCCGCTAGATATAGTTGGGCTCACAGAAATGCATGGCTTGTACTCTGGAACCAGTCTCCCTATTCTATATCAGTCTGGATTTGGTCTTGGTAAGAGGTGATGGGTTGGGGTGGGATTCCTAGTATCCCCTCGGCTTGCTGCCTGCACGTTGGGTTTTCGCCTGGTGGATGAGAGGGTTTGATCCCTGCACTTTTGAGTCAGGGATCAGGTCCTGAATGTCAGTCTTCTACACTGTAAAATCTAATTAGTTCCCAGAACTCAAAAAAATTATGGAAACTCGTTGCCTCAAAAAAATTGAGTAAAGCTTAGCTAAAAATGACTAAGTTAGGATAACTTATTTATTTTGAGTATTCTGTACAAGCTCATTTGTTCCCAGAACTCAAAAAAATTGGATCAAGTTTACGTAAGATGACCAAGTTAGGGCAACTTACTCATTTTGAGTACACTGTACAGCCTTTTTTTAGTTCCCAGAACTCAAAAAAATTATGGAAACTCGTTGCCTCAAAAAAACTAAGTAAAGCTTACTTAAGATGACTGTTAGGACAACTTATTCATTGCAAGTCTGCAGTATTAAGAATAACTTGATATTTCTGACTGTACAATACTAATTGTTTACCTACTAACAAACATTTCAAGTTCAACTAAATGAAAAAACAATTTGTGGTAACCTGAATATGATTAAAAATAATTAACAACACTTTTTGTAATGATGTTAAAATCAGCCCAACTTTTATTTTCAAACACAACAAAGTACAACAGCCAACATACTGGACACTGTTCTGCTGAACAACAAACAATTATATTGCCATCACTGTTATAATCTTACAATGAAACAAAGTCTCAGATGTAATTATTCTGAAAATAAGTTTAGGCCTACCACAAGTTTGTTTTGTACTTACATTACTTATATAATCAAAATAAAATATTTGTTGTTCTGTCACAAGTGCAGTCTCTAATTTAAACAACACATTTGTTTTCCATTCCAACACAGGAGCTGGAATGTTGTAATATTTTAAGGATGGCTTGTTTCCAGTCCAGGCATTACTGCCTGAATGACTGTCATGGATCGAGGTGATCCAAATGTAAGTGCAGAAGAAAGTCTTTAACTTCCCTTAAGTACAGTGGCAGTGGATGTGGGTTGGAGATGCAATGAGCTTGAACCTGCAGGCGACCATCTTCACTGACCACACCATCTGTGACGGAGGACTCATCTCTCCTGGTGTCCTGCAAGCAAACAATCATATTTTAACTTAATTGCTTTCTTAAAACATTTTTTTCTGCTTCTGGTATAAAACAGACTCCAATTTAGACAATCTCAGGCTCCCTCCCCACCGGAGAGGTGACATTCAATGTCCCAAATTGTCAGTCTGGATAGCTGTGACCACCACGCAACATACAATAATGTCATCAAAGCATCATTTTAAAAAGGGCTATGCAAACATGGGCAATAACTTTCATTCTAATGATGTGCAAAATGATTTTGGGCACAAAACAAATTTTGCTGTTAGAAAACTTGCAGACTTCACTATATACAGTGTAGACCCTCTAAACTAAGTTTGGGGGATGTGATCTTTCAAGAAATACAGACCAAACTGTTGTTGTTTGTTTACTTACACAGCATGTCTTGTAGAATTAACTGGAGTCACAGCAACAGCATAGTGCAGTCATATCTCAAGTCTAATAACAGAAGAAAGGAAAAGATCAGTAAAGAAACAACTTCCCCAAACCAAAGCACAAACAAAACAATAAGTAAAACAGGCTGATCTAAAGTATGATTAAAGTTCAGCCTGATTAATATAAATGTCACTGACAGTTGCTAATATATTGGAAAACCAAAACACTTACCACTGAGTTGATGTCTTTCTGTCCAACAGCAGGAGTGTTGGTCCCGATCGGCCTCAAAGACAGTACGAAGCAAGCAGAGGGAGAAAAAACAGAACATTGATTTGATCCTTAATGGCTGTGCAATCATTTTAACATAGAGTTTGCTTATGTTGTTAAATAAAGGCTAGATTTGGCATTAATAGATGCCACAGATGTTCAAAAGCTGCCACAAAGCATGAAAAAAATGGACGTCTCTGAAAACGTCGGAGCATTTTTGCAAATATGTGATGTCTTGATAAATCGAGCAGATATTTGAACTTTACACAGCTACATTCTCGCCTGAAAATATCTTAAAAGTTTATTTTGTGACCCAGAAAAAGTAATAAGTTTTTTAGCCGCGCTCCTCTGACAAACATAGCCGACAAATGCGATCCTCCTTTTCCCCAGACTACCCTTTCTGGGTCACAAAATAACCTTTCAAGATATTTTCAGGCGAGAATGTAGCTGTGTAATGCTCAAATATCTACTTAATTTATCAAAATATCACATATTTGCAAAAGTGCTTCCACGTTTTCGGAGAGCTCTGTTATCCACCCCCCACACCCACCCCACCCCTAACGGCTGCACCTCCCGAAGAATTTTGTCTGGGCTCTTTTCTCACTTATTTATTTCAAACAATCAACAGAAAATTTCACCGACATAGTTTTATGTAAGGTTTTTAAGGCTGTGGTGTTAATTTTTAAGTAACATGAGCCCAGCGGCAGCAGCAACGCTAGGCTAACACTAACTAGCTAGCAAGATTATAAACCTTGTGCTAAACTAAGAGAAGCCACAAAATCAGTTTGAATAAGAGTAAACATTTACTCACCAAGTCAGTAAAGATCCACAGCAATGACAACAATAATATCTCCAGGTTTGCTCAATATATTCCATAAAAAATGCTGGCGCCATGAACATGACTGATCCGGGAGGGAGGAGGACGGTAGTCACGTGGCATTTTCAAAACACATCTTTCATCCTTCCGCACTGAGAAGCAAAACTTCCAGCTTACTTAGGTTTTCTAAGTTAAGACAACTCAAATAAATGGAGTTTATCAGCGTTTTTGCATAAAAAGTACTGGTAACTTATTTAAATCGAGTTCTAATAACAAATTGATAAAAAATGAGTTCAGCCTATTTAATATTTTTAATTAAACACAATATTACATTTTACAGTGTAGGTGTGTATATAGGTGCACTATAGAACTTGAAGATTTCCAAGGAGGTTAATTTGTCATTTGCAATTTCTTTATTGTTAACTATTAGGGATGTTGTTTTTTGTTGTCTTCTTTTCTCAAGACTACAGAACTATGATGATTTTTTTTCACCATCCTCTATCCATTTAGCTCTAGATCTAATTAATCCTCCCCGAGCTTTCTGAATAATATAATTCATCTAGTTGAAGTTGAAGGTTTACTAGTTTTTGTTTGTCAGTATCAGTAGGGTAGGGAAATGTTTTATTAGACAGTAGATTTAACTGCCTAATGATATCAAGTTCATCTAATTCAAGATCTGGCATATTTTATATTGGCATGTATATATATATATTATTATATTCGTGAATTGGCATATTTTATATTTTAAGAACTCCCATTTCTTAATTGGTGTTGTTATTTCTTCAGAGTTAATAATTTCATGAACTAGCGCCTACAATTTTTAAAAGTAATTCTTACTTTTTACTAGACTGGAGTTAAATTTCCAATATTTGCTTGAATGCAAAGAGTTTTTAAAGTATGTTGCTCGATCGTGGGTCAAGAGTTGTGTGTTCGTCTTGAAATCAGAAGGTTGCCGGTTCAAGCCCGGCTCAGACAGTCTCGGTTGTTGTGTCCTTCAGCAAGACACTTCACCTACCGCCTACTGGTGATGGTCAGAGGGGCCGATGGCGTGATATGGCAGCCTTGCTGTGCGAATGTGAGAGTGAATGAATAGTGGAATTGTACAGCGCTTTGAGGGCCCCGAAAAGCACTATATAAATGCAATCCATTAATGAAGAGTTTTATTGTATTATATGTGAACCTCCCTTTAAAATTTTAGTATTAATTAAAATTTGTCTTTAACAATCTATGTTATCTGTTGACCCTTTAGGGCCGAGCGGAACGGCCACGCTTCGATCTGTCATGAACAAAAATTAAATTTTTGTTCATGACAGTGCAGATTTCTGACATTTAGTGTAATTTAAGCTGTAACAATGTGATTGATTTCTAACAAAAACAGTGTGAAACTTAAGTTAGACTTGTGTTTGTAAATGAACCGCCCCATGTTGTGTAGCTTTCTGGATTTTATACTTATTGGGCTACATATTTATTTATACAGGCTGTACAGTACATAAGATCAAAACTCACGTGTTATGTAACTAAAGTGTGTAATTATGTGGGCTACAGACAATAATTAAGTTATAGACTATATTTATATGAAAAGCGTGTGTACTTACTGCATTTGAATCATTTTAACCATACGTAACCACCTGCATATGTGTTTGGGGAAAAAAGGCTTCGATTTTGCCACCCCATTTGATTTCTTTGCCACCCTCATGCCACCCTAAGACAATTTCTCTAGATCCGCCCCTGGATATACTTTGACCATGCTACTATAAAAACACTGTGTCAACACAAATAAAAATGTAGCTAAAAATATTGCTGCAGGCAAAAAATTCACATGGACTGATCTCACAGAGGCTGAACTCTACTATTACATTGGCATAAAACTCTACATGGGGGTTCTAAAGCTGCCTAAAATGAGAGATTTCTGGCACGTAACTTCGATTTTTCATGTGCAATATCCCTCTGAGGTCATGACCAGAGACCAGTTCCTCACTATCACTTGGAATATTCATATGAGTGACCCTGCGAAACACACTCTCAATGACAGAAATAAAGGAACCACAGGGGACGTAGCCTGTGCAGGACTGCCTGCATAGACTACGTCAGGTGGATCAGAGAGTGGATCGGGTGGATCAGAGAGGGCCCTCTCATTTTTTATCAAGTGGATGGACACAAGGGACGTGAGTGTGTGCTCAGCTCTGCACAGTGCCTTCTCAGGGGACACTGTGAAAAGGATGTGCAAGGCTGAAGGACAACACAGAGCAGTTGAGGTGCCAGTGCCATCAGCTGTAAAGGACTACAACCGCTTTATGGGAGGAGTTGACCTGTCAGACCAGCTGATTGGCTCCTATTCTTCGTGGACAAAGAGCAGGAAGTGGTATGTGACAGTGCTGCACCACTTTGTACACATTTCTGTCACAAACAACTATTTGGTCAGCAAGGAGCTCTGTGGCAGACTGGAGCAGCAGCCAATGACGCACCAGGATTTCCAGGAGCAGTTGATTGCTGAACTCTGTGGGGTGTCCTCACAATCAGGAACGAAGAGCTACCAACACATCCTAGTTGCCATTGTTGAAGGGGCATCTGGTCAAAACAAAGCCACAAAGGGGCTCCGGAAGTACAGGCTGTGTGGGAAGTGCACAGCCTTCAAGTGTGAGGTGACATGCAAAGTGGCTCTGTGCGTCACTGTGGACAGGAACTGTCACAGGGCCTATCACACCTCCACTACTGCTGCTGAGGAATGATATTTGACTGTTTTTCTCTCTCTAAAAGTAATGTGACACTTAGAACTTTTACTGCACTATTGTAAACTACCTTTTTTTTTAATTATTGTCATGTTGCCAAATTGTGTAAAATATGAATTTATTTATTTTTGGTTATGCTCCACCAGGGCTACTGAACAACAATATTTGACTGTGCCTTTCTGTATATAAATTCCTGTAACACTTTTAGGTTTGATTGCAATATTATAAATAGTTCATTTTGATGTTGTATTTTTATTGTCATGTTGTTAAATTGTGCCTGATATGCATTTGATTGATTTTCGTTTTTTACTACTGGTCATAAAAATGATTGTATCTCAAAAATGAATTCATGAAAAAACTCCAAATACATTTTATGTAGTTTGAAAGGACTTTGTGCAACTTTTTTTCATTTACAATTTTGAGTAATGTAGCTTTGATATTTTTGTATCAAAAAAAATGTGAAAAACAAACGTTTTTCAATTTTGTTTGTGGTTAATTGCACTTTTTTTTTTTTTTTTTAGCAATTTCTATAGTTACTATGGATTTGTTACACACATATTATTAAAATTTGGGATATAAGGGTTGTATTGATGTATAGTAAGTTGAAACACTCCAAAAAAATGGCACTACAGTATGTAAAAATGTAAAGATAAGGTCTGGTGGGCTTGTTCTATGGTAGGTCTTAAAGGGTTAATGCCATTTTTAAAAAGACAAGTGTAACTACAAAAAGGAAAGTTGGGAGCGAGGTCCGCCACTTCCAGGACAAGTGGAAATTGTTGAATTTTTTCACTGAAATACAAAACAACTATGTCTGCCTAATTTGCCAAGAGACTGTGGCTGTTTTCAAGGAATTCAATATTAAGAGGTACTACCAAACGAAACTACGACAAGCTAACTGGGAAGGAATGTGATGATAATCTGAATCAACTGGAAGCTGTTTTAATGGCACAGCAGTGCTTTTTCACAACAGCCCGTGAGTCAAATGAAAATACCACAAAGGCAAGCTACGAGGTGTGAAGGCTGATTGCCAAGCACTGCAAACCTTTTTCTGAGTGTGAATTCATTAAAGACTTAGTGATGAAAATGGTGGAGAAAATTTGTCCTGAGAAGAAGCAAGAGTTTTCCAATGTTTGCCTGACTCCACTGTAGTGTGAAGACGTTTCATCTGATATTAAGAGACACAGCACGGGATGCACCTGACAGTTACAGATTCTTTCTTTAGAGTAGACAATGAAATGAACGTGAGTGGCACCTGCCATGCCAATTCTTGGCAAAAAAGGGACAATCAAACACAGTCTATTTAAGAGGCATGGAGAAATGATTTGCAAATGGATATCTCTGAGTGGTGAGTGGTATAAATCATGCTCCTTGGCCCAGAGTCAGATAATCAATGTACAATCTAAACTACTTCAATATAAATGCTTAACAAGACAGTATATTACCCCCTCAAAATTGCATCATTTTAACCCAAACATCCCAGACACCTGTATCAAATGTGGAGTGGATAGGGGATCTTTGTTTCATATGGGAGTGCCCACATGTGAAAGTCTTTCGGGAAAAGGTAAAAAAAATTGTTAAGCTAAATCATTGCTGAAGTGATTCCACTTGATCCCAAACTATGTAATTTAAATGTATACCCAAACAATTTTGTACCTGCTGCAAACATTAGAGCTCTGTTAACAATCGAACTTTTGGAAGCCAAGCGATGTATTGCTAAGTGCTGGAAAGATCAAAACAATATGTGGATTATCTCAGTGGACTGACGTCTATACTAACTCTGGAGAAAAGAACTTATGCATTAAGAAACAGTTTTGGGAGAACTGCAACATACACACTGTGGACTTGACGGCTGTTGATATGTTGATATGTCTGTCTGCCCCCCCCACACACACAATTGTACGGATTCATATGCTGCACAATGTTTTGTACTTTTGAATAACTTAATTGCTCATGTTATTTTCCTGCTCACATGCTTTGAATTTACATGTTAATATTTTCTTCATTTTATGTGTTCTTCAAATATCTTATCTTGGTAAAAATGTTTAATAATAAATAATTAATAATTAAAAATAAAATGTATTTGTGTGTGAAGAAATGAAAAAAAAAATCCTTCATTTGCACACAGATTCTCACGTCCCCAAATCTGGCCCTCTTTGCGAAAAGTTTGGACACCCCTACTTTAAGCGCACTGCTGACACAGTCTCCACAGACAAAAACTTGGTGCTGCGCACACACACACAAAAAACTCCAACCTGAATTGAAGTTAAAATGAATACATACCATTGAGTTTTTTTTTTCTGACACATGCACAGCGGGCCATCACTATTAGTCGTTAGTTTCTGGTTGATACCGTCTTAGTTTGTAGTTTGTCTTTTGTTTGTTTCTTTGTACCTGATTTTGAGTTTGGTAAATCAGAAATAAAGCTGCTACTTTAAGTTAAGTGACTCTGAGTCCTGCGTTGGAGTCCTACCCATGCCTGCCACACAGCCAGCCATCTACAGAAACATCTGATTTTGAGGTGGCATGAAGTATTCAAATCCATTTAAAGATAGAACGCATCATAGTAAAACTAGTCCTATGTAAATAAAATACTATTGAATAAAGTTATCTAAGAGGGTAACTTAGATCATTTCCAAAAAGTTGATTCTGTTCATCTGCACGTAGCGTTTTGTGGGAGAAACGTTTCGTCACTCATCCAAGTGACTTCCTCAGTCTCAGCTGACTGCAGGTTTCAATCTTATAAACAGTACATTTGCATAATGACTGGAACAAGCCCACTGAAGGAACAATGGGCTGGGAGGTCAGTTCCTTAATCATAATTATGCAAATTCTCATCACCATTGATCAAAGAACACTGATCAATGTCCATGAGTACCATTCACAGAGAGTTGGGGAATGGCTGCAATCACAGCATTGTAAGATGGTGACAGATGAACCCTTAGGGCCCCTCCTCGATTCAGAGATGGTCTTTCCTTATATAATATTGAGTGTTGAGTGATTAGATTGTCTGCATGTTTCTGTGTTTAATGCTCACAGTTTTGCTGAGGTGGAAATTCAGCCATTTGATTCATGTTACAGCAGCTCATGAGTGAATGAACGTGTTCAATAAAAGTACTTTTAGAAGTAAATTTTTCCAAACACTTACATTTACTTAAATTTACTTGCGTAGGGTCAGGGGTTGCCACTTCAACATCCAGTCAAGGGCTGTATCCCAATTCAGAGTCTTCAGCCTCAAAGGCTGCATTTTAAGGCCGATTACATCACAGCGACACAACGAAGGCTGTCCCAATTCAAAGGCTGCTCGAAATGCGGCCCTCAAATGCGTCCTTCATTTCCTTGAATTTTAAGGATGTGGCGGTGTAGACTTTGTGGCACAACATATCCCAGAATGCATAGCGCGGCGTTGGGTGTGGATAATTTTGCCGAAAAAAAAATGGCGGAAAAGGGGCCGCCGAAGAATAAACTGTCAAAAGTAAGTACTGAATATTATGTCACTTATTTATGTGCAAATGTTAAATAACGAAGAACATTAAATCATTACTGTTGGCCACATGTCGGCAAAGTTTTGTGACATTAGCAGGGCTCTAGACTAACTATTTGACATGGGCGCACCGGTACGCCTAACTTAAAAGATTTAGGCGTACCGGCACAAAAGTTAGGCGTACCGGCACAAAAGTTAGGCGCACTCAAATTTTTCAACCGCTTCGCTTAACACCGCAGTTTTACATGTGCACCTTCTTTGGGGGGAGGTCCATACAGACAATATTCATTTCTAAATTATTAACTAACAATGTTGTGCTTAAAGTGCTTTGTCAATATTGTAGAAAATGTTAAACTTAATCATCATCTTGGCCTCCTCTGACGACCTGTTTGCTGTTGCATGCTGCTGAAAGGCAGTGGGGAGAGGGGACACTTGGGCAGTGCATTTATTGCAGCATGAAGTGTGTTTTCTGGATACACTGCTGCTTTTTCAGCATTCAAAGATTGATGGCACTGTGTCAGAGCTGGCTATGAATTTCAGACTGATCAGTCCTTAACTTAACACAAAAGTTATCAATAGTTCTTTTCATCTTTTCTTATTACCCACAGCTACATCCACTTCTGTCGGGCCTAGGCTGCTCACTAGGGCTGGGTATCATCACTGATTTCTATAATCCATTCGATTCCAGTTCTCAAAGTCCTGATTCGATTCAGTTTAGCCTCAGACAGTCAGAAATATTATAATTCTGATCATTTATCAGTACTGACACTTGTGAGACTTCATCAGAATTGTGAACATCACAGCAGATGCCTTTGTGTAAAAGTAACTGAGAATAAAACACAGAAAAACATGAAGGAGATTTTCCTGGTCTGGCGTTTTATAGCAGATAACCTTAAAAATATTCTGCAATATTCTGCAATTTTGCATAATTTTAAGAAGTTTAAATTTCTTCAGTATTGAACAGCAGAAATTAGGCTTTCTTGTCGGACGTCATTTACATGAAAAAAGAAAAAGACAGCGCTGTAAACAACGGTAGACTGGTGGGTAATAAGCAAATGAATAATCCAGAAAACAGAGATTTGAGACGGGAAACTGTTCTTGAAGTACACACAGGGAGCTGTGTAGGAAGTGTAATTTTTATCGTGGTGGAAGCAAAACAGCAAAAGTCAGAGGGAATTCATGACGACATTGATCAAATGTGAAGCGCAGTTTGCTGCTTCTTTTTGGCTCGGCGAATTTTGGTTGGAGAGACAAAACCTGCAGCTCAGAATCAGCGCAAAAAACCGTAAACACAGCGCGGACCCGACGCATCAGAATCGCTAAGCTCCGACAGCGTGTCCGTCTGCGGGCCGTGCGGTGAGAAAGCCGAGAAAGACAAAGCTGATTCTGATGCGTCGGGTCGCTCTGTGTTTACGTCTTTGTGTGGAATCCGTTAATGAATTGATATCGCCTTATTAAAGCTACTCACCTCCCTCTTCTACCTGCACTTTCCACTGGACCACGGCCAATCAGAGAGGTCCCGCCCCTGACTGTCTCTGATTGGTTTAGTCCACGATAGGGGCATAATGTGTGTCTGCTGTTGACAACATGGAGAGTTGCAGAGATTTTTTTTTGTTACCCAAACAGGTGCGACCAAATGTTGGTAACATTTGGTCACACCAGTGCGACCAAATGTTTTTTTTAGTCGCACCACGGAAAAATTTGGTCGCATTTGCGACCATATTGGTCGCAGTCTAGAGCCCTGCATTAGTGACGTTTGTCCTAACTTGGTTTTAAAGCCTTTACTTTAAAATATACGCCGTTCAGTAGTTGACCTTAATCTTACAGAGAATGTGATGATTTCATGGATATTTAAAGTAAGCACTGAGAGAAATTTAGTAATGCCAACATATTAAAAGAACAATATTTATCTCTTATATATAATACATTTATATATACAGTGTCAAAGGAACCTGTCTTTGAGTGAAGATTTAAGGTGACAGGAAATATAACTTCTTCTTTGGCTCTAGGAGGAGGCGGATGCACTTTTTCTCCTCTCCCTTATCTTCCCTGCTTATGTCCTTGTCTAATCTCGTGTTTTTTTTGTATTTTCCCTGGAACACTCTCTCACAGTCTGTTCTCTAAAACCTAAAGGAGGAATTATGGATTGGATCAACTGGTCTCTGAATGCAATTGACACCCCTTTCTCAATGAGAAGTTTGGGCTTGGGTGAGCCTGACTGCTGAAGATATCTACCTATTCGGAACCATGGTAACATGGTTCTTGCTGATTGGAGCTGGCTTGGCCCTGACTTATCGAAGAATTAAGAAAGCGGAACCGGCTGTTCAAACCCCCACAAGGCTGCCCGCTGGAATTGGAACGATGGGAGAGGCGGGAGTTTCTCAAAATGGGCTCACTGAGTCAGGATAAGATCTTGGAGAGGCTACGGCTGCTGTGAATACTCAGAATAAGGTCTCTGACTGCAGACTGGATACATCTCGGAAGGGCTAGCCAGGAATAACATCTCTGGGCGCAAAATTGGATGACATCTCGGGGAGGCACACTGCCGTGAGTTCTCAAAAATTGTCTCCTTGAGCACAAGAAGTGACAACATCACAGAACGCAAGTATGGCGAAGCTCGCGGCTCTCCAACGGGAGATTGAGAGACCAGTGTTAGAACTGCTTTGGAATTCATATGAGCTGTTCACACTAAAGTAAAAAAATAACATCACTTATGCAGATACCCCTTTGGCGCCAGCTGCAAGGCCGGAGCTGAACAAAACACCCTGATAACGACTGTGTTTAGTCTGTTCCTTCCCATTCCAATGCAAGGCCACCTGGGTTGGCTGGAAGACTGTTTACTTAGCCTGGCAGGGTGAAGGACACTGTCTCAGCTGAACTCTGGACACGCACACACATACATATACTGATACTAATAAGCACTCCCCGACGCATCACCCTCTCTACCCCGGATCCAACGCCACCTCCAACGCTTACCTCCCCTCTGATGTGGACATCGGGTCAGTTGGAGGCGCAGTCGAAAGACTGCAGCGGTCCCAGATCAGATGTACACACTGGAACTCTTTCCCATGTTGCTTGTCTGTGTTTATTGTGCTATGGTGTGTTGATATCTGTGCATTCCTGTATTATCCTTTTGTGTTACATATTTTGATGTTTTTTTTCCTCACTACCTAGCCTGACCTGTCTCCCCAATGTGATGTTTGTGTATTGTATGTACGGTCGGCAAGGTCTGTCATCTCGGTTGTGGGCAAAAGACCTGCAACTGACAAATAAAGGCTATCTCATCATCTCATCTCATCATATAAATAAATTACGTAATAGCTAATACTGATTGAAATAATAACTTTAATATTGGCCATATTAAATTTACATTACCAAAGTGAGATGACTTTAGTCTCATGAACAACATCAGCTAATTGCTATTTACTAACTAATCCTAAAATGACTGTTCAGTACAGAAATGAAGCCCAACAATAATGTTTTAAAGTCCCGTGGTCTCAGCCTCACATACTTATCAAATCAAAGCTCATGAAGAAACAAATGAACAAAAGATTTCCTCCTTTATTTCTGTCAAATATGTATGAAATGTTTCCAACTGTTAGTGTCATAGTTGCTAGGCAACCTGGGCAGCGTGACGGAGGGTAGACTGTTCCATTTCACAAGCCTCGCACTTCCGGCCTTAGCGGTCTTTGAGTACGCGGTCCTTGTGGACCGTTAAGGCTGCGTACTTTAAGGCTGCAGACCCTGAATTGGGATACAGCCAATTTCTATACTAACAGGGATACATGGAAAAGTTTCAGGACACTGCCCCTCGAGGAATGGAGTTTGAGTTCACAATAACAGAATATTAGAATAGTAATAATGTTAATAATAATCATAATAGAACAATAGAAACAACAAACAATTAAGAGAATATAACACACTTGGAAATCTAAGTGTCCAAAATCACCACAAGGACCATGAAACTTCATCATCATCATCATCATCACCGGTTTGAGTCCTCACATCAGAGTAGACAGCTTGTGGATCAGCAGCATGTTTGTCTGGAACACAATACTCTGTGGTGAATATGATATACTCTATTTTAATATAATATGCTTCTTAGAATCAGCTAGGGCACTTTTGCTTGCTCTACGGTACATCCTAAAGACTTGAACGGTATTTAAAATGGAAAAAAAGAATGAAAATGAAAAATGTTGAACTGAGATAGACAGATTTATAACACATTGGATATACCTGAAATGCCTCCTCTTCTGAATATATATCTAATTAATTTTAGAGAATGTTTTACAAATGTGATCCTACTGTTACTCTTGAACATTTCATACTACATTGTGACATCTTCCACACTGATAAAACAAACTGATTCTGTGGAATAATATAGCTTTAAGTATCAAAAATGACCCAAATACGTTTTATTTTGAAAGGTTACAGAAAAATTTGACGCATCACTGACCAACATTTCTTAATTATATATTCAAACCCATCATGGCTACATGTCTGGACCATTATAGCCCCCCAACTGAGGTGGCCCAGTAAGTTAATCTATTTAGGGTCAGAAGGTCAGCACAGTAATAAGATTATATCTGTTCATATCAGGTGACTGGGAGCTATCATACCTTTAAGTTTCCAGCAGAGGAGCAGAACCAAACCCAGAACCAGAACCAGGAGAACCACAAAGGCCAGACCTGCTACAACTGGGACCAGGAGAGAGGAAGGAGGAGGAGGACAGTGAGGAGGTGGAGGATGGATGATTGTCGGAGGATCTGCAGGAGAGGTGATGAAGATGGTTCAGTCAGTTTATTATCAGGTCACAATGTTGCATAATTTTTTAAAAAGGAAGTGATGTCAGTTTTCTGACCTCTGACCCTCAGAGAGCTCTGAGGGGAGTCTCCACCCTCATCAGTAGAACATGAGTAGAGACCTTCATCAGCCTGCGTGATGTTAGTGATGATGTGCTCTGGTTTAGTTTTATTTTCAGCTTGACGCCCATTAATGTAGAAATAAGCTTTGACTGTGGCACCATTCCTCTGCCTGCAGAGCAGAATGACATCACTTCCTGTCCTCACAGGACGTGCAGGGATCTCCAGTATAACATTTTTTTCTGACAAGCAGAGACAAACAGAGTTAATGAGAGCAGAGTCACACAGAGACAGAGACACAGCTGGAACATCTCACCTTTAGTCTCTGATTGGACACTGAAGGAGACTCTGTCACTCCGCTGTCCAGAGGAGTCTTCACACCAGAAGGTTTCACTGGGAGCAGAAACATCCACAAAACACGAGGAACCAAACTTCATCCAGAACCCTGAACCAGCTGCTCCACAGTCCTCAGTGAGTCCTCTTCTGGTCCTCTTCACTGTCCATCCATCAGCTGTCTGTCCATCATCAACACAACTCAGAGACACTGAAGAAGATCCATTGAAGAACTGCTGAAGGTTTGGACTGACAGACAGAGACACTGGAGGACACACACACACACACACACACACACACACACACACACACACACACACACACACACAGAGTAAATGTATTTGTGTTCTTGTTGGAGTCTCACTGATTGTTTTCACTTCCATCAACTCACCTGCAGAAACAGTCAGTGCAGACAGCAGCAGCACACACACACCTGCAACAGGAGGACAGAGGTCACTAAAGGTCAGAGGCTCCTCCACCACCTTGTGTACCTGCACAGGTGAGTGAATGTGACCAAACAGACAGGCAGACATCTGTGACAGTCACACTGAGGGAACTGCAGACATTATAAAACAACATGAAAGTTAGTTATGAGGGAGGTGAGTGTGAGCAGAGACAGAACGGAAATGCTGTAGGTGATGTTAGACGCCAGAGTCTTGGAGGACAAAAGTGAAATGTAGCTCAGAATTAAACATGTTTTAACACTTAAATTACACCAAAACCAGCTCTGACCAGCTTCCCTGTTCCTGCAGAAGAAAAACATCCCCACAGCATGATGTTGCCACCACCATGTTTCACAGTGGGGATGGTACGTTCAGGGTGGTGAGCAGTGTTATTTTTCCACCACACGTAGCACTTTTCATGCAGGCCAAAAAGTTTTACTTTGGTCTGGTCTGACCAGAGCACCTTCTTCCACATGTTTGCTGTGTCCCTACATGGCTCCTGCAAACTGCAAATGGGACTTTTTATGTCCTTCGGTCAACATTATCTGTCTTCTTGCCACTCTTCCATATAAGCCAGATTTGTGGAGTACACACTTACAGTTGTCCTGTGGACAGATTCTCCCACCAGAGCTGTGGATTTCTGCAGCTCCTCCACAGTGACCGTGGGCCTCTTGGAGGCTTCTCTGACCAGAGCTCTTCTTGCTCAGTCTGTCAGTTTAGGTGGACGGTCATGTCTTGATAGGTTTACAGTTGTAGTAAACCTTTTTCATTTTTGGATGATGGATTGAACAGCGCTCCTTGAGATGTTCAAAGCTTGGGATATTATTTTATAACCTATCTCTGCTTTAAATGTATCTACAACTTTATCACTGACCTGCCTGGGGAGTTCCTTGGATTTCATGAAGCTGTTTGTACACTAATGTTCTGTAACAAACTACTGAGGCTGTCACAGAGCAGCTGTATTTATAATGAGACTAAATTACACACAGGTTAACTCTATTATCTACCGTAATTGTCGGGCTATAAGCTGCTACTTCTTGCACAAGCTTTGAACCCTGCGGCTTTTAGTCAGGTGCGGCTTTTCTATGGATTGTCCATGATTTTTGTGATATCGTAAGACGATTTGTTTTGTTTGTTCCGCTGTTGTACGGCACTACGTTGCTTGGCGGAAGGGCATGTGACCAGACACACAGTATCGGGGTTCAAGAGTGGTATGTTGGTCACATGTCCATCCGCCAGGCAACGTAGTGCCGTACGAAGTAGCGCGAAAAACAAACTTCAAAGTAGTGCTACGCGTTCAGTGGGAGGCGTGGATGACGAGCGGCGATAAACTTGCGAAAAGCAAGTTATGCTCAACTCCACCAGTGGATTCTGACAGCGTGGAAAAGTGTGAAAACATCCATGATCACCAACGGATTTCGAAGGGCTGGACTGCTGCATGATGGAGAGGAGGACACCGCCACGGCCCTTCTGAGGGTGTTCGACTCCGACACTGACAACGAGGATTTGTTTGGTTTTGAAAGTGACAATGAAGGAAAGAAGCGGAGAGTGGATGACGAAGCCATCCTGAGCCTGTTCGTATCTGACACTGGAGAAGAGGACTTTGGTGGTTTTAGTGCGCAGGAAGATGGTGGTGAATGACTGACTTTTCTTCTTGTTAAAGCCGTGTCACTGCACCTGAGCCTAAAAGGTAGGCTGAATCTATTTTTCTGGTGTGCTGTAGGTTATTGTTATGTACTACATTTGTTACTCATTTATGAAGCACAGTACATGTTTCGTACTTGTAATTACCGGTACTTGTACATATACCTAAAGAGTTGTGCAAATATGTACCCCTAATTAGTTTTTCAAAATATTAATAAAAGGGATGTGTCTCCAAACAGCCATCTCTTTCCTGACAATTCCCTTTGTGCATATTCTCTTACATATGACAAGTCAACATTGAAACACCTGTGGCTTTTAGTCAGGTGGGGCTAATGTATGGACAAAACAGGATTTTCCCCTGATTTTAGCTTGTGCTGCTAATATTCAGGTGCGCTTTGTAGTCCGGGAAATACGGTAATCAGAATCGTGTTTATTTTATTCATTACGTGACTTCTGAAGGCAAATGATTGCACTTGATATTATTTAGGAGTATCAGAGTACAGGGGGATGAATACTAATGCAAGCCACACTTTTCATATTATTTGCTTAAATTTTGAAAATCATGTTTAATTTTCGTACCACTTCACAATTATGTCTTATTTTCTGTTTGGCTATTAAAGAAAATCTAAATAAAAAACATTTAATTTTGTGGTTGTAAGGTGACAAAATGTGTAAAAGTTCAATGGGTACGAATACTTAAAGCATGTAGGTGCTAAATGATTCAGGTATTTTTTTATTATTATTTCATGAACCCCTTAAAAACATTCATTTGTAGATGAGGTCATTACCTTCAGTAGCAGCTAGTATAAAAAAGAAAAGTGGATTTTGTTAGAAGGTTTAATAAACATCTCAGTTCCAAAAAAATCTGAATTTTTTTGGTTATTTTTTGATGGGTATTACAGGGTTAAAGACATAAAGACCTGTATGATCTCTAACTTTCTGCTTCTTAATTCAGATAAAACTGAGGTTATTGTACTCGGCCCTGAAAATCTTAGAAATATGGTATCTAACCAGAGTCTTACTCTGGATGGCATTACCTTGGCCTCCAGTAATGCTGTGAGGAACCTTGGAGTCATTTTTGACCAGGACATGTCCTTCAACGCACATATTAAACAAATATGTAAGACTGCTTTCTTCCATTTGCGCAACATCTCTAAAATTAGAAATATCCTGTCTCAGAGTGATGCTGAAAAACTAGTTCATGCATTTATTACTTCCAGGCTGGACTACTGTAATTCACTATTATCAGGATGTCCTAAAAACTCACTGAAAAGCCTTCAGTTAATCCAAAATGCTGCAGCAAGAGTACTGACAGGTACTAGAAAGAGAGAGCAGATTTCTCCTGTTTTGGCTTCTTTGGCTTCCTGTTAAATTCAGAAGTGATTTCAAAATCCTGCTCCTCACATACAAGGTCTTAAATAATCAGGCCCCATCTTATCTTAATGACCTTGTAGTACCATATCACCCTATTAGAGCACTTCGCTCTCACTCTACAGGCCTACTTGCTGTTCCTAGAGTATTTAAAAGTAGAACGGCTCAATCCAGTTTAATGACAATTTAGATCAAATTTCATCTCCAGCTTTGTGAGTCAGGAAGAGCTTCCTGTTATTTCTTTGTTCAGTGCAGTGAATCTCTATTAAATGGATAATAAATGAAAGAGCGCAGCAGCTCTGAGTTTGACTCACCGAGGAGCAGAGAGACACATGGAGTCTTCATTATGTCTGGATGACGACTGAACATCAGTCTGTGAAGCACGGAGACGCCTTCAGCTTCATCACTTCCTCTTTAAGACATGCAGAGTCTCACTGGCTGAACTCAAGTCGCCACACTGAGGGGTTGGTGAGGGCGGGGCTTACTTTACTGAGCCACAGCCTTTAGTTTTCATTTACAAAGCTAAAAATCATCACGTTACTTTATCACCTGTCCCACCACCTGAAACAGGTGCTCATTACATTTCCATTCATCCATTTCCTCAACCTTTTAATCCAATTCAGAGTGGGCTGAAGCCTGTCACAGCTGTCATCTAATGAGAGATGGGTGCACCTAGAGAGGTTGGCAGCCCACCTTTACAAACTAAGCTTCACTCGTGTGTTTCTTTGCAGCTATCAGGCATAAATTGCCTTCACCAAAGTCTTTATATCACTAATTTACTGCGATGGCATTGGCTTGGGTTAAAGATCAAACACTATTTCCTTGCTAACAGTGAAGATAAATCCTCCAGCACTGAACTCTCAGTCAGACATCATAAAGTGTTTAGACACTTCTATTTATGATCAGCAGTATGAGCTCCATCCTAAGGTGTAGTTCTAGACTAATAACATACTTTGGTCTACTTATATTTCATATCCAGATAAATATTTTTTATGTCATTTATGACACATTTTTGTCTTCATCCATTAAAAGAGCAGCTGCTAAAAAGCCGTAACACCACAAACTCACCACCTGTAATTCAACTTTGTTTTGTGTTTTGACTATCAAAGACACAGAAAGACATCTAAAGCATGCAATAAGTGACCCTGCTTTGTGACTGAAATCACTATTTTATCTGAGTCTGAACTGAGTAAGAGGCTCAGTTTTGATTGTGACAAAATGATTTAAAGTGGTAAGAAGAAGAAAACAGGAACAAGGAAGCACCACAACAAAAATAGACAACAGTTACTGAGAAAGGAAACAACACAGAGCTGAGTGATGGTGTTAGATGGTGTTACTAACTGCGTTTGTTCACACTTCTACATTTGTTCTTTTTTTTTTTTTTGCCTGTCCTGTCTGGCACTGTCTAACAGTCAGAAATTTTGTTTGAAGGCCAAGAAAAATGCACAACATTTTGATTTTCCGAAGTTGACCCTTTTCTACACTGATCCACTTGATTGTTACAGTTTATTAGATTTTTATTAGGAATTTGTATTATTATTTATTTATATATTATTGTTATTTATTATTTTTTATTTTAAGTTACCACAATCAGAACAGACAAGACAAGCGGACGGAAGAAAGAAAGATGGAAACAATGCATGACAGGCCAACAAAGACAGTGTGTGTCTGTGAGTACCTGTGTGCACACCTGTGTGCGTGCGCACGCTTGTATTCAAAAGGTTTCTCCATATAACTGTTTAAGAGTTATATGGAAACATACTCTATATCCCCAGGTCCAGGTACCATCACCCTCAAAGGGGCAATCCACCCCCAGATCCAGGAGATGTTTCACTTTGCTCTGGGGTGAAGAGAAGCAGACCTCCCAGGGTCCTGCAGCAGCAGGGAGGCCCAGCATCTTTGTACGTGCTATGGAGTTTTTATGTGTTTTGGAGTTTTTACGTGTTTTGGAGTTTTTACGTGTTTTGGAGTTTTTACGTGTTTTGGAGTTTTTACGTGTTTTGGAGTTTGTATGTGCTTTGTCTCTAGGGGGCATTTATTTATTCACTCCACATAAAATGTAATAACTAAATCATATAATACAAAAACCAACTATTTACATTTCAGCTTTTAACTATTTAAATTTTCAGCTTTTTCCTTTTAAACAAATTTAAAGTGAAACAACACAAAACACTGCAAACCACAGCACAATTAAATATAAATTAAAATATGAAAACAAAAAGAAGATGCAAATTCTCTGTCATATGGATCTGCATGAATAAACTTTCTGCATCCTTTATCATCTGCAACTGAAAATAGTTGTGGATGATTACTATACCTTTCTAATGTGACGTTATTGTCCCTACCCCCTAACCCTAACTTTAAAAGTAGACCTATTTAGTCCAAATATTTGGTGGTGCAAACGCTGTGGTGTCAGCTTTTTATGACCATACAGTATAAGCAGACCATATGTTCAAGTGCATAGATTAAAAGGTGGTCTAAAGTGTCATTTTTGTGATAACTACTTAAATTACAGAATTTTAATTTTTCACATTTTGAATTGACAAGAGTGATACAGACCTATGAGGCAGGTACTACATCACATTCACTTTACCAGATGGACAGCATGACTGGCTAACGGGCGTATCAGGTGCGTGTTCCACTTTCTTTTAATTTAATCCAGATCCCTTTGAAGCACAGCCATGAATATAAAGCGCACCAAGCACATGTGTTTATAACTACCATTAAAGAGGTGTGTTTCCATCTCACTCAAAAGGTCCGTTCAAAGACATAAAAACATACCGTTAGTTCACAAAGCACCAGCCTTCAAAGCCTTGCTGTTTCTTAAGTTTATGAAATAGTTTCTTGAGTTTATGTAAAGTGCGTGCATTTTGGATACTTTAGTTACGTTATATTTTCTTAGACTACAAATGACCATTTAATAGCACCTTTTGCATATTAAAGTGTTTCTTTTTGCCTGAGACTTTTATTCATCTTACTTTCTTCCTTGACTATTACAGTTTATTTTTTCTAGCTTATGCTGGCTACACATTGAAGCTATAAAGGAAAGGTGGTGTGATACACAGCAAGGCTTCTGCATCACTGACTATATTTTACAGCCACAGTTTTATCTGGTTAATATAGTGGTTCCTGGCAACAATTTAAAACCTACCGCTGTTTTCTGAAGTACGACTAGCTTGCAATTCTTTGGTTTGTTGTTGAAGATCCATACATATGACTGGCAGTTCCTGCAAAAAAATCCTGATGAGATGACCATAAGGCACAATGCATTCCTGCCATCATCCCATTTTCAGTGCCGCAGTCTGGTAGCACTGGTACGACTCCAAACTCTGAAGCACACTGAACGTAGTGTTGAGCTATGACTTCTGGGTTGCTGTTAGTTGCTCTGCAAACCAACCATAATACCTTCCGCGAATTGCCATCAATACAACCACTGACAGCCAAACCATATGGCTTTAATTTGTCATATCCATCAACATGCCAAGTGTGGTTTGGTCCAGGTGAATCGTAAACTCTTCGTACATTGAGCGTTTTTTGACTCCAGATGGGTCGAGCTCTGCCATCATCACCATGACATCATGCTTTTTCACAGAAAGAGGGTGTTTCTGACGCAGCGTCTGCCACATTGAACGCTATCCATAATGTTCACGAGGTCCCTTCAGCTCTTCTATTATTGCAGCACGAATCAAGGCCTGAAGTGAGTAATGTTTTTTGTGGGACACTGATAAACTTTTTAATCTATATTTAGTGTGGTCAGACTAATCTTCTGTTTGGGAGTAACCGTCTCTGAAATATTTCTGAATGAGGTCTTCGTTTGAATTCTTTTCTTGAATTGATCCTGATAAACAAAAAAGAAATAAGATGGGAAATGTTACAATAGATCATCAGACAAGAAATGTGCAGTTTTAAATAACAATGACATTTTAAAGCCAATGTATTTTCTCATTATTAAACTAAATTAATATGCTGCTTCTTTGGGCCTCAGTAAATTCAAGAAAAATAACATCTACAACTATAATCCTAACCTGGACAACTAAGAATCTTCACAGATATATACATTACTAGTTTAAATGATTGGAAAATAACATGTATGCAATTTATATAACATAAAATAATATAGTAAATTAGGACTGCATTCAACTGTAAATAAACTGTAAACAGCCAAATGGCAGCTTATAGACTGGTTGAGACAGCCTTTATTTTAACATTATTTGTGAAATACATAATGCTGTCGACAAACGCCAAAAACTCAATATTTTTGCCACATGAACCGCAGAACTTGATAACTTCTCCTACATTATGGCCACAGTATGAACAAAACATTTTTCCATGAAAAAAACAGCTTTTTTGTTTTACAATGGACTGTTAAAACGGGAAAGAGCGGCCCTAAGCTTAGGTGTATATACACAGACGGATTTCCAACACCTGTACTAAACAGCTACGTTGCTAGCATTAACTGAACTTCCAAAACAGAGCTACCTAGACCACTTAATTACACAATTGAAAGCATATGTGTATTGTTTGTGGATTTATACACAAACACTCATATATATTCAAATAATTTTAAAGAAATGTTCATTTACCTGTTACTACCACACACCAAATCCAGTCGTTGATACTTCTTGGCTTGTGTAGCCACTAGGTAACAAAAGCTCAACACTGCCCCTAGCATCCTGGAGCACTTCCGTTGTGTTTTGGAATTTGTACATGCTTTGGAATTTGTACATGCTTTGGAATTTGTACATGCTTTGGAGTTTGTATGTGTTTTGGAGTTTGTACGGGTATTAGGCGCCACCGTACTCTTCCCCTCTGTTTTTCTTTCTTTCTCTCCCTTCCTTTCTTTCTTTCTCCCTTTCATATCCTCCAGTCATGTCTGCAATAACTTAAAATAAAGTAAAGTAAATAACTAAATAATAATAACGAATGTCAATCAAATGGACCAATATGGCAAGGCCGTGATGTTCCACTTGGTAAAGTAGATCCATTGGGCGTCTTTCTTGGACTTCAGACAATAATTCTGATGGCAAAAGAACGAAACGGGACAGGCAAAAAGAAAGAAAGAAAAGAAACACTTAGTGAAACCCGGCTCATAACCTGTGTGATTTTTAACACACTCCAGCCTGACATTAGCTGGCATGCTGTTTGCTTATAACCAATTGGCCACATGTGTGATCTGCTGAGAGTAGGTAATCGTGACAATATCAGAATAAAAGAGCAGCTTTATGGACGTGTTCATGTGTTGGAGACCTAACTTCAGTTCAGGCAAGGAAGAAGAGGATAATGTTTTACCAAGATGCTGGTGAGCTTGTCTCTTTCCTTCACTTTTTTGTTTCTTTGGAGTAAGAGACCCCATCTCGTTCTGGTCTTTTACACCTCTTCTTCTACACCTCTTCCCTTATCCTCTGCTTTGGCATGTTACGTATGTGGGCAGTCTCCATCCACAAATGTAAAACACAAGTGTATACTTATGAATATATTATTTATTTTCCTATTAAATAAACACACACACACAAAAGAACAACTGAGTGCGCCTGTAATTTGTGTGGGAGATCCCAAAGCCTCCAACGGTCAGACTGAACTTTAAGAACAACCCTCCTGCTGATGGAGAGAACAGTTAGAATGTTTCCCTGAGTCTGTCCACGCTGAGAAACACCAGCTGACCTCTGATGTTAGACAGAAGCACAGGAGCAGAGGAGAAATCCTCACTTTGTTTATGGTGTTTACACTGTATGTTTGTGAAGCTCTGTGAAATATTCACTACAGATCTGTGATAAGCTTTTATTTTTAAGTGAAAGAGCATGTTTAAGTTTAGCTCTCTGTGGCTCAAACTGCTCAGTGTTTCTTCTTTCTTAAAGCCCCCTTACACACTTAGACTGGTCCTACTTACATTTCAGTATTCTGCAAACATTAAAGGTGTCATGTTTGCTTCTGCAATGAGTTGCTGTGTGAATCAAGCAGGACTGGACCCAAATGCAAACTCACAGATGCAAAAATAAACTCAAAACTCAGCTTTGTTGCTGAATAGGGAAAAAACTACAAAACTAAACCTGTGAACACTGGAAAGTAAGACAAGAAATGGAGCACACAGGCAGGTATGAGGGAGATACCTGGACAGAGGGCTTACACAAGGAATAACAAGGGTAGAGAAACAGGAGAGAAACATGAGACAAGGTACCCTCTGTCACGGTTCTGGGTCTGTGACCCAGTGAGTTGAATTGTTTATTATTTATTTGCCACATTATTGCTGTCTGTGTTTTGGTTTTGTATTTCTAGGTCCCAGGCTTTGTTCCCTTTGCCCCTTGTTATGGGTTCGAAATTGAGGACGAGAGTAAAACAATGATGGTCCAGAAGAGGTCGTTCAAACAATTGATTTTAATGAATGCACGCAGCGTGGAGAGGTGTAAACTGCAAAACATCAGTTGTACATCTCTACCCAAAATACACTCTAGATTACTTTTATAACATCAGGGTATTGTAACGCCCCCTCTTGCGTTTACAAGCACATAATTTGCATGTACAGAACATTCATGTATTTTAAGAGATAACTGCAGACACAGAAGTTCCCCATCCATCCAAATATGGTGAAGATCACAGGCCTTTGAGGTCCCCATGGACTGGACATCCTTTCGTCACCTGTAACTAAGCAAACTCAAATACCACAAGAAGCTGAATACCTTCAGGCCTTTGCTCAGCTACTATTTTACTGTAACAATATACTCAGGCTCTGAGTTATGATATATATATATTAACTCAATCATTTTAAAGTAGTTATAACTGCACCTGTAATAAACATGTTAATATTTGATTATGATAACCCCTATAATATAACTTATAACATAATGCCAGCAGCTTCAATAAACACTTTGATGAAATGATAATTAATGTAATGTTAAGGATGATGGTTAGATACAGTTCAGCAGTGACCTAATTTCTTTAAATATTACAATTCCCTCTCTTGATGTCTCTCCAGAGACATCACCACACCATTTCCTTGGGTCACTCCTCGACCCACTCTGTCACCTCTACATCCATTAATGGCATCATGGGCCCCAAAACCACCATTCCCAGGTCCACTTCCTTCGCTCTGACCCTCTCTAGCCGTCCTCTGACTCAGCAAATCAGAAAACCACCTCATATCCTCTAGGTGGTCCAGTAATAAAACACCAGCTCCCACTTGAAAACACTTCATGCTTAAGTGGTCTCTGCTCCTTTCCTGGGTCCCTCTCTAGTGGAAATCTTCTCCTGTAAGGGATAAAAACAAACAGCCTTTCTCTGCTACACCTCACTAACCTACTTTGTTCATCTAATGTTCCTTTAATTATTCAAAGTTGGTTGACAATATCATGTTCTGGGCTCTATCCATTATATTAACTTTACCTAATCTCAATACTCTTTATGTGTGTGAGCAACACTTTTAGTTCTATTAAGAACACCCCGGGTAAAATATACACCATCCCTATGTCAGCCTAAATGTCCGCTAGAAAACACACTTCAAAATTTTCTATCATCATTTACGCCTCTTTTTGCTTCAAGCATATACATAACATGCAAAAGTTACTGTTCATACCAGTTAGACAAGTTTCTATTATCTACAACATTTTGTTTCACCCGGCTCACCCTCACACATTTCCTGTTCACTTATTGCATATTTATCTTTAACACCTTTTACCTCAGCAGTTGCTAAGCAGAAACAAAGCACCATGTATTCCACCTTTACCCTACAAAATAAATCTATGTCATGTTTGTGTCTGTAAGCATGTTTTGCATTCATTCATTACACTCCACGCCATTCCTGCAAGTTAGGAGCTGTAGATTTAAAAGCTACATAAAGTCCAGGCCTTCGGCCTGGCCTATATTTAAATCATGTGTGTTTGTAAGCGTGCATGCAATTAACCTGCTATGTTCTCATCTTCCCTCAACATGTATCACCTGGACACTCTCACCCGTGAAGCTTAAAACCCTTTGGACGGAACATCAACTCTAAACAAGCACAGTTATGCTTTGTGTATGAAATAAACTCAACCTGTAAATAGAGACATCACTGTTATCACAAACATATTCAATATTATTAAAATTATACTGTACAACCTATTATTAATGCAGTCATCATAACGCACATTATATCATAGCAATAAAAGAATCTCTAAATCCCCAATCCCAACAGGTCCTGCTTTTAAATCTTCCCTGACTTTCCCTTCAAGTTCTGCTTTCTTAGTACAATAATTAGGTCCTCCTAATCCCATTAAATCTGCCATATTGATTTCTTCATGAGTAAGTGTCAGATTTCGAGCATCTAAAACTTTACTCAGTCTCTGTTGTGCTAATGATGTCATAGTGAACGCCTGCAAGTTCACATAAGCCACCACACTATGTGTAGTCAGAACTTTTAGTGAGTGTTCTCTCCCTACATGTGCTGTTTCCTATATTATTTTGGCCACCCCTGCTGCATGCTGTGCACATTTAGGGCGCCTTGCTTCTGTTGGACTCAACCTTATGTTAACCTACATAAGTACCTGTCTTAAAAGCGACCTCTGCACAGCTCAGACGCCAGTTGCAATATCTCTCTAACATTAGAATCATCAGCTGTGACTTATATAGTGTTATTTCGGTACTTTATACTTCACACATTTTGAATGTTGTTTATATGGGGAGTTCCTCTTTTTGTGTCTATATTTATTAATATGCCTTGTGCACTAAAACTTCCTGTTTTTCAGTCTGGCTGAGCACTTGTTTGTGAGTAAAAGGTGGCCTTGCTCTACAAGCCAGCCTTCATTATTAAAGTACATAAAACAAGATAATAAGGAGATTCATATTAAAAATATAGCTTTTATTCCTAACACCAGTCCCCGTTTTTTCATTTCTCCCCTGAGAAATGAACTAATTCCTAGTTTATGACATTTAAGTTTACTTCAATACATTCCCATTTAATTTTATTTATATAGCGCCAAATCACAACAAAAATTGCCTCAAGGTGCTTCATATATACAGAAAAAAACCCAACAATCTTGTGACCCCCTATTGAGCGAGCACTTTGGGAACAGTGTGAAGGAAAAACTCCCTTTTAACAGGAAGAAACCTCCAGCAGAACCATGCTCAGGTACGGGCAGCCATCTGCTGCAACCGCTTGGCGTCAGCTAACAGAGACTTTTGAAGAGAAATACTTAATATTTAATAATCCACATTTCACTATTTTATTCTTTGGTTCAAATTTTTATTCTGTATTGTTCTTTATTTGTTATTATTTATGTTTAGATTGTTTATTGCTAGTCTTGGTTTGTTGTTTTCTGTTTGGGAGCTGACATAGTCTCTATGGATAAGCGTCTTTTGGTGGAGTAGCATCAGGAGAGAAGCCCCAGAGAGGCATCTTCCATGTTAAACACTAGAATATAACAAAAGAGATCTCCTCAACGTGTTCTATATTTTTAATGTTTCCTTATTATTTTGTCATAAAATAAATCAACCAAATAACTTAAGCTGTGCGACAGCACCGTGCGTTTACGCCGGGCTGTGAACTGCCCTGAAGCTACACCCCCTTTTACCCCATTTAATTTCTCAATCTTACTTTAAACTATTCCTGACCTTCTCCTTCTCTCATCTGATCATCTCAAGTACGTCCTGTACCAAATTTGCTTCCTCTTTTCAAGTCCCACATTTAATTACAAGCTCTAATACACTCAGAGCTGAGGTTCCCCTTTCCTAAGTCTGTATGTTTTACAAGAGAGCAAGTCGGTAAACAAGTTTATCATCACAAAGGTTATTAGGTAAAGGTCACGTAGACATTTGCCTAGTAACCCTAAAAGAGCACATTTCATGTAGCTAATCGCATATATTAAGACCCCCCTTTTTGTGACACATCTCATGTGTTACAAACTCAAAATCCTTCACTCAGGTTAGGGAATTAAAAGAAAAGGTTAATCATATCATATTAGGTATAGTTGCTCCGGGCCTTCAAACCTGTGTTTAAGGAATGAAATCAAATTAATCACCATGTCAAATCTTTTCTTGGCTCCATCCACAGCCTGCATCCTTGAAACGTCCTAGAAACAAAAAACCTGTGTTAACCAGAACTTCACATTTCATACTCAGTTTCTCCCACTTATGATCCAACCTGTGTTATAAAACAAAACTTAAAACAGAACAGTTATCAGTCATGTGTCCAACCTTAGTCCAGTCTTTTGTCAGTGTCCAGTCGGTCCAACCTATGGTCTGCCTGGTCCGTCCATTCACCCACACATTCACTCACACGCATTAACATCGGGTATTGGTAGACTTCCGCACGAATAATCAGATTTTCCACTTTCAGCAAACTCAGTGTATTTATATAATCATTTATTTTCTTTTTACTCGTTTCTAGGAAAATAGTTCTTTATACTTTTGGACTGGATTGGCTCGCTGCAATCCTCTTAGACAGGGACCCACAATCTGACCCATTGTAATTCGGAAAAGGTCACCTTACTTTTTGTTTTCCTGAGACTATTGTCGGCGCCGTTATTCATTGTTGTCTTTTGCAGGCCTGCTTAGAACAAAAATGAGAAAAAAGAGAGCTGAGTATTAGCTCATCAAAGTACAAACAAAATCACCTGACAGGTTTTTTCTTTATAAGTGCACTGTTACAAAACCCCTTAAACATGTCCATGTTTATTAAAACTCCCTCTTTAAAAATAAAACAACAACCTCAAAAATCTTCAACAATCTTAAATTTCAGCCATAGAACACACCCAAAACGTAAAAAGCTACACCGTTTCGTACACAATATCCCCCTTTAAGCACTTCACCAAACTCACATTCAACCAAACATATAAGCACGTTCTCACAATGTGTCAACACTAATTTATAAATCTCTTAATCAAATTTTCACCTCGTAACAGTCTACTTTGCTTCCTTTCCTCAAGGCCTCAATCACACACACACAGCAAGCTCCTCTGTCATCACTCACATTAGCTCTCCAACTAATTTTCATACTCAGTCACAAGATAAATGCATGTTTAAACCTTATCACATTATTCAATTATTTTCATTTTCTTTCTATACTAATCACTTGCTTTTATCAATCGGTGCAACAGCGCTCCTAAGTCACCCTTCTTAAACTACTTTAATCACTTCTCTTTTGTTTTTTTTTGTTTTTTCCATAACTCACTCCCTTGTCATACAGCTTCGTTTGAGTTATTCCACAACTCTATTTTATCCAAGTGTGTTTTAAGTGTATTTTCTTCAACATTCACACTAGTTTAACACTCATGAAATTAGCAAGCTCATTTAATTACATATGTTTGTGTTCTTAGCCAGGTTTTAATCACTATCTATGCATTACTCTTCATGAGCTTATCTCTGTAAGGTTAGTGCATTTTCTGTTTGTATGTGTGATTTTTATAAATGTTTATTCGTGATCTTTGTGATCTCGTAAATGTTTCTTTTGCAGTGTTTCAGACTCCTTTTGACAGGGTGTGTTTTCTCTCTCTGGCTCATCACTGGTCATTGTTAGTGGCATTTCCCCTTCGCCTGTACCCAGCCGCTTTACCCATTGAAGTCCCGTCTCCTCCAGTGACTCCAAGGTCACTCCGGGACTTAGGTTCAAGCAATCGTGACTGCGCCTTGCCTTAGGTCGTCCCAGGGTTTCGAGGTGGGATCTTACCCGTCATGGGCTGTCCAGCCTTCCATGCTCGCCTGATACGGGGGCCAACTGGGCAAGGGTGTTATCAGGTCTGGGGGACACACTGGTTCTGGAAATTAAAGGAGTGTAAACTGCTTTCTTTATTTCATGTGTGTATTAAACTTTCCAACAATAATTTCACCTGTAACAGTTTGTGTACGTGCGTTTTCACTTCATTAATGTAATTGTTAGTTCATGTATTTATTTCTCTCGGTCTGTCTCTTTTCTAAAACCTGTAATTAATATAATTTTATTACTTTATTACTTTTCTTAAAACATGCATTCGCTTAATCTTCTTAGAATTTAAGGTCTGTCTATTTCTCTGGGTGCTCCCCTGACATCATCAGTCACACACACACCTTCTTCTCACACACACAGCAGCACAGTATTTCCTGTTTCTCTTTCCTGTTTCTACAAATTAATCAAACCCTTGTTTTTTCATATTTACAGTCTACAAACCCTCTTTAGTTTTACTAAGTCTTGGTCTAAAAACAATACACCCTTATTTCATGCACACCCTTTTAAATATTCCAAGTTTTTTGCATTTGTCAGTTTTTGTGACATCATTCACCCAATACTCTCATAATCGTCTCATAGACACTGCCTTTTCTCTCAACCTCCCACTTTTCACTCATTCTACTATAAACCTCCCTAGTGTTATTATTACTTATTTACTATTTGGTACAAATCACACAGAGTCACTCAAATCAACTACTGACAGCATTCACACAGTTAAAATCACTCAAAATACGCTTTCCTAATGGTATTTTACAGGCATTGTTTTCAAACTCAGAAAGAGCAAATCAAATAATAACAATTTAAACCTCTAATCCTTCTCACAGCACACGCATAACTGGAAAAATAAAACACCACAGCCTTTATTTCTGAAGAGAGGTTACTACTGAAAGTAATATGTTAGTCTTAAGTATATACAATGCACTCCATATATATATATATATATATATAACTCAAAACTCAGTCAATTACTATACATCCACTACAGCACTCAAAACTTTATTTATAACCCTCTAATAAACATAAATGGCGTCTTAAACACACGCATTCAACAATGTTTGCAGCAGTGCTTGTGAAACCAACTGTGGTTTAAGCAGTTCACAGCTTCTTAATTTGCATTTTATTGCTTTCTAGGACATTCTAGTCTCTAATTCCTCTGTTTTCATGTTACAGCGTCTGTCACCAGCTCACTAGCTGTATTCAGACCTCCCGTTTGACACACACAACCACACACTCCCCCTAAAAACCCACAAAAACTATCCCTAAAAACACACACAAGAACCCTTAAAAAACTTCATTCATTTATTTATTATTATTTTAAACCCTTAAGATGTTGTGCTGTGTTTCCTCTGTGCCAGCTGCAACCTATATTAACATAAAGCCAAACTGTAAACAAGTCTGTCAAATCTAACTATTTATATATTATCTGACTAACCGAAAAACCACTTACAATCTTCTAAAGTCCTCCTTAACCCAACAAACATCAAACGACTTACACCTATATGTATCACTCAAAGTCAACCACAGTACCTGATAAACACCAAATGTAACTGTGTATATTATCTCAAACTGAAACAAAACCCATCTAAAAATCCTAAAACATCTTAGTTTGATTAAATTATCTCAAATTCAATTTCAGTTCTCAGAACCCAAATAACGGTCCTAAGTATCAACAGTTTATGTATCCTATCTCAAAACCCCGCAAAAGTCATACAGTCATGGCAAGAAATAAAACTTTACTTACAATATTGTCATAAACAAAACCAGCGTCTTAAATACAGCCATCAGCAATGTCTAGCAGTCTCTATAAACTTCCTCATCCTCTATGCACCTCTCAGCTTCCTTATTTGCATTTTCACAGACACACTCTCAAAATAACCAGCCTGCTGCAGCGCCCGTGGCAGACACACCATATATACAAAAATACAAAGTATAACAACAAATTATAACACAGAGACGTCTTATAAAATATACAAATATGTACAAGGCCTTAAAGCGAACAACCTACCGAATTTAGAAAAATTTAACCTTAACGGTCCAACCGATAAACTCCCTGAGTTTTTTGTAATCAATTATAACCAGTCTCGGCCCCGGGCCGTGGTCAGATAACTAGTAATCTAAGACAATTTAAAAGCGGCAACCAACTATACTTCCCTGAAGTTATAATTGTACGTTACACGCCCGAAACCCGGTTTCTATCGACCAAAAAAGTGCAAAATACCGTCCCGGACGGTAAAGTGGTCCAACCACTGGCTATTTAGGAGCGTCGTTGTTCTCCACACTTGCCAAGTGAACTATCCCTCCCAGAGGAAAATGCCGAGCGTCCCCGGCAAGTTGGAAGCGTCACCTTCCGACAAATGCACTTCTTAGAACATTCCCAATGTTCCGTTCTACAGAAATTTACTTATATTTTTAAAGACATCTTATTAAACCACCTCAACCGACTTTCTTCATGTCCCAGCCCAGCTGTATATTCAATCCTGACTGTATTACCATACACAGTTTTCAAATTACCTATGTCCTAAATTCAGTAGTCCAACTACTGTAACTTTTCCTGTTTCCGTTACTTTTTACTTATTCATATTCAGTAGTCCAACTACTTTAACTTGTCCTTTACCTATTTCCGTTACTTTTACCTATTCCTATTTAGTAGTCCAACTACTTAAATCCTTGTAGCAGTCCAACTGCTTTTCCTTTAATCAGTACTGTCACTTAACCTTACATTATCATTACTTCAACTTCAATTCTCATGAGATTTTCACCAAAATCAAAACAGACCTTTACCAGTAATTTTCAGTGAGTAGACTTTCAATTTTGTAATCGTCAATCTGGCACAGTTTGGAAATAATTCAACAGGTAGTGCCTTACCTTTAGATAAGCCGGCTTATGTCAACTCACTTCGACCACTGACTCGTGTCTGCCTGTTTGAGCACCTTGGACCCTCTCAGTCTCAACCTCCAACTCTCTCCCTCTCTCAACCCTCGGCCAATGCACCAAATGTTATGGGTTCGAAATTGAGGACGAGAGTAAAACAATGATGGTCCAGAAGAGGTCGTTCAAACAATTGATTTTAATGAATGCACGCAGCGTGGAGAGGTGTAAACTGCAAAACATCAGTTGTACATCTCTACCCAAAATACATTCTAGATTACTTTTATAACATCAGGGTATTGTAACGCCCCCTCTTGCGTTTACAAGCACATAATTTGCATGTACAGAACATTCATGTATTTTAAGAGATAACTGCAGACACAGAAGTTCCCCATCCATCCAAATATGGTGAAGATCACAGGCCTTTGAGGTCCCCATGGACTGGACATCCTTTCGTCACCTGTAACTAAGCAAACTCAAATACCACAAGAAGCTGAATACCTTCAGGCCTTTGCTCAGCTACTATTTTACTGTAACAATATACTCAGGCTCTGAGTTATGATATATATATATTAACTCAATCATTTTAAAGTAGTTATAACTGCACCTGTAATAAACATGTTAATATTTGATTATGATAACCCCTATAATATAACTTATAACATAATGCCAGCAGCTTCAATAAACACTTTGATGAAATGATAATTAATGTAATGTTAAGGATGATGGTTAGATACAGTTCAGCAGTGACCTAATTTCTTTAAATATTACACCCTCATGTTACTCTGTGCTCCCTCTGTTCTGTGTCTATCCCTGCCTGTGTGTTCCCTCTGTTCCAGTGTAGTCAGGTCTCTGTGTAAAGCCCGTGTCTCTGAGTCTGTGTCTTTGCATGTGTGTTGAGTTTCCTGTTTTATTGTGAAGGTCCGTGTCCTTTGTTAGTGCGTCTGGTTTTGCTTCCCCTTGTCTCTTCAGCTCTGATTTCACTTGTATTTAAGCCCTGTGTTTCCTTCTGCTTGTTGCTGGTTCGTCTGTGTCGCCTCCCTGAGTCACCCTGTCTTTACTCCATGTTTCTTCCTGCGTTCCTCCATGAGACTTCCAGTGTTTTTCCCTGCATGTCTTCCTGTGAGTTTAGGTTTCAGTTTCATTTGTTACATTTTTCCCAGTTTAGGTTATTGCTTGGTTTCTGTTCTCGCCACCTCCTTGTCTCCTTTTATTTCACATCGTTTCAATAAAAGCTCACTCATTGCATCAAAGTCAGTGCCTGCATTTAGGGTCCTCTATCACAACCCCATATGGCTTGCCTCGTCAGCCAGTGAAACCTTCAAAGTAAGACAGGAAGTGACATTCGCAGTAAGAAGAAGAAAAAGACACCAAAGCTTGACAACAGGACATGCAGACATGAACACATATGACTGACATAAGACTGGGGAGACAAGACGGAACACAAGGAGAGAAACACAGGAAGAGGTAAGGGAGACGAAACAGAGACACCTCTAAGCGGGCGAGGGAGGAATAAATGGAAAGGGAGAGTGACGAGAGAGGATGAGGGGGAGACATGACAGGTTGCGGAGACATGGAATTAAACACAAGGAGGAGAACAAGGAAACAAAAAAGGGAACAGGATAAGGTACAGACACAAACACACAGAGAGGGACACAGTGGACAGACACACAAGGGGAACCTAAATGAAGAAGGAACTGACACATAGAATAAATGCAAGACTACTAAGTGAACCTTAACAGACATCAAAATACAAGAAAACTCAAAATGCTGGTCAAATGACCCAGAACCATGACAACTTCATCTAATATTTCTATGCTGTGTCTCACTTTGTGTCTTCCTGTTTGTGTTGTAGCTGAGACTTGAGTCTCCAGGGCCCGCTGACCTTCAGTTTTATTAATAAATACTTTGTTAGGTATGAAAAAAATACTACAGTATAAATACTGAACGATTAACTGAATTAACCATGAATTACAATATGAAAGTTGTATTTATAAAACCTTTATTAACACAGCCAGGACAAAAGTGATCTGGATTACATTATACAAGGAAGGAAATGTACCAAAACATTTATCCAGATTATACTTTTGAACAAACAGGCCCAGAGGACATGGAAGGATAAAGATGAACACGTGGAGAGAAGCTGCAGGCTGATAATCAGACATCACCACCCCAGAATCAAAGTTCATCATCAGCCAAGAAACACATGAAGCAGGAAAAGAGACAGAAACTGATCCAGGATCAGTAGGTAGAAACATGCAGGCAACAAATCCAGACTGAGGAGGATGGTTCCTGGATGGTTCCTGGTGAGGAGTTTCATGTCCATCAGAGAGGAGACCCCGGGCGAACCAGGAGGAGGAGAGACTAAAGAGCAGATTTACTGACAAACCTTCTTCTTCATGTTTGAAATATCAGAAACAGCTTTATATGAGGATACAATCAAGCTAGCACAGCCCAGCTAATAACTCTACAACAGGCTGAAAGCATAAGAAAGTCTTCTGAGATGTCTGATTGGTCCCACAGCCAGCAGAGGGTGGAGTCATTACAGGAGCCCCACCTTCAGCAGCTGAACACTCAGGAACATAAAAAAACCCCCACAACTTTAACACAAACAGTCTACAGCTCAGAAATCATGCTCGGTGGTCACATCAGCAGTGACATCATCACACTCTTCATCCAATCCCTGACCTCCTCCATCACGCTGGGTCATCTCCATGGAAACGGCTGGTTTGTTTGTTGTCTTCCTGCTGCAGCAGATGGACAGCAGCAGCCCAGTGGAGATGCAGTACGGACTGAAGACCACTAGATGGGAGAAGAGTCTGAGCAAAAACTGACAGGGAGGAGGAGGAGCTGAAAGAGGAGGACACAGAGGAGGAGTCAGTTACATGTCCAACAAGGGGAGATAGAATTTTGGACAATTGCTACATGACATACAAGCAGAGTTACAAAGCTGTTTCACATCCAGCTTTTGGAAAATCTGACTACAACGCCATTTTCCTTATTCCTCAGTATAAACAAAACATACAAAGTGATGAGGTAGTCAGGTGAAACACTGGTTTGCCCAATCAGAAGCTATGCTACAGGATGCGCTCAATGACGTAGACTGGGACATGTTCAGGGCATGCAGAGTCGAGTTTACGGAAGTAGCAGTTAATTTGTTAGCATGCTAGAGATCATCCCTGCTGTGAGAGTCAAGACGTTCCCAAATGTTAGGGTTCAAATATTAAGGAGGGATATAGGAGGAAATCCAAATAACAACACTGATCCGGCCGGGTGAAGTCAAACGATAATTTTAATGAACCACGCGTGGGGAGATGTACACTGCAAAACATCAGCTGTAGATCTCCGCCCCAAAACTACACAGGAATGGTTTTATAACATCAGGGTATGTTTTCTGACGCCCCCTCTTGCGTCATCCGATACAATACATGCATAAGTTAAAACCACAAATGTTCTGTTGACAACTTTTGACACAGTTAAAAAAGAACATTGTCTCCACGGCAGGTGCTTCCTGTCGCTGCACTCGCTCGCTTATCGTCTGGAACATCAGGCCCACGTTCTGCAACAAGCTGTTCTTTTGCAGGCACAATTTTGCTGTCACAAGCAAAATATGATTAAACTTTCACCTATAAATGAGTTTACCTACAGTGTGTGTGTGTGTGTGTGTGTCTCGACCTTAAATGCTCTCTCATCTCACCCGTTGCACTTCTGACCTTTCACCAGAACAGAGGCTCATCCTTATATGTAATAACCTAACTGAAACTATATATGTAACATGTTGAACAAATGTTTTAATCAAGAACCACTACTAAAAGCTTACTAAGAAGGATATAGACAAATAAATGACAATAATGAATAACCTGGTTCTTCAAATAGCATCACCCAAACAGCTCCTCAAAGTAACTTCCACTTAGACTCTGCTTTAGTTTCACTTTCACAAGCACGCTCTGCAAAAGCCTGTGTTTCCTGTCAGGACTTTGGCATAGGCTATACTCAGAGGTGAGCCTTTCATATAATGCAATGTAATCTGCATATAAACATTTAAGATTATAAAAAAACATTCAAAAGCATTTAAGATTATAAATTCAACTCAACAGTTTAAAGTGGTTATAACTGCACCTGTAATAAAGGCTAATTGGGTGCCAATATGTTTAAACATCTGAATACAATATCAATGCTGTAGATTATGTTATTAATGCAATGGTAATGATGATGATTATGAACAATAGCAGTAAAATATTTGTCTGATCTCCACACAAACCAGAAACTGTGGCTGACAGATCGATCCGTGCTGCAGTGAACGCCAGGACCATTATCCACAACGCGTGCCTACAAAGTGCTTGGCGCATGGTGAGGGATGCCAAATGCTGCTATGAGGGATGCGTGGAGTCCCACTTCCACCAGGGCAACACATGGAGCATGTGGCATGGACTGTGACGATCAACACTAACTCTGCATTCACCAACAAGCTGAATGAGTTCTACGCCCGTTTTGAGGTTAGCCAGGTCGCCAGTGTTAACTTTTTTTTTCTTTTTGCCTGTCCCGTTTTGGTTCTTTTGCCATCAGAATTGTTGCCCAACAAACACACTAAAGGGGAAGTTGGAATGTTACATTTCAGACACTTCGATAAGTCTTCACATATCTCACATCACTTCACATATCTCGCGTCAAAACTTCTGAACTGGTGGACAGAACCACCATGTTCAAGAGATCTTGAACATCCGATGACCTGTATAGTGTACTCTATGCAGTATTTTGTATTGAATTAATTGAAGACTGGGATTTCTAATTAAATGAAAGGTTTCTAAGCATTGTAACACATCACATCATTATAACACACACACACACACACACACACCTGTAACACATATCAATGACACAGGCTGTGATCAGCTGACCTCTGCAGGTTATCAGGGTTCTGCTCTCTGTGGATTTACCTCAGTACATTTTGCACATTCAACTTTATTTGTACAGCACCAGCTCAAGAGTTAATTGAGGAGCGCCACCTGACTCCACCCACTCCCACTGAGAGTGGCCTTTATGACTAGGGATGGGTACCGGTATCGCACCGGTTCTGACATCAACGGTAGCAACCAGACCGAAAAGCAGGGCACATTTCGGTGCTTTATTTCGGTGATTTTTTATTCCTGAGATGTCATACACTTTGGATTCTAGCCAATCATTTTACGTTTCCGAGGATAGTAGGCGGGCCCAGGTACCTACGTTCTTTTAGAGCAGAGCTACAGATTAAAAATGCCCAAGGCGAAGCGATCAAAAGTCTGGCTGTACTTCACAGCAAAAGATGCAAACTCAGCAGCCTGCAACAAGTGCTTTAAGCTGATACTGTGATACTGTCAAAGGAGGTAACACCTCGAATCCGATGAAACACCTGGCGACGCATAGCGTTTTTTTAAAAGCCGAGAAATGCACCGTATTTGATAGCTTGCTGTGAGACCTCACACCGAGCACATCTACTGCGGGTGTGGTGCCTGTTATGGGACCCGGAGATAGCAACATCAGAAGAGTAAAGTCCTGGCCCCTAGCCCTGCCAGTGTAGCAGAAATGATGACGGATGATGATGGCAGCAGCAGCCGTTCTTCTCTGCGTGAGTAGCTTAATGTTGTTTGTGTGTAATTTACGTTGAGTAGGCTAACCACGTTATTAAATTAATGCACGTGAGGTGAACTAGCAAACACCTTTGTAGTTACATGTGGCTCTCTTCTTGTTTGATAGAGTGATACCACATATGCCCTATAGCTGCAGAAAAGGTTAACATCATTATCTTTTTACAAAAAAATGTGCGCAGTGAAGGATTCCACTTCTTGTCTTTTGATTTTGACCCAGGTGTCGTCTACATATGTGTACCAGTGGCTGGGTACTCTACCTTTAAAAGAGCCAAGAGCCTTCCTTTCCACTTCCTCCATGTAAAGGTTGGCTACAATAGGTGACACGGGGGAGCCCATGGCACAGCCATGTTTTTGTCTGTAGAAGCCTTCGTTGTATTTGAAGTATGTTGTGGTAAGGCAGAGGTCTAACAGTGTGCAGATCTGATCGGGTGTGAAGTTGGTCCTGTCTTCCAAGGAGTTGTCTTCTTGTAGTCATTTCCTGACAGTCTCCACGGCCTCCGTGGTGGGTATGCAAGTGAAGAGGGAGACTACATCAAAGGACACCGTGGTTTCATCTGGGTCCAGGGTAAGTTTCTGGACCTTGTCGGTGACTGAGTGACAGTGGCTAAGTTTATGCTACAAAAAGAAAGTTATAGCTTGTCTTCAAGACCTTGAAAGGGACAAAATCATTGACCGCTACACATATCACCGCCTTTACCCAGGGGATGGCATACCCTGCATTTACGGACTTCCTAAGATCCACAAGGAAGGTGTCCCACTCAGACCCATTGTCAGTAGCATAAACTCAGCCACTTACAACATCTCGAAACACCCTGCTACCGTCCTAGCACCTCTTGTGGGGAACACCCCACATCACATCAAGAACTCCACCGACTTCACCGACAAGGAATCATTTTTGACCAGAACATGTCCTTCAGCGCACATATTAAATAAATATGTAAGACTGCTTTCTTCCATTTGCGCAACATCTCTAAAGTTAGAAATATCCTGTCTCAGAGTGACGCTGAAAAACTAGTTCATGCATTTATTACTTCCAGGCTGGACTACTGTAATTCTTTATTATCAGGATGTCCAAAAAACTCCCTGAAAAGCCTTCAGTTAATCCAAAATGCTGCAGCAAGAGTACTGACAGGGACTAGAAAGAGAGAGCATACTTCTCCTGTATTGACCTCCCTTCATTGGCTTCCTGCTAAATCCAGAATTGAATTCAAAATCCTGCTTCTCACATACAAGGTCTTAAATAATCAGGCCATCTTATCTCAATGACCTTGTAGTATCATATTACCCCATTAGAGCACTTCGCTCTCACACTGCAGGCCTACTTGTTGTTCCTAGAGTATTTAAAAGTAGAATGGGAGGCAGAGCCTTCAGTTTTCAGGCCCCTCTTCTGTGGAACCAGAGGTTTCTTCCTGTTAAAAGGGAGTTTTTCTTTCCCACTGTCACCAAAGTACTTGCTCATAGGGGGTCATATGATTGTTGGGTTTTTCTCTGTATGTATTATTGTAGGGTCCATTGTGCAAAATAAAGCACCTTGAGGCGACTGTTGTTGTGATTTGGCGCTGCATAAATAAAACTGAATTGAATTGAATTACCACATGGACAGAACAATGGAATAAGGGAAGAAAAGAGGTGGTGGAGTGCGTTTGATGGTGAACAACAGATGGTGCGACAGCACGAACATTTCCGCACTCACACGCTCTTGCTTGCCCAATGTGGAACTTTTGATCATTAAATGTCGCCCTTTCTATCTCCCTCTGGATTTCACTGCAGTCATTGGCTGCACTTTTTATATTCTGCCTCATGCGGACTCGGACACTGTGAGCTACATGAGGCTCTCACACAACAATAAGCAACTCACCGGGACACCACACTCATTGTTGTGGGAGATTATAACAGAGTTAATCTCAAACACACATTTCATAACGTTCACCAGCACATCAGCTGCCCCACTAGGGGCACTAGGACACTAGACCACTGCTTTCACTCCATTCAAGCACTGCTACAAAGCACAGTCTCTGTCAGACCACGCCGTCATCTTCATCATGCCTTTTTACAAACAAAGGCAAAGGCAGGAAGCACCAATCGGGAGAGAGATCGCATGCTGGACAGACAATTCAGTGATCGTGCTGCAGGATGTGGTAGATGACGCATACTTGGACATGTTTCGACGCAGCTCTGATGACATCAACATGTTTACGAAAGCGGTTGTGGGATTCATCGGAAAACTAGCGGATAACACATTTGAAAGAACTATCATCTGGACATTTCCCAAAAAGAAGCCGCAACGCTCTGAGATTGCGCTAACCATGAATAACGTGTTTTGGAAACTGAATGAAAATTGAAACTGACTGCCTCGAGCAAGCCAGGATATTAGTTTACAGAGGCTGTTAAATTATACGTCTAACGTTAAAATGTTGGTGACACAATAATTTCATCCTAATGGTACTGACATATTCGTAGGGTTAATTTTTGAGACAATATATCATGAGGTAGTCATGATTTTGCAAATATTCCACCTTGTAGTGCACTTTGCACAAATTGTTTTAAAAATGCACTCACACTACAAACATTACTGATGAGTGACTCATCAGTAAAGACAAAAAGAAAAAAAAAAAAAAAGAAACAGGGCAGGGTTCGGTGGTTGAATCATCCGTCCCCACCAATGCCAAAACCAAATCTACACCCTTGCTGTCTATACCAAGTAGTGCAAGATCAAAACCAGGAAGATTATGATGAACCTCTCCCATCCCAACCATGGACTCTTCTCTCTGTTCAGGTCTGGGAAGTGCTTCAGCTCCCTTAAGGCCAAGAGAGAGAGAATGAGGAGGAGCTTCTTCTCTCAGGTTATTCAGGCCGTGAACCAGGTGTAGGACTGGACTGTCATACATCACGTTACCACACGCAGTCTGTTTATTTGCCAACTTCTTATAATTCTACACTTCTTATAATTTCTTTCTTAAATTGTTACTTGCACATTCTTTTTTACTGTAAATTTCTAAATTTTAAATCTGTAAATTTTTTAAAATTTCCTTGATGTAATTTAATGGTTGGGCATCGCACAGCAATAAGCATTTCACCACATGTCGTACTGTGTATGGTTGTGTGTGTGTCTTGATGCATTCTCAATCATCCAGGAAAGTAAATCTCCAAAAGTTGATTCTGTTCATCTGGACGTAGCGTTTTGTGGGAGAAACGTTTTGTCACTCATGCAAGTGACTTCTTCAGTCTCAGCTGACTGCAGGTTTCCCCAAATCTCATAAACAGTACATTTGCATAATGACTGAAACCAGACCACTGAAATGAGCTCTTCAGTTTAAGGCTTTCGGGCAACAAAATTCCTCTAGAAGGCACAGCATCAGTTGTTTAATGAATGGGTGAGGCAAACAAATTTTACCATCGACATGCTAAAATCTCAAGAGGAGCGGATCCGACAGAGACTGACAATGCTTTTAGATGAGAATACTCTTAAAAAGGTGTTTGACTTTACTGAGAAGGCTCGTCTAGCACAGCACAAGAAGTCTAAGACAAAGCAACTAGGAAGTTTGACTTACTTGTTGTACGTCGGAAACCACCGCAAAATACAGTGTCCTCAGCGGCCAAAAGAGAGAAGGATGCGACACGGAGGATGTGGACAAATGGGTGAAGAATTTGTCTGATAGACAGCTCACCCAAACAGAGAAAAACATCCTTGCTAAAGGGTTGGATTTTGCTGTTACACCGAGACAAATCCCTCTAGTGGAGCTGATCACAGCCACAGAAACAGCAATTCGTAACAACAATATTGCAGAAGTGGAAGCAGAGCAACTACGGATGGAAGTTTCGGCCATTGCAAAAGCCCCCGAGCATCCAACATCACCATGGAGGAGAGGAAGGCACTCACATCACTTAGTGATGACAACAACATTATCATCCTTCCGGCAGACAAGGGTAGGTGCACAGTATTGCTTAACCAGAAAGACTATCATGAGAAGATTTTGTCACTGCTCAGTGATGAAAATACTTATGAGCCCCTGAAACGAGACCCAGGAAGTGGTTACAGGAAGAGGGTGATAGACTGTCTGAAGCAGCTAGAACAAGATAAGGCTATCGACCGGACCTCATACCACAGGCTGTACCCAGGGGAGTCTACACCAAGTCTGTATGGTTTACCGAAAATACATAAACAGGGTGCACCTTTAAGACCGATTGTCTGCATGATCAACTCTGTCACCTATAACATCTCCAAGTTTCTGGTTTCGATCCTCAACCCGCTGGTGGGCAGCTCTGAACACCACATCCAGAACACCCTGGATTTTGTTGAGAAAGTGAGAGACGTCATTATGGAGGAAGATGAAACCATGGTCTCGTACGACGTTGCATCTCACTTCACAGTCACGGAAGCATTGGAGGTAGTCCGTAAGAGATTACAGGATGACACCAACCTCAGCAACAGGACCACTCTCAGCATCAACCAAGTGTGTTTGCTTTTGGAACTGTGTCTTCATTCCACCTACTTCACATACAAGGGTCAGTTCTACAGGCAGAAACATGGGTGTGCCATGGGCTCCCCAGTTTCACCCATCGTGGGGCGATCGTGGCTCAAGAGTTGGGCTCAAGAGTTTTAGCTTGCCATCACCAGTGTGTGAATGTGTGTGTGAATTGTGGCCAATTTGTACATGGAAGAAGTGGAAAAGAGGGCTTTTCTATCCTACCCTGGAACACCACCAAGCCATTGGTTCAGATATGTGGATGACACCTGGGTGAAAATCAAATCTCTGGAAGTACTACATTTCACAGATCACATTAACTCGGTGGACTGACACATCAAATTCACCAGAGAGGATATGAAAAGTGGCAGGTTAGCCTTCTTAGACTGTGAGATTTCCATCAGTAATGGGGGACATCTAAAAGCTGACGTGTAGCTGACGCTACAACACAGATCGAACACCATCCCCACTGACATAGCAGCCAGGGAGGCAGAAGAACAGCACATCATTATCCCAGCTGGAATTTGTCAAAGCTGGAAAGGCACCTAAAGAAAGCTCCAGCCGATCCTGGAGAGAAGGACAATCGCTGCCTAAGAGAAAACCTGTAGTGATCCCATATGTGTCAGGAGTATCGGAGCAGTACCGGGTCTCTGTGGCTTTTAAACCCCAAAACACGCTGCGCCAAAAATTGGTCCACCCCAAGGATCGGGTCCCCCGACACAAACAGAGTAACATAGTATACGCTGTTAAGTGCCAGGAGGATTGCCAGGATTTATACATCGGGGAAACCAAACAACCTCTGGTGAAGCGGATGGCACAACACAGAAGAGCTACCTCGTCAGGCCAGGACTCTGCAGTCTATTTACACCTACAGGCCAGTGGACACTCTTTCAATCATGAGGATGTACACATCCTGGACAGGGAGGAACGCTGGTTTGAGCGCGGAGTCAAGGAGGCCATTTACATGAAAAGGGAAAGATCATCTCTGAATCGAGGAGGAGGTATATCTTTTGGCATCTTACAATGCTGTGATTGCAGCCATTTCCCAACTCTCTGTGAATGGTACTCATGGCCATTAATCAGTGGTCCTTGATCAGTGGGTTTTGGTCAGTGGTTGTTGATCAATGGCCATGAGAATTTGCATAATTATGATTAAGGAACTGACCTCCCAGCCCATTATTCCTTCAGGAGACTCAGAGGTGTTTCAGTCATTATGCAAATGTACTGTTTATAAGATTGGGGAAACCTGCAGTCAGCTGAGACTGAAGAAGTCACTTGGATGAGTGACGAAACGTTTCTCCCACAAAATGCTACGTCCAGATGAACAGAATCAACTTTTGGAGGTTGTGTGTGTGATGAATAAAATTTGATTTTGAATTTAAGATACTAAAGGTCAGAGGTCCCTGAAGGTCAGAGGTCACTAAAGGACAGATTCCTTGATTTTAAATCTGTTTTCTGAACTTCAGACGTCTACACTGGGGACACCAAAGACACACTTAATGGAACAACATAGAAAAGACAGAAGGAGACTCAGAGGTGCATCTGCACCTTGAAAGAGGTCACTATTTCAAGGATGCCAGTGTTCACATTTTGGACAGAGAAGACAGATGGTTTGAAAGAGTGAAAGAAGCCATCTATGTCCACAGTAAACGACCATCTTTGAACAGAGGGCGGGGCTTACGACACCAACTGTCTGCCATCTATAATCCAGTTTTCAGATCCTTTTCAGACGCTCACATCCTGGGCCTTTTGACCTCAGGAAATCACATCATAGGGTGGGGCCAGGATTTACTATGGGTTCTTATTTACTATGGCAAGATGGCGCGGCCACGTCCAGACGCCTTCCTGACCGCTCCGCTCCGACTATCCACTTTTCTTGTTTTTTATTTATTTTTTGCTCTGGTTTACATTCCAGAATCCTCTAGTCTTATAGTATACAACGGCAGATCACTTGTAAACATCGGTGACAAGGTTGCACATCTTATCTTGGACACTTTTAAACCTGACCCATCCTGGCCGCCAGAGATTCTACGCGGCGTGGAGAACAACAAAGGACGGGCCGCTCATCCGAGGCGTAGAACAAAGAAGCGCCGGGGGAAACGCGCTGGCATTAGGAACAGACTGAGACAGCAGGCGCATCGCGCACCACTGCCCAGTATCCTACTGGCCAACGTAGAATCCATGGAGAACAAACTCGATGACCTAAGAGCAAGAGTCACCTTCCAACGTGACATGAGGGACTGCAACATTCTGTGCTTCACGGAGACATGGCTGACCCCCACCGTGCCGGACCAGGCCGTAACTCCGTCGGATTCATTCTTTGTGCTCCGCGCGGACAGAACGGCAGAGTCGAACAAAACCAAAGGTGGAGGAGTGTGCTTCATGGTAAACAGAAAGTGGTGTGATGCCAGGAGCATTTCTACTCTTTCCAGCAGCTGCTCGCCACATCTGGAATTCCTGAGCATTAAGTGCCGCCCTTTCTATCTGCCCCGTGAGTTCAACTCAGTCATCGCCACGGCAGTCTACATCCCACCCCAAGCGGACACAGGTATGGCTTTGTCCGAACTACATGATGTGCTGAGTTCGCTTCAAAACAAAGATCCGGGCGCAGCCCTCATTGTAGCAGGAGACTTTAATAAAGCGAACCTCAGACAAGTCATGCCAAACTTTTACCAGCATGTCTCGTGTCCAACGAGGGGGGACCGAATTTTGGATCACTGCTACACACCATACAAGCAGGGCTACAAAGCCGTCTCACACCCGGCTTTTGGGAAGTCTGACCACAACGCCATCTTCCTCATCCCCCAGTATAAACAAAACATACGGAGGGAAGAAGTAACCACAAGGGAGGTGAAACGGTGGTCTGCCCAATCAGAAGCTACGCTACAGGACGCACTCGACGACGTCGACTGGGACATGTTCAGAGCATGCGCAGTCAACATCAACGAGTTTACGGAAGTAGCAGTAAGCTTCGTCAACATGCTAGCGGAGGAGATTATCCCCACTGCGAGAGTCACCACATTCCCTAACCAGAAACCGTGGATGGACAGATCGATCAGCGCTGCAGTAAATGCCAGGACCGCCACCTACAACGCGGGTCTCGCCACTGGCGATATGAGCGCCTACAAAGTGGCCTCATACGGCGTGCGGCGCGCGGTGAGAGATGCCAAACGCCGGTACCGGGAGCGTGTGGAGTCCCGCTTCCACCAGGGCGACACACGGAGTATGTGGCACGGACTACGCACCATTACGGACTACAAACCCAGGGACACTGCGCCGATCAACGCCGACTCTGCATTCACCAATGAGCTGAACCAGTTCTACGCCCGTTTCGAGGTTAGCCAGGCGGCTAATGCCATCTACCGCTGGACTACCGAGGACAATGACGTCATCAACGAGAGACCGGTGACCAGCTTCGCAGAGCATGACGTCCGAGCGGCATTGAGGAGAGTGAACACAAGGAAAGCGGCGGGGCCAGACGGCATCACGGGCCGTTTGCTGCGCTGCTGTGCTGACCAGCTAACAGGTGTGTTCACTTACATCTTCAACGAGTCCCTGGCGAAGTCTGTGGTCCCCACATGCTTCAAAAGATCCACCGTCATCCCTGTGCCCAAGAACAGCAAACCCTCATCCCTGAACGATTACCGGCCAGTTGCACTGACCTCGGTAGTCATGAAGGTGTTTGAGAGGCTGCTGAAGAACATCATCTCCTCCTCCATCCCAGACCTCCACCCACCCACCGAGGGTGGGTGGGTGTGTCTCCGACAGCATCACCATCAACACAGGAGCACCACAGTGGTGTGTCCTCTCGCCACTGCTCTACTCCCTCTACACTTCTGACTGTGTGGCCACCCACGGCTCCAACACCATTGTGAAGTTTGCTGACGACACAGTGGTGTTGGGTGCCATCTCCAACAGCGATGAGGCGGCCTACATGGACGAAGTGAAGAATTTGGCATCATGGTGCCAGGACAACCACCTCCAGCCATCCAGACCCTAAACCAACCAATATATATATATTTATAATGTTATTCCTCTACCCCGCGCGCCCCCCCCCCCCCCCCCCCGTTTTTGCACATGTCGAGGAGCGTGTCAGGATACATTTCACTGTGTGTTACACTTGTATAACTATGCATGTGACAAATAAAGAACCTTGAACCTTGGGTTCACCCGAAACCTTGGCTAATTGTCACCTACTCCTCTTTTCACACCTTGGCTAGTGTGATTAGGAGAGGATCAATAGGGGGTCCATTGTCCCTCTTGAGGGGGACACTCCCACAGATCTTCAAATCTCCACTATTTGACCTCAGAACTGAAGAAGCTACTCGGATGAAACGTCTTCAAGAAACTTAAAGAAGTCCAGACGCTTTTCTTTCCAAGCTTCTTAGACTACCATGACCTGGATGACTGAGAGCCTTCATAGATACATTATCTGTAGTTCCCCCTGTCCATCTCTCTCATGGTTGTGTCCGCTGTTGCAGTATGTTTTCCTTGTTACACTGCAATAGGTGTAGGCAGGGGCGGTCCTAGCTGGTTTGGTGCCCACATAAAAAACATTAAGGATTGTACATTTAATAATAATAATAATAATAATAATGCATTGGATCGAACCGGCGACCTTCCGGTTACAGGTGCCCTTCCCAACCCCCTGAGCCACGGTCGCCCCATTTACATATGTTAATGTGAAAACTGTTGTTGGAACCATACTGAATTTAACTTGATAAATATTTTATAGAGTGAGGGAGAGAGAGAGAGTAATAATAATAATAACAATAATAACAACAACAGCAATAATAATAATAATAATAATAATACATTTTATTTAAGAAAGTGCCTTTCAAAACACTCCACTGTACAAAGCAGAATAAAGACGAGCAATAACAACAACAAACATAACAATTTACAAATTTATAAGGGTAAAATGTAGAGCAAATAAATAAAATAAATTAAAATAGCAGAATGGAGAAGGTTATGTGGTGTAGGCTATTGTGAACAGGTGAGTTTTGAGTCTGGCCTTAAAAAGAGGGAGGGAAGTGATGTTTCTTATCTCAGGAGGAAGGGAGTTCCAAAGACGGGGGCAGAGCAGCAGAAAGCCCTGCACCCTATGGTTGCTAGCCGAGGGGAAGGGACGGAAAAAGAAAGAGAGGAAGAGGATCTGAGAAACCGAGCAGGAATGGTGATCTGGACCAGGTCAGAGAGGTATGAAGGTGAAAGATGATGGAAAGCCTTGAATGTGTACAAAAGTATCTTGAAATTGATGTGGCATTTAACCGGAAGCCAATGAAGCTGCTGCAGAAAAGGGATGATGTGGTGCATAGAAGGGGTCCTGGTGATAATACGGACAGCAGAGTTCTGGACATGTTGAAGCTTATGGATAGATTTTTGATTAGTTGCAGTAGTTGCAGTAATCAATCCGGGAAGTGACCAGGCTATGAATAAGAATGGCAGTGGCATGTGGGGAGAGAAAAGGATGGAGACAATTAATGTTATGGAATTGGAAATATGCAGACCGAGAGATGTTACTGATGTGTGAGTTAAAAGATAGATAGAAGGTACTATCGAGGATGAGACCCAAACTTTTCACACATGGGGAAACGGAGAGCGGCGAGTTATTGATTGTAATAGAAAAGCTCTTAGTTCTGCTTAGGAATAAGGTAATGGTTAGGGTTATGGATAAGGTTAGGGTTAGGTCTGGTATACATGGCTGGGACGTCTGGATATCATCCATAACCTGGCGCGTACCATAAGAACGCGGAAGGTCACCTTTCGTGTTCCTCAGGAACGCTGCGGGGCGTGACAAAACGCGTCGGGAGTGAGAACTGTCTGTGTGGGAAGGACAATTCTTTACAACTCTTTCATATTCCTCTCAGTTCATGAAGGATTGAGACTTTTCAAAAATAAATATATAGTAATAGGTACAGACTCCAGTTCATCTAACTTTCTCTCCCATTTCCCTCACCTGGAGCTGAAGCAGCTCAAGACTGTGCAGATGACGGTGAACACCCCCCCAAACCATCCTCAGCAATACAGTGCCCATTGTGGATTACTTCAGATTCCTAGGATCCACCTTTTCACAGAATTGGAATTAGCCCTTACATATAGATTCTGTCTGGAGGAATAGAGAAGATCATCAGTGACCTTCCCTCCATGAGGGGTTAGGTAAAGGGGAAGAAAACAGCTTTGCAGACCCCTCACATTACAGACATAAACTGTACAAATTGCTGCCTTCAGGCAGGTGTTACAGAGCGCTGTTCGCTAAAACCAAAAGCCCCAGAAACAGTTTCTTACCCCAGACTGTCACTCTGATGAACACTGTGAAACTGCTTGTTTGTGTGCACAAACTTGGCCTAATAAAGATTCCTGCTCTGATTTTCCATCAGCAATGACTTTATGTTTGTGATGCTATTACAGTTTTATTATATGTAGGTTGAAGCAAGAGTTACAATTACCTATCACGTGCACATACAATAAACCTGATAATAAAAATAGTGACTTTTAAAGGCTATTATAGTGGGTTTTTTTTTTTAACAAAATCACAGTTGCCACAGAGAAGATGAAGTCTTTGCAATGTCAGATAAAGATGCTAAGTCACGAACACTGATCTGCTATAAGGTGGAACTCAACATTTCAAATGTTTCTGTGGGGAAAACAGCAAATGTAGCACAGTGGATTGACACCAATTTTGTTTGCTTTGGTTACTGTGGGGGGTTGATTGACCTTTTGACCTTTAGATTGTCATTAATATCTTAACAGAAGCAGCACAAACATTTGACATCAATTTTGTTTGATTTGAAGAAGGTTAGAGGCTCAGAAGGCATATTGCTCTTGCAAAATTACAACAAAAAAAAAAGTTTTTGGACTTGTTAGCTCTGACCCGGTGTTTTAAGAAAAAATACTCTCCTGAGCACTAACAGAATGTGAAATCCAATTGCATTTCAGAGAAAATGTGCTTGAGCATGGAGGAGATTAAAAATTTATAACACCAAAAATAGGAACAGCCATCTGTGAACAGAAAGTCACTATAGTGTCTGTAGAAGCCGGTGCAGTGGCTCAGCATGTTCTTACTTCTCCTGTTTTCTCCCCCGTCCAGCAGGGAATAGGATACAAGTTCAAAGCTGGTAGTTAACTGATAGGCTGTTGTGAGAAACGTGGCCATACAGTCAGTAACATTTATTGGAGAGTAAAAAAGTGCACCTCCAGAAGTGCTTCTTTAAAGCCCCGTTTGTTCCTTGCAAACAGGAAAAGGATGTGACTGTTTATGCTCCTTTCTGAAGGGAATGGTTTATTTCACCCTAAATCTAAGTTATATATTCAGTGCTTTAAAAAAATATTCAAACTAGCTAGTTTAAAAAACTAAGTACAATTTACTTGAGATGGATAACTGACTGGCTGTCCAAAAGGTTTGACGGACGAAGTGAAACTGATTTTTACCTCAGTCAACCCGTGTTTTGGTTTTTGTTTATTCAAATGTGCAACTCAAACCATCCGCTGAGCCGTAGGGCTTAACTCGGTGGATCAACATATAAATTCACCAGGGAGGATATGAAAAGTGGCAGGTTAGCCTTCTTAGACTGTGAGATTTCCATCAGTAATGGGGGCCATCTAAAAGCTGATGTGTACCGTAAACCTACGCATATGGATCAGTATTTAAGGTTTGACTCTCGTCATCCACTGGAGCATAAACTGGGTGTCATTGGAATGCTACAACACAGAGCGAACACCATCCCCACAGACACAGCGGCCAGGGAGGCAGAAGAACATCATATCAAGAATGACCTGTGTAAATGTGGTTATGCCAGCTGGACTTCAGTCAAAGCTGGGAAGGCAACTAAAGAAAGCTCCAGCCGATCGAGCAGAGAAGGACAACCGCTGCCTAAGTGAAAAGCCATAGTGATTCTGTATGTGCCAGGAGTATCGGAACAGTTGAGATACAATTTTTCTAAACACTGTGTCTCTGTGGCTTTTAAACCCCCAAACACGCTGTGCCAAAAATGTATCCACCCCAAGGATCGGGTCCCCCCGACACAAACAGAGTAACGTAGTGTACCAAGGGCGTAGATTTGATTTTGGCATTGGTAGGGACGGATGATTCAACCACCGAACCCTGCAATTCATAGTTTTATATGTGAATTCTATAATGTTAAATTACTATTAAACAAATGACTGACTAGGTCTTTTAGACCTCAGTTTACTTCAGTCATATTCCATATAAACCAGGTATCATACAAAAATAAAAAATAGCTTCAAATACAGTCATGACAATAAAAGAATATGACTTTAAGGACTTAGCAACATTACTTCAGTTATAGTACACCAACATCTCTGATACATTAGCACTAAGGGAACACTGAATGACCTGGTGGCTTTTATCCATAAAACTACTCATCTAAGATTACCACAAAGTAAAAGATCTCTCAGCAAAATTATGCAACATTTTAGGCACTACTGCTCCTATCAAATCAGTGAGCTGGGATTTTTTATTCTAAACATGAACTACTGTTACAGCAACAGACATGGACTACTGGTGTCCCACTCAACAACTCAATGTCCACTATGTGAAGGAGCCAAACACATGCCTTCTCCTCTCGTTAACTGAGATAAACTGCTGGCATATTTGTTTTACATCTATACTGCCCTGAGGCAGCAAACCACATTTTCATACCTCACACTGGCCCTTCAAAAAAAAAAATCAAAAAAAAAAAATCAAATAATGCTATCAGACACATCTCTTTCCAATAAAATTATGAGTTGAAGGTGGTGTGACTTTAATTTGGGGGAGGGGGGGGACCCCTTTCTGCAAGATGCACTACATAAGAGACATCTCCTTTAGGAGGCTAGATAAAGATCACTATTTTACATGTTTATAGTGAAATAAATGTGTATAAAAAATACTTGTATGTTCATGAATATGTTAAGAAGCATATTTGATTGTGTGACAAAGTGGTTAGGCATGAACTCATGTACCACGTGTCCCTTAACCATACTGATAATTTATTTCTTTGTTATTTTACAGTCAGCCATAAAGCTTTAATTTAGACATTGCTGGTGTAACTTCTCTTAACACACACTATCCCGGGTTTTGTTTGTGGTAGCAGTAGTTACATCCCTTACATCCATGCATGTGTTTTAAAGCCAAATCTACTAACCATCAGGGTCAACTGAATTTTCTTCTGTTTACAGGCAAATGTCTGGTAAATTATGTTTCTTTATGTTGCTTTGGTTATACTTACCATGGTGTCCATGTTGTTTATTCAGGTCCTATATTTAAGACAGGTATATGGGAAGGGCCGCCCAGTACTTCCTGTTTATATACGGTCATGAGGTCAATGATTGCATCATTGGGTGTAACCAAATGGAGGGTTTTTCATTTTGTATAGTATTGTTTATTTTCTTTAAAGTAGCCTTTTGAGTTATATTGTATGCAGTGTTTTACTTTACAAACCATTTAGCTGAGTAAATGAGTCTGACCTATTTGTTTCAATGGCAGGGACTAACGAGGTCAGGTGTGGGCAAAGTCTTGTATAAAGCAAGTGGGATTTTTGCATGCCTGATTGATTGTTTTATAGTAAAATAGAGATGCCAGCAATAAAGTATGCTTAAAAGAACTCCGATCATCTGCTAATGCTATTTACTTATCACCTTCCTTGCTGCTTAAATTATGCTACATCACAAATGGTGGTAGCAGTGGCTCCAGGCCAATAGGTGATAGCAATGCAGAAATCAGCCAAGTCAAGGAAACCTCAAGGGCCAACAGATTTTCCCCCAGAGGAGGCCCAAGATGATGGCACCCTGCCAGAAGCTACGGGTGAGCATAGCACGGAAGCACAAAGTCTCTCTGAGCTCTCAACTTTATTAAAAGGCCTGATGCAAAAGCATGTTGACCGTGAGGCAAAATGGGAGCAGGACAGCACAACTTGTCAAAAAAGTTTCCTCGTGTCAGACACAGATATGTACACAGACACTAGACAGTATTTTATTACCTGGTATTTTCACTCGAGGTGCCCGGGGAAACCGTTTTTTTGTAGGCTGCTCATCCTCTGAGTCCGTATATGTGTACAGGGGATTTGGTCTAAAGAAAATAAATTAAAAACGGTCTTAAGTAATTGTAAATATGCTTTTGGCATATTGTTTCCTAAAGTTAGTTTGATTTCTAACAACACACACAGGAAACAGAGACGTGCAAGAAGGTACAGTATACAATGAATTTTTGAAGTGCACAAGTGTACACGGCTTTGCATTTTTAAAAAGTTTACAAACTTCCACTTTTTGGACTATATTATGTGGTGATATTGCAGTATGCAAGCACCACAGATATGTATAAAAGACAAGATCATAAATTCTTAACAATCAAAGATATGTTTGTGAATAAAAAGGTTTTACTTGTGCTTTCTTTTAAGACTGAAGGTCAGACGTATCACAGCGTTCACGTGGATATCTCTGAAGACTGCGTTCTGCTTCGTGAAATGTGCCTGGAAATACAAACACAATGTACGGCCAGACATACATTACCTGTGGACAAAAGGTGCAAACGCATAGAAAAATCAGCGGTTTCAAAAACACGCTGGTACGTGTGGACGTAGCCTTATTCATTATTCAAGGCACAAACGGAAAGTCATGTACGCGTGCAACGTAAAGTTAGGTGCGCGTACAACGTACAGTCACGTGGGCATGCTGCGTGAGCTTTCAAACTGAGTCTAAAGTTTTCGTGTGCGAATTGAAGCGGGTGCTCTCCAATCATCAAAAGTAACAAAGTCATTGAACACGTTTATACAGTTAACTTTACGTTTATCAATCATATATCACAGATTTAGAATTTTTTGTAGTACTAAGCAACTACAGAGCGAAAGTCTGGGTCAAGCGCCGAGGCGACGGCAAGAACAAAGGAAACCTCGAAGCGTTAAAGCTAGCTTTGTAAGGGAATATAACGAAGAAATTATGAAACAAAAATGTTTTCTTTGTTGATATACTTTGTTCGCAGTGCAATTTATTTGTTGCCGAATTGTAAGAAGTAGACACAATTTCGGGCTCCCACATTTTGTGGGAGCAACGTAAATAACAGTAAAAAACTCGTTAATGTACAACATTAACGAGTTTTTTAATGTTATTCAAATGCAAACATGGAAATAACGAGTAGAAAAAAAATTCATTCATTCTTACCTTATACTAATCGTGGTGCAGGCCAGTGCAGTGCATGAACTGATGCCTTCTCCGGTCAATTCCGCTGAGAGTAAATCAAATGTCCCGCTCTACTGTACAAGACAATGAATACCTGGAGGGATGTACCAATGTGAGAGGGGTGCTGCGGAATAGTCCAAGTGATCGCTGCTTTAATTTCCCGGTCAACTATACATAAATTGCACGTAGACACGATTTTTTAAAGCTGGTGAACTAGACCAAGTCATTGATAACAAATGAACAATAAATCTACTTTCTCTGGTACTTTATACCCGATCAGTTGCAATGCAATTTAATGCTCAACTACAAATCGATGGTTTTTGATGGTGACCGGAGCCGAATGATCGTCAACTATAAATAGACGTTTTCTCGATGTTGTTGTTGTCACCTGGTCGACTATAAATAGATCAAATATCAATGACAAAAAAACAACGGTGAATCAACATCGTTACAACGTCCCTATAGTAAGACCGTCGGTTTACCACAGTATTTCAATGTTGTTACCACATTGGCATTTCAACAGCGACCATATACGACGGTTCGGATGAAAAATCAACATAGATTCAATGTCGTCTTGCTATCTGGGTTGTGTTTATCATACCGTGGCATAGTAGGGTGGACTCTGACTACTGTTTCCCTCTCTTGTTGCAGGTGTGCATTAGACTGCTGCTGTCTTGTCAGATGCAGTTTTGTTTGTTAAGCATTACTTTTATAACGTATAGTGATTTGGGACGTGTTGGTTTTATGTAGATCTTTTATTGATTGTTTAACGTTTTATCTTTTCTTTTATTGTTTTAGTGGAGGTGCGGCCGCTTGTTTAGAGGCTAGGCACGTGAGCTGGAATCCCCTCCCCGATGCATGCGAGTTACACACCGGGCATAGGCAGATTGCACCCTTTAGAGTTTAGTGTGAGTGAGGTTTGCTGTGAAATCACACGGGTGAGTAATTGGTGGCACCCTTGGGCACTCCTCCCTGTAGGTTGCCTCCTCAAGTGGCCGGTCTCCACCATTTTGTCTAGTTGCTTCCTTTTAACATGTTGTGTCTGTTTTAGGGTAGCATTGTGGTAGGGAGTATGTTGTTTTAATCATCGTTGGTAATAAAGTGTTTTAATTAATTAGGTTACTGTCTCACCCCTGCTACCCTAGGTGTCTTTTGATCTTATAGTTATGTTTTAGTAGTTTCTTCTAATAAACTTTTGAATTGTAAACTCCCTTTGTCTCACCTCTGCCATTAAATAACGAGTCTGTGGGCTTTGGTAGCCAGTGCAATCCTTTCATTGGCTAGAGAAATCTTTCCTGGGGTTGTAACGCCCTCCCCCAGGTGGCGTTGTCACTATTTTAGTAACCGTCTTCGGTTATCTCTCATTCTCGACACCACATTATTTTTAAGTATTCTGTATATGAACTCTCACCAAAGTTATAAAAAAAAAAATCCTTCAGAAAATGGTTCAGATACTGAAGACAAAACCTTGGGGGGGGAGACGGGGCTCCTCAAAGAGTACTGCTGGAGGAATACGGGTCTCCTCGGAGAGTTCAGCGGGGAGCAGTCCTGATGATGGTGGCTGACTTGGCATTGAAGAATGCTGACAAGAGAATAAATGCCTTGCCATATCCCCACGCCGTATGATTGTAATCTTACAGACAGGGCAGTGAAAGTGTCCTGTTGTCCTACAAGGCAGCCTGCACCGGCATATCATTTTATCTGTAAGAGAAAAACAAACAATCAAACAAACAAACAAAAAACACACAAACAAACAGATGTAATTTAAATGTAGTTGTATAGAATGCAATCAATTTATCTAACAATCAGATTGTACATGTTAACAAAAACATCCAAGCCAACCTCAATAATGAAAGCAAAATGGTGTGGATCACAAAAGTTATGTCAAGAAAAGTGGTGAAAAGTAAATAAAAATATATTTTATAAAAACACTATTTTTGTTGCAGATGAATGCACTGAACTGTACAATGTCAACAGCAACTTTTAAGTCAACAAAGATACTGCAGAAGTGCTTTAAAAAGTGCATATTTATAACTACAAAGTATATTTAATACAAACATACTGTTGAAATGCAAAGCATTTTTTTATATGCACATTTAGATGCTCCTCAATCTTTGCCCTGACAGTAGGGCTGAAAGTGGGGCACAGAGGGCAGTGAAAGAGTCCTCTGCAACACGTGTTGCATTCTTGCAATTCTGGCTTTAAGCCCGAATTCCAGATTGATATATGCATCTAAAACACAGAGAAAAACAGATTAACACCATATACACATTTAAGTTCAGGTTTTAGCAGAAATAACAATTTACAATTGGTATGTAAAAGATTTGGGAAGAAAATTCTTGAAAAAAACCCCAAATATTTTACAAGACACTTTAATTTGTGAGATATGTTTCTATTGACATATAACAGTCAATTGAACAGGGGCTAACTAAAATCTGGGCAATAAAAAAAAAAAAAGCGTACAGAATAGAATAACGAATAGAAGTATTGATAAATATATAAATCTGTTTGTGACGAAATTTACAGTGTTGACGCTAACCAAAGGTGTCAAAAGTACACACGTTCCTTACTACAGTTTAGATACCTCTGTTTAAAAATAATCAAATAAAAGTAGAAGCATTGACTCGACTTTTTAGTCAAGTGGAAGTAAGAAGTACAGGGTCTAAAATATAATTTATGCACAAAATTTTGAAGTAATCTTGCGTCCAAAGCACGCGTGCGGGGGGCTGATTTACAAATGTACGGATTACAAAGTACAGATACGCGTGCTAAAATGTGAGAAGTAGAAGTATAAAGAAGTATACAGTAGGCACAAAAAAGTACAGCAGTAAAGTAAAGATACCAGAAAATTCTACTTAAGTACAGCATTGAAGTATTCGTTATTTTGCATCTCTGACGCCAACAATAAATCATATTCTAATGCAAAATGTGTTTTTTTCTTTTTCTCGCCCACAGAAGCCGTTAATCCAGCTCTCTTACTTAAACCAGGCCCAGGAAAAAGCATATCTGTGTGTGTCTCTGACATGGAGCACGATGAAAAAAAAAATTAAAATAAGAAGGAATGTTGTTGTAACGCAAAAAAAAGTGGCAACATGATCATTGTAAGAAAACTAGACGATTCCTAGAATTATGAAATTACTAAAGGCAAATTTATTTAAGAAAGACTCTGTCCCAACCTTTGCGATCAACTTGCAAGACTTCCACGGTATCCATGCGTGTTTATGGCTACTGTGGAGGTCACGTTTTTTTTTTACTTTTATATGGAAGGTCACTTAATGTATGCTGCTTTCTGTTATTTCTGACCTATACCGTTCTTTTGTTCTTTGTTCGATGGCTGCTTTGTTCTTAATCACCTGTACTTGTACATATCTTTTTGACTTGTAAGGTATGCGCTGTAATTGTTAGCTTGTACAATTTAAAAAAACAAAAACGTGGAAGTCACGTGCTTCCGGCTACTGTGGAGGTCACGTGTATCCGGTTACTGTGGAGCTCCACAGTGGATGCAGCCAGACCCTTCTCCCTGAAAGGCACAGCCAATTACATTGGCCATATATGTCACATGACGTAGGACTCCAGTAGAGAACGTAATTTAAGTCCTTCTGCAGCGCTAGGTGAATGACACCTTGACAGATCTTTTTTTTTTTTCTTTCTATCGGTTTTGTTTTCTTCACTCAATGAGATCAAATTATTGTTGTTGACAATTCAATAATCGCTGGATATTGGTGGGCACATGTCCCTTCCGTCCATGCCAAATCTACGCCCTTGTAGTGTACGCTGTAAGTGCCAGGAGGATTGCCAGGATTTGTACATCGGGGAAACCAAACAACCTCTGGCGAAGCAGATGGCACCCCGTCAGGCCAAATATACTTTTTATAAGATTGGGGAAACCTGCAGTCAGCTGACACTGAAGAAGTCACTTGGATGAGTGATGAAACGTTTCTGCCACTGAAAACACTACGTCCAGATGAACAGAATCAACTTTTTAGGGGTTGAGCTTAAAGTCGTTCAACATTATCATCCAACATTCTAAAGGAAGAGCTACAGCATACTCACAGCTGCTCTATAAACACACAGGAGGAAATGGCCAGTGCATTGTAAGTGTAACATGGTGGACTAGTTTTGCCTGTATTTATTCATCTCCATGTTTATTGTGTGTAGTTGCACTGGTTTGGGAGTGGTTTTGTATGTCACGTTTGCTGTGAGCCAATAGCTGTGATGGGGTTGGACCAATTGAAGTTAAGTGTATTTGATTGCACTCTAATCTACTTATAGCCCACACTACAAATGCTGCTGTGATATTTTGTCTCTCTGTGCAGGTATGTAATATGACCAAATCTTGGATGACCTGATATGTTTATGATGGATAGTTTGTTACCCTGTGAATTGTATAATGAAATGGGGTGATATCGTGTCTCTCTGTGCAGGCCAGGGCCTACTACATGCTGCAGCCTAAAAGCAGAGTTGAGTTGCTGAGGCCGACTGATAACTGACCTTCTACTTACAGGGTGGTGGGAGTGGCAGAGAAGTGTGTGAAACTCCAGCAGCTGGGTGGCAATGCAGATTGATCTGGTTGAGCTAGTTTGGCTAGCTACAGCACGTAACGAAAGACATAAAAGTCTTTCTAAAAGGTGGAATGAGGAAAGCCTAAGGCACAGGTGAGGCAAGACGAGGCACTGAAAAAGATATTTTTACACTTCTCAGATAATCAACCCTCATGTGTTTATTTTGTGCTAATTAATTTTGTGTTTCCACACAAAACTGAACGTCCCCTTAAGACTCAACATAAAAGCTGTAATAATAAATATATTATCACTGCTTGTTTTGTTAGATCTTCTTATCAGCTTGAATTCTTTTGAACATTACAGGGGTTTTTTTATTATTTATGGAATGTAAGTCTCGTTAAGCTGAGCTTATATAGCTTGATTTTGAATTTGACTATACGAAATAATCATTAAACATAGTATACTGTTAATCGCAGACTACTTTGGGTCAAAGTTTCCATTAACATTTATTTTGAAACCATTAAAACTTTTTATACACTCAAATGAAATAACATCTGTTGTGCTCCTGGTCAAAAGTGGCCACAGAAAATTATCTCAAAATTACACTTGATTCTGGCACAGCTCCAGACCAAGAAGATAAAAAATATCTTATGTCTCTTGAGACCTCCAATCAATCTCCAGAACTGTAAATTTCACTTGGTTCTTTACAGGAGAACCATCTGCAGGTTTCATGTTCCAACCATAACTTGTCCTGACATCAAACGTTGTCCATATCTTTATGCTATATTTAGACTGCTTGCTTGGCATATACTGTTTGAAAGGTCAGCGTCCCCTAAAGCGATCAGATGCTCATCCACCGTGATGCTTGGATTGGGGACAGAGATGATTAGCAGGTGCTCCACACACTTGTCTCAAACCTCTCTGATCACTGCCAGTCTTGTATTGTTAACAATGGCCTGGTTTTGTGTCACGGTTGTCAAAGCGAATCGCCCGTAACAACATGTAACATTTCTGGAATGACATGGTGGTCGAAAAAAATCGTCCAGACAGACTCTGTATCCCATAAACTGCTGGTAAAATCATAACTGGATCTATGTACACCACTCAAAATCAAGACTCATGTATACTTTAAGGTCTTTCTGGGTTACCTCCTGCAACTGTCTTTGTTGTACCTGAACTATTTACACTCATTGTTACACAAAACTGTAACCATGGAAGAAAAGAGAGAAGGCCACAAACCATGTGAGAAATGTCGTCAGACACCTGCTATAACCAGTTTGCATAGCAGAGTGATTGTTAGGGTGTTGGGTCACTGATCCAGCTTTTTCTGTTTAGATTGTATTTATAATTCCTTTTTTTTGGGAGATGTTTAAGCTCAGTATGAGCTTACTAACTGACAGTTAGTATGGAATTTAGTTCTGTTAGTGCTTCTAAGCTTAGTTATATTTCTGATCCATGACAGTGTAAAGGAATTTCTTTCACTTATGTACTAATCACATTATTTTATTGTATAATGCCTTGGTGCCACTGGATTTTAACATGTCTGACACCCATACTGTAAGAAGGAAGTTGGGGGAAGCAGACCACTCCACAGGAAGAGTCTTTTGTCTCTTCGAGGACTCTGGGAGGTAGCAAGGGAGTGTGAACCTTAAGGTGTGAAACAGCTGTGTGCTGCCTTTTGTTCCTGTGGAAGGTATTTAACTGAGAGCCATGTTAGGCTCAGGGAGACTCTGCTGACCCTGCCCCGTGGTCATGCAGGCTCTCCACAAGCTTGGTTTTCTGTTCTGTGTGTTTTGATTAAAGAATGTTAGCTACCGCTCACCGCTCATCTGCAGGCTTTATTTAAGTGGAAAACTTCCACAACAACAGGTTGGTGGGTCCTGGAAGACAAATGCTGATCCCTGTTAAAGTGGTCGACATGTGAAGTGCAGCTGGCTTGTGGCATAGCTGACTCTGGCCTTGGACTTTTATTCTGTACTCAAGTGGGACACTGGACTGTTTTATCCTTCATTATTGGATCATTGTATTGCATTACATTGCATTTACATAACTGCTCGTTTAATCATGGCTTGTTTTCGTTGTGTTCGGTGGTTGTTGAAATGGCTTATATGAGATTTTAGCTGAGATTCAGAGGTTTCTGTGGATACCACACATGTCAGGACTTATATTTCTGACCCCATGTTATAACCGATTAAACGTGATCTCCTCCTTTTTGCCCCTAGTACCGGGGGCGTGGGGCTTAAGTGGTGTAGGATTGAAGAAATTATTTTACGGTTACTGTTCATAACCATCATCTTTATCATTGCATTAATTATCATTTCATACAAGCATTTATTGCAGCTGTTGGCATTATGTTATAATTTGCATTACAGGTGTTATCATAATCACATATTAACATGTTTATTACAGGTGCAGTTACAAACACTTTAAATCGTTGAGTTAAATCTATAATCTTAAAAGCTTATATGCTGAGTATATTGTTACAGTAAAATAGTAGCTGAGCAAAGGCCTGAGTGTATTCAACAACACATGTTACACTAGAGTTTACTTGACAACAGGTGACAGAAGGAGGACAAGTCCATGGGGACCTCAAAGGCCTGAGATCATCACCATATTTGGAAGAGGATGCCAGAAAGGGGAACTTCTGTGTCTGCATTTATCTCTTAAGACTGATCATTGTCTGTAAAAGAGGCAAATAAGGTTCTTAAGGTGCAAATTATGTGCTTGTAAACGCAAGAGGGGGCGTTATAATACCCTGATGTTATAAAAGCAATCTGAAGTGTATTTTTGGGCGGAGATTTACAACTGATGTTTTGCAGTTTACACCTCCCCACGCTGCGTGTATTCATTAAATCATCGTCTAATTCCACCCGGCCGGATCAGTGTGTTATTTTGGATTTCCTCCTGTATCCCTCCTTAATTTTTGAACCTTAACAGTGGTTATTAAATTAACTTTCAGAATTGTATTGACTGTCATCTTTTGCCCACAGCTGAGATGGTCGGTCAGACTTAGAATCTGGATGTGTTACATTAGCATTTCAATGGTTTTTACATTTAATGCTGTGTTGCCATCCACCAAAGGGCAGCCAGTCATGTGATTGTAAATAACTCCTTCACCACAAGAAGCAAGAAGTCACTGCTAAGCTTCCAACAATCGTCTGGGAATTTGATGCTTTAGGATCTGGACGATTTTCCGCAATTAATGGAACCATAAATTCTACTTTGTACCAGAAAATCCTGATGAAAAGAGGATCACCTCAATGTCAACCATATAGTTTTAATTTGTGTAATATACTGGGATATTTATAATTGAACCATTTGTAAAGATGAGAGCTATTTTGTAAATTTGTAATATATTGTAATATTTAATTTAGTCACTTTTCTCACTGTCTTGGATCAAATGTTACTACAGAAATTACCCAGAGGTTAATAAAGTATTTTGATTCTGATTCTGAAAAATGTCTGGTTATCAGTTCCTGCCATTATAAGTTCAAGCACATTCAAGTTCATCTCTGAATTACCTTGAAACAGAAATAAATACCCCCCCCCAAAAAAAAAAAAAAAAAAAATAGATAAATAAATAAATAAAATAAAATAAAATAAAAAGCAGACAAATAAAGGCTTTGGAGTAGCCTAGTCACAGTATATACTAAAATCAGATTGACATTGGTGGGGAAATGAGGATCTATTGGGAAGAATTTAAAGCAAGAGGTTAGCAAAGACAAAGTGGGTGTACAGTCTGTTGTTGGTGCAATAACAGAGGAATAAATCAGCTGAGCCTGTCGATCTTCAGGACCAGCACACCTATACACATCTGTTTGGCTCTCTGTTAAAAAAAAAAAAAAAGGTCTAATCCTATGAGCAGTACCCAGCAGGCAAAGCAGAGTTCAGATGGAGCCAATTTGGGTAAAGGGAATATCCCAGCTCTGACTAACTTGGTGTTCAGGTTTGTTCTAATCTAATCATAACAAAAACCTGTGCATCCTTTCAAGTCAAATCTTACCAGTCACACCTGTTAACGGTAGCTCTTCCATATATCGGTGCACTTATTCATCAAGTGGGGTTGATGAGGGGTCTGGACAGTAGGCGTCAAGTGACTCAAGTGAACACACACAATAGCTGTGTCCCAAAACGTCGGCTGCATCCTCCGGAGGCCGCATTTGAAGGCCGATTACATCACAGCCAGGCGACGAAGGCTGTCCCAATTCGTCGACTCCTTCAAATGCGGCCGACAAATGCGTCCTTCATTTCCCCGAATTTGAAGGATGGGTCGGGTGTGTCCTTCGTGGCCCACCATATCCCAGAATTCATAGCGCGGCCCAGCCAAATTTCAGCTGCCAACAATGGAGGCCGCTACTGAGTTTTAAAATTAGTCTTATTAAACTTTCTAGGTCACAAAATAAACTTTTAACATATTTTCAGGCGAGAAAGTAGCTGTGTAAACTTCAATTATCTGCTTGGTTTATCAAGACATCACATATTTGCAAAAGTGTGCCAACGTTTTTGGAGACGTCTGTTACCCACCCGCTCGATAGCAGGTCGGGGGGTTCAATGGTCACTCGAGCCGGCGAGAGCAGCGGACTCCTGGCTTCATTGTTTTCAGATCCCCGCTCTTTCGCTACTCAGGTTAAACATGATATACAAGTCACTCGGATAACTTGAAAATGTAATTTTTTACCCTTTTTCGGTGTTTTATTTGTTCCGGAGTAAATCGGTTTGGCTGAGATCAAAGTTATTAGATTGAAGAAAACTTTATTAATCCATCGGGTGGGTTCCTCCGGGATTTTCACACAGCTGAGTCAAACAGAAAACTGATTAAACAGAAGTATGAGACGGTCGAGAATTTACGCCAGTGTCCTGTTATATTTTAGATAGCAAGGAGCAGACGGCCGAGTTTATTAAACTCCACCGACACAGCGGTGATGCTAATCTGAAGGCTAGACCGTCCCATTTCACAGCCTCGCACTTCCGGCCTTCTCGGTCTTCGAAGGACCCGGCCCACGTAGACCGCGAAGGCTGGGTCCTCCGAAGGATGCAGCCGACGTTTTGGGACACAGCTACTATATACACACAGAGGGAAATGAGGAAATGGCACACAAGAGGGAGACACAGCTGAACCTAATCTGACATGACGAGACAGAGAGGAAGCAACACAGACTGCACTGACATGGGACACAGATTGTCAAAGTAAAACAGGAAATACATGAACATAGAACCCAGGACACTAGATGGAACACAAGGAACACAAGGCAGGCACAGTGACAAAACCAGGCCTATAAAATCTCTAAAATACTAAAGAATAACTAAGGAAACAAAAGACAAAGCCATGAAAAACCACAAAGTCATAGAACAATAAGAAAACAAAACATAACCACAGAGCCACCACACTCAGTGTCATTGGTCCTGGGTCGTTAAATATTGGTATCATTTTATGTATCGTGTTAATTCTTGTTTTCTTGGTGTGTGCTCAGTCCTCTGCTGTTCACACTGCTGACTCATAACTGTGTAGCAACACACAGTTCAAATCACATCATTAAGTTCGCTGATGACACGACCGTGGTGGGTCTCATTATCAAGAACGACGAGTCAGCGTACAGAGAGGAAGTGCAGAAGCTAACGGACTGGTGTAAAGACAACAACCTGTCTCTGAATGTTGACAAGACAAAAGAGATGGTTGTTGACTTTAGGAGGACACGAGGCGACCATTCACCGCTGAGCATCAACAGCTCCTTTGTGGAGATCGTCGACAGCACCAAATTCCTGGGCGTCCACCTGGAGAAGGACCTCGGCTGGTCCCTCAACACCAGCTCCCTGCACAAGAAAGCCCAACAGCGTCTCTTCTTTCTGAGAAGACTGAGAAAGGCCCAGCTTCCACCACCGATCCTGACCACCTTCTATAGAGGAACTATCGAGAGCATCCTGAGCGGCTGTATCACTGCCTGGTTTGGGAACTGTGCCATATCGGACCGCAAGACCCTACAGCGGATAGTGGGAACAGCAGAGAAGATCATCGGGGTCTCTCTCCCCTCTATTAAGGACATCTACACCACACGCTGCATTCGCAAAGCCACCAGCATGGTGGCTGATTGGACACACCCCTCTCACACACTCTTCACACTACTGCCATCTGGAAAAAGGTACCGAAGCATTCGGGCACACACATCCACACTGTGCAACAGCTTCTTTCCACAAGCCATCCGTCTCCTCAACAAAAAAGGGACTGGACTGATAAACACACACACACACACACACACACACACACACACACACACACACACACTCTATCACTCATCTCAACTCAACTACCTCAAAGCATTGAGACTGGACTTACACATCAACCTGTAAATGCTCTTTTTGCACAATATTTTTATGTTTACTGTTCCTGCACTACCTACTTACCAAGTATGTTTAATGTTTCCTTTGCACTACCTACCTAGTTAGACAGTTAGTTTTAGTTAGATAGTTGTTAATTTATGTTGTAATTTATGTTAGGTCAGTCTGTCCTGTCTCTAGTTAGCTAGTTTAGTGTTTTTCTGTTAATTTATGTTGTAAATTTATGTTGCATGTAGCACCTTGGCCCTGGAGGAACGTTGTTTCACTTCACTGTGTACAAACTGTATATGGTTGAAGTGACAATAAAGCCAACTTGACTTGACTTGACTTGTAGGGTTTTTTGAGTTTACTGTTTTGTATACCTACCTGTGTCCTCCCCAAGTGCTCTGTTCATGTCTCTGAGTTTGTGTTTTAAAACAGTCTGTGAATTTCCTGTTTTACTTTGAAGGTCTGTGTCTCCTCTTGCTAATTAGGTTCAGTTGTGTTCCCCCGGTGTGTCATTCCCTCGTTAGCTTGTGTGTATTTATAGTGTGTGCCTGCCTGTGTTGTTCGTCTGTGTTATTATGTGCTTCTCCGTGTCTCTCTGCTCCTCGCCTCGTGTCCTCCCTTTGTGTTATGTTTTCAGGTCAGCTTACTAGCTTTCCCAGTTCAATTTACTTTATAATTCTCATCACCGCTTTGTGTCACTGTCACCCATCTTCAATAAACCTCACTCGCATCACCACCGTTGTCTGCAACTTGGGTCCTCCTTCTCCAAACACCACACGATTGCTACCCCAGCTGTGACACTCAGTGCCATGACAGTGTCCCGTGTTGATGATAATCACCCAATAGGAAAACCAAGATCCTTATGAATTAACCATCTAACTCAGTAAAATTGAGCAGAGAGGAAAGAGCCAGAAATACAAAACCATTTTGCAGGTTCACAGTTTGAGCAGCGGTTGATCCCTCTGGCTTCTGTAATTTTAAATCCAATCGTAATTGGCAATTCACAAATATAATCAAACAGTATATGAGCGACTTTGGTCTTTGCGATGCATGGCGCTCCCTTCACCCCACCAGTAAGGAATATACTTTTTTCTCACATGTTCATCACTCCCACTCTCGTCTGGATTATTTTTTGGTCAGCAGCTCACTGCTGAGTGTCATTTCAGACACTGAGATTCACCCTATAGCTGTCAGCAATCATGCTCCTGTATCTTTAACACTAATGAACAAGAATAATACTACGCCAAGTAAAAATCTGGAGATTTTATACATCGCTGCTTAAAGATGAAGACTTCATTAAATATTTTTAAAAAGAGTGGACTTCATATTTAGACTTTAATGACACTCCTGGAACATCAGCTTGTTTTATGGGAAGCAGGGAAAGCCGTGATGAGAGGTAAAATAATTTCTTTCTCATCACATAAAAGAAAGAAGAAAACAAAAATATTCAAGAATTAGAAAAAAACATCAAATCACTAGAAGAAGCCTACGTGTTACACCAAGATCAAGAAATATTGAACAAAATACGCAAAACAAAACTATAATTAAATGAGATAATTGATTAAAAAAAAAATTCTCAGTACAAAGACTACGCTTACAAAATTATGAACATGGTAATAAATCCGGTCAATTTCTAGCAAACCAGCTAAAAATAAATAAAGAAAAAACAACTATATGTGCTGTTCAAGATTCATCTGGGAACACAATATATGACCCGAAACAAATAAACAACATTTTCAGGGATTTCTATAAAACGTTGTATTCACCACAAATAAACCCATCTGTAAAAACGAAATTGATCAGTTTTTGGACAACACAACTCTTCCAAAATTATTAGACACTCAAGCAATGGCACTGGATTCACCACTGACGCCAGGTGAACTCCAGGAAGCCCTGATAAGTATGCCCAATAATAAGGCTCCAGGTCCAGACGGCTTTCCTGCAGAATTCTACAAAGAATTCTGGACGATTCTAGCACCAGTTTTTTACAGAACTTTGTTGGAAATCAAAGAAAAGGGCAGACTTCCATCAAATATGAATTCTGCAAACATTAATCTCCTGCTAAAACCAGGCAAAGACCCTGTATATCCCTCAAGCTATCGTCCAATATCCCTTATAAATGTAGACCTCAAAATAATCTGCAAAGCTCTCTCAAAGAGATTAGAGAAAATAACCCCCCTCTTAATTCATCCTGACCAAAATGGTTTCATAAAAGGTAGGCACTCATCAACTAATACACGTAGATTACTTAATTTGATAGACTACTCATGCAGTAAAAACCTTGAAACTACAATATTTTCTTTAGATGCAGAAAAAGCGTTTGACAGAGTTAACTACTGTTTGTGTGTGTGTGTGTCTCGACCTCAAAATGCACTCGGCCTTACCCCGCCCGTTGACACTTCTGACCTTTTACCAGACAGAAGCTCTCTGTAATATGTGTAATAATTTTAACTAAGAACATATGTAATCTATTGAATAAATGCTTTACCAAAATGCCACTACTCAAAGCTTAATAAAAAGGATATAAATGAATAAAGAAATACTAATGAATAACCTGATATATGTGTTTTGTAAGCGTGTTCTTTCCATAGCTCAAAGTCACTTACACAATAGATTGTCTGGACATAGCGCCAAAGCTCACGACCTTCAGCTAACTGACTGAGCTTCAACTCTTTAAAAGGCGCAGAAATGCAAGGTGTGTAGAAAATGATTATGACTGCTCCTGTAATGAAAAGGTTAATATGTGATTATAATAACACCTGTAATACAAGTTTTAACATAAGACCAACAGCTTCAATAAATGCTTTGATGAAATGATAATTAATGCAATGGTAATGATGATGATTATGAATAGTAGCAGTAAAATATTTCCCTGGTCTCCACACTACACATATCACTCATGGGAAGAGTTGCCGCTATAAAAATGATGGTCTTACCAAAAATAAATTATTTATTCTCAATGATCCCAACTAAACCACCACAAGATTGGTTAAGATCTCTAGATTCATACATGTCCAAGTTCCTTTGGAAAAATAAACCCCCACATATAAGCTTAAAAACACTACAAAAGACCAAGGATAAAGGAGGATTAGAACTACCTAACTTTCAGCACTACTTCTTAGCCAACAGGCTTCAGTTTATCTCAGGATGACTAAAACATACCCTCTTAGACGAACCTTGGCTAGATGTAGAACAAGCACTTTGCAATAATCTAGAGATTTCAGATCTACCATTTATCAGCTCAAACATCCAACGACATGAATGCTTTAAAAGCGTCAGCATCAGCTCTTCTCTGACAGCATGGTGGGAGTTTCTAAAATTGACGGAGTCTTCATTAATCCCATGCAAACGTACACCTATCCGGAACAACCCTGACATATTACAAAGCAATAATATGATAAACTTTTCAGATTGGAGTGGTAAAGGAATCAAATACTTAGAACATATATTAGAAGGAACAGAATTTATTTCATTTGACAGACTAGTTACACAATATGGGATCAACAAGAAAAGATTTTTAGAATATCAACAAATTAAATCCACAGTAAGAAAGAGATTTAAACCGGGTCAAGTTGAACTACAAACACCACCAAGTGTGGTTCAATTTCTTACTCTTAAAACCCCCAAATTACTATCCAAAATATACAGAATGCTTTCTAAAACAGATGAATCAATATCAATTCCTATTGCAAAATGGGAAGCGGATTTATCAGTTAATGTAGCCGGAGGGGCTACTCACTTTTTCTTTCTCTCTCGCCCCCACTTGCGCTACTGCTTTCTCTCTCTCCCTCCTGTGCTTGCTCCTGCTGCGCGCTTACGTCAACTAGGAGCACACCTGTATATTGATTACAGGCGGCGTTCACCTGTATAAAGAGAAGCCGGGTTCTTTCGTTGGATTATTTCCTCCCGAGCTTCTGGTGCAATACAGCGGTAGACGATGGCTTGCTGGTTAAATTATTGAGGTGATCAGGTCGCGTGATTGCTACAGGTAGGTCTCCTCTTCGATTTCTGATCTCTCCCTAACATCGGCAATTAGTAGTTATATTTCTGCGGCCCGCTACAGCGCGGCTGTTTTTCTTTCCTGTGCTCCAGCCGTGGTGAGGAGACGCGTGAGTGCATCCGCTGTGCAGTACAGCGCCTCCAAGTTCTGGGGTAAGCCGCTTATTTTATAGCTGCTAGTTTTGTAAATTAAAGAAGACTAAGGTTAGTTTTGCCTTTTTCTTTTTTGTAGGGTTTGATTGCTGCCGTGCCCTCTCGGGGACCAACCGCCTGCTTTGGCTACGTAGCGAGTCGGGCACCTGCCCTGCTGCTGTCTTGTTTTGTTGATTTTGTTATATTACAGTTAAACTGTCGGCGGCCCAGTTTTCCCCTGTAGCTTGCCTTTCCACGCCCTTTTGGATTATTGTTCGCTCCAGCTTTTGTGGCTGGCCGGGGCGATTCTCGGCCGTATACTGGGCCGGTTATACGAACTGGTACTGCCTTTCCCCTTTCTCCCAGCTGTGGGAAGTTGTGTGAGACCGAGCAGACCAAGGACAATCGGACCCAGCACCAGCTGTGGGCTGGTTCGCCAAGCGAAAGTATTTTTAATCAGTGCTCTGTGGTGTATAACTGGTTGTGTTGTATCACCGACTTTTGTTTTCCTTTAATTGTTTCTTTCTTTTGTTTTCTAGGTTGAGAGCTTGTTTGTCCCATGTTTTTATCCTTTTTAATGTGTTTATCTCGTGCTTTTATTTCAGCGAACTGAGGATTTACCAGCGGCCGTGGGACCTCAGGTGGTGGGTCGTTTTCCACACTTCTTTTGTTGTACAGCACCAGGTGAATAGACTATAGTAGGTTTTTTTGTGTGGTTCTTTTGGTCCACCGCTGCTGGTAAGTCCCAGTTGTGTATGTATTTTTATTGTAATTTGGGACACCGTTTTAGACATTCAGTGCGCTCTCAGTGTTTTGTTTTTATTTTACATTAATGAATAAAATTGTGTTTATATTTGAGTTGGCCTCAGTGTGCATCCCTGAACCTGTGCGAGCATTGTTTTAATTACATTTTATTTTTTTATATTTCCTGGGGGCTAGAATTTCCCCCCCAGGTGGCGTTGTCATTTTTATTATTTCTTTTAGAACCCCGCCAACCACTTGGTCACATTAACTTAGACCAAAACTTCTGGTCTCAGATTTGCTTAAAAACCTTTCATCTAATTAGAAATCCCAGTCTTCAATTAATTCAATACAAAATACTACATAGAGTGCACTATACAGGTCATCGGATGTTCAAGATGGGCTTTATGTCCACCAACAACTGCTCACACTGCCAAACCAATTCACCGGACAATTATATCCACGCTCTTTGGTTCTGTCCACCAGTTCAGAAGTTTTAGCGTGAGATATGTGAAGACTTATCAAAGTGTCTGAAATGTAACATTCCAACTTCGCCTTTAGTGTGTTTGCTGGGCAGCTTAGATAATGTCACTACGGAAAAGAATATAGCCCATATGGTTTTCACTGCCCTATGCATAGCCAAGAAAACAGTCCTCATGAACTGGAAAAATAAAAATAATCTTAATTCTAACCAATATAGAAATTATCTATTAGATTACATTAGTCTTGATACAGCCTCTGCCACCACATCAGATCAATTGCTCTGGGCTCCTTTGATCAGCTCCATCACCTAGTGGGGGTGGGGGGGTCATAGTGTGGTCCCACCTTCGCTGTTGTGATTGGTGTGGGGGTAGGGACAGGCTTAGGGCGTCGAGGGATTCCCCAGGAGCATCTTCCTTGGAGGGCTCAACCCGGGGTAGTGGTCATGGCCTATTAAGGGCTCAGTTGGCTCTTAGGTGACGGTTTCCTCGTGGCTGCGTGCAGCGGGGCTAGGGGAGGGTCTGTGCTGGCGGACGTGGGATACTGACCTGGTAGCCTGGCTGCCCCTGGGTGGGTCCGGGACGGGCGTGAGGTTCTGGGGGCGTTCCGTCTCTGGACTGGGGCCCTGGCCTGGCTGGGCCTCGGGGGCTTGGGTCCTGGTTAGTGTGTTGCCAGGGTTGTGGGCGGGTGGGTGTATGGGGGCCCAGCCCGGGCGCAGGGTGCCGCCAGTGCATCGAGCCACCTGGGGGGCTCTTCAACTGGTGGAGGAGGCTGTTACATCTTGCAGGAGGTTTCCTCTCTTCAGGAACTCACTCTGCAGGAGCGGGAGATACAGGAGAGGTGGAGGAAGATCTCAGCCTGGGCGTCTATTGTCTCGTGTAGTCTGGAAGGTGAGTGGATGACGGGGTGGGTGCAGTTTTCTCTGTGGTGGGATCGGGTGGGCTGTCCCGGGCTCTGTGGGGCCAGGCGGCGCTGCTGTACTGGGCCCCGGTCAGGATGGGCCTGGGCCCCCTTTCCCTGGCGGGTTGCAGAGTATGGGGGTGCCTACTGGGGTCAGCGGGGGAGCTATGATCACATGTTTGTGTGTCTCTCAGCCACCCTTTTAATTGACTCCTAAAAATAGGGAGACTTGTACTTTCCCTCACTGACAATGGAAAAATATTCCAGAAGCTCACTCCCTGATATGACAGAGCATTCTGTGTAAAGGTTGTCCGTCTAAATGCCAATTCACAATCACCTCTCACAGTGGCTCAAGTCAATCGAGCCCCAGCAACACTACTAGACTTTTGTTTTTTTTTTTAGGCTGGATGATAAGATCTTATACCCCATCTCACAAGGGAAAGCCAAAGGGAGAAGTATAGAGAATGTCAGAGGAGCTCCACTGACTTTGTCAATCTAAAAAACACATTATGGGAGTGCCACGAGAGGAACTGTGGTGCTCTATGAGAATGTCAGGAGTGGCAGAGATGTGTGTGAAACTCCAGCAGCTATGTGGCAACGCAGATTGATCTGGTTGAGCTAGTTTGGCTAGCTACAGCACGTCAACGAACGACATAAAAGTCTTTCTAAAAGGTGGAATGAGGAAAGCCTAAGGCACAGGTGAGGCAAGAGGGGGCACTGAAAAAGATATTAATAGGTTTGTAGCTTAAACCTATTCGCTGGAACGTTCAAGACAATGTAATTACACAGCAAAAGCATTGAACGCCAAGCAGAGCTCTTTTCGATTCTCGTATACGAGGGAGACCAACTGGACAGACGCCGTTCCTTCGCTTGACCCCAGTTGTTCTCGTCCACTCCCTCGTAACACTGCTCTTTTATTGAGGTCACATGAATATGCATAGGGTCATTAACATACGAAGTCTACATACACACAAAGAGTACCTTGCCTGTGCGTTGTGTAAGTGTGTGTGTGTGTGTGTGTGTGTGTGTGTGTGTGTGTGTGTGTGTGTGTGGAGTCAGAGTGTGACACCATAAAGACTTCCCTAAACCTGCTGGTCTGGAAGTCCAGCAGTTCATCTAAACCAAGGGTAGGCAACCTTTTTGATGGCGAGTGCCATCTAAAATTTCCTCAAAGGTCAAAGTGCCATATCAACCGTTGCATTAACAAGAAATTTATTTACAACAATAACAACTGCATTAACAATATGTAAAAGCATATCAACAGTTACACACCATAGAATAACTTTATAGAACTATATTTGCTGACAGATGTTGGCAAAGTGCAGATCAGCTATTTTCAAAAAACACTTTTCATACATAACAAAAACACCATAACAGCAAAGGAACTGTACAACAGAAAATGCAAATCCTGTTTATGGTCTCCTCACAACAGTGAAAAGAAAAAATAAACTGGGCTAATATGACATTTGTTAATACAGGGATATGTATGTTAATGTGATCCCTGTCCCTGCTTTGTATTTGCCAGTTGTGTTATCTGGGGATCACATTTTGTAACTTTAAGGAGCACACAGGTCTCTTAGTGTCCAGCAGTCAGACGGCAACAGGAGGCGCTAAGGACACTCTTCATGTGAGAGAAAATTTGCTCACAGAGATAGGTAGAGCCAAATACTGTCAATAGAGCCTGTGCAATGTTCTTAAGACAGTTAAACTTGTCTGGTAGTGATGTCCAGCAAGTGTAGATGCAAGCTCCATGATCACGCGCAGCTGTGGATTCTAGCTGCGTTCGTAGTTCTGCGAACTTTGTCACCCACAGAGTCGAGCTTTTCAGTTCAATCAGCTGCATTTCCATGTCATCTGTGTCCAGCCATTTAAAAAGAGACAAATCCAGCTGCTCATTAAAGCTTTCTGGCTTGATAAGAAAAGAAAACATCGGTCCATACACCTGAAAGTCCCGAAAACGCGTTCTGAATTCTTTCTCGAGTCTTTGGACGTACCCGTGTTTTTCCGTGGTGCTGATGCTGCGCTGAGCGTACAGCTCCCTGAGGCGTTTGAAGTAGCGGAACGTGGAAGTTTCAACATCGCTGGAAAAATCTGCCAGTTTTTGAACGAAAGCTTCCCACGTGTCGCACATATCTAAAACAGTTTGTCCGGATCCCTGCAGTTTGAGATTAAGCTCGTTGAGGTGTCCCGTTATATCAGCGAGAAAGAAAAGTTTTTCAACCCACTTCTCGTCTTCGAGTTCGGGATGGCTTTGCCCCTTTTCTGCCAGGAATTTTTTTACCACATCAAAACAATCCACAAATCGTTCCAGAACCTTTCCACAGCTAAGCAATCTGACAGCACAGTGGAGCGGGATGTCTTTGCATGAGCTATCCATCTCTTCGAGCAGAGACTGGAATTGGCGGTGAGTCAAAGGAGATCGCTTAACTATAAAGTTCACGACTTTTGCCACTGTGGCCATGACGTCATGAAGATCTGAATTTGACATTTTAGCACACAGGTTTTCTTGGTGTATTATACAGTGTAGTTTCATGATAGGATGGCCAACTTGTTCCTCAATTAAGGTAACAGCGCCCCTGTGTTTCCCAACCATAGCGGGCGCACCATCAGTTGTCACAGCAAAAATCTTTGTAATGTCAATGCCTCGCTCATCAAAACACTCCTTAAAAACTTTGGCAATATCCTCACCTCGCGTTGTTTCAGGCATCGGGGTTAAACAGAAGAGTTCCTCTTGTACTGCCACATCACAGTATCTTACCATAACAGCCAAACGTGGAACGTCATTGATATCAACGCTTTCGTCCAAAGCTACACTAAACACCTAGGCTTCTTTCAAACCAGATGTTTGTTGGGCTCTGACATTGTCACCCATTTCCTGGATGCGTCGTTCCACAGTTCTGGCTGATGCAGGTATGTCTTGTATCCTTGTTTTAATTGCATCTTTGTTTGGAAGCCCATTAAATAACACTTCTGAGCTTGAGAGAAAAGCCTCCTTAACAAATTCTCCGTCTGTAAACGGCTTTCCATGTTTAGCAATACAGTGTGCAATACGATAACTTGCTTCAGTTCCATGATGTTTTGCAGCTGTAAAAAATTTTAGAGTACTTGCTTGTTTATCATATTTTGACACAGCACGTGTAATTGATTCAACTTTCTCTGCCTCATCCTTGAAGGTTTTTTGATGTTTCGTCTCAAAATGTCGTTTAACACTGGAAGTCCGGCAAACAACACTCTCGAGGCAAAGGACACATACAGCACGATCTTTCTGTTGCACAAAACCCCAGTCTTCCGTCCAAATTGGCATAAAAGACCGGGAATCATCTTTTTTGGCTCGCTTCGAGGCCACAATTCACAGGACTGACTAGCTAGCTACATCCCTCTCGTCTGTGTAATTTTTAGACAGTTACAAGTAAAACAAGGAGGTGGGGCTTTACCGTTACAAAAATTTTTTTTTTTAAAAATCATCGGACCACCGAGCAAATGCCCGATGGCCAGTCCAGCTATGGTCGTGCGTGCCATCAGTTAACCCTTCACGTGCCAACGGTGGCACGCGTGCCTAGGGTTGCCGACCCCTGATCTAAACAAAAGGCACTTAGAGTAAAACTGACATAGACACGTTTATCCTACTATAAAACAATAAGACAAGGTACGACCTCTCCCATGCTCCCAGAATGTGGGTGTGAATGCCAGAGCATTCTGGGAGGCACACAGAGTCTCCACAGACTACTAAGGATCAAACCTCTACCAACATGAGATTGATTATAAAACTCGATATTTCGAAGCATAAATGACAATCAACAATACAAATCTAACAGATATTTTTACACTTTGTAGAGATTAGGAAGATATTTTTGCTGCTATTTTTTATAATCATTATTACCATTCCATTAATTATTAATATTGATATTGCATTTAGATGTTTAAACATATTGGCACCCAATTAAGCTTTTATTACAGGTCCAGTAAGAACCACTTTAAACTGTTGAGTTGAATCTATAATTTTAAAGGCTTTTGAATGTTTTTTATATTCTTACACTGAAGTCCAGACTTCAGTGCGTGAGAGACTGAGTTGCAGGCTGACAGGAAACGCCATGCTTTGCAAAAGTGAAACTGAAAGCAGAGTCTGAGTGCAAGTTATTTTGAGCAGGTTATTTTATTACGCATTTATATCTTTGATTAAGCTTTGATTAAGTTTTAAGTAGTTGTATTAGATTGAAACATTTGTTTTATACATTTTACACATAAGTCAAGATTATTACACACATACACACACATACAGACACATATAGTTAGAGAGGTCAAATAAGGTGCAGAGCGAGGGCAACACATGCACACCCATACATGCACAGACATACACACACACACACTCACATACAGGCAGGGGGTTTATTTGTAGGTGAGAGTTTAAGCATAACTACGTGACTGTTTGATGAAGAAGCAGGTGCAGGATGTTCCAGAGCTAAGGCGGTTGTTAAATAGAACATTTGTGGTTTTGAAACTGATGCATGTACTGACGTAGAGAGGGCGTCACTAAAAATACCTTGATGCATAAAACTAATGCTGTGTTGTTGTTGGCCAGAGATCAATGCTGTCTGCGTACAGGATTAATCTCTCCGCATGCGTCAATAAAACTTCGTCTAACTTCACCTGGCCGGATCAGTGGTCATTATTTTGTATTCTCTCCTTCAATTTCTGAACCCAACAACTTCTCAGATAATTAACCCTCATGTGTTTATTTTGTGCTAATTAATTTTGTGTTTCCACACAAAACTGAACGTCCCCTTAAGACTCAACATAAAAGCTGTAATAATAAATATATTATCACTGCTTGTTTTGTTAGATCTTCTTATCAACTTGAATTCTTTTGAACATTACAGTTTTTTTATTATTTATGGAATGTAAGTCTCATTAAGCTGAGCTTATATAGCTTGATTTCGAATTTGACTATAAGAAATAATCATTAAACATAGTATACAGACTACTTTGGGCCAAAGTTTCCATTAACATTTGTTTCGAAACCATTAAAAAATTTTATACACTCAAATGAAGTAACACCTGTTGTGCTCCTGGTCAAAAGTGGCCACAGAAAATTATCTCAAAATTACACTTGATTCTGGCACAGCTCCAGACCAAGAAGATAAAAAATGAAATAAATAAAGTCTTATGTCTCTTGAGACCTCCAATCAATCTCCAGAACTGTAAATTTCACTTGGTTCTTTACAGGAGAACCGTCTGCAGGTTTCATGTTCCACCCATAACTTGTCCTGACATCAAACGTTGTCCATATCTTTATGCTATATTTAGACTGCTTGCTTGGCATATACTGTTTGAAAGGTCAGCGTCCCCTAAAGCGATCAGATGCTCATCCACCGTGATGCTTGGATTGGGGACAGAGATGACTGGCAGGTGCTCCACACACTTGTCTCCAACGTTCCCTCTAAGCTGCGCGCGTGCGCAATTGCGCACTGCTGGCACGGTCTCTGCGCACAGAAAATTTGCGTTGCGCACAAAAAAAAATCCAAGCTGAATTGAAATTAACATTAATACTTTAACAATTCTGTTTTGCAGTGTCAGTAAGTGACTGGCTGCTCCCGTACGGGATTAGAACGATGCCAGGGGGGTGCGTTCACTCCTCTTCAGAGTGCTCTGGCTTTTACACCCACACCCATATCCTGGGAGCGTGGGAAAGGGGCATACCTTCTTTTATTGTTTTACGGTAGGATAAACGTAGCTATGTCAGTTTTAGTCTAAGTGCCTTTTTATTTAAATGAACTACTGGATTTCCAGACCAGCAGGTTTAAGGAAGTCTTCACGGGGTCACAGCTTAACCTCTTACACACACACACACTCACCTAAACATCCACATCCCAATGTAATGAACAAACACACCCACTGATGTATATAAATAAAGACCAGGGCAGTGGCAGGGCGCGAGTCTCGGAGCCCTCACTTCCATGCGAGAGTTCTGTCACCGCCCTTGCTGCAAGTAAAAACTGTGTGTTTCTCCTCTCTGATTCGAAGCTGAAGAAGTGTCTTAGAATACATCTCTTGACATATTTATATATATATATATATATATATGTATATATATTTAAATATATATATATTGTTGTGCTCCTCCCGCTCGCTGAGCTCCAGCTCGGGCTCGCTGAGCTCCTCCGGCTGCGGTGCAGGCTCCCCCCACTCGCCGAGCTCTTCAACAGGCAGTGACGACGGCGACACGGCAGCAACAGGCGGCGGATGTGGTGGCAGAGTAGATGACGCGGATGGTGGAATGGATGACAGCTGGGTGACTAGCTGGGCGGCTGCTACAGGTTGTGCTACGAGGTTAGCGTTCACACAGTCCAGTGAACAAACAGATGAGGTGAGTGAAGATGAATTGTCCATATGACTCACCACAATCGGCTGATGAAAAGTCAGGGAACCTGGCGGCGGTGAGGGGCGCCGGCGGCGCGAGCGTCGCTTCTTTGATGATGCCGGGGCCGGTGCAACAGGCTGAGGTTCCACCAGCCGGCCGGGCAGGACAGCAGCTGTGTGGTTTTGAACTGCCAGTCCTTTATCTGCTGACTCAGCAGATGCCACGGGGGTGAGTGGAGATGTGGTGAGGTGCAGAGTGCGTGGGAACTGTTTCCCCCGCAATGGAGGGTCCAACAAATGAGCTGCAAGCGACGGTGGGGAAGCTATCTGCCAATGAAAAAAAACCCAGGCAGCAAGGGCTCCCAGGGAGGTCGCCACATCCTCCTCACCCGGACAGCCCAAACCAAAAAGCTCAAAGCTGGAACTTGCTCTCAGCATGGTTATAATCGAAATTAATCTCTTAATGTCCAAAAAGTTCACAGATAAGGCGGTTGATGATAGGAAAGAATCAAAAAATACGACCTGTATGTGTCTCTGATGAGGATCTGCCGCCTGGATAATGCTCCGACAGTAATTCCAGAGCTGGGCGAGCAACTCCTCCTGTGAGATGGTCCTTGAGTCCGCTGGGCCCATAATGGCTGGATTATTCTGTCACGGTCTGGCTGGCAGACCGTGGGGAGATGGGGAAATAGGACCCAAATGCCGGACTCTTGGGAAGAAGACACAACACGGGAGTCTGGGACACTGGGGAAGTTATTGTTGCTTGCTTCACCACCCTTTGTAAATAAACACTGTTGCACTGAAAAGTCCCAGTGTAGTGCTCTCTGCTCCAGTGTCTCTGCACTCCCCGTGCTCACTGCTCTGTCTCGTCCCACATTCCTCCTGAGGGAAAACAATAGAGGCAGCCGTTACACACTTTATCCCAGCAGGCATACACTCACAGACTTTCAAACTAAGCTAGAAGACTGACGTGAAATCAAACGTAATAATCCAGCGTCGGTGGAAGCTCCATCGCTCTTCTAAATAGCTCCCCCAACGAGCCCAGATGAGGAGCAGGTGTGTGGCAAGGACTTTAGGTGTGGCCAGTCCTCAAGCCAGGCCACGCCCCTCAGGCCTGAAGGTGCCTGTAACTTGGCCACAGAAAACAGCAACACACAAACGCACCAACCCCAAATGACCAAACTGTCAATCTCAAAAGTCCCAGAGGCTCAACCGCGACTCCAGCGAAGGCACAAAACAGTTCAATAACCCCCCAAGTTCCCGTCGCAGGAGCAAAACAGTTCAACACACACCTGCCTACATACGTACGTGGACAGAGATAAGAGGCAGTGCAGACGACACACCAAATGATAATAATAATGACAATAATAATAATAATAACAACAACAACAACAGTCATAGTCCCCACTGCCCACGGACCCCGAGTCCCCAGAGCCGGGTCCGTGACATATATATATATACTACACAAGTAACCATGGCGGAAGGGGTTACATGAATAGAATGAGGGACCTATGGATTCTTCGATACCCAACATCCACAATGACGGCGAAACAACTAGTAGCTCAGTGTTCCAACATTGGAAAGAAGGGATTGCTCTCACAGCTAGAGATTGACGAGGTACAACATAAATACTATGGCAAGGGGGAGTCAGGACACCAGGTCAGGGGGGAAATATCATCATCCCCCCCCCCCCCCCCCACCCGAGATTGGGTACCAAGCCCCAAGTGCGATAGGAAAAGGATCGTTGAGTGTGAGAGGAACTGACCTGAAAGATAGGATCATGGCCAAACTTGAAACCTGGACCCTCCGTAGCCGGTTACCAAGATTACGTGAAGTACCCTCAGAAGGTCTGCTAGATGATGTTAATGCAGCACTACGGACGATACCTACAGCCACGATTACTGAGACTAACAAGCTGATCTACAATACAGCAGCAGTGATCAGTGAGATGCTTGGCTACAAGTTGAACAGCCACAAGGGGCAGTACCCTCCATGGAGAAGGAGGCTGGAGGCTACATATATATATATATATATTAGAGATGGCACGATACCACTTTTTTATGTCCGATACCGATATCATAAATTTGGATATCTGCCGATACCGATATGAATCCGATATAGTGTGTTTTTTAATCAATAAAACTGTTTTTTTAATATCTTGCTGCATTTTGTATAAGTTCATACTCAAGTTTAAATAAACAACAACACTAAAGCTATTCTGTTATACCTGTATGTAAAAAATACACTGCACCCAAAATATTTTATAGTTCAGCAACACTGATCAATCTAATAAACTTAAACCTGCTCCATCCTCCCTATTCTGGTATTTTAAAGAGTACTTATCAGAAATATTAAGCAACCTAACTAATAGGGTTGCAAACTCCCAGCAAAAAAAAATAGGGAACCACCCCCACCCTCCACCTCATGATGCTTAATCGATGTAATCAACTTTAATTTGATGCAGGGTGAAAAAAAATGCACAGAATTAAATTATTTTTCAAGAATAATTAAATAGATTCAACATCTTTCTTCAACAGAATTGCAGACTGCACAGATGGTAATTTCCCAAAGGAAAAAGTACTATAGCTTACTAGGGTATATTAGACTTAACAGTTACTATATACAGTAATGGATACATTTTACATCAGATTAAAACTTTGGGTGTAAGATTCAGATAATTATTTATTAAAAGCTAGACATTTTAAATGAGAATAAGAAAGAAAAGTATGTCTTTGTGCCCCCTTTTCCCTGTTAATGCCCTATCGGCCCCCCTGGCTAAACTTTGCTAGATCCGCCCCTGCACAGTTACCAGCTGTCAGCTACGTAGAAAAGGATCCTGGTCTAGAAAGTAATATTAAATAAATTCTAACAACAGCTTATCAAGGTTAAACGTGCTGCTGTTGTTCAGCCGCTGGTTTCCTCTTTCTGGTGCAAAGTGGGCCAAAAACAAAGAAAAGAGACGGACTCGCGACAGAAAAGCCGATCAGCTGATCATTAAACAGTTTCACGATTGAAGTAGCCGCAGGAAGGTGAGGGAGAGAGAGAGGCAGTCGCTCCATATATCGGTTGTTAAGCTTAACGTGGGAACGCTTTACAAACATTCAGAGATGAACTTACACACTTGCTTTACTTCTCTCTGGGATAACTTCCTCGGAGATGAAATGCTGGTTTGGTAGCGAGGCTACAAATACACACAGCCGCTCTATCACGTGAGGCATACTGCTGCAACGTGCTACGGTTATGAGCCGAGTTACGCCGTGTTGCAAGTTTTGTGAGGTGGTTTTTTTTTTTATATTTAATGGATCGGATTACATTTTTAATTTCTCTCCGATATCCGATCCACTAATTTAGGTCAGTATCGGACCGATACCGATACTTAATATCGGATCGGTCCATCTCTAATATATATATATATATTTTTTTTTTACTTCCAGTAGTGTTAACATATTATACAGGTCATGAACAAGAGTTTTTTAAATTTTCATTGTAAGTGGGCTAAAGCAGTTAATTAAAAGTAGTCTAACATAAATGTAAATGCTGTAATTTGATTATTTTAATAAACCATGTAACTTGGATGGATTAGATGCTGGCGTGACCACAGTGCACACGTCTGCTGTTGCTCACAGTGGTCCAAGGGATCGCTCATTGAGCTTGTGTGTTCGCTCAGACACATGAAAAATTAGAGGGAACATTGCTTGTCTCAAACCTCTCTGATCACTGCCAGTCTTGTATTGTTAACAATGGCCTGGTTTTGTGTCACGGTTGTCAAAGCGAATCACCCATAACAACATGTAACATTTCTGGAGTGACATGGTGGTCGAAAAAAATCGTCCAGACAGACTTTGTATCCCATAAACTGCTGGTAAAATCATTACTGGATCTATGTACACCACTCAAAATCAAGACTCATGTATACTTTAAGGTCTTTCTGGGTTACCTCCTGCAACTGTCTTTGTTGTACCTGAACTATTTACACTCATTGTTACACAAAACTGTAACCATGGAAGAAAAGAGAGAAGGCCACTAACCACAGATCGTCACATACTGAGTGTACGGGTCACATACAAACACGTTCATTTATACCATTAATCATTTCATTTCCAAAGGACCATCTTCTTCACATTTTTTATACACAACCCTTTTTTAAATTGATAAACTATTGCAGTAGTGATACTTACATCTACAGTCTTTCTCTGGACTCTAAATGAGACTTCATAGAGTCTATGTAAAACTTTTCAGTTATCTAACAACTTGAAGTAGTAAAACCACACATACTGGTTCTCATGGGAATCATCATGTCAGTCATGTTGTCAGGATTGTTTTGTTTTTATTTTCACAGAAATGAAACTCCTGGCTGACTGGATAAACTTTCAGTGTTTAGAAGAAGTAACCAGATACCATGTTTTACAATACCTGTCCAATTTAATATGATTTGTGTTCACAGTAGTTGGTACTTTACATTTTTGCAGATTCCTTTTTGTGGTAAAAGTTGTTAGAGTGTTCACACAATGATTACAAATTTTAATCACATTTTAAGGCAGCAACTTAACAAACTTGCCCGTTTAAAAGCAAAACTTTCAGTTTTAAATTTGACTCTAAGAACAGAAACCAAATACATGTAATGTCTTTTTGTTTTTTGTTGTTTTGTCTCACATAGTCACCACTGGCATTTTATTTTCTAAAGGTAAAGAACATTTAAAGACAACCCTTTGTTTTGTGCATCAGATTTATGACAGCAGGGAGAAAATGTGAGAAATGTTGTCAGACACCTGCTATAACCAGTTTCAGATGCATAGCAGAGTGATTGTTAGGGTGCTGGGTCACTGATCCAGCATTTTCCGTTTAGTTTATATTTATAATTCCTTTTCCTGTTTTTTGGGAGATGTTTAAGCTAGTATGAGTTAGTATGAGCTTACTGTCAGTTAGTATGGAATTTAGTCCTGTTAGTGCTTCTAAGCTTAGTTATATTTCTGATCCATGTTTTTTTGTCGCTATTTCATTCCTTGTTCATTCCTGTGTGAGTCTGTCATGTCCTGTGTGCATGTTCCTTTGTCATGTCTTTGTCTCCCTCTGTGTCTCATCTCCCTTTTCTGTTCCCATGTCTGCTCTGTCTGTCTCTCTCCATCTCCCTCGCTGTGTGGCTCAGTCATGTTGCTATGTTTCATCTTCCTTACCTGCTTCCACTGTTCCTATCCATCTGTTTCATCTTTTGCCTCCCTGTTTGTTTATCCCCAATCCTGTTTCAGGTTTGGGTGTTCGTGTACTTCCTGTTTTACTTCAAAGCCTTATTACAGCCTCGCGTCCTGTATTCAGTGTGTTTAGTTTTACTTCCTCCTGTTTCCTCATGCTTAATTCGTACCCCTTGTGTTTCCACTCCCCTCGTCACCCTTCTCTGTGTGAGTTTCCTTTTTTTCTTGTTAGGTCGTCTGCTTATCACGCATCGTGTTTCAGGTGTTTTCCGCCATGTACAGGTATCATGTTCTTGTTTTAATTCATGTTTAACTCCCTTCTGCCTTTCATTTACATTGTTTGCCCAGCCTTAAATAAACGGCTCATTCTTGGTTACTATTAGGTTTGGTTCCACGTGTCTGCTTTTGTGTCCGCACTACTAACACAAGGTCTGCAGTCACAGACCCCTGACAGTGAGAGCTTTCAGTCTGTGTCACTGAATGTGTTGTGATAACACATCCAACATTTTTTTCTGTTCAGGTTGAAAAACCAGCACAACATGTTGTGAGAATTCACTGCAGCTATAAAAGCCATACATTAGGTCAGATTTGTTTCACTCTGTGGTCATTTGACATGATAAGGGTTAACCCTAACCAACAACCCTTAGTGATCCCATATGTGTCAGGAGTATTGGAACAGTTGAGACGCATTTTCTCTAAACACCACATTGGGGCTTTCATACCCCAATGAAACGCTGCGTCAAAAATTGGTTCACACTGAGGATCGGGTCCCCCAAATAAAGTCGTTGGCAGTCAGACCTCATAGTGGATCAAAATGTGATGGTACGTTTCTGAGTTTATAATTGAAGAAGTATTATATTTAGAAGGTCTTCTTGGAGTTGAGAACTGAATGAGGAACTTTCAGAGAGATGATTAGAAAGTGTTAGCCAGTCGAGAAGAAAGCAAATATTTCATTTAGTGTTTAGTGTGAGTACACAACATTGTCTGAACACATAGTGCAGTCCAACCTGGTGAGCCTACTCACATTAAGGCAGTTTTATTTTCTGAGAAAAATATTTTAATTTTGGTTAAGACGTTAGGGCATGATGTGGTTCACGCTAAACATCAGGCTGATGTTTTGCAAGAATATCTAATAACACTGACTGACGTGAGCTCCAAAAAAGTCTTATATAGTCTATAATAGAATTTAACTAAGAAGCTCCTCACACAGGGATGTTCCTGTGCCAATGACAGTGGTTTCAGAGAAGCAAAACTGAAAGTAAACCTGTTCTACATTACTGTTTCTCGGTTCAGGTGATTATGCTTACTGAGGGCAACTCATGTTGCAATATGTGATTTTTAATGGAAATACATTTGTGTGACTGGATACACTTTGAGTGATTATCATCTACATTTAAGCTAATTTGTGTTCAACATTGTTGTGAAATGATCAGGTAGGAAAGGGGAGGAGTTAAAGTGGTCACATGCTCAGGAATGGTTATAAAATCCTGTCAGATCTTCCAAAACTTTTTGATCAGTGTGTGTGCTCGCTCTGCTGCCTCGTAGGTAAGTTTCTTTGTTCTTTGTATCTTGTTTTTATACTTTTCTGAAATATGGCACAAGAGTTAACAGTACAAATCACAGTTTCTGTGGCACCTTAGACAGTGAGCTGAACAATGTAACAAAATCCATGGATCAAAAAAAGCATGTTTGTTTTAGCTTTCAACTCTACTATTAGAACACAACAAAGCCTAATGATTTGGTATCAGCTTATTTGGCTCAGATAGCTTCTTGAAGTAAATCTGTTCAGTACCGTAGAGCAGTTATCTTATCTGTACACAGGTCTCGCTGTCCCTTACTTTACAGATAGCTTTATGCATACATACATATGGACACTCATTAATCACCTTGGGCAATTTTAAAAGATAAGATAACTTGACAGGACAACACTTTTCTTGTGCAAGAAACTGAAACAGCTGGGAAAAACAAGAAACATCTATAAAAGCTGGGTGGATACCTGCTGCATCTAGTTTCACATGGATACAAGAGTGAATAGTGCAATAAAAATGAGATGTCACTTGTGATGATATGAGTGTGTGGTATGTTTTTAGTGTGTGGTATCTAACATGCCGTGGTAATACATGTAATATTTTTTTCTGTATAGGTTGAAAAATCAACAACTTAATGTGAGACTCCTCTGACCTAAATCAACGCAAACCAGCAACAATTCATCAACTTTTTTACCATGGGAAATAATCAGTCTTCTTTAAGTTATAATATGCAAGTACTTTACATCATCTCAGTCTTGATATTAACTGTAAATGTCTCTAAAAAGGTTATATATATAAGGTTTATAAATATGTATATATATGCATCTGTGTAGAAATTACTGTCATTTTAATACTTGGTGGTATCTAGAAGCAAAATTACCCCATTATCCAAATAATTACAGACCTGACTGTATACACTGTTTCCCCAGATTAAGATGAACTCATTCTCAACTATCTCAATTATCTGTCCTGTTTCAGGCCAGACAAGTTAATGAAATATTTGAAAAAGACAAGAAAGTTGGCCCGTTACAGGTGCACGGCTATTTGTACCAAAGGTGAGTTGAATATATAATATATATATAATGAATATAAATTTGTCTTTGAGACTGAGCAAGACTTACATCCCCTGTTTACATTTTTACATTCTGAGCCATGGAAGCACAAATCAATAAAATATTTTTGTTAAATTATATCAGCTTATTTTGAATTTGATACCAGCAAAACATTTTGTCTATGCCCTGCTAAAGTTTGGTTTTTGTCCTGGCTGATGATTTTTTTTTATCTCTTTATATTTCTCTGTTCTGCACATGAGACACAATGTTGAAAACTAATACAGAAAAGTATTCAAGTCTTTTTTTTTCAGCCAACTTTAAAATAATGCATTTTTAACGCCTGTGACAACAATGCTTTTTTCACTCTCTTTTTTTTTAGTGAAAAAAACAGCACTCTGGATCCATAAAGAATATAAAATAAAATATCATCAAAAAAAAAATTACATTAAACACCAATTTAGCATCAAAACAACTAACTTCTTTAAAAATGACTGTGATGAACAAAATGCTTCTTATTATCAGATCACATGCAAATCTGAAAATTGTATTGATTGTATTGACTGTTCAGAGATACTGACAAAACTTGAAATGAAATTAAAAGATTTGAAACCCAATGAACCCAATACTCAGAATTTGGAAGACACTGGGAATGGCATATTCACAAACATTCACAGCCTCAGTATGAAAAATGCAAAAGAATTTTTTCGTCTAATTACAGAAATGCCGAAAGAGACAATTCCAATAGTCAATGAAAAAATATTAGTGCAGTTGCTCAAAAAATATCTGCAAAATCATACACCTAAACAATGTGCAATTGCCTTTTTTTTCATGAAAGACAATAGGACCATCCTTATTTCTCCAAAATTTGAGGTAGATTATGAAAATGGCATACACACTGAGCCACCTTTATGCAATAAAATTGAAACAATTTTGACAAAGATTGGAAATTATGTGGACAGAATTGTGATTTATACATTCAATAGTCCTTGCTCGAACTGTATGTCTCTACTCAATAAAAAAAATAATTCCTGGCACAGAAAATATGGATTCTCAACAACTATAGTTTTCACAAAATTTTATCCATTTTTACATCGAAAATTTCTAAAATCAAAATTGAATAACTACTCACTTACAAAGTTGTTAGATCCAAATGGTGTATTTTACGATTTTATTAAAAACTATTGCTTCAAACTGGGCCAATTCAAAAAGGACACTGAAATAGACAAATATATCAATAATCTCACTAGAAAGGGAAGAATAAATATATGTCCTGAGAACATGAAACTTTGTGTGTTCAAGCTGAATGAATTGGCTTCAAAATCCATTTGTATAACTCATTTACAATGTGATGGTGAAAAAATAATTTTTTCTTTCAATTTTCTCACCAAAATCCAAAAGAGGTTTTTAACGGACTGGAAAAAACTGGTTGAAAAGCATGCCAAGCCATATATAATAAAACAACTAGAACAGGTTTTCAATGTTAGGTTAGCTGAAGTTGTTAACAAAGCGTCCTCTTGTCCTCTTGTGAGAACAACAGTGCTCTAAAGCTTTACCAAATCCCTTAATTATAATTGCAATTTTAAATTCGATTATACAGAATACATAGCATTACAAAGCATAGAAATCCCTTGTTTAATGCAAAGAAACTGAACCTTTTTAAAATTTTAGTGGAAACTATTCTGACTTACACTTTCAGTGGTCCTTGTTTGGGTTGTACATCACTACTTTTCCACAACTACAATCACAATTTTATGGATAGACTGTTTTTTAATATCACCTCATTTGGCAACATCTTAGGTCCATGCAGTATGTTTTATGAACACAGTCAGAGATTTAAGTGTGATCCCTTCGAATTTAACATTTTTAACATTAATAGTAACATCTACCAAAATGTGAAAAAGAAAGGAAAAAAATGATTATAAACTGAATCTTCGGTGGCTGTACTTCTGCTGGGCAAGCAGACATTTGTCCACTCGAGATATGTTTACAATGTGGTAAAAATACAATTTGTTCTTTGAAATTTCCTCCATTGATCCAAAACACAGAGACAACTTTTAAAAAATTGATGTGAACTGTTGGAAAACAGTGCCATGTCAAATATTAGAGAAAAAAAATAACCATGAATGTTAATGTTGTGGTAGTTGTGGGAACAATAGGCCCTTTAAATTGATGAAATTAAATCTCTATAAATATAAAATTGTATTTTTTAAATCAAAATTTAAATTATAATATAGAATAGATTAAAAACATATTCATTTATTCAAAATAAATGAAAACATTTTTAAAAAGATAGATTAAATTATATATTATAGGATGTATAATTTAATACATATTTATATACATCGAGAGTAACAGCCGTAGACTGCAGTTTGCCGCCTGTCAGGTAGTCAGTAATCCAGGGCAGCTGAACTCTGAGAGCAAACAGCCTGGTGACTGTAGCGTGCCGAGGGGCTCACGTGGATCTGTGGCTGAATGGAGACTGGAGGTGCTCAACGAGGACTCCTACGAGGCAGCAGAGCTGATGCACTGATCATTAATGGACGAGGCTGCTCACACCAAAGGTGGGTTAATGACTTATAAACTGTAATAATATCTTGTAGCTTGGAACAGAAAAATCTCATCTTTGTTCTCTGTCTTGCTGTCCTCCTCCTGTTGGTTTGTGTGTTAGTGAGTGGCAGGATTCTCCAGTCCAGTGAGCACAGCTCCATCAGCTGGTGGAGTTCAGTCAGCACACCTGTTCTCACCAACCAGCAGTGTGCTCAAAGATCAGTTTCTCCTTCATCCTACACAATGTTTTACACTCCAGAAGCAGTAAATCAAGATTACATCACCTCTCTGTAGAAGGAAACTCTCCTAGTGTCCTTAATTTGGATTCTTGTCTCAGTTCCTTGCTGGTGTGTGTGCTGGACTGGATCTGGCTCTGTGCCATCCTTATAATAAAAATCATTGAAACGTGTGTCACTCGTCTGAGTCTGCATTTAAATCCATGTGTTCTGGTTCCCTATATCAAAGATGAGCGCCACAACCAAAGACCAAACTAAATTTAGTCCATAAAGGTGAACATTTCAAAGGGAACAGGTTTTAAAACCATAATAAAACAAAAATCCAAATTCCTTTAAAAAAAACCAAAAAAACCCCCACAAATCTGTTTGTAACAGATACATTAAACAATTTATCATTTATTACAGGTATGGGTATAAGCCAAACACAGCATCAGCGCTGTCAAATCTAATTAGTTCCCAGAACTTAAAAAAATTATGCAAACTTGTTGCCTCAAAAAAACCAAGTAAGGTTTATTTAAGAAAACAGCGTCTTTTGAAGGCTATTATAGGGGGTTTGTTTCACAAAAGCACAATTACCACAGAGAAGCTGAAGTCTTTGCAATGCCAGATAAGGATGCTAAGGCACAAACACTGGTCAGCTGGAAGGTGGAACTCTATGGAGTTTCTATGGAGAAAATAGCTGTTAGGTTTAAGTCAACCCTGCTGGAAGACAGAAACTGTTACTGAAAGCAACCACACAGACACCAGATTCCTCTGCGTTCTCCTCACTCTTTTATTGACAACAGAGGTTACACGTTGTGGAAAATTTAACAATAACCCGCAACACACCCAGTGAGCATGATTTGAAGTGGGTTTAATAAACACATTGCAATGTGGAGAGAGCATCCCAGTGAAACACTAGGACCATGTCCAAATTGTCGCCACCACCCTTACATCTTATATATGTGTACATCACTGTCACAACAGCGTTTATTTTCATTCAAAGGCTTTATGATTTTTCCTATAATGGTGGGCCGGTCTCTAGAAAAAAGTCCCAGTCCAGCTCTGTATGCAGCTCATCTGCAGTCTGGTGTTACCTACATCTTCCTATTCAGAAGGCAGAATTTCCAAGTTCTGAGTACAATCAAAAGCACCACGACTGCAGTTTTTTTGTGTTGGATGTAAAAAGCAGGCTAGAATCATGGCGGCGGTCAATGACGGTCCAGGTGTGGGATTTATCTTGTGGAAATGTGCACATTATTTTTTCTTTCTATTGGTAGGTGGCACAGTGCACTTGTGGCAAGTAAGCAAGCTAGAAGACTGGCAATCTTGCTGGGTATCCAGTTACGGAAGCAACACACTAACAAGAGAATTCTGAGTAAAACCAAAGTTACTTTCCCTTGTAACTAGTTACTCTGAAAGTAACGAGTAACTTGAAGTAACTGAGTCACTTTTGATAGAAGTAACTAGTAATGTAACTAAGTTACTAATTTAAAGTAACTTACCCAACACTGATGATTATATGGCAGTTTGGATTAATATGAGATTAATATAAGGCACAGTAATAAAGCACTTCATGTAAGATCATTCTAAGATCATTCTAACATCCCCTCTTTTGATCTGCCCCCATGGCAGATCAACACTACTTCAAGTCATCAAACATAATATCAGCGGATTGACCCTCCCTGGTTCCCAAGAGTGGCATCATGTGGTCTGCCTCAGTATCAGATCCTCCAACAGTCTGATTAACAACTCTTACCAATAATGCTCTGAGGCAAGGCACACAACAAGAGCCACATGTTACCAAAATAGCTGTAAAAGTAGATAAAGAAATCAAAATGGACATAATAAAACCCTTCCATTGCCCAAAGACAGAGATCATCCACTCTCCCAACGGATTATTGACTCCCGAATGCTCGTGCATGGTGTTGGTCTTCAGGCTTTCCAACGCTCACGGATCCATCAGGGTCTGTATTATTAGGAATAAAAGTACAGCACATATCGCCAAACGCAAGTGCCCCCTTTTTTTCCGCCAACAACTAATGCCATTCGATTCTGCACAGCCATAAGAGAGATGGGTTCGAATTGCTCTGCCAATCCCCCTACAGCATCACGGGTTAAATTTGCCAATCTAAGGATATTGTTTTTTTTTTTTTGGTCTGTCCCGTTTGGCTCTTTTGCCATCAGAATTATTGTCTAAAGGTGAAGAAAGATGCCCAACGGATTTACTTTACCTAACTGACCATCCCAGCCTTGCCGTAATGGTCCATTTGATTCACCTTATATTGTTTATTTTATTTTCACTTGCTGAATATGGGACAGACGTGACTGGGGGAAAGAAAGGGGAGAAAGAAAGAGGGAAAGAGAAACAGCTGAGAAGAGGGACGAGGGAAAAAGGGCAAAAACCAAAAACCAACAGAATAAGCAGACAAAAAATACATATATCGATCACCTGGATCACCTGTTGAGAAAGAAAAAAAGAAAACAAGCAGAAGAAAATGAAAGTAATAGAATAAACAACATCACAATGATATATGGGAATATGACAGTAAATACTAAATATTAAACATTATTGTGCAGCACGTAAGATCGACAGCGCACAGTGTGCTTTGAGGTAGGAGCCAAAAAGGGTGTAGTTTGTGTGTGTGATCACCTGTGTGTACACCTGTAAGCATGGACGCGCTTGTTTTTTAAAAGGTTCCTTCATGTAATGATCTGCTAGAGGGTGTGGGGGGCCACAGTCCCATCCTCCAGGGCATGAAGCAGGTATGGAGGAGATCAAAACTCCAGACATCCAGAGGCCCCCAGAACACAAGAGACCAAGGAAGACCAACAGAGGGGCAGCCGCGCCACTGTCCCAGAAAGAGCTGAGGAGAGTCCCAGATGAGGGATCACTCAGCAACCGCAGAGCAGAAGCCAGGGGGGGTTGCAGTGACGTGCCCGTGAGCTCCGCCGGCAGCCAGCTGTGCCTGAGTGACCGAGCCCCAGGCTCCAGGCCCCGATAAGCAGCCGCCAAGGAGTGAGCCGGTGTGTACCTGGGCGCCCATCCCCGGACACAAAGAACCACCAACGCACCGATGTCTGAGGGCGTCTGCCACCGGCAGGGGAAGTGGTGGGGGGAGATAGGCCTCCATACGTTGGATGGCCTGAGATGTCCCCAGAGAGGTGGCGTCTGATACCCAACCTGACATATAGACACAGACAAACAGGCACACACAGATACATCAGAACATCCATTCCCACCCTCATGCTCTCATATGCAATTACTCCACACTCAACCAACATGGAGACAGACATAAAGAGACGCTGTACACACAATCACACTCCCCAAGCGTACTCTAAGAACCGGGTCTAGGTACCCTTGCCACTGGAGGGGGAAACTGCACCCAGACCCAGGTGGTGTTACCCTTTTCCCTGCAGTGGGGAGAAGCAGACCGCCCGACTCCGCAGCAGCAGGGAGGCCCCACATTCCAGACCCCAGTCGGACGGCCAACTCCTCCTCCTAGCCCCCCCGCTCCAACAGGCCGCAGAGAACGGGGGTGTGAGAAGACTCCAAACCTCCCTCCACCCGCTTATATGTAGTGTTGATGCATGTGTGTTCTAAGATGCATTTAAAACCTATCTAAGGATATTGTAATGGAGGCTCATGTCCTAGTCCATGAGCCTCTCTGATCTTCCTCTCTGCCAGACCCGTTGTTAGGACCGGTCTCCCGTTGGGTCCTCTCCATATTTCCTCCACTTTCCTGGCCCCCCTTTCTCTCCATACTGATTTCTCTTCTCCTGCTCTTTAATGATGTCCTCCTTCTCCAATCCAGGATTTTCCTCATACTCCATACCCATACTCACCATCTGTTTCACTCCCGTGGATCCAGCCGCCTTCTTCGCCGCCTCATCGGCTACTCTGTTTCTTCTTGCCACCCGTGTGTCTGAATAATTGTGACTTCTGCATTTGATGATTTTCACCTCCAAAGGTCCTTTTAAAGTTTCTTCCAGCTCTTTTATTTCCTTTTCATGCTTGATGGGCTGTTGTGCTGAAGTTCGAAATCCAGCCCTTTTCCACTGGCCCAGTTCCACATGTCCCGCCCCGAACACATATGCTGAATCCATGTAGATGTTCACTCTTTTCCCTTTCCCCAATTTCAGGGCCTCAATGACAGCTCTAAGCTCAGCATGCTGAGCAGAGTGCTGGGCCCACAACACTCCCTCCTTTTCAGTCACCAGTCTCCCATTTTCTCCCCTCACTACTAGAGATGAACCGATCCGATATTACGTATCGGTCCAATACTGACCTAAGTTACTGGATCGGATATCGGAGAGAAATAAAAAATGTAATCCGATCCATTAAATATCAAAAAAGCACCTCACAAAACTTGCGACACTGCCCGAGCTGCATTCCGCTTGGTCTGTCGATACCTGTCGGCTGCCTCCGGAGTCCCACAGGCAATTTAGTATTGTTGTTTATTTAAACTTGAGTATGAACTTATACAAAATGCAGCAAGATATTAAAAAAAAAAACAATTTTATTGATTAAAAAACACACTATATCGGATTCATATCGGTATCGGCAGATATCCAAATTTATGATATCAGTATCAGTATCGAACATAAAAAAGTGGTATCGCCTCATCTCTACTCTGTACCACTGCTCCTCATATCTCACATCTGCAAACCACACTAAAAAACAATACCATACGGCTTGTGTCAAAAGTTGATTGATGGCCCCAGCCTTGACCTTTTGACCCTACCGGAAGTACTCCGGAAGTGTCTAATCGATTCCAGGTGTGTGTAATATGATCCATAAGCACAACAAATTGCATCCGGTGAGGGGAGGGGCGGTATTCCGGAAGTGTCTAATGGATTCCATATGTGTGACTAATTGCATCTGGGGGGAAAAAATTTATGATTTCTCCCTTAGAGGGAGGGGGGTCTGTGGAGGGAGGAGAATGAAATCAGAGAGGCCCGGCGCATAGTTTTCTATGCGCAGACAGGATGGAGCCTTTCACTCTGCAGCCCTGTGTTCCTCTGTACTTGGACGGGGAAGAGATCTGCTCTCCCGACGCTGTAAGCATAGGAGGCAGCAGCGGCGACTGGTCCTCATTGGTGATCAGCGACACCCCCGTCACTGTCTACAGTAACTGATGCTCCGTGGCCGATGCTCTGTGGAGAGAAGAGAAAAATAAGAGCCTCTTCATGTTCCGCAGCCAGATACCGGCTCCAAGGAGCTTGTGGGGAGAATGGCCTCTACCTTTTGAGGGGTGTGGAAAGTGAAAATAAAAACCTTTAAGATTATCTGACTAGTAACGGATTGCATTTATATAGCGCTTGGTGGAGGCAAGCTACATCCTTGTATGTGTTAAAAAAATAAAATAATATCCCTTAGTGAAAAGAGCACGGCGCACATATTCAGAACTTGGTCTTACTTAAACAATTAAAACACCCTCGGATGCATTATTGTGTGTGAACCCTTTCCAACAGATTTTTTCATTAGAATCCCTAAAAGAAAATGGTCTTCTTTTACACACACATCGCGGGTCAAGAAGGAGTCAACAAACCGCTCTAATCATTATCAGTATTTCTTAATGCTACAACCTACAGTGTGCCCACCTCGTACGTGTAAAGTAAGCCTTGGTGGGAAAAAAGCGTCGCGCCCGTATTTGGAAATTGGCCCTAATTAATTTTATTAAAACACCCCGATGAGGTATTTTGGTTTTGTGCAGCCACTCCTTCTCAGACCAAAGTAAAGAGTTTTTCTTCATTTTTTTTGAGATACTTTACAACAGGTTTTCTCATTAGCAGAAAACTCTGGATAGACAGAAAAACAGAAACCCTCAAAGAAAACAGCCTTATTTTACACACACCAAGGAGGAGTCAACAACCCCTCTAATCGATATTAGTATTTTTTTAATGCTTGTAACCTAGCAAATAATTTCATACAGGCCGCTCACTCAACTCCTTGTACGTGTAAAATAACCCCGAGTGAAAAAAAAAAAAAAGCACCGTGCACATATTCAGAACTCTGTCCTAATTAATTTTATTAAAACACCCCGATGAGGTATTTTGGTTTTGTGCAACCACTCTTTCTCAGACCAAAGTAGAGTTTTTCTTAATTTTTTCTTTTTTAACTACTTTTACATCGGGTTTTCTCAATAGACAGAAAAACAGAAACCCTAAAAGAAAACGGCCTTGTTTTACGCACATCAAGAAAGAGTCAGACGACGGTCCCGGTCAATGCTTCCTCCGTCAGGTACCTTAAACATATGAGGAAAAAAAACAGTGAATTTATTATTTTTCTAAGATCCAGAGAGAGAGAGAGAGAGAGAAAGAGTGAGCAAATCGATCAATCTTTTCTACAAAACGCTATACCACTCTGGGTCGGGAGGGGCGATATAGCATGGACCTGCTGGATGGCTACGCAGGATGGAAGCATAATCGGAAGAATGGCAGGGACTTTCCCTTTGACCTTCATCCTGCTCCATGATCAGCCGTTAAATGTTTCCTCAATATTGCTGTACAGGGAGTGCAGAATTATTAGGCAAATGAGTATTTTGTCCACATCATCCTCTTCATGCATGTTGTCTTACTCCAAGCTGTATAGGCTCGAAAGCCTACTACCAATTAAGCATATTAGGTGATGTGCATCTCTGTAATGAGAAGGGGTGTGGTCTAATGACATCAACACCCTATATCAGGTGTGCATAATTATTAGGCAACTTCCTTTCCTTTGGCAAAATGGGTCAAAAGAAGGACTTGACAGGCTCAGAAAAGTCAAAAATAGTGAGATATCTTGCAGAGGGATGCAGCAGTCTTAAAATTGCAAAGCTTCTGAAGCGTGATCATCGAACAATCAAGCATTTCATTCAAAATAGTCAACAGGGTCGCAAGAAGCGTGTGGAAAAACCAAGGCGCAAAATAACTGCCCATGAACTGAGAAAAGTCAAGCGTGCAGCTGCCAAGATGCCACTTGCCACCAGTTTGGCCATATTTCAGAGCTGCAACATCACTGGAGTGCCCAAAAGCACAAGGTGTGCAATACTCAGAGACATGGCCAAGGTAAGAAAGGCTGAAAGACGACCACCACTGAACAAGACACACAAGCTGAAACGTCAAGACTGGGCCAAGAAATATCTCAAGACTGATTTTTCTAAGGTTTTATGGACTGATGAAATGAGAGTGAGTCTTGATGGGCCAGATGGATGGGCCCGTGGCTGGATTGGTAAAGGGCAGAGAGCTCCAGTCCCACTCAGATGCCAGCAAGGTGGAGGTGGAGTACTGGTTTGGGCTGGTATCATCAAAGATGAGCTTGTGGGGCCTTTTCGGGTTGAGGATGGAGTCAAGCTCAACTCCCAGTCCTACTGCCAGTTTCTGGAAGACACCTTCTTCAAGCAGTGGTACAGGAAGAAGTCTGCATCCTTCAAGAAAAACATGATTTTCATGCAGGACAATGCTCCATCACACGCGTCCAAGTACTCCACAGCGTGGCTGGCAAGAAAGGGTATAAAAGAAGAAAAACTAATGACATGGCCTCCTTATTCACCTGATCTGAACCCCATTGAGAACCTGTGGTCCATCATCAAATGTGAGATTTACAAGGAGGGAAAACAGTACACCTCTCTGAACAGTGTCTGGGAGGCTGTGGTTGCTGCTGCACGCAATGTTGATGATGAACAGATCAAAACACTGACAGAATCCATGGATGGCAGGCTTTTGAGTGTCCTTGCAAAGAAAGGTGGCTATATTGGTCGCTGATTTGTTTTTGTTTTGTTTTTGAATGTCAGAAATGTATATTTGTGAATGTGGAGATGTTATATTGGTTTCACTGGTAAAAATAAATAATTGAAATGGGTATATATTTGTTTTTTATTAAGTTGCCTAATAATTATGCACAGTAATAGTCACCTGCACACACAGATATCCCCCTAAAATAGCTAAAACTAAAAACAAACTAAAAACTACTTCCAAAAACATTCAGCTTTGATATTAATGAGTTTTTTGGGTTCATTGAGAACATGGTTGTTGTTCAATAATAAAATTATTCCTCAAAAATACAACTTGCCTAATAATTCTGCACTCCCTGTAATGTAAAAACAAAGTTAGTTTTTTTTTAAGATCAGACAGGTTCCAAAACATTCCTTACACATTCCCACAGTCACTGAATTAGCATCTGTGGCACAAATAAGCTTCCTTTGACACTTGGATGTTGGCTTAATTTTTACCCAAAGAGAAATTTGACCCTAATAAAAAAAAACACGATACTGTGGTGAATACTTACCTCAACTTTGATGGGTTTTTTTTCACAGCTATTTATTTTGAAAAAAGTAAACATGTTACAAGGACAGTTTCGACACAATGCATATTGCAGAGTACATGAATGGGAAGTAGGAATTCCTCCTCTCTATACTTACACTCCTCCCTAACAAATGCCAAGTCATCATTTCCATATTGTGTGTCCCACTTTCCGAGTTTCATTGGAGTGTACTCAAGTGATGTAAAAACAATGTATTAGTTTTTTTTAAGCCATTCACCGAGTCCCTGTCAAGGTGCCATTCATTTAAGACACTAATAATTTTTTGAATTTAAATTGTGCTAACTTCAACGCGGTAACATTAAAAATAAAACATATCAGAACTCATTTTTGTTGGACACAAGAACAGCTCAAGCATATTTTTCGGGAGCCGGAACTAGGGCTTACAAGTTTGTCGTGCCCCTGGGGACCAGTGTGAGGTTGTGCGGCAGATCATGGCGTGGAGGGTCCAGACACTCCCACAGTGCAGACTTTGCTATCTGCACAGAGCGTTTCTGATGTGGCTTATGCAAAAGAGACAATACAGCGTGTTTCTCTGCTCCCGGTAAGCCTGCCCTTTATAAATATCTCTTTGATTATTCAAACAGTGTTTAAAATGTGACTCGTTTGTTATCCAAAAACATTGTATCTATGTTACTGATTTAAAATATACATACATATATTTCAAGTTTTTAGCTCAAACAGACTCTTGAGCAAAATCCGTAATGGCATAACCAGTGTGCAGCCTAATGTGAATTTACTGATGTTGGTTTTTTTTTTACTGCAGTTTTCACAAACTGCGGATGATGAAATCCTCTGTATTGTAGAAAATGTCTTTAAACTATCGCTGTTCCTACTTACTGAGTTCCCGAGCTTTAATATGTGAATAAACAATTTGAACAAGAAAGGATTTAAAGACACATTGAAGCAAAGGCGAAAAATTTGAAATTCATGTGACTCTCTCCAACAGAGAGTGAAAATCCAAGAGCTGCTGCAATCCTCTGCATTAATGATCTTTCTGTTTCTCTCCTTCTGCGTGTGTGTGTGTGTGTGTGTGTGTGTGTGTGTGTGTGTGTGTGTGTGTGTGTGTGTGTGTGTGTGCTCACAGAAGGGAGGTCATGACAGGAGTTCCCTGAGTTGACATGTATGAACCATAAAGTCAGTTTGGACTGAGGAGGAGTTGGTAAACTACATTGAGTGTTGACAAAATTACTATTTTATCCAAAGCATGGACAAGAAATCAAATCTCTGTATCACAACGATTTCATTAAAGCCTTATTATTTTATGGGGGAAATATCACAAATTACCGTAGATCATTAATAGGGAACAAAAAAGGAGGATCACATCAGCAATGGGAAACTGAAGTTTTGACACTTGCTTATAACTTAAAACACAAAAAATCCCCAGCTACAGCTGGTAAGATTTATGGTATGAACCAGACTTTCACAGTCTGCATCTTTAAAGGGTTTTATTTTGCTTTTGTTCACTCCTAGTGTGATTAAAAAACAACAACCCACAGAGCCCACTAACTATTAGCTGCTTTTTCCCCTAAACAGTCCGTTGACTGAGAGAAATGCAATCCATTATTGTGAACGCTGAAGGAGCACTTTGCAGCTGAGTTGAGGGCTCGTGCAAATAAGGTCAGGAGGTGTCCGGCGTGAGTACGCATGCGGCCTGACATTCCACTTGGGACATCTGACAGACACATTGGTGCAACTCAGGGTGTGAGCAGCAACTCCTGTATACTGAACATAAGAAAAGTAATATGTAGTGCTTCTTCTTTTTTTAAAACCGAGATTCCAGGGCTCATGCTTATATGGTTTTCTTTTATCCAAAAACAGGTTAGTTTAGCAATCGTGTAACTGTGTCCTTGACCTTTTTTACCGGTTTGAGGAGTTGGTTCCCTGGTCCAGATATTTGGGATGGTTCAAATGCCGAGTCTCCAAATGCAAACAAAATGATATTTTCCACGTTATTTCTTAAATGTGTATAAATGAGATCGGATGATGTCCGATAAAAGTAATAAACAATAAATGTTAATCATTTTTTTTAACTTTGCAGACTCATTTACCCACTCCAGTGAAAGCGATAAAAAAAGATCATGGCTTTAATGAGATTATGAACAAAATGCATTACATTTTGTTTTTTTGCTACATTAACAACTTTTCCAACTCTGATTTCCTGCAGGACACACACGGACATCAGTTCAGACGGCACACGCAACCTCACACAGTGCTGGAGGCCTTTCAGTAAATATAAGAAGATGGTTAAGGCAAGAGATTGCTATTCTGTCTTTTACATTGGTACAAAGGGAGGGCTAAATGCCAAAAAAGAGAAAAGTTTTTTAAAAAACAGTTCAAGTATCTTTGTGTTTACGGGGAGAAGGGAATAACTGCGGCGGAGGCTCTGAAAAGAGACGGTCGCTTCACCGATGACCTGGGCTACTTTGAGCTGGGTAACATCAACGACGAACATAAGACTGAGTGCACAGACATAATTGATCATCTGGACAATAAGAAATTCCAGATATGTTTTCCACAGGGAGCAGATACGGAAATAAAAGATGTAGCCATCCCAGGGCAGCAGAAACTTCCACAAGCATCAAATAATGCAAAGCGCAGCGGTGGAATGACATCAGTCTTAGCTGTAGCACGACAGAACGGATTGAGTCTAAAAATGGCAATTAAAGAAACGGACAGCAGCATTGACCGTAACGAGGTTTACGATCTACTTTGTCAGCAGTATCCGCGTCTGAAATGATAGATGGAGAGTAGATTCCCTAAAAATTCTTTTCTGGAAGCACTGAAATACAGGAAGGAGACCTTTGGAAAGAGCCGACAGTCTTTTACTGAAATTCGCAGTGTTATGTTGCTGCTCGAACTGAGCGAGTCAGTTTGTCTCATAACTGGTTCCTTCATAAAGCATGAAGGCACAGGCTTTATGCTATTTGACAACTTTGTCTTGACCAACGCCCACTTATTCGACTACCGGGTTAAATCAAACACACCTAACTGGCGTGAATTTGTAAACGTTACCGTGGTCTTTAACTTTGAAGACCAAGAATCAGACAGGAAGAACCTCAGCGCTAAGGTGTAGGGATGGGTATCGTTTAGGTTTTATCCGATACCAGTACCAAATCGGTACTTTTGAAACGGTGCTGGTGCTTAAACAGTGCTCCAACCGGTGCTTAAAGAATGGAGAACACACAATTTGTCCTAAAACCTCTCATGTTTAGCTGTTTTTTTTGTGAAAAGATAACAATGTTAGCCTTTTCTGCAGCTATATGTGGTATCACTCTTGGCTGGAAGCAGTGCTTAATCAACGAAAAAAAAGAAAAGAAAAACTTTGTCCAAAAACCTCTCATGTTTAACTGTTTCCCACTTTTTCTTTGTGGTCATTTTAGCCTTTTTGGCCAGGGTGAAGGGAGTATCTGCCATCAAACAAGAAGACAGCCGCATGTAACTACGACGGTGTTTGCTAGTTCACCTTACATGTATTAATTTAATAACGTGGTTAGCCTTCTCAACGTAAATTACACACGAACAACATGAAGCTACTCACGCAGAGAAGAATGGCTGCTGCTGCTGCCATCATCATCCCTCATCATTTCTGTTACACTGACAGGGCTAGGGGCCAGGACTCTACTCTTCGGGTTCTTGGGGGACGTTGCTAACACCGAGTCCGATAACAGGCACCACACCCGCAGTAGATGTGCACGGTGTGAGGTCTCACAGCAAGCTATCAAATACGGTGCATTTCTCGGCTTTTAACAAAATACTCTACATCGCTAAGTGTTTCATCAGATTCGAGGATGAAACACCTAGCTTTGCACAGTATCAGCTTAAAGTACTTGTTGCAGGCTTCTGAGTTTGCATATTTTGCTGTGAAGTACAGCCAGACTTTAGACCGCTTCGCCTTGGGCATTTTCAATCTATAGCTCTGCTCTAAAAGATCGCACGTACCTGGGCCCGCCTACTACGCTTGCAAAGGTAAAATGATTGGCTAGAATTCAAAGTTTATTACATCTCAGGGAAAAAAATCACCGAAATAAAGCACTGAAATGTGCGCTGGTTTTCGGTCTGGTTACTACCGGTACCCATCCCTACTAAGGTGTTTGTCGGCAACGATAAGTTAGATTATGTCATACTTAAGCTGGAAACAGAGAAAGTGCCACCAGGGATCCTTAAGAGATTTGGGCCTGTACCTTCAGACGGCGAGGCCTGTGTCGTCGGACACCCAGGAGGAGGAGTGAAAAAAAATGAGTCCTACATGCGTCATCACGAAAGAGAGACGAGAGCATGCTGAGAATAATGAAAATTTAGAAGACTGCGAGGAATTTTGCTGTCTTTGTGAAATCAATCCGCAGATCAAAAATGACCCGTATGAAAATATCTACGTCACCTACAACACTCTCATGTACCACGGCTCTTCCGGCTCCCCGGTTTTCGATGCCGACGGACGAGTGTTTGGTTTGCACAGTGGCGGGTTTTTCTATGGGTTTCCGAATCTTAGCGAGAATGTGATTGAGTACGCCTTTCCTCTGCTCACTATATTTGAAAACTTTGTGGATAATCTGAAGAAAGATGAGTATGGGGAGGTGTTGAAAAGAGCTGAGGAGGAGGCAAAGGGAAATCCTCACCTAGAAAACGTTATAGCCTCTGTTGTGGGGTCAAAGCAAGGAAAACCTGACGCGTTGTAGTTTTCACTCGTTATCATTATTATTACGACAAAGGGTATGGGGCTCTTGACAACCATTTTCACCGCTGATTGATAAATGTCACCATTTTTGGAAAAAAAGAGGACAATTTGTGTTTCCTTTTTTGTTTTATTGTAGTTTTGTTTTTAGTTTTGACTGACTCAATACATTTAACTTTGTCATAAACTTGTTTCTATCATGAGCCTTTAAGATTAGTTGAGTGACCGCATGATTTTTCATTGCTCAATAAGTGTAATGAAATCAGTTTTTCTACTTTTTTTGTGTGTGTGGCCTCACTATAGATGCTTAAGATGTTGTAATTCTTAACGCTTGTTACGTATGTATTCAAGTAAAGTTTGGGATTTATTAAAGGCTGTTTGGATACATCTTCTGTTTTGAGGCTGCAAGCTTTTTATTTATTTCACATCACCAAAACACAATTTTTAAAGATATGTTCTTGCGATGTATTTTTATTTTCTGACGTAATATATCCAGTCTCATTTCTTCAAGTGACGCCCTCTAATACTCATGTTGTCTCTGCGTATCTACCACTTCACTGAGATCACAACCTTGGCCCCCCTGTCATTTCAATAATATGACGCGAGACTGGCACTTTATTAACCCTTGTGTGGCCTGGATAAAAAAAAGGGGGGGTCAGGCGGACCCCCGGCTATAGCGGGTCTTGTCACAGCAAACCTTGGGGTCTGGAGGGACCTCCAAGCGCCACGGCAACAACTCTCAACTTCACATCATCATCATCGTCTCCTTCTCGAGAGTGTTCGCGTACACCGTCCTCAGTGAGGACCTCGGACTCTCCGTTCCTACTCGACCTCCTTCCTCCTTCTCCCCCGTTCTCCTGCTCCTCACAGGCGAGCACTTAGCCGGATGGGCCCTGGGTTACGCGTAAACAGGCCTAAGTGAGTTCCTCGGACTATCCCTGCCTCCTAGTCCTCCTTCCTCCTTCTGCTCCGTTCTCCTGCTCCTCGCAGGCAAGCGCTTAGCCGGATGGGCCCCGGGTTACGCGTAAACCGGCCTTCGAGAGGACCGGGGGTGCTCTCTACTCCACGATTACTAAGGGGTCACAGTCTACCCACGATGGGGTATTTCACAACCCCAATGCACATTCGTAAGTTACGATGGCAAACCTTGGGGTCTGGAGGACCCCCAAGTACCGCAGCAACAACTCTCAACTTCACATCATCATCATCATCATCATCGTCTCCTTCTCGAGAGTGTTCGCGTAAACCAGCCTAAGTGAGGACCTCGGACTCTCCCTACCTCCCCGCCCTCCTTCTCCTCGGTTCTCCTGCGCCTCGCTGTCGGACGCTTAGCTTTGCAGAGGGCAGTGTTCGCGCAAACTGGCCTCCATGAGGAACTCGGACGCCTCCTGCATCCCAGTCCTCCTACCTCCTGCTCCTCGGTTCTCCTGCTCCTCGCAGGCGAGCGCTTAGACGGATGGGCCCTGGGTTACACGTAAACCGGCCTTCATGAGGACCGGGGTTGCTCTCTGCTCCGTGGGTACACTGTGACCCCTTTGTAATCGCGATGGGGTATTTCGCAACCCCAATGCACATTCGGAAGTTACGATGGCAAACACTGGGGTCTGGAGGGACCCTGTACGGTTTTTACTAAGCTAACTACCTTTAATTTAGTAAACTCCCACCATAAGGGTGTGTTTTAACTGATGAAACTGTGTCGTACTCAGGCTCGGACATCTGATTGCCGCCTTTTATAAGCTTTATTGCACAAGCATAAGCTAACACCAGTACAGTAACCGTGCCTTTACAGAAGCCAGGTAATCAACTGAAAGACACAAAATAAACAACCATACAACATTAACAAAGCAACCCTATTAACGACAGTACAGTTTGGTAATAGTCATATTTATGGCTTTAACACATTATTTAGTCAACACAGAAACTCACCAGCTCGACTTCATCAGTCATAACAGCAATATCAATGAAAAGAAGATCCGGCAGGTAGGATCTATGGGCAGCTGTTAACACATACCATCCCAGACTTACATAAATCACTCCATCTTAAATAAATTTGTCATTTAAAGCAAATATGGGTCTGGCTGATAATAAATCACAACAAAATAAATTGGCACGTGAGAAATATGGGAAAAAACCACACAGACCCCGAACCGCCGGAGCAAACAACTCTCAACTTCACATCAGTGTTCGCATAAACCGGCCTAAGTGAGGACTTCGGACTCTCCCTGCCTCCCCGTTCTGCGACCTCCTTCTGCTCTGTTCTCCTGCTCCTCGCAGGCGAGCGCTTTGCCGGATGGGCCTTGGGTTATGCGTAAATGGGCCTAAGTGAGGACCTCGGGCTCTCCATTGCCCCTCGTCTTCCTTGCTCCTTCTCCATCGTTCTCCTGCACCTCGCTAGTGAAAGAGCAGCTGCTTGGCCTGCCTATTACGCGAACACCGCCATCCGTTTGGACTTCAGACACTCCTTGCCTCCTCCTCATTCTTGCTCCCTCTACATCGTTCTCATGCTCCTCGCTAGCATACGCTTAGGTCTGCGGAGGGTGGGTTTCGTGAACACCCCCTTCGGTGAGGACCTTGGGATCTCCGTTGCTCCTCGTCCTCCTTGCTCCCTCTACATCGTTTTCAAGTGCCTCGCTAGTGAAAGAGAAGCTGTTTGGCCTGCCTATTACCCGAACACTGCCCTCCAGTTGGACCTCGGGCTCTCCATGCCTCTTCGTCCTCCTTGCTCCCTCTACATCCTTGTCACGCTCATCGCTAGACTACGCTTAGGTTTGCAGAGGGTGGGTTTCGCAAAAACCGCCATCGGTGAGGACATCGAGCTCTCTGTTGCTCCTCATCCTCCTTGCTTCTTCTCTACTGTTGTCATGCGCCTCGCTAGTGAAAGAGAAGCTGTTTGGCCTTCCTATTACGCGAACACCGCCCTTCATTTGGAGCTCGGGCTCTGCATTGCTCCTCGTACTCCTTGCTCCCTCTACATCGTTCTCAAGGGCCTCGCTAGTGAAAGCGCAGCTATTTGGCCTGCCCATTACGCGAACACCGCCCTCCGTTTATGCTCCTCGTGAGCATACGCTTAGGTCTGCGGAGGGCCGGTTTCGCGAACACCCCCTTCGGTGAGGACCTCGGGATTTCCGTTGCTCCTCGTCCTCCTTGCTCCTTCTCTAACATTGTCATGGGCCTCGCTAGTGAAAGAGCAGCTGTTTGGCCTGCCTATTACGCGAACACTTCCCTCCAGTTGGACCTCAGGCACTCCGTTGCCCCTCGTCCTCCTTGCTCCCTCTCCTTCGTTCTCATGCACCTCGCTAGTGAAAGAGCAGCTGTGTGGCCTGCCTATTACGTGAACACCGCCCTCCAGTTGGACCTCGGGCTCTCCGTGCCTCCTCATCCTCCTTCCTCCTTTGTTCTCAAGCGCCTCGCTGGCATACGCTTAGGTCCGCGGAGGGCGGGTTTCATGAACACCACTCTCTAGTTGGACCTCGGGCTCTGGGTTGCTCCTCGTACTCCTTGCTCTCTCTACATTGTTCTCAAGTGCCTCGCTAGTGAAAGAGCAGCTGTTTCGCCTGCCTATTACGAGAACACCGCCCCCCAGTTGGACCTCGGGTTTTTCCGTTGCTCCTCGTCCTCCTTGCTCCTTCTCTACCATTGTCATGCGCCCCGATAGTGAAAGATCAGCTGTTTGGCCTGCCTATTCCGCGAACACCGCCGTCTGTGAGGAACCGAGTACCTCCTACACACACACACACACACACACACACAGGAGGCAGTGAGGAGGAGAAGGAGGTTGTTGCTATGCCTGCGTCGCGAAACCAGGGCTCATTGTGTGTGCGCCCGGAGAAGCTACGGGGGAAACACATGGGACAACCACCCAGTTTGGGGCCATGGTTTATTCAATGTGTATTTTCAGTGTGGTTTAACTTGCTAATCTGATCTGAAAGACTTTCCTTGAATGTGCCCTAATTTCACCTCTTTTTTCTTTCTTCTTTTCTTAGCTTACTGAAAATGCGACCAAAGGCTGGATCCAGGGATGTGTGCTGCTTGTGCAACTCGCGTTATGTGGGCAAACTGCTCACTGTCAACATCGATACAAAGGTAAAGTGCAATTCCAGGGTTGTGTGCTGCTTGTGGTACTCGCTTTATGTGGACAAACTGCTTGCTGTCAACATCGATACAAAGGTAACAACAAGGTACAGGTAACAGGTTACCTTTGTATCGATGTAAAACGTAGTGTTTTACTTTTTTTTTTTCTAGAATGATTCAAATGTTACCATCATTTCCCCAACCCCGCAGGCTCTGCGACCCGTGAAGAACTGAGACTCCTTCTGGTCGGTAAAACAGGATCGGGAAAGAGTGCGTCCCCCAGGATGGAAACACCATCCACGACCAAAACGCGAGACGAGGTGAAAATGAAAATCGAGGAGTGCGTCGAACTGTCGGCTCCCGGACCCCATGCTTTCCTTCTAGCGGTGAGCCTCAAGTCGAGGTTCACGCAAGAGGAACGCGATGAAGTGGATTCGAGACAACTTTGGTGAAGATGCCCCCACCCTACCTACGTCGTAGTTCTGTTTACGCACGGGGACCTGCTGCGGGACAGCAAGTCAGTGAAAGACTACGTGAAAGAAAGTAAACATCTACAACGACTGATAGTGCGGAGGAAGGTACCGTTCGCTCATCAACGATCGGAAGCAAATCAGAAACCAAGTCGAAAGTCTTCTGGATGAAATTGATGAAATGGTGGATTTCAATGGAGGAAACGACTACACCAACGAGATGTATAAGGCGGCCCAGAAGAAACTCGAAGGAGAAAGGCTGAAGAGGAGAAAGGAGGAAGAACAAAGAAAAAAGGAAGAAGAGGAGAGGATCGAATTGAAGGAGCAGTGTAAATTCTTCGGCCTTGCTTCCCTGGGATTATTTGGCGCAGGAGCGAACTTTACATCTTATGTTCTCATGGGGCTCGGTGGAGCCCTTTGTTATTCTCAGTTAAATTGTACACTGGCAATGTTCGCTTAGCTAAACCCACCCCGTTTCACCTTGTTACACTATGAAGGCTGACTTTCATTTCACTTGTTTTCTAAGATTTCTAGTTCTAATGCAGTCTATGTACTTACTTACTTAGTTACTCACTGAATGTTTGCCTATGCTCTAGCTGTTCTATGAAGTCGCTATAAAACAACAACAAAAAAAAATAAGCCCCCCTTTCTAGTATTTTCAAAAGAAGGCGATTGTCTCGTTCGGTCTGAAACTTTTTTTTGTCAAAACCGTCTCCCTCGCACAATACCGAGGGAGATAAAAAGAAAAAGATGGACTCTGCACCCCTGCGTCGTGACGAGGAGGACCGTTCCTCGGACAACTCAACTGACAGTTCCTTGGAAGAGAGGGAGAAACTGTCCGACACGGAGTGTGATGTGGCGGCGGCGGTGGGCGAGCGGCAAGACGCTGAGCTTGACGGTTGGGCGTCTTCTTTATTCGTCAATACCGTGAAAACTGCGGTGTGTCACCTACTCGACCTAGTGATCAACGACTACCGCACCAACGCATGCAACGGGTGCAAGACCAATCACCCCAGCCAGAGACAACACGAGTGTCTTAGGAGTTTGCAAAGAAAAGCATCTGGACTTCTTTGAGTTGCTTGAAGACGTTTCGCCTCTCATCCGAGAAGCTTCTTCAGTTCTAAGGTCAAATGGCCGAGAGTCCCAGATTTAAACCTAGTGGGAGTATCCCCCCAAAGAGGGACAAAGGACCCCCTGGTGATCCTCTAATCACATGAGCCAAGGTGTGAAAGCGGGTGTGGTACCTAATCAGCCAGGGTTTCGGGTGAGCTCATTGTGAAACCTGGCCCCACCCTATCATGTGAATTCCTGAGGTCAGATGGCCCAGGATGTGAGTGGGCGTTAAGGCGTCTGGGGAGGGATCTCAAAACTGGATTATAGATGGCAGACAGTTGGTGTCGTAAACCACCGCCTCTGTTCAAAGATGGTCGCTCACAGTGGACATAGATGGCCTCTTTCACTCCTCTTTCAAACCATCTGTCCTCTCTGTCCAAAATGTGAACATTGGCATCCTCGAAAGAGTGTCCTTTATCCTTAAGATGCAGATGGACTATGAATATGAATATGTTCATATTGCCGTACATATTGGTACGGCATATTGCCGTTCATATTGCCGTACATTTTGGGAGGGTGTTCCTCCCAAAATGTACGGCAATACGTTCATATTGCCGTACATATTGGTACGGCATATTGCCGTTCATATTGCCGTACATTTTGGGAGGAACACCCTTCAACTGGTACGGGAATATGAAAGGGAATCAAGGAAACTGGCGGATTATAGGAACCACCTTCGTTTCAACCTAAGATGCAGACAAAGCAGAGTTGTTCCTAAGAGCTTGCGCCTTGGATCCACTGTCAGGGGACACAGAGCAGACTTGATTCTACAGAGAGCTCAAAATCACCTTTTAAGTGAAAGGATAAGACAGGTCCATTTCACTATAGATGCCCTCCAGATCAAGATCAGCCAGACTCTGCAGGAACTGGAAACCCTTCTACCCTCTCCAATCCTAGAAGAGGTTTACAAGTTTGTGGACAAGGCTCAGCGGGCCCAACACTCTCAAGGAAAAGAAAGACAACGCAGAAAATTTCACACCTTGCTTTCAAAAACCCACACTCCTCAGTCTGAACACACACAACTCAGAGAAGAAAACACACCTGAAGACAGTCGGGAGAAATGGGTAAAGAACTTTTCAGACCGGAATCTCACTGAACCTGAAAAGAGGGTTTTAGCCAAAGGACTCAATTTCGCCATTTCTCCGCAACAGTTGCCCATAGTGGACCTCATCACAGCCACAGAAACTGCCATACGGATTAATAAATTATCACAGACAGAAGCAGAGCAAATCAGGATGAAAGTCTCAGCCACCCTCTCCAGTGCGAAAGTCCCTCCGTCTAACCTCACATTACAAGAAAAGAAGGCCGTTGCTTCTCTGAGCAAAGACCACAACATCACCGTATTACCAGCGGATAAGGGAAGGTGCACCGTGGTCCTAAACACAACAGATTACCACACAAAGATCACTACTCTCCTCAGTGACAACAACACCTACGAAGCTTTAAAGCGAGACCCCACAAGCAGCTACAAGAAGAAAGTTATAGCCTGCCTTCAAAACCTTGAAAAGGACAAAACCATTGACCGCATTACATACCACCGCCTTTATCCAGGGGATGCCATACCCTGCATTTATGGACTTCCTAAAATCCACAAGGAAGGGGTCCCACTCAGACCCATAGTCAGTAGCATAAACTCAGCTACTTACAACATTGCGAAATACCTTGCTACCATCCTTGCACCTCTCGTGGGGAACACCCCACACCACATCAAGAACTCCACCGACTTCACCGACAAGGTCCAGAAACTTACCCTGGATCCAGATGAAACCATGGTGTCCTTTGATGTAGTCTCTCTCTTCACTTGCATACCCACCACGGAGGCAGTGGAGACTGTCAGAAAACGACTACAAGAAGACAGCTCCTTGGAAGACAGGACCAACTTCACACCCGACCAGATTTGCACACTGTTAGACCTCTGCCTTACCACAACATACTTCAAATACAACGAAGGCTTCTACAGACAAAAACATGGCTGTGCCATGGGCTCCCCCGTGTCACCTATTGTAGCCAACCTTTACATGGAGGAAGTGGAAAGGAAGGCCCTTGGCTCGTTCAAAGGAAGAGCACCCAGCCACTGGTACAGATATGTAGATGACACCTGGGTCAAAATCAAGACACAAGAAGTGGAATCCTTCACTGCGCACATTAACGCTGTGGATAAAAACATCAAGTTCACCAGGGAAGACACAAAGGATAACTGTTTGCCTTTCCTGGACTGCGCCGTGCACATTGAAGAGAATGGCAACCTCAACATCGAAGTTTACCGGAAGCCCACACACACGGACCAGTACCTCCTCTTTGACTCCCATCACCCTCTGGAACACAAACTTGGAGTAATTAGGACCCTACACCACCGGGCAGAACTTGTTCCCTCTAAGCCTGAGGGAAAAAAGAAGGAACACACACACGTAAAGGAAGCCCTCAAAACATGTGGTTATCCTAACTGGGCGTTCATAAAGTCAGCAAAGAGGCACAGAAAAGAAGATCAGACACCAGCGAGGGAGGATAAGAAAGACAGACGCAACAACGTTGTCATCCCCTATGTAGCCGGTGTATCAGAGAAACTCAGGAGAGTTTTCTCCAAGCACGACATCCCAGTGTACTTCAGACCCAGCAACACACTCAGACAGAAACTGGTTCACCCGAAAGACAAAACTCCAAAACACAGACTTAACAATGTGGTGTATGCTGTACAGTGCAGCGAGGAATGCCCAGACCTCTACATTGGAGAGACCAAACAGCCACTTCACAGGCGCATGGCACAACATAGAAGAGCCACCTCCACAGGACAAGACTCAGCAGTCCATCTGCATCTTAAGGATAAAGGACACTCTTTCGAGGATGCCAATGTTCACATTTTGGACAGAGAGGACAGATGGTTTGAAAGAGGAGTGAAAGAGGCCATCTATGTCCACTGTGAGCGACCATCTTTGAACAGAGGCGGTGGTTTACGACACCAACTGTCTGCCATCTATAATCCAGTTTTGAGATCCCTCCCCAGACGCCTTAACGCCCACTCACATCCTGGGCCATCTGACCTCAGGAATTCACATGATAGGGTGGGGCCAGGTTTCACAATGAGCTCACCCGAAACCCTGGCTGATTAGGTACCACACCCGCTTTCACACCTTGGCTCATGTGATTAGAGGATCACCAGGGGGTCCTTTGTCCCTCTTTGGGGGGATACTCCCACTGGGTTTAAATCTGGGACTCTCGGCCATTTGACCTTAGAACTGAAGAAGCTTCTCGGATGAGAGGTGAAACGTCTTCAAGCAACTTAAAGAAGTCCAGAGGCTCTTCTTTGCAAACTCCTTTGACTACGATGACCTGGATGACTGAGAACCTTCACAGACAACACGAGTGTCTGCGAGTCCAGGAAAAGACTCCTCACGCCTCGTTTCATTCCTTCCATTCAATGTCTCCTGATCGCCCGCAACATGGAAGCGGATGACGTCAAGGTCGGCACCGTGGTGAAGACTCTGTTGCATGAGTTGAAATTGGCGAGGAAAATCTTCGACGCCATCACCAAGGCCTATGACAAACTGGTGGGAGAGGATGTGGTGAAAATCGGCCAGCTGCGGCTGGTCACAGAGTGTTACAAAGGAGATTACTGAGATTCGTTTGTCACGAAAGGCTGATTCTTTCAGTCTTTCTGAGTCCACACTCTCTCCATCCACATCATTACTGACACTGTCATGGTTCATGGGTTGTTGACCCAGTGTTTTCACATTTGTCTTTGTTGCATTTTCTGATTTCATGATATTTTTATACATATTTTATATTTTTTTCTTGCCTCTGTGTCTCCATGTCTGTCCCTGTCTCTTCTATGTTTTGTCCTTTAGTGTCACAGGTGAAGTCAGTCTTTGGTTGTTTACTCTTCTGTCTCAGTGTCCCTGTGTTCTCTTTCCTTCTGTTTGATTTCATAGCCTGTGTAGTTTGTGCATTGTGTTTAGTTTTCCTCTGTCTCATTAGTTTGATCCTTCTCACCTGTGTCTCATTTTCATCTTAAGTCTTTGTCAGGCTGAGCTGTTTGGTCTGATTCTGTTGTTTCTTGCTGCTGTACTTTGGATTTTTGATCTTCAGTTTTCCTTCTATGTTGTGGATTTGCTGCAGCATAACTACAAGTCAGTTTATATTAATCAAGTTTCAGTCTGCTGTCCTTTGGGACCACTTCCTATTTAATCATGACAGACATAATATTCTTCTCTGCAGTTTGTTAAAAAGCAAAAGCTGATCTTCTCTGATGGTTCCTGACAGCAGCTTTGGTCTGAGGAACAACGCGCTCTGGATCATCAACATTATGAGGGTATAAGGTTAGAGAAACATCTGGGTCCTGTTAGAGAGAGATATTATACCCCTTATGTTAAACTGAGTGATTTATGGCCCCAATAAATTATTCATGAGCTCAGGAAGTAAAGGAAGTGATAAAGGAAGTAATAATAATAATGTCGGGTCCGTGCTTGTGTCTCGAGGTCCATGTTTATGTGTGAAAATGTGTTAAACCATAGTAAAAGTGCTTAGTTAAACTTGTGCTTTTGTAACATTCAGTATGGCCAGACATACAGGTTGCATGCCTTGGGGGAAAACTTTATTTCATTTTATTTGCATTTGTTTAATCCGAACAAGGAGATTTAGAATCAAAGTCAGAGTCACAAAAAACTCTCGCGATCATAAACGCACCGCGGCTCCCAACATAAAAAACTTCCTGAAAAAAACTCTTTTCTCCAAGAAACGCACCACAAAAAACCCCCTAGAATAACTCGATAAAACTCTCTCTGATCACACCCAACCCTTAGGCAAATAAGCAGAAAACCTCCTGAAAAAAACTTCCGAATTTCTATCCAAAATACGCACAACAAAAAAACCCTAGAATAACTTGTAGGGAACCCTCTAAAAAACCCTAAGTCTTTTTTCTTCAAACGATCCCTCATACCAGCTCCGTCTAAAATTCAGCGCAAAGTCTCCTTTCGCTATCACTCAAACCGGTCCGCAGCCAGCGCACAATTTTTCCTTCTTGTTCGCTCCCCCGCTCAGCTCCCGAATGACTGCTTACTTCGTTCAAAATTTGCGCCGGAGACCAACTCCGCCTCGCAGGCGTGCCTAGCTCGCCCCGCTGCCAATCACATAACAAAGGGGCGGCTCCCCTTCACACCCCGGTTAGCCAATCGGATGCAGCTCAGATTTTTATGACCCCCGCTGAGGTTAAGACTGGCTTCGGTCTCTCACAAGCCATCTGACTTCGGAAGCATGGACAACTGGCGCCGCTCAGACTGCTTGTGAGTTCATAATAAGACCCCTGTCTCCGGACCACTTCATCAACAACTGGCGCCTCTTTCCTTATGTGCATATCAATCGGTAAGTGTTACTCTTGCTTTCTAACTACATTTTTGCACTTTCCTTTTTAACCATTCGCTCAGAGCTTTTCATCTTCAAAAGCCATGCAAATAGGTTTTCTAACACCTGGAATACACTTTAAAAATATATATAAGCTCGCCTCTTACACTCAGAGCTAAAAAGTGCTTTAGTACACTAAACTATAGCAGCAATCATGGCCTCATCAGGTACCTCATTTTTCTTACTCTTGTTCATGTTCTTCCGGCGCCGCTCCGAGCTGGCAGCCAGTATCAGCAGCTCCAACCTGACCGAGTCCTTTTTTCTCTTTAATATATGTTTCTCTGTTGTTTTTGTGTTTATTGTTTTTTTTCTATTGTGGACTGCTGTCCCCCACAATGTAGCTCAGAATTCTATGGACAATGGTGTTCTTTATTACATTTTTTACGACATCTTTGTCCGGAGAGCGGTCCGACCTCCCATTGTTTACAGCAGGGATCAGCTGTTAGCCCTCGGAGCCTCCGCTGCCCTGCCAACCGCCGAGCAAGCTGACATCCCCCGCGAGGTGAGGAGGAAGAGACGCGGTACTCGGGCCGGGATCGGGCGTCGCAGTAAAGTTAGGAGGTACCAGCCAGCGATTCCATCTATTATTATGGGGAATGTGAGATCTCTCCCCAATAAAGCAGATGAATTGGCAGCCCTTACCCGACATCAGAGGAGCTACAGGGAGTGCAGCCTGATGTGCTTCACAGAGTCGTGGCTAACTGCGCTAACTCTAGACTCACACGTAAACATGGATGGTTTTCATCTGATCCGGGCCGACAGAACAACGGAGAGTGGTAAGAAGAGAGAAGGGGGTCTGGCTGTGTTTGTGAACGATAGATGGTGTAACTCTGGGCATTTAGCTATCAAAGAGACGCTATGCTGTAAGGACATTGAGCTGCTAGCGGTTAGCATGAGACCGTACTATCTACCACGAGAGTTTACACACGTGATTATGATAGCTGTGTATGTTCCGCCCTCTGCTAGCGCTGCAGCAGCCTGTGAGGTCCTGCACACTGTAACCAGCAGACTCCAAACACAGCACCCTCAGGCCCTTTTCCTGATCTCTGGGGACTTTAATCACATCTCCCTGTCCTACACTCTCCCCACCTTCACCCAGTATGTTACCTGCCACACCAGAGACAATAAAACATTGGACTTATTGTATGCCAACACCAAGGAGGCATACAGCTCATCACCTCTCCCTCCCCTGGGGGGCTCAGATCACACTCTGGTTCATCTCCAACCTGTGTATAAACCTCTAGTACACAGAGAACCAGTTGTGAAACGCACAGTAAGGAAATGGTCGGCAGAGACTGAAGAGGCCCTGAGGGACTGTTTCCGTTCTACTGTGTGGGAAAACCTCTGCAGCCCCCTGGAGGATGACCTCAACAGCATCACAGACTGCATTACGGATTACATGAACTTCTGTGTGGACAACACCGTACCCATCAAAAAGGTACGGTGTTTTTCTAACAACAAGCCATGGATAAATCCTGAAATTAAGTCTCTCCTCAAGGAGAAGAAGAGAGTCTTTAGATCTGGAGACAAACAGGAGCTGAGAGTTGTTCAGAAGAAGCTGAAATGGAAGATAAGGCAAGGAAAGGAAAACTACAGGAGGAAGATGGAAGAGCAGCTGCAACAGGACAACATCAGAGGGGTTTGGAACAGCCTGAAGACAATCTCAGGACAAAACCAACCCCCCAGGCTGCAGGAGACTTGGGGTGGGTGAATGACCTAAATAAATATTTTAATAGGTTTGATCAACCACCCGCCCCTCCCACAGCATCGTCCCCCCTGCTGCAATCTCCTTCATCTTCAGGGACTGCCTGTCCTTCATCTCAGGACTTCACACCTCTCAGCTTCACACCTCCCAGCTCCCAGTCATTACACCCACCCCCGGCTTCTGTGGACTCCAAAATACACACCCCTCCCCCAAAACCCCCTCTCTCCATCTCAGCACTTCAAGTGAGGAACGAGCTTCGCAAGATCAAGGTGCGTAAGGCTGCAGGTCCAGATGGCGTCAGCTCCAGGCTCCTGAGGTGCTGCGCAGATGAACTGTGTGGCATCCTAGTTTATCTGTTCAACCTGAGCCTGTCACTGGGGAAAGTACCACAGCTGTGGAAGACCTCCTGTGTGGTACCGGTACCAAAGACCTTCCATCCCAAGGACCTCAGCAGCTACAGGCCGGTAGCCCTGACATCGCATCTGATGAAGACCCTCGAGAGGTTGGTTCTAAACCATCTGCGCCCCCTGGTGAGGTCTTCATTGGATCCGCTGCAGTTTGCTTACCAGCCTGGCGTTGGGGTGGAGGACACCACCATCTACCTCCTGCACCGAGCTCTGACTCACCTGGAGAAGCCTGGAAGCACTGTGAGGATCATGTTCTTTGATTTCTCCAGTGCTTTCAATACCATCCAGCCACGACTTCTAAGAGACAAGCTGGAGCTATTGGGAGTGGACCACCACATGTCCCAGTGGATACTGGACTACCTCACAGAACGTCCACAGTATGTGAGGTCACAGGGCTGTGTCTCTGATACGCTGGTCTGCAGTACGGGGGCCCCACGGGGAACTGTGCTGGCACCGTTCCTCTTCACCCTCTACACTGCAGACTTCTCCATCAACTCCCCACGCTGCCACCTACAGAAGTTCTCTGACGACTCTGCCATAGTCGGCCTCATCACAGGTGAGGACGACTCAGAGTACAGACAGTGGACTCTGGACTTTGTGGACTGGTGTCAGCAGAACCACCTGCTGATCAACGCCGGGAAAACCAAGGAGTTGGTGGTGGACTTCCGGAGACGCAGACCCACCACACTGACACCGGTGAACATCCAGGGAGTGGACATTGAGATAGTGGACTCGTATAGGTGCCTGGGTGTTCACCTGAATAATAAACTGGACTGGAGCCACAACACTGATGCTCTTTACAGGAAGGGTCAGAGCAGACTCTACCTGCTGAGGCGGCTGAGGTCATTTGGAGTACAGGGAGCGCTTTTAAAGACCTTCTATGACTCTGTGGTGGTATCTGTCATTTTTTACAGTGTTGTATGTTGGAGCAGCAGTTTATCGGCAGCTGAGAGGAAGAGGTTGGATAAACTCATCAGGAAGGCCAGCTCTGTTCTGGGATGCACCCTGGACCCAGTGCAGGTGGTGGGAGACAGAAGGACTCTGGCCAAAATAACATCTCTGATGGACAGAGTCTCCCACCCCATGCATGTAAATGTTGCTGAACTGCAGAGCTCCTTCAGTGACAGACTGCTGCATCCTAGATGCATGAAGGAGCGTTTCCGCAGATCCTTCCTCCCTGCAGCTGTCAGACTGTACAATCAGAACTGCTCCCAACAAACATAGATGTTTACATCTGCGCTGTAACTGCAATAAGTTAACCAACTGATTCGCACTACAACCTGGTTTGCCTCTTATCTGTAGTTATTTTTATTTAATTTAATAACTGTACAGTACTCTCTGTATATAGTAACCATTGTCCTTAATGTAAATATTTAAGAAAAATTGTGTATGTTTCTGTTCTGTGTCCTGTGTACTGTTTGTTTGTATATGTGTCTTTCTGCTGCTGTTACAACCAAATTTCCCCCTGTGGGACAATTAAAGGATTATTCTATTCTATTCTATTCTATTATACGGTGGGGCCAGCACTTACTATGGGTTCACCCGAAACCTTTGCTAATTGTCACCTACTCCTCTTTTCACACCTTGGCTCGTGTGATTAGGAGAGGATCAATAGGGGGTCCATTATCTCTCTTGGGGGGACACTCCCACAGATCTTCAAATCTGGGACTCTCCACCATTTAACCTCAGAACTGAAGAAGCTTCTCGGATGAAACATCTTCAAGAAACTTAAAGAAGTCCAGACGCTTTTCTTTCCAAGCTGCTTAGACTACCATGACCTGGATGACTGAGAACCTTCATAGATACATTATCTGTAGTTCCCCCTGTCCATCTCTCTCATGGTTGTGTCTGCTGTTGCAGTATGTTTTCCTTGTTACACTGCAATAGGTGTAGGCAGGGGCGGTCCTAGCCAGTTTGGTGCCCACATAAAAAACATATTAAGGATTGTACATTTACATATGTTAATGTGAAAACTGTTGATGGAACCATACTGAATTTAACTTGATAAATATTTTATAGAGTGAGAGAGAAAGAGAGAGAGAGTAATAATACTACTACTACTACTACTACTACTACTACTAATAATAATAATAATAATAATAATAATAATAATACATTTTATTTAAGAAAGTGCCCTTCAAAACACTCCACTGTACAAAGCAGAATAGAGACGAGCAATAACAACAACAAACATAACAATTTACAAATTTATAAGGGTAAAATGTAGAGCAAATAAATAAAATAAATTAAAATAGCAGAATGGAGAAGGTTATGTGGTGTAGGCTATTGTGAACAGGTGAGTTTTGAGTCTGGCCTTAAAAAGAGGGAGGTAAGTGATGTTTCTTATCTCAGGAGGAAGGGAGTCCAAAGACGGGGGCAGAGCAGCAGAAAGCCCTGCGCCCCATGGTGGCTAGCCGAGGGGAAGGGACGGAAAGAGAAAGAGGGGAAGAGGATCTGAGACACCGAGCAGGAATGGTGATCTGGACCAGGTCAGAGAGGTATGAAGGTGAGAGATGATGGAAAGCCTTAAATGTGTACAAAAGTATCTTGAAATTGATGCAGCATTTAACCGGAAGCCAGTGAAGCTGCTGCAGAACAGGGATGATGTGGTGCATAGAAGGGGTCCTGGTGATAATACGGGCAGCAGAGTTCTGGACATGTTGAAGCTGATGGATAGATTTTTGACTAGTTGCAGTAGTTGCAGTAATCAATCCGGGAAGTGACCAGGCTATGAATAAGAATGGCAGTTGCATGTGGGGAGAGAAAAGGATGGAGACAGTTAATGTTATGGAATTGGAAATATGCAGACCGAGAGATGTTATTGATGTGTGAGTTAAAAGATAGATAGAAGGTACTATTGAGGATGACACCCAAACTTTTCACACATGGGGAAACGGAGAGCGGCGAGTTATTGATTGTAATAGAAAAGCTCTTAGTTCTGGATAGTGTTGGTTTAGTGCCTACCAGGAGAAGTTCTGATTTAGAGTATCTCCTGATGAAACAGAGAGAGAGAGAGAGAGAGAGTATGCAAATGGCTAACAAACAGCTATTATAATTCATCATACATTGAGAATAGCAGACATCAGAAATACACCTCTTCCAATTAATGGCTAATTAATATTATGCTGTACACAGTCCAAAAGATTCAATAAGTCACATCAGTCTCTACTGTCTGTCTACTGTTTACTATCATAGCCAAGTGGCTAACAAAGGTAAACAGAAGTTTTTCCAATCCCTACTAGTGAATGTTATCTTGTTTCAGGATACATAATACCTGACATTATCCAAAGACACATCTGCTTACCTGTATCTTTTGCTCGTTTCTCCTCTTCTTTTCAGTTTTTTTTTTTCTAAACTGAGGACCTGATGGCTTGGACCTTTTCTTATCCATTTTTCATCAGTAATTTTGCACTCCAGTATTAACACCCAACCCCACAATATAGACAAATAGACCTACACCTTGTACAGGTTTTTTTCTGGGTTTTCACACAACCCAGGAAATAAAATTATACATATTGGGCTTGGACTGACAATATTATGAATGAAATGTGCACCATTTGGAGGCAGCCCGCCCCCTCCCCTTTCGACAGCTTACATGGACGAAGTGAAGAATCTGGCATCATCGTGCCAGGACAACCACCTCCAGCCGAACGTCGGCAAGACCAAGGAGCTGGTGGTGGACTTCAGAAGGAGTCAGCACAGAGACTACAAGCCCATTATCATTAATGGAGCTCCAGTGGAGAGGGTGCAGTCCTTTAAGTATCTTGGTGTCCACATCTCCTCAGACCTGACATGGGCTGCCCACATTCAGGTCCAGACCAAAAAGGCTAGGCAGCGCCTGTATCACTTACGACAACTGAGGAAGTTCAGGGTTTCTCCAAAGATCCTCAGGATCTTCTATACAGGCGCTGTGGAGAGCATCCTCACACAGAACATGACATTGTGGTTTGGGAACAGCTGTGTGAAGGACCAAAAAGCTCTCCAGAGAGTGATCCGTACAGCAGAACGCTGCTGCAGGATTGCTCTCCCCCCGCTTCAGGACACCTACACCAGGAGATGCCGGACCAGAGCAACGCAGATACTGAAGGACCCGTCCCATCCTGACAACAAACTGTTCCAACTTCTACAATCTGGTAGAAGGTTCCGCATCATCCGGGCAAGGACAGAGAGACTCAAGAGGAGCTTCTATCCTCAAGCCATCCGGGCCCTAAACCAACCCCCCCCCCCCCCCCCCCCCCCACACACACACACACCCTCTCACATCATCTATAATTGACTGAGACTCTCCTCCAGACACTCAATTCCTTTAAGTTTAAATATGTTTATATTGTCCATTCTGTAAAATAGTCAGATGTCTATTCATATTAATGTACAGAATTCACCTGCTTGCTGCTACTACTGCACATTCACCCAATGTATATACTATATATATATATATATATATATATATATATATATATATATATATATATATTTATAATGTTATTCCTCTAACCCCCCCCCCCCCTTTCTTTGCACATGTCGAGGAGCGTGTCAGGATACATTTCACTGTGTGTTATACTTGTATAACTATGCATGTGACAAATAAAGAACCTTGAACCTTGAACCTTGACAGGTTGTGAGTGAGCAACAGCAGCAGCAGGCGCACCGAGGGCCCTCTCGCTCACTTTTTGTGTATATGTGTGTGATAGAATTTAGAAAACACATCAGTGCAAATTATAAGTGTATCATAATGTCTTCAGTTTTTCTGTTTGTTGTAGGGCTGTCAACATTAAACTATTAACGGCGTCATCATGATTAACACGATTAAAAATGTTAACGGAATCAACCCATCTGGAGCCCAGAATGGACAAACTTTGGACAAACTGCCCAAAATGTGTTGACAGAGACATTTGAGGGATTTTGAGTAATTCTGTGCTCCAGATAGAACAATTGCGTTGAAATTTTAATTGCATTAATTGAGATGACAGCGTTAACATTGACAGCCCTAGTATGTTGGCTTGTTTTTATTTTGTGAGCTGGTTATTAGATGCTGCTCCAGACAGCCAGATAATCTCCCGCCGTACCGCCCTCTCCTCCCTGTGTGGCAAGCAGCAGGCGCACCTCACAAACGGAGAGTGCCTTTACGCCCCGCAAATGAGCAATAGAACACCGATCGGTACTCGTGCAATTTTTTTTGCCGATGCTATGATGCCGGCCCCACCACGATGCCGCCCTGAGCAATCACCCATATCAAAAACCGCTACTGGGTGTAGGCTGCTGAGGGATTCCCATGATGCATTAAATGTTTCTTCTTCAGTCTCTATGTGTTTATACACCTCTCTGCATACAATTGTTAGTTATGATTAATCTCTGGTCATATGATTGTTGGGTCTTTACTTTTCTATACACACACACACACACACACACACACACACACACACACACACACACACACACACACACACACCAAGTTACTTTTTGCACAATACTCAGTAATTTGCATATTTCCATTGCACACTTGTGTCTTGTGTTTGTGTCGTGCTGTTCTGTCTAGTGTTGCAGTCTCTTGTCTTGTTTTGGGGGGGGTTTTCGCAATTTTTGCACTTTGCACTTTATGTTGTCCTGTGTTCGTCTGTTATGTGTCCTATGTAGCACCAGGGTCTCAGAGGAACGCTGTGTTGTTTTGCTGTGTACTGTTCCACTGTACATGGTTGAAATGACAATAAAAGCCACTTGACTTGAACTATGGCTGATGAGAAGATTATTTATTTATTATGGCTTACTGTATGCTGATGAGGTTAGCCTGAGAGTGCTAACACCACCAAGCTGTAATGGAAACAGGAACAAACATAATAAAGACAAACATCACACCTCCAAGAAAGACGTCCTCACAGACAGAGCTGATCTTATCGTGACTGTCACTTCTGTTTTTAATGTGGAAACAGCTCAATCAAAGCTGAGGTGTCAAACTGTCCCTCACAGCGCATCTGCTTTTCTTTAGTGTGAATAAATTCATTGTTTGCACAGTTTTATCTCTTCAACTCTGAGAAGTGACCACAGAGAAAAACAGGAACAAAGACTTCTTACTGTGTCTTAAACTGAAAGGAAGAAATAAAAACAACCTGCAGCTGTCACCTCATTTAAACTGTTTTTTAAACTGAAATCCTAAAACGACCAGACACCTCAGCATTTAAACTGAGAAACAAAGGACATGTGGTTTTACACCACCCAGGTCCCGATGGAGGGCCTTTACTGCTGAGGGCCCTCTGCCACTAAAAGTGTTTGATCCATTTAATTCATTCATCTGTTAAGTTCAAAAATCTGAACATTTAAGCATAATAGACCCGTCCATCTCTGGACAGTGGCTAACCTCCCTGATCCAGATACACAAGCCAGACAAAGATGATACAAAACCAGAACATTACAGACCAACTGCTTTAACTTCTGATGTTTGCAACATAATGGAGACATTAATGGAAGGCTGATATACTATATAGAAACAAAGGCTATATATCACAGTATCAAAGTGTTTTAGCAGATATAGTGTTGGGTAACACATTTTAAGAGGTCAGCTGGTAATCTTCTGGTCGAAGCATGGTTGATTTTACAGGAGATGGCCAGAGTTCAGTGTCAGCTGTTTTATTGGACAAGTTCAGCAAAACATAAAGAAAGCAAATAGTAATAAGGATGCACTGGAGGGTATGTGTATGCCATTAAATATACCGATGGAGCAGTTGTGCTTAGTGTACATTGTTGTGAGGGTGTGTTTTGGGGGGAACCACACGTCATGTCTACTAAAAACGGGAAGCTCTTTCACACTGTAGTGTGTGCTGAGGCTGATCGTTTCAATTGCAGCTCTGACAATTTTAATTTTCTCAGTGTATGTGAAGACAGGGAAAGTCTTATTGCTACCAGAGGGCTTGAAAACTGGAGATTAAATCCTTACCCTCTAAACCTCGAAGAGCGCACGACATGGTTTAAGGACTTCTATACAGTGGTGCGACTGGAGAGCACATTGATGCAGTGTGCTGCAGTCTGTTTCTGTATGAAGGCTGAGGGAGTGGAACCAGCAGGTGATGGAGAAGGTCATGATGCTTTACAGGAAGGCATAGTAAAAAGTCATCATGATGGGTGTACTGACAAGAACTCTGTCTCCAACATTCAGCTGTGACGCAGTGACATTCTTATCAAATCTGGTTTTGTTACGTTTCATCACCTTTTCTGAGTTTTCGATGGTCAGCTTGTAACTTTCTTGCAGGTCCAAAGGCTAAGTCCACCGGTAAGCGAGGTGAGAAACCTGTAACATCCTTTCTTGTGCAATTGTATGCATGCACCAGGGGCTTTACGAAATCTTTCCAGTGAGATTTCTGTTGAGCTGTTAGTGTTCCTAGCATGTCCAGTAATGTTCGGTTAAACCGTTCTACAGGATTGCTTCTTGGATGGTATGGAGTGGTTCTTATTTTGTGGATCCCAGCCATTTCACAAAGCTCTCGGATGATTCTGGATTCAAAGTCAGGGCTTTGGTCACTGTGTAAACGTTCTGGAATACCATAATGCACAAGAAAGCTGTCCCATAAACATTTGGCAGCAGTGTTTGCAGTGCAATGTTTTTACAGATTATAGTTGGAAACCAGTTTATTCTGGTTTCAAGAAAACTATTCATGTGTGAAATACATCACTGCTGTGTCCCAAATATTATGCAGCCATGAAAACTAACTGCAGACATGGATGTAAATAATATTAAATAAAACTTTAATGTGAATGAACGTTTCTCGTGCTCTGATTGGACGTTCTGAGCCCAGATGGGGGTCTGTGATGTTCGTGTGCACAAATCAAACTGACTCCACTTTTCATTCAGTCTTTATTAAAAAGCTGCTCACAGACACACTAAAGCAAAAGCTTATTACAGCGTTTGGTCGGTTGGCCAGCTCTCCTGACCTGAAGCCCTCAGATAATCTGTTCTTATTAAGATGAAGAAGAGAAACAGCTCAGACACCATCAGCTTCGTCAAAAATATCCAATGGAAGAATTAAAAAGCACAATTCATGAGCACATAGGTTTCATGTGGAGATGAAGCAGACAATAAAGTGAGCCGGTCCACGGAGCAGTACTGACACTGTCATGGTTCCTGAATTGTTGACCCAGCGTTTTCACATTTGTCTTTTTGTTGCATTTTCTGATTTCATTATATTTTTATACATATTTTATATATTTTTCTTGCCTCTGTGTCTCCATATCTGTCCCTGTCTCGTCTATGTTTGATCCTTTAGTGTCACAGGTGAAGTCAGTCTTTGGTAGTTTGCTCTTCTGTCTCAGCGTCCCTGTGTTCTCTTTCCTCCTGTTTGACTTCGTAGACTGTGTAGTTTGTGCATTGTGTTTAGTTTCCCTCTGTCTCATTAGTTTGAGCCTTCTCACCTGTGTCACATTTTCCTGTTAAATCTTTGTCAGGCTAAGCTGTTTGGTCTGATTCTTTTGTTTCTTGCTGCTGTAGTTTGGATTTTTGATTTTCTGTTTTCCCTCTATGTTTTGGATTTGCTGCTGCATAAATACAAGTCAGTTTATATTAATCAAGTTTCAGTCTGCTGTCCTTTGGGACGACTTCCTATTTAATCATGACAGACATAATATTCTTCTCTGCAAGCTGATCTTCTCTGATGGTTCCTGACAGCAGCTTTGGTCTGAGGAACAACACGCTCTGGATCATCATGATTATGAGGTTATAAGGTTAGAGAAAGAGTCTGAGCCTGGTGTGAATGTTTGAATGAATCTTTACTGTCACACTGGTGAACCTCTTCCTCTCACACTCTGTCCTCTGTGCTTAATCTCATTCTGCAGACATAACGTTACAGGGAACCTGCCGTGTGGAACATGTTCCAGGTAGAACATCTCTCTGAGGCTCATTAGTTAGCAGTTAGTAAAAGAAGAACAGACATCTTCAAGCTCGTGTTCTCAGACCGTCACCGAGCTTCACTGAGCAGCAGAAATATACATGATCTTGTCAGGGCGGAGGTGTGAGCTTCATCGTCTTCTCCTCATCCATCAGCTCCTTGTTCTTCATTCGGACCAACAGCCCCATCAAACTGTGCAATTTTCCATCAAAGGAAAGGAGTCATCTTTTTCCAAACAGCACGTGAAGACGTCTCAGCAATCGCTCACTAAGAAGTTGAGCTGATGAAGACAAACACGTAACGTCACATGACCCAGACACACAAAGCTTTGATTCCCTCACATGATTTAAAGATCAGAGATGTTATCAGGGAGAGACATGAAGAAGAAAGTCTTTAAGAGCCATTAGTTACCAGTTCAACACTTACAGATCAATTTCAGAGCATAATCTAACACCAGTGAGAGCACAAATTCCACTATGTGCCTTATGTCCTATATCACGTATATCTGGGGTCATTAGAATACTAATGACCCCAGATTAAACATGTACTGATTATACACACACTTTGTACCCCAGTAGATACATGCTGCTGGCTATAGTAAATGCTGCTGTGCTGGAGACTCCTGATGAAGGCTCTAAGGGTCCTGTTGATACAGTTCTAAGTATTCCAGGATCCATGTGTGGGGGTGTGAGTCACGGCTTTGCCTTACAGTTGTGAGTCTGTCTACCAGTGGCTGATGGGGTTTTTTACCCTCTGGTATTCCTGCCATTTACCTTCTGTGCTCATGTATTGAGCCATGTGGCTGTTCATCTTTGTCACAGCTCTGTGACCCAGGGTTTTGTGTTTGTTGGTTCACTTATATTTTTTGATTGGTGTTATTTATGGTTTGGTTCTCTTTATTGTGTTCTGCTTGTGTTATATTCTTAGTTGCCAGGATTTAGGTCTTTGTTACTTTTTTACCGTGTTTGCTCTGTCTCCCCAGTCAGTCATGTCTCTATGTCTCAGTGTCAAGTCTGCGTCTTTGTGAATGTCTCCTGTTTCCTGTTTTACTTTGAAAGTCTCGTGTGCTATGTTAGTGTTTTCAGTTTTAGCTTCCTCTGTGTCTTGTTATGTTTGATTACTCCCAACTGTGCCTCATCCCCTCGTTACTCCCTTGTGTATTTTAGCTACATCGTACCTCCTCATGTGCTGTAAACCTCTCTGTGTTTCTAGTTTCCCAGTGTTTTTGTCTTAATTTTATACTCAAGTTTTTGGTTTGTTAATCTGTGAGTTTGTTATAAAAGATGTTTTTTCCAGCAAATAAAGCTTCTGTTCTAAGTTTATTTTCTGTGCACAAGTGTCTGCATTTAGGTCCGCTTCCTGACTGCCACACAGCCTCACATGAGACTCTATGATGTCTGACAGGAGCTTCCATGTGGTACTGAGGCAGGTTATCGGCTGGTAGTTGGATGGAACCGCTCCCTTCAAGGGATCATTGGGAATCAGGACTGTCCAGCCTTCAGTCATTTATTCCAGGTGTGTCTCATCCATTAGCGGCTGGTTCATTTGTGCTGCCAGACACTCATGGAGTGCAGTCAGCCTCTTTAACCTGTAGGTATGGATCATGCTGGGGCGCAGTGCTGTCCAGTACTTCAGCAGGTGTGATTACCTGTGCAGCAGGAATGAGCAGCTCCCCCTGAACAAGCTGTCCAAGAGTTGCTTGGTGTAACTCTTCACATGCCTTTCCTTCTCATCCTTCTTCTCTTCATGTATTTACCTGTGAATGTTCCTTCTAATGAATTTCCCCCTTAGCTACATGAGGCTCTGTTACAGAAGCAGCAAACTTACAGCTTCATGTCTCCCTCTGATTGTGTCAGTGATCAACAGAGGTGGGTGATGACAACCAGATCTCACTACCTTCAGAGCTCAAAGGTTAACTCTGAGCACCAAACAGCAGAGCGAAGCCACTGAATCTCAGCTCATTGTAAACCATACACACACATTATAACGCACTCACGTACCTTCTACAGCCTTAAATCTTTTACGTTCACAATACAGGATGACGCCAAAGGCAACAATCACGAGAACCAGGATAAGCAGTGTAACTGCGAGGACCCAGGGCCAGAGTGGAGGTTCTGTAATTAACACAAACAACCACACCATCATCTAACATGATTCACATCAGAGTTCACTTCTGCTCTGACCTTTGACAGCACTGACCTTTGACCCTCAGCTGTACTTTTGTCCGGCTCAGCTGTTGTTTATTTTTTTTGATGATGCAGGTGTAGTTACCACTGTCAGAGAAAGTAGGGTTCCTCAGAGTAAGGCTGAGGTCTCCAGTCTGCAGAGCGTCGGCTCTCATTGATGTTCGGTTGGTGTAACGATTGTTTTGACCTCTAAGCCCATCTCCACTCTGCAGACGCACGTGGACTGTTGGGTTGTCGAACTCATCGTAGTCCCACACTACTGCTGTGGAGCTCCTGGAAACATCAGCTGGTACCTGACAGGGCAGCAGGACAGACTTCACCCCCTCATACACCTTCACACCTGAGGCATGCTGGGAAACTGAGGACAGAAACATGAAACGGGTGATTCCAGAAAGTTGATTCTGTTCATCGTTTTTAGTGGGAGAAACATTTCGTCACTCATCCAGGTGAGTTCTTCAGTCTCAGCTGACTGCAGATTTCCAACCTTATAAACACTACATTTGTAAAGTAACTGAAACCAGCACCACTGAATGAACAATGGGGCGGGAGGTCAGTTTATGATCATGCAACACCCGTCCCATTTACTCCCACCCTCCCAACCTGAAACTATTTCAGCATTGGCTGGAGCTGTAGTACATACCAAAGACATTATAAAAAAATAATGACATACACCTCAAAATATAAATGTCAATGGGAAATTATACTTAGTAGTCAGTATAATCTTTTAATAATATAAGTTTACTTATGGTAGAATACTGCATGTAATCATTTGTGTTTAGAAATATATAGTTGGTGAAAGAATGTCTCATCCTAGGAGGTCTGTGTAGCATGAAGAGGGGGGTGCATTCACTCCTCTTCAGAGTGCTCTGGCTTTCACACCCACACCCACATCCTGGGAGCGTGGGAAAGGGCATACCTTCTTTTATTGTTTTATGAGCCAGATCCCTCGCGAACAAGTTGGATGAATTGAGGTTGCAAATAGCAGCGAATAACTTCATCAAAGACTCATGCATCCTTCTTATCACTGAATCCTGGCTACATCAATCCATTCCAGACTCTGCTATTGAGCTAGCAGGCTACACCACACAGCGACATGACCGAACAGTGGACTCCGGCAAGCGCAAAGGAGGGGGGCTCTGTATGTATGTGAACAACAGCTGGTGTACCAACACAGTGATAACAGACCGTCACTGTTCACCGGACATTGAATATCTGACTGTAAAATGCAGGCCCATCTACCTACCTAGGGAGTTCACCGTTGTCATAGTAACAGCTGTTTACATACCACCTGATGCTAATGCTAACTCGGCGATCGCACTCCTGCATACAAACATCAATAATAAACAGAGTATTTACCCTGACGCTGTACATATCGTAGCAGGGGACTTCAATCACGCAGACTTAAAAACAGCAATCCCCAAATTTCATCAGCACGTCAAGTGTGCCACTAGGGGTGACAAGACTCTGGACAAAGTTTATTCCAACATCAAAATGGGCTACAGGGCCAGACCTTTGCCACATCTGGGTCAGTCTGACCACCTGTCACTGTTTCTAATCCCTGCATATGCCCCCCTCAAGAAAACTGCTCCTACCATCACAAAGAATATTACCATATGGCCAGAGGGTGCCTCTCAGCAGCTACAGGACTGTTTTGACAGGACTAACTGGGATATCTTTGAACATCAGGACTTGGAAATGTTCACAGACAGTGTTCTCTGCTATATAAAACACTGCATAGACACTGTTACAACAGTTAAATGTATCCGGGCTTATCCCAACCAAAAGCCCTGGATGACCCGGGAGGTCAGGCAGCTGCTGAAGGAGAGGAACATTGCGTTCAGGTCTGGAAATAGGGATCACTACACCACAGCCCGATCCAACCTGAAGAGAGGCATCAGAGAGGCAAAGGGGGACTATAGGAGGAGGATTGAGGACCATCTGGAGAGTAACAGCAGCCGGCAGGTGTGGCAAGGCATCCAGCATCTTACCAACTATAGGATTAATCACGGAGCTGCAGAAAGTGACCTGGCGCTGGCGGAGGAGCTGAATATCTTCTTCGCCCGCTTTGAGACCATAGCACCAGTGGTATTGGAGCCACAGCAGCAACACGCCGCCCACAGCAGCTCCACCCTCACCCTGGAAGAGCACGAGGTGAGGCGCATGCTCCAAGCTGTTAACTCGAGGAAGGCGGCGGGTCCTGACGGTGTGCCAGGTAGAATATTGAGGGATTGCGCAGAACAGCTGGCTGGGATCTTCACCAGGATCTTCAACAAATCCCTCACACAGGCGACCGTCCCTCTCTGCCTGAAGTCCTCCACCATAGTCCCCTTGCCTAAAAAGCCCCACATCACCGGCCTGAATGACTACAGACTGGTGGCACTCACCCCAGTGGTAATGAAATGCTTTGAGAAGCTGGTCCGCAGACACATCACAGCAGCACTGCCCCGCAGCCTGGACTCACACCAGTTTGCCTACAGAGCAAACCGGTCCACGGAAGACGCTGTAGCCACAGCACTCCATGCTGCCATAACACACCTGGAAGAGCATGGGAACTACGTGCGGATGCTCTTCGTGGATTACTGCTCAGCTTTTAACACCATCCTCCCATACAAACTGGTGGCCAAGCTACAAGACCTGGGGCTTCCATACAGCACCTGCACGTGGATCTATAGCTTCCTCTCGGGCCGTAGACAGAGAGTCAGAGTTGGCCATCACACATCCTCAGCCCTGAGTCTCAGCACTGGCGCACCACAGGGCTGTGTGTTTAGTCCACTGCTCTACTCTCTCTACACACACGACTGCAATCCTCACCACCACAGCAACATCCTTGTGAAATTCGCAGACGACACCACCGTGGAGGGGCTCATTTCCAAGGGTGACGAGTCTATGTACAGAGATGAGGTGGAGCAGCTGACGTCATGGTGTAAGGCCAATAACCTCCTCCTCAACACTTCAAAAACCAAAGAACTCATAATAGACTTCAGAAGGAAAAAGGCAGAGATTCAACCACTATTCATTAATGGGGACTGCGTAGAGAGGGTGGTAAGCTTCCGCTTCCTGGGAGTCAATATAGAGGAGAACCTTTCCTGGAGTGTGAACACCTCCGAGCTGCTGAAAAAGGCCCAACAGAGACTGTACTTCCTGAGAACTCTCAGGAGGAATAACATCACACAGAGACTGCTGGTGTCCTTCTACAGAGCCACCATTGAGAGTGTTCTAACATACTGCATTTGCATATGGTACACTAGCTGCACAGGAGCCCAGAGGAAAGCACTACGAGGGATCATTAACACTGCCCAAAAGATCACTGGCTGCCCACTCACCACACTGGAAGTCCTACACAACATCCACTGTCTCAAAAAGGCCTAAAACATCATTAAAGACACCTCACATCCTGGTCACTCCCTGTTTGAACTGTTGCCCTCAGGCAGACGGTACAGGGCAATCAGTGTAAGGACAAATAGACTCAAACACAGCTTTTATCCAACCGCAATAACACATCTGAATACTGCAAAATAATGTACTTCACACCTCTCTTATGTTAATCCATTCATGGTCTGAGGCATGTATGTGGGAATGTATGTGAATGTTTACTGATATGTCTTATTAGTATTTTATTTATTATTTTGTTTATTTTATTTATTGAAATTTTATGGTTTTATTTATTTTCTGGTATTGTTAGGGATGACGCATTGATTGGGGACCTTTTTTAATTTCATTGTACGTATGACAATGACAATAAAGATCCCGATTCTGATTCTGATTCTGATAAATATGATAGGATAAATGTATCTTTGTCTGTTTTACTCTAAGTGCCTTTTGTTTAGATGAACTGCTGGACTTCAAGACCAGCAGGTTTAGGGAAAGTCTTCAAGGGGTTACACTCTGACCCCACAAACGCACACACACACACACACACACACATGTCTGGTTTGCTATCCTCGTGGGGACATCCCATTGACATAATGCTTTCCCTAGCCCCTTACCCTAACCCTAACCATTAAAAATGAATGCCTAACCCTAACCCTTACCCTAAACCTAACCATAACCTAATTGTAACCCTGACAGTAAAACCGCATTTTGAGTGTGAAAATTGCTTTCAACCCCGAGGGGACCTGGATTTTGGTCCCCACGGTGCAGAAAGTCCCCACCAGGATAGTAAAAGTCAGATTTTGGTCCCCACCAGGATAGTACGAACCCGTACACACACACACACACACACACACACACACACACACACACACACACACACACACACATATGAATCCACATCCCAATGTAATGAACAAACGCACCCACCGATGTATATAAATAAAGACCAGGGCAGTGGCAGGGCGCGAGTCTCGGAGCCCTCACTTCTGTGCGAGTGTTCTGTTACCGCCCTTGCTGCAAGTAAAAACTGTCTGTTTCTCCTCTCTGATTCGAAGCTGAAGAAGTGCCTTAGAAAACATCTCTTGACAATAAATAAAAAGGCTGTTGTCATGGCTCGGGGCAGCGGCCGTGTGATGTGTGGAAAGGAGGACTCAAATGCAGTACTTATTCAGATGTGAGGGTAATTTATTAAGAATACCAAACATAAAGTGGAGATGACAAAACAGAACTATGGATGAACTAAACTGGAAGAAACTAAACCAAAGAGCAGCAAACCTGAACATGGCGGGAGGACAGCAGGGAGAGTACACAGGGTGACACAGAGGATGAACATAGACAACGCAACGAGATACAGAGGCAAACACACACTATAAATACACAGAGGGACACTGGGAAATCACACACAGGTGGGAGACACAGCTGGACCTGATTAACCTGATGAGACAGGGGAACACTAACACCAGGGACCAACAGAGGCAGCACAAACCCAGAAACCCAGTATCTAAAATCCCAAAACACAAACCATCCCAAAACAGCCCACAAATAATAATAATAATAACAATAAATAAACCAACCACAAAATCACTGAGTCATGGACTCAGGATCATGACAGCTGTGCATCTAACTGACACACATCACATACCTTATAGGTATTTGTATAAATTCTTAAACACAGAGAACATTTGCATTTAACCATCAAAATAAATGAGCTATTCAAATAAATGAAATATTTCAATAGCCAGAGCTACAATCATTAATATGCAAATTGTCATGATCATTGATCAGCAACCACTGATCAAAGCCCGTTGATCAAAGACATCAAAAACCTGTAGTGATCCCATATGTGTCAGGAGTATCGGAACAGTTGAGACACACATTTTTTCTAAACACCGTGTCTCTGTGGCTTTTAAACCCCAAAATACGCTGCGCCAAAAACTGGTCAACCCCAAGGATCGGGTCCCCCGACACAAACAGAGTAACATAGTGTACGCTGTTAAGTGCCAGGAGGGTTGCCAGGATTTATACATCGGGGAAACCAAACAACCTCTTCTGGCACAACACAGAAGAGCAACCTCATCAGGCCAGGACTCTGCAGTCTATTTACACCTACAGGCCAGTGGACACTCTTTCAATGATGAGGATGTACACATCCTGGACAGGGAGGAACGCTGGTTTGAGGGCGGAGTCAAGGAGGCCATTTACGTGAAAAGGGAAAGACCATCTCTGAATCGAGGAGGGGGCCTAAGGGTACATCTGTCACCGTCTTACAATGCTGTGATTGCAGCCATTCCCCAACTCTCTGTGAATGAGACTCATGGACACTGATCAGGGGTTGTTGATCAATAGTCATGAGAATTTGCATATTAATGATCATAAAGTGACCTCCCAGCCCATTGTTCCTTCAGTGGGCTGGTTTCAGTCATAGTGCAAATGTACTGTTTATAAGATTGGGGAAACCTGCAGTCAGCTGAGATTGAAGAAGTCACTTGGACATTACTGGATATTCTTGTGTAATTGATACAGAATAATTTATAATTTATGTTATACTTTGTTATTGCTACAGAAGAATATTTATTTCATTATTTTACATTTACAATTTTTTTATGAAAGTGTTTTCAGAATAAACCGTGAGGATAAAAGCACAAACCCCTGTGACAGAGGCAGGCTTAGACAGGGAACTCGAGGGAACACTAGAAATATAAGAAGGAAACAAAACAGAAGAGAAAAACCATGACCATGATAGAAACTGTCAGATCAATGACAAATTGAGAAAAGTTTGTGATTACAATCATAATTGTGGAATAACTTGTGGACCTGTCTTTCCCACAGATGCAGGACAAAGAAGCTCTGTGTGAGTCAGTGGTGTGTGGAGAGCAGAGCTCCAGCGGGTCGAGCGCTCACAGAGCACACATTCATCCAGCAGGACAGAACAAAGCTCCACACAAACAGCACTCATTGTTGTGTTCATAGAGAGAAACGTCTCCATTCACAGCAGAACTGGCACTCACTGACACGCGCCCAACCATCAACACAGGTGGGCGGGTGATGGGTCTAGCACAGACCCACTGCTGGAACGAGACAATTGTACTACAACAGCAAAAGCAAGACGCAGAGCTCTTCGTGCACAAGGGAGAGAACCGTGACAGCGCCTTTCCTTCGCTTGACCCCAGTTGCTCTTGTCTGCTCCCTTGTAACACTGCTCTTTGAGGTTACATGAATATGCATAAGTTCATTAACATATGACGTCTTACACATGTGAACAAAGAGTACCTTGTCTGTGTGTACGTATAGGCGTGTGTGTGTGTGTGTGTGTGTGTTGGATGGGATGTGACCGGATGTGACCTTGTGAAGACTCCCCACAGCTGGTGCTAGGAGCCCAGCCGTCCACCTAAACAAAGGGCTTAAATAAATATAGAGTAGGTGTCCTCCCACAGTATAAAGGTAGGTAAAGGTACGACCTCTCTCATGACCTTCAGATGTGTGTGTGCATGGCAGAACACTCTGGAAGGCACACAGAGTCTTTACAGACTGCTAAGGATCAAACCTATATGAATCTACAAACATTTATATACTTCTAAGCATTTATGATTATATATTTCTAAGCATAAATGACAATCCAACAATATAAACCTTACAGCGGGATTTACCGTATTTCCCGGACTACAAAGCGCACCTGAATATTAGCAGCACAAGCTAAAATCAGGGGAAAATCCTGTTTTGTCCATACATTAGCCGCACCTGACTAAAAGCCGCAGGTGTTTCAATGTTGATTTATCATATGTAAGAGAATATGCACAAAGGGAATTGTCAGGAAAGAGATGGCTGTTTGGAGACACATCCCTTTTATTAATATTTTGAAAAACAAATTAGGGGTACATATTTGCATAACTTTTTAGGTATATGTACAAGTACCGGTAATTACAAGTACGAAACATGTACTGTGCTTCATAAATGAGTAACAAATGTAGTACATAACAATAACCTACAGCGCACCAGAAAAATAGATTCAGCCTACCTTTTAGGCTCAGGTGCAGTGACACGGCTTTAACAAGAAGAAAAGTCAGTCATTCACCACCATCTTCCTGCGCACTAAAACCACCAAAGTCCTCTTCTCCAGTGTCGGATACGAACAGGCTCAGGATGGCTACGTCATCCATTCTCAGCTTTTTTCCTTCATTGTCACTTTCAAAACCAAACAAATCCTCGTTGTCAGTGTCGGAGTCGAACACCCTCAGAAGGGCCGTGGCGGTGTCCTCCTCTCCATCATGCAGCAGTCCAGCCCTTCGAAATCCGTTGGTGATCGTGGATGTTTTCACACTTTTCCACGCTGTCAGAATCCACTGGTGGAGTTGAGCATAACTTGCTTTTCGCAAGTTTATCGCCGCTCGTCATCCACGCCTCCCACTGAACGCGTAGCGCTACTTTGAAGTTTGTTTTTCGCGCTACTTCGTATGGCACTATGTTGCCTGGCGGATGGACATGGGACCAACATACCACTCTTGAACCCCGTCTGTGTGTCTGATCACATGCCCTTCCGCCAAGCAACGTAGTGCCGCAAAACAGCGGAACAAACAAAACAAATCCTCTTACGATGTCACAAAAATCATGGACAATCCATAGAAAAGCCGCACCTGACTAAAAACCGCAGGGTTCAAAGCTTGTGCAAAAAGTAGCGGCTTATAGCCCGACAATTACGGTAATCATGTTTGTTTCTACATGTGTGCACACAGATGATGATGACAATGATCACCTAAACAAGAATAGATTCTTACCATCTAACACGTGTCATGTGACTTCAGTCTGTCCTCTGACAGCTGTCCCAAAGTTAAAGTTCATCCTCAACAGCAACATTTAATCAAATTAAATCAAAAATCAAAAATCAAAAGAATAAAAAAATAGAGTTCTTTGCTTTAAACGGTGACTCCAGACCGACTGCTCAGATCACTCAACACACCTCTTCTTCTAACACACACACACACACACACACGGACACACACGTAAAAGCAGAAACTTTTCAACAAAGTAGAAGTTTGAAAACATGAACTCGACTTCAAACACACTCATTACAGAGTAACAAGTCTTTACAGCACTGTGTGTGTGTGTGTGTGTGTGTGTGTGTTCGTGTGTGTGTTCCTACCATGCAGGAGGACAACAAACAGCAGCCTCAGCTTCATTCTCAGAGTCCAGTTAGAGAGTGTTTGTGTGAATCAGCTGATCCTCCTCCCAGTTCTTTGTTCTCATCATTCAGAGAGGCGGGACAGGAAGTGCAACACAGACACTGCAGGGAAGCCCAGCTACAGTACATGGAGCGCTACCTTTATTAGAGAGAACTCTTTAATGTCATTGCACAGTCATACTTACTACAATAGTACAGTGGAACCCCGACTTACGAATACCCCATTTAACAAAAAATTCAAGTTACGAAGGCACTGAACGGCAATATTTCTGCCCGTGTTATGGCAAAATGCCCATGTAACAAAATCCGCTGGCTGTGATTGGCTGAGTCTACAACGCCCACAATGGCTTCTGAATCATGTGACAACCCCTTGGTCTTCACACTGTTCCACTTGAATGACGTATTGTTGTTCTAGTTAGCATTTAGCCTTTAGCCTATCGCTCAGTATCGCCTCACTCAAAAGGGATCGATGGATGCTTTGACTTACGAAGATTTTCGACTTGCGAAAGACCCTCGGGAACCAATTCATTTCTTTCAAATTGTTATATATAGGGTATATATGAATATAAAACGAGGCAGACATGTCAATGAGCTCTGTGGTTTGATCCATTTATGAAGCTGTAATGTTGTCTAACTTCTAACCAACATAAAATAATAAATATAATAAATAATAAATAATAATAATGAATCAAACATCCCTACAGACACAAAAACGTGAAAATATAAACAACCAGACTATCAGCAGTGATTTAACTACTTTAAGACCTCTTTGAAAATCATTTACAGTATATATCACAGAATTTAAGGCCTTTATAATCACAGAGCATACAGAGAAAAGTACTAAACTGAATCAATTTCAGCTTTCATTTTTCATGATGTATATTGTATTAATAATTACATTTCAATATCTGTATCTTTACCACCCATTTGCCATACAGGTGTAGATACTGTAGGTTCAGTGAATGCTTACATTGCACTGATTAGGTGCTGATTGCTAAAAACTTTCGTTTTTGCTAAAGCATATAGTTAGGGCTGGACCAGGTGACCCTGAATCCTCCCTTAGTTATGCTGCAATAATTCAATTCAATTCAATTCAATTCTATTCTATTCTATTTATATAGCGCCAAATCACAACAAAAGTCGCCTCAAGGCACTTTATGTGGTACAGTAGATAGCACAATAATAAATACAGAGAAAAACCCAACAATCATATCATATGACCCCCTATGAGCAAGCACTTTGGCGACAGTGGGAAGGAAAACCTCCCTTTTAACAGGAAGAAACCTCCGGCAGAACCAGGCTCAGGGAGGGGCGGCCATCTGATGCGACCAGTTGGGGTGAAAACTATAGACGTAGGCTGCCAGGGATTCCCATGAGGCATTGAGTTTTTCCTTTCCAGTCACCTTTCTCACTCACTATGTGTTAATAGACCTCTCTACATCGAATCATATCTGTTATTAATCCCTGTCTCTCTTCCACAGCATGTCTTTCATCCTGTTTTCCTTCTTTCACCCCAACCGGTCGCAGCAGTTGGCCCCGCCCCTCCCTGAGCCTGAGTGAAAGGTTTCTTCTTTCACATGAAGAAACCTCCGGCAGAGGAGGTTTCCTTCCCACTGTCACCAAAGTGCTTGCTCATAGGGGGTCATATGATTGTTGGGTTTTTCTCTGTATTAATTATTGTGCAATCTACTGTACAATATAAAGCGCCTTGAGGCGACTTTTGGTGTGATTTGGTGCTATATAAATAAAATTGAGTTGAATTGAGTTGAATTAGAATATACTGGACATTCAAAGCTAAGATTCAGCGCACTGTGTTAGAGGCTGGGATTTGATGAATTCATCATATATACAACCTTTGATCGTCATTTATTTCCAGTTGAGAATGAATCTGTGCACTCACATATTAAATGAACTGAAATCAGCAGTGTGATCTTCAGTCTTGATATAAGGAATGAGAGAACTGACAGCTGTTATTTTAATCAGCCTGTCTCAGTTGTTTTAACTCTAAGTACCACAAAGTAATGTGGTAACATCTGGACTGACGAGTTTACTGTCAGCATTTTAATCGCTAGTTTAAAGGCTGTAGGTTGCAGCCATTGCTCTAACACTGTATAAATGTAACAGGCCTCAGTGCTGGTTCTAACAGTCTGAGCTGCTTCCAGCTTTATTTGTGAAGAGCACAGCAGCTTACAAAACACGTAGCGAGCTCGTACAGCTGCGACGTAAAACTTTCATAAGCAAAGATGACCGCACATAGCCCCGTGATGTGAGCGTTAGCCATGTTAGCACGTTACCTTCAACAGTTGGTCGGACTTGGTAAACAGGCACTCAGTCGGAGGTTGGGCTCTCCGTTTCGCTGCAGGGTCCCTTTATTCTTCACATATACATGTCGAGCCGAGTGTAAATCCCGAGGCTGAACGGCCTTTGTACAAGCACACACGCTTCTTAGCAGGGCGAAGCTATGTATGGGCTCAAAATGTGATCATAAATATTTTGTACTTGTAAATCAGTTTTGTACTTGTAAATCAGGATTTGTATGTGTAAAAAGAATTTGTTTGTGTGTAAAAAAGATTTGTATGCGTAAAAAAGATTTGTATGTGTAAAAAAGATTTGTATGTGTAAAAAAATTTGTGTGTGCGTAAAAAAGATTTGTATGTGTAAAAAAAATTTGTATGTGTAAAAAAATTTGTGTGTGCGTAAAAAAGATTTGTATGTGTAAAAAAAAAAAAAACCCTGCAAGTTACAAGTACGAAATTTGACCTTATTTTTCTTCCTTTGATCTGATTGGTCAATGTCATGTCAATCACAAATGTAATAATCCAATCAGAGAACAGATGGGTTTGGCTGTCGGAGGGGTACCGGCTGTGAGCCCTGTGCTGTCTCAACCAACTTCACCTTTGCCAGAGATCTCGATACCTGCTGCTCACCTATCTGTCTCTGCTGAAGGGTCCGAGGGGCCGCTTCAGCTATCATCTGTTCCACCATCCACTTCAACTACACTGCCATCATCTCCACCGCCTGCTGCGGAGCTCGGCGAGCCAGAGCAGGAGCTCTGCGTGCGGGAGGAGCCTGCGCCACCGGCTGAGGAGCCCGCACCGCCTGCTTAGGAGCCCGGGCCGCCTGCTGAGGAGCTCGGTGAGCCAGAGCGAGCGGAAGGAGCCCGCGCCGCCTGCTGAGGAGCTCGACGAGCCAGAGCAGGAGCTCTGCGAGCGGGAGGAGCCCGTGCTACCTGCGGAACGACTCAGCGTGCCGGAGGGAGCCGCTCAGCCAGAGCTGAAGGTCAGTGTGCCGGATGTACCTCCACGTCCAGCGCGCCCTCCACACCGTCCACGTCCAGCGCGTCGGGGATCACGGGCCATTCTACACTGTTGTTCACCTGAGTTGCCACACCACCGCCACCGGACCCGTGGCCGCTCGCCAGAGTTGCCGCACCACCGCCACCGGACCCGTGGCCGCTCGCCGGCGTTGCCGCACTATCGCCACCGGACCCATGGCCGCTCGCCAGAGTTGCCGCGCCACCGGATCCGTGGTAGACTGCTGGAGATGCAGCACCACTGTCACCGGATCCTTTGCAGGCCACCTGAACCGTTTCTCCACCGCTGCCGGACCCATGGCCGCCCACCGGAGCAGCAGCGTTGCCGCCACTGGACGCGTGGCAGGCCGCCGGAGCTGCCGCTCCACTGCCTCCGGGTCCGTGGCTACCCGCCGGAGCCGCAGTGTCTCCGCTATTGGACCCATGGCAGGCCGCCTGACGTGCTCGGTTGCTGCCACTGGACCCGAGGTAGGCCACCTGAACTGTTTTTCCACCACTGCCTGACCCACAGCAGGCTTCCCCTGTTTTGACGTCCACTGGGTCGGCCGCTAGAACTGTTGCTGCCACTAGGGCAGTGGTTGGACTATTGAACTTGTTTTTTCTTTTTTGTTGTCTAGTGTTGATGGAGAGGATTTTATTTATATCTTTCTATCTTTTCAGTAATAAACTCTAAGTTCGTTCCTCTCTTCCACACATGACACCATCATATGCACAAAGGGAAAACCCCATTCCACTGTCTATATTATGAAACACATCATTGATCATCAGTGAAAATAATAAATAATAAGGGACTCACTATACTCTATTTTCTATTATCCACTTATTTCCTATCCTTACTTGTATTTGCCTTCTGGAGAGAAAATCCTTTATTCATCTGTACAGTCGATACCTGGAAGGATACTACAACAACTCCGATTCCTGATGCATATGGCAGGGCATGCAACACATCACTGATTTCCAGCAGAGGAGCAGCATGGTCACAGTCAACTTCAGCATGCTACCAGACAAGCGTCATGAGTTTGTTCCTTTGGTAAGTGTGTTTCAGCTGGGTGGCTGTACTGCCCTTCCATCGAAGCACTTGTTTGTTGTTTTACTTTGTTGTTTTAGTTTATTGTGTTTGGTGGTTACCCTGGGTGGGGGTACGCTTCAAGGTTTGGTGGGAGACTGTGCCACTGTTGTGCTGCCTACCCTTACGTTTGCGTTTAAAGTTGCCTCGAGCCTGGTACACCACTGAAGACTAGATAGGTAAAGTTTTAATGTTTTTAGCATTTGAGGCTGAGAGTTGCACATAGTAAAGCCAAGTTTGCGTGAAGTGTTTTACCAGATGCATGAAACTATACATTTTTAGACACAAGTTGTAACGGCTGCCGTTTTCTTTGTGAGTATTTATTACACAGCGTGCTGCGGGGAAAAGCCTGTTCTAACGTTTGAGTCTAAAGTTTATTTTTTAGCACCTGGTGGCTCTTTTTTACTTCTCATCCATAAATAATCTGCTCTTTCATGTGATTCAGTTTATTTTGAAAAGTCTCAACAGGATCTTGAGCTTTATTGTGAAAGGTTTATGTGGAACATAAACAAGCGGAGACGCGATGGTGTTACCGTCGTTGATGCCAACGACAACGCATAAAAACAGGCGCTTGTCCATCCATAGTGTGGTTATATTAAATATAAGAGAAAGAAAGAACTTTAAGAAATTAGTATAGCCACTACAGTGACCATGAAAACGATAAAAAAAATATTGCCATAAACAGTTTATTTTGCGACACCACGAAACAAACAATAGCGTAAAATGAAACGATAGACATTTTTATATCGTCATCCGATATATATCGTTATATCGAACAGGCCTATGCAGGGGCATCCATGCTTAAAGATGCCAACTATAATAAGGTGAATACTGTGCTTTTGTTTTTTTCTTCAGGTTTTGGGGGGGTCAAGCACCTGAAGGCTTCAGAGGGGCTTTTAACTTGTTTAGAGGTCCTAGAGCAGGGGTCTCGAACTCCAGGCCTCGAGGGCCGGTGTCCTGCAGGTTTTAGATGTGTCCTTGATCCAACACAGCTGATTCAAATGACTAAATGACCTCCTCAACATGTCTTGAAGTTCTCCAGAGGCCTGGTAATGAACTAATCATTTGATTCAGGTGTGTTGACCCAGGGTGAGATCTAAAACCTGCAGGACACCGGCCCTCGAGGCCTGGAGTTTGAGACCCCTGTCCTAGAGGAACCCTTTTGAGGGAGGAGGTGTTACGTCCCTCTGCAGCACCTAATATTGTCAGTGTGTTCAGCTGGTGCTAATTGGCCACACCTAGTCAGGTGTTGGTAAAAGCATACCTGAGGCAGGCTTTCAGAAAGCCTCAGTAGCCGTGCCTGGGTGGTACCAGCCATGTTAGCCAACCTGCTCTGCATTTTAGGATTTAAACCTCTTCTCACTAACACTCTGGTATTCATCTCCTTTTTTATGTTGCGGCTTTTGAGCCAGGTCGTAACAACGCTCACTTCGACACCCTCAACACCAACCAACATAGAGGGATTCACCCAGCAGAGGCAACACAGAGCTCTTCACTCACTGTGACTTCAACTGAGGTGTACAAGGTTCTGAGGAAGACTAAGCCCCGAAAAGCAGCTGGCCCTGACATCATCTCTGGCTGTGCTTTGAGGGTGTGCTCTTCAGAGCTGGTTGTAGTGTTTACAGACATCTTCAATATGTCCCTCACCCAGTCAGCTGTGCCCACATGCTTCAAGTCCACCACCAAAGTGTCCCTCCCCAAGAAAAATAACATAACCTGTTTGAATGACTGTCGCCCCACTCACTTCAAAAGTAACGAAGTGTTTTGAGAGGACAGTCATGTCCCACATCAAAGACACATTAGACCCTCTGCAATTTGGATATCGGAGGAATCGTTCTACCGAGGATGCACACAGCCCTCTCACACCTCCAAAATAAAGACACCTATGTTCGAATGCTGTTTATAGACTACAGCTCAACATTCAACACCGTCATCCCAAACAGACTGTAATTATCCTTCTCTTCAAATATTTTTATTGTGAAGCACAAGTAATTATTACAAATTGCCCCATAGTCTGACCTTGCTTCATTTTGATATTTTTATCACCAAGAATAGGAAAAGAAAAAGAAAGAACAAACAACAACAGCTAAAAACAAAATACACAATGTTATGGGTTCGAAATTGAGGATGAGAGTAAAACAATGATAGTCCAGAAGAGGTCGTTCAAACAATTGATTTTAATGCACGCAGCGTGGAGAGGTGTAAACTGCAAAACAGTTGTACATCTCTACCCAAAATACACTCTAGATTGCTTTTATAACATCAGGGTATTGTAACGCCCCTTCTTGCGTTTACAAGCACATAATTTGCATGTACAGAACATTCATGTATTTTAAGAATTAAATGTAACATAGAGGTTCCTCCTTGTGGCATACTCTTCCGAATATGGTGATGACCTAAGGCCTTTGAGGTCACCATGGACTGGACATCCTTCCGTCACCTGTAACTAAGCAAACTCAAATACCACAAGAAGCTGAATACATTCAGGCCTTTGCTCAGCTACTATTTTACTATACCAATATAATCAGCATATGAGTTATGATACATATATATTTAACTCAATCATTTTAAAGTAGTTATAACTGCACCTGTAATAAACATGTTAATATTTGATTATGATAACCCCTATAATATAAATTATAACATAATGCCAGCAGCTTCAATAAACACTTTGATGAAATGATAATTAATACAATGTTAAGGATGGTGGTTATATACAGTTCAGCAGTGACCTAATTTCTTTAAATATTACAACAACCACGACAGTAGAAAAAAGGGCAGACAAAAAAAAACACCCCTCCCTCCCCACACCGTTCCCTTAGCTATTAGCTTGTTATAACCTATGGTGAAGTCCACATAGTAGCTCTCATTTGTCCATAGTTTCCAGATACTCAGTGAGTCCCCTCCAGATTTGATCGAAGGCCTCCTTTTTGTCATTTATAATGTAATGGATCCTTTCCAGATGAAGGGTATCTGTCAGTACTGAAATCCAGGTTTTCAAGAAGAGCACTTCCTTTCTATCCAGTCTTTAAGTGATGACGTGATGAACCCTGTTTCCAGGCACAAATTACCCTGTGTTTAATAAGGCTTTTGTGTTTTTAACATGTTTTATTGCTTTGTATTTTGTTCTATTTAATTTCAAAAAGCCCCTAAAACAGTCAGTGATCACTGTCGGCCTCTCTTAGTTTTTATCTCCGCTATTCCTTCTAAAGCTCAGTTTGTAAACCCTTACGATGTAACTACAGTCCAGCCCATTCAGTCAGTGGCTTCTATCTCCTCCTTTGGCCAGCTTATTATCCCAGCAGGGTACCTGATCATGGGCTGGGCGTAGGTGTTGATAGCCGGGATCTTGTTCTTACCGTTCAGTTGACTCGTCAGGCCTGACACTCTGCAGGTACTTGGTGGTTGCAGCTTTCCTAGCGGATTCTTCATGATTCCCATTCGCCTGCGGGATCCCCAGGTACTTGTAACTGTCCTCTATGTCTGCAATGTTGCCTTCTGGTAGTTCAATCCCCTCAGTTCTGACTACCTTTCCTCTCTTTGTTATCATCCGACTACACTACTCCAGTCCGAACGACATCCCGATGTCATTGCTGTATAGCCTGGTGGTGTCTCGTTCACTCTTGGCATACAGCAGGGGTAGGCAACTCCAGGCCTCAAGTGCCGGCGTCCTGGAGGTTTTAGATGTGTCCATGATCCATCACAGGTGATTTAAAGGGCTAAATGACTCCTCAGCATTTCCTGAAGTTCTCCAGAGGGCTGGTAATGAACTAATCATTTGATTCAGGTGTGTTAACCCAGGGTGCGATCTAAAACCTGCAGGACACCGGCACTCGAGGCCTGGAGTTGCCTACCCCTGGCATACAGCTTGATGTCATCCATGTACAGGAGGTGGCTGACAACTGCTTCGTTCCGTAGTCGTTATCCGTACCAGTCTTGTTAATGATCTCACTGAGGGGGTTCAGGCCTATGCAGAACAGCAGAGGGGATAGAGCATCTCCTTGGTAGATCCCGCAATCAATCCAGGCAGAGCACAGGTTGGTCAGCCTGGTCTTGCAGTCTCGGCTGACTGTTCTGTCTACCAGTAGCTGGTGTTTTGCACCTCTGGTATTCTTGCCAATCCCTTTCTGTGCCCAGTTCATGTATTGACCCATGTGCCTGTTCATCTTAGCCGATGTGATGCCTGACAGGAGCTTCAATGTAGTACTGAGGCAGGTCATTGGTCGGTAGTTGGATGAGACCGGTCCCTTCTGGGGGTCCTTGAGGATCAGGACCGTCCGGCCTTTGGTTAGCCATTCTGGGTGTCTCTTGTTAACTAGCAGCTGGTTCATTTGTGCTGCCAGACTCTTGGGAGTGCAGTCAGCTTCTTTAGCCAGTAGGCGTGAACCATGTCGGGGCCTGGTGCTGTCCAATCCTTCATACTAGAGACTTTGCTTGGATGTCTGTCACCGTGATGGTTACTGGACCCTGTTCAGGGATTGTATGCTCTGCCCTCAGATCTGCTAGCCACTGGGCATTGCCATTATGGGTTGCGTCCTTCTCCCATATGCTCTCCCAGTATTGCTCCGTCTCCACCCTTGGTGGTGCCGTTCTCATATTTCTTTCCTTCCATCCATCCATCCATCCATCCAGATATCTCCCTGTATTGTAGCCCTGTATTTCTAAAAGGACTCACCGCACATCCTGGCCATCCTGGCTTAAATGGTTCAGAAGGAGTATTGTTTGTGAGTATTCTGGCACACGGATTGCTATATAACAATTGAATCCAGGAGACAAACTTAGGTTCAATCACAAAGGTACTTAATACTACATATAAATATGACCACTCAATGCAGTCAAAAGCCTTTTCTGCATCAAGGCTCAATATCACTAGGTCTTTATCTGGATCCCTAGAGGATTAAATAATGTGTTGTAGAAGTTTTCCGTTTAATAAAGCCTGCAGACAAATGGTGAGCATAGCCAACATCCTTTAATTAAAAAGAATAAAAACCCAAGCTTGGTGAGAAAAGCCATCGTGGGGCAAACGACTGGCAGAGTCTCTCCTGAACAAAGAACAGCTGTTGGGGTTATATTTTATTATTGTCATTTGTATTAGGAAATATATAACCACATATACTTAGTGGTATATAATCAATCGCGTAGTGATAGGACTGTGATCCTTAGTAGGGGGGACAAAAAAGTCCCCCCCCCCCCACACACACACACACACACACACACGACACACCTACACACACACAGATACCTACACATATATACAGATGTTTTAGTTTCAGTTTCAGTTTTATTTGTCATATGTAAGTTAGCACAGGGACAACATTGCAATGAAATGTGTTTGACGAGCAGCAGTCACTCAGCAGCATGGTACAGTAGAAGAAAATATAATAAAATAAAATAATAAAACAAATAAAAATAAATAGAAAAATAGTAAAGAGCAAAATATTAGAGAGATGTGGTAAAAGAGAAAAGATGACTAAATATATATGTATCTATAAAAATAAATATATGTACACTAGTGATTAAATAAGAAAATCTTGAAAAGAAATATGACGGGGGGGGGGGGGGGAAGCAGATGGGATATTGCACAGGAATGAGCAGCAGAAAATTATAGTATTTCACTTTTTAAATATAAATATCAATAACAATAATAACAATAAGATGGTACTCTTTGTTCACATGTATACCAATGTAAGATATCCTATTTTAATGAACCTATGCATATTCATGTATCCTCAGTAAAAGAGCAGTGTTACAAGGGAGCAGACAAGAGCAACTGAGGTCAGGCGAAGAAACGGCGCTCGTCCAGTTCTCTCCCTCGTGCCCCAGTAACACAAAGAGCTTTGGTGACTTGTGTCTTGCTTTTGCTGTGTCGTAGAATTGTCTTGAACATTCCAGCGAATAGGTTTATGCTACAAACCTATCAACAGCCCTGGGTTTAAATACTTTCTACAGGAACAAGCAATACACAGCTGCTGTTTACACACCTTTGGTCTTCCTACAGAGGAAGAGTTCACACTCCCTTGTTACCTCTTACAGTGGAGAAGACAAAAGACTCCACTACATGTGGAGTCTTCACTGGTGCCAAGCTTCCTGTGTGAATGTCGCCATTTCCTTACCAGATCCACACCATCTGTCTAACTGCTTGAATAGGGTATGAGGCAGACATGCTAAAAACCAGCATTATACAATAAAAAATATGAATAATACATAAATAAAAGAAATGGTAAATGGCCTGCATTTGTATAGCGCTTTACTCAGTCCCTAAGGACCCCAAAGCGCTTTACACTACATTCATTCACCCATTCACGCACACATTCACACACTGGCAATGGCAAGCTACGTTGTAGCCACAGCTGCCCTGGGGCGCACTGACAGAGGCGAGGCTGCCGGACACTGGCGCCACCGGGCCCTCTGACCACCACCAGTAGGAAAACATGGGGTTAGTATCTTGCCCAAGGATATTTGGCATGCAGCCAGGAGGCAGCCTGGGATCGAACCACTGACCTTCTGATTAGTGGCTATCTCCCCTCTTATCTTATTTTCAATTTTATCACAAATTTTAGCCTAAACACCAGGCAGTTTGGAGCGAAATGATGCAACAGCCTCCAAGACTTTATTGCCCATGCTCGTGACTGTTCCGCTATCCTCTTTACTGTAGCCCAGGCTTCACTTGGGCCTTCCCCGCTGGGTGTGTCTGTCAGGCGTGTCGTGTGTGGAGGCAAGGAAGAGATGACCCAAATGCTGGCCTCACGGGTGCAGGATAATGGTGTTTTATTGGAGGTAGGCTGGATGAACAGAACATGAACTGAAATGACTGACTGGGTGACTGAACTGAACTGAACATACATGCGGAGAGACGACATCAACATCACACAAACATCAATGACACGACAGTGAACGAGTGGAAACAGAGGACTTAAAAACACAGACTGATGAGGATGATAATGAGAGACCGGTGAGTACACAGCTGAACATAATCTGGCTAATGACACAAGAGACGAGCTGACACAGGAAATGCAGGAAGTGAGAACATTGATGTGGCAACATAAACTAAACGTGACAAAAACTGAAAGCACTGGGTCAACGACCCAGGAACCCTGACAGTATCCCCCCCTTCAAAGGCCGGCACCCGACGGCCGAAAGCGGCTGCTGAGCTGGTCCGGTGGTTGACCACGCCGGCGATGACGTCCAGCTGGTGGCCCGGAAAGTGGCCGGCGATTCCGAGGTGCAGAACGTGGCTCGGGCGGCAGCGCGGCAGCCGCAGGACCAGGCGACGGCGAAGCTGAGGCTGGACGAGGCGACGGCGAAGCTGAGGCTGAGGGCCAGTAGGCGCGGAAGCCTCTGGCTGGAGACAGGCAGGGCCAGCGGGTGCGGAAACCCGGAGACTGGACTGCAGGGGACTGGAGGACAGGAGGACAGGAGGAGACTGGACTGCAGGGGACTGCAGGGGACTGGAGAACAGGAGGAGACTGGACTGCAGGGGACTGGAGAACAGGAGGAGACTGGACTGCAGGGGACTGGAGAACAGGAGGAGACTGGACCGACAGGACACGAGCAGACTGGAGAGCAGGTGAGAGAACTGACTGAACTGGAGAAGCTAATGGGTGAGCAGAGGTTGGTGAGGCTAAGGACTGAGCTGGGGTTGGTGTGGCTAATGGCTGAGCTAATGACTGAATTACCGAAGGGGATAAAGCTACAGCCTGGGCTAGTAAAGCTGGTGCCTGAGCAGGGGACAAGTCGGCTAGCCTAACCAGGGATAGTACTAGTACGTGAAAGACTGGATCAGGAAGTGGATGAGATGGTGGGCTAGCAGGCGGACAAGCTAGCTCTTCCGTGCCTCCAGAGCGTGAGGGCGCTGGCTGGAGAGCCTCAGCTGAGCCTCTCGGGGGGTCAGGTCGGACCCTGGTCGCCCTCAACCGGGGCGCTGGGACAGACACGGGAGGTGGCTGGACACCGGTCACCCCCACCTGAGAAGCAGTAACGGGTGTGGAGGTAGACTGGGTCACAGCTGCTCTTGTCTTGGGAGCTGGCACAGGTGTGGGCGCTAGCTGGGCCCTAGCCACCAGAGGAGGTGCCGCAGGGGCAGGCTGAGCTTCGGCTGACGTCACATGAGACAGTGAAACAGATGGAGGGGAAGGCAGGGTCTGAGCTGCCCTGCTAGCAGCAAGAGGTTGAGTGATGGTCGAGGAAATGGTGATTGAGTGGGAGAAATTACCAGGTTTAGTAGTGTTAAGGTCTCTAGCAGTGGCCCGTGAGGGGAGAAAAGTTTCTTCAGAGGTAGGATGGTAAGTACTAATGGGGTAGCTCAGCGACTGATTTTGCTCACCAACTGATACTGCTGCTCCAAACGGGAAGAGCATTGGAGGCGTGAGCCTTGCCTCTCCCTAGTGGAAACAGCTGAGCCACCGAGTGAGAGAGCCTCCGCTGTGCCGAGGTGGGAGACGGAGTCGCTGCGGCATGGCGAAGTAGAAGGGCCGGAGAGTAAAACGGCTGGCAAGCGAGCGAGGAGCGGAGCGGCGGGAGAGCAAGCGGCCGAAGCTTTGCCTGTGATGCCCACTCTTCCCGGCGAATGCTCCAATGCAGGTGAGGCAGCAGGTGGAGGGTCGCGGCGTCTCCGAGGCCCGCCCAGAACCAGGCGGGTCCCCTCAAAGATGCGCTCTTTTTCGGCGAAGAGACGCTGTTTCCTGAGTTCCTCTGCCCAGCGGGAGAGCGCTGCCTCCTGCCGCTCGAACAGGTCGGAGTCCGCTGAGTCCCAAGCGTGTCTTCGTAACACGGGTCATGTCATTCTGTCAGGCGTGTCGTGTGTGGAGGCGAGGAAGAGATGACCCAAACGCTGGACTCACGGGTGCAGGATAATGGTGTTTTATTGTAGGTAGGCTGGATGAACAGAATATGAACTGAACTGGCTGACTGGACTGAACTGAACATACATGCAGAGAGACGACATTACTAACCTGTCCAATAAAACAGCTGACACAGAACTCTGCCCATCTCCTGTGATTTAACTGGAAGCTAAAATCAACCATGCACCAGAAGATTACTAGCACGACATTTTAAAATTTGTGACCCAAAACTATCTCTGCTAAAACACTTTGATACTGTGATATGTACCCTTTTTATTTATAGTATATCAGCCTTTCATTATCTTGCAAACATTACAAGTTAAAAAAGTTTTAAAAAGTTAAAAGTTAAAAGTCGGGTGTAGCGGGTGCTATAAATGTCTGTGATGAAGGGAAGAAAGGCTCCAATGATCTTCTCAGCTGCCAGGTGGACACCAAGGAAATTGGTGCTCTTGACGACCTCGACAGGGGATCCATCGAATGTTAAGTGGACAGTGATATCTCCGTGCTCTCTTGAAGTCAAAAGTAATCTCTTTTAATTTGTCCACATTAAGAGGTGGGTTGTTGACTCATGTCTGTGAAGGTTCTCAGTTATGCAGGTCATTGTAGTCTAAGGAGCTTAAAAAGAAAAGCATCTAGACTTCTTTTGGTTGCCTGAAGATGTTTCACCTCTGATCCAAGAAGCTTCTTCAGTTCTGAACTTTTGAACTGAACTCCTTAGGTTGTTGACTCACATTCCTGAATGTGAGTCAGCGGTCACTGAAGGTCAGAGGTTAAAGGTCAAATTCCTTGATTTTAAATCTGTTTGCTGTACTTTAGGCCCTTTGTGTCCTGCAGTCAGTCTCCTGTTCTAGGTCATCTCTTATGAGGTGCTTCTTTTTGCATCATGTTCACAAAACCACTTTTGCTGCAGGAGTACATCTGAAAGCAACAAACTGAAAATGTCTATGTCATATGTCTAACTTTTTTTCAATTTAATGTTTTTTTTCCATATAGCACCAAATCATGACAGCTGTCTCAAGGTGCATTATAAAGAAAAGTAAAGACCCCGCAATAATACAAAGAACACAAAGAAAACCCAACAATCATATGATCGCACCAATGTGGCACATTTTGGGGATTGCATGGGCACCGATCTGTTCTATTGCCCATTTGTGGCGAGTAAGGGTGCCCTCCATTTACAAGGTGTGCCTGCTGATTGCCACACAGGCAGGAGAGGGGTGGGATAGCGGGGGATTCTCTGGCTGGCTAATAACCAGCTCGCAAAATAAAAACAAACCAACATACTAGGGCTGTCAACATTAACACTGTCATCGATTAATCGCGCAGAATGACTCAAAATCCCTTAAACGTTTCTGTCAACACACTTTGGGCAGTTTGTACATTCTGTGCTCCAGATGGGTTGATTGCATTGAAAATTTTAATCGCGCTAATCATGATGACGCCGTTGATGCATTAATGTTGACAGCCCTACAAGAAACGCACAAAAACTGAAGACACTATGATATAGACTTAGAATTTAGAAAATGCATCGGTGCAAATTGTTTCTCACACATATACGTGAGCGACAGGGCCCTCGGTGCGCCTGCTGCTGAAGTCTCACTCAAAACCTTTCGAAAGGGGAGGGGGGCGGGCTGCTTCCAAATAGATTGACAATATTATGAATGAAATGTGCACTAAGCCCATTATGTATTAATCATTTTTTCCTGTTGTGTGAAATCCCAGAAAAAAAATGTAAACAAGGTGTAGGTCTGTTAGTCTATTAGTTTATGCTGTGGGGTTGGGTGTTGATACTGGAGTACAAAATTACTGATGGAAGATGGACAAGAAAAGGTCAAAGGCCATCAGGTCCTCAGTATAGAAAAACAGAGAAAAGAAGAGGAGACATGAGCAAAAGATGTGTAAGAAGATGTGTCTTTGGATAATTGCAAGTATTATGTATTCTGAAAGAAGATAACAATCAGTAGTAGGGATTGGGAAAACTTTGGGGGGCAGAGGGAGTGTTTGCCCAGGGCACCAAAGAGGCTAAGACCACCCCTGCCTACACCTATTGCAGTGTAACAAGGAAAACATACTGCGACAGCAGACAACCATAAGAGCGATGGACAGGGGGAACTACAGACAATGTAAATGTTCTCAGTCATCTTGGTTATCGTAGTCTAGGGTGCTTGGAAAGAAAAGCGTCTGGACTTTAAGTTTCTTGAAGACATTTTATCTGAGAAGCTTCTTCAGTTCTAGGGTCAAATGCTGGAGAGTCCCAGATTTAACTCTCTGGGGTCACCAGACGCAACGGCGCGTCAAAATCACATGACCAATCTAAGACGACACAGCTACAAAATGCAGCACGTCAGAGTCTCCATTTCAACTTGGGTCGAAAGTGCAGACTTCAAACTGTATGTGACCAAGTGGTCGGCGGGGTTATAAAAGAAATAATAATAAAATGACAACGCCACCTAGGGGAATTTCACCCCCAGGAAATATATATTTAAGAAATAGATAAAAGGAATAAAGAGGCCACGTTGGCCCAGTATTCTTAGTTTTCATGTATTTTGTTCCTTATTTAGGCCATGCTTCCTGAGTTGCTCTGTTACGTTGTTTCCTTATGTGTTTTTCCCCTTGTGACTCTTACCCCCTGTGTGCCTCTCTGTGTATCTGTGAGCCCTCATCTCTCCTTGTGTTTTATTCCATGTTCTACCCAGCCCGTTATCTCTGTGCTCTCCCCGTGCTCTCTCTCCTCCTGTCTGAACCTCTGTGCACTTCCTGTTTTACTTTGACAGTCTCCCGTCAGTGTTGCGTTCACTCCTGTTGTGTCTTCTTATGATTATCAGTGTCACCTGTGTTCCCCGTGTGCTCCCACTTCCCTCGTTAACCCTCTGTGTATTTATGTGTGCCTCTCCCTCAGTTCGGTGTCGCGTTCTCCCTCATAGCTGTGTGATTCTCCCTGTGCTTTAGTTTTCCCAGTTTAGTTTTGTATTGTTTATCGTGTCCCCCTATACCAGCAATAAAGCTGTGTTTTTGAGTTTACCTTTGTCTCTGCGAGTTTGCGTTTGGGTCCTTCTCTTGCCTACACACAGCTGCACTGTGACTGTCACGCTGGACGGAGGCCAGCAACTTAAACAGAACCCAAGCGCAGACACACAGAGCGGAGGCAAGAGGGCGTTTTAACACAATTTATTGGTGAATATATAATATGGATGAAAACACAAGGACGTGGCAAACTGCGGTGTGGAAACGTAGCCGTGGAATTATTAGCGTAGCATAAACGTGAGGACAACTGGATCTAGGCAGGTAAGTATTGGTCACACTGGGGAGAGAGGAGAGCGGAGTTAGAGCCGGGTTGAAGTGGATTGCCAAAGAGGGTAAGTATGAGAGTCTTTTCAGCTTACTTGCAGGAGGTGGAGGTGTGGTATCGAGGGGGAGGTGAAACGGCTGACCTGGGGTTCCGTGGATCCAAAGTGGTGGGTGAGCAGGAGGGCAGGCAGGTGAGGTTTGAAGATATTTCCCAGTGAAGTGGAAAGGAGCTGAGATCCAAGTGGTGAGCAGCAGTCAACAATCAGGTTGCTGACGAACTGGCAGGGAGGGGATGGCAGCGCAGAGCTTAAATCCCTCTTTGGCCTGATTGCCCCAATTAGCTCCAGATGCGTGAAGCTGAGGAAGTCCTGCCCACGGGCGGAGCCAAGGGTGCTCTGGCACTGATGGAAAATCCCAGCTGCTCACCCAGACCATGACAGTGACACACTGAGCGTCTGGCTTGCTACAGATCATAAAAAACTAAGACACACTTTAACAGAAATCACACACGCACACACCCAGGAAGGCTTATGCCCCACGGGTCAAACTACCACTCGTGCTGGTAGTAGTTGTCCAAGCCTCAATCGCAAGCCGGGCTGGCTCCCCACAGGCTGAGACCGGCAACTGATTTACAGTTCCCAGCACGACACTCGGGCAGAGGATCACTTCAGCCCGATCACAGAAGCGTGGGTACACGCAACAGTCCAGGAATAAAATAGGATAAAACGAGGCGAACCAGGAAAGGGTAGGCCTACTTAATAAAAACAGTCTCACGACAAAATAAAACAGGATAAAACAAACTAGACAAGACAACACCAGACAAGACAGCAGGCTCCACCGAGGAGGAGTCCTCACAACAGCGGCTGGGAAGGAGTTTCACTCTTCCGATTTAGGTTGGGGCGATTTGCCACGAGAGGTGAATACAGCAATCAAACCCTAAAACAACAGGTAAATGTAACCTTAGCCTCTTATAGCTGTGAATGCTAATAAAAGTGGTTTTAACGGCTTACCCCAGGACCGGAGGCGCTATACTCTCACTGGTGGGGATCACACGAGCACCTCTCTCTACAACGCCGGAATAAAACAAACTGCCGCCTTCAACAGGCCGCAAAACTATATTACTGCACATTGTAATACTTGGAGTGAATCTGAGGTTAGGCGAGAGCATACCTGTGGCTGTCAAGTGATCTACTCTTGCTGATCAGTCCGTCGCAAAGTGCCAGCATTTACTGCTGCTTTGCGCTGAATGCACGGGAGGAATAGTCCAGAGTAGTGATGTTCGATTCGTGAACGAATCGTTCAATACTCGAGAATCACTTTACTGACTCGTGAATCATGATTCACAAGCGCAACTGACTCACTGACTCATCCCTTTTGCTGTTAGCAAACTAATTCCATTAGTAGAAATATATCTAGCTTATAATTAAAATTGTGGCGAAAAAAACAACAGCCAGTTTCTTAACAAAAACATTTCTGCTCTGAACTGGAAGAAAAAACCCTGAGTAGAAGCTCACATCAAGACAATAGCTCCTTGGTTCACAGTAGCATGGCTCAGCTAACATGCTAACAGCACATTTGAGTTACTCACTCCCTCCCTTGCTGTGCTGAATCGTAGCATAAGTGAATCACTCAGGACTCACTAACCCCCTCCCTCCTGGCTCACAGCTCAAACGAGTTGAATGAATCACTGACTCACTCACCCCCTCCCTTGCTGTGCTGAATCGTAGCATAAGTGAATCACTCAGGACTCACTAGCCCCCTCCCTCCTGGCTCACAGCTCAAACGAGTTGAACGAATCACTGACTCACTCACCCCCTCCCTCCTGGCTCACAGCTTCTTCTTCTTCTTCTTGGTTGGCAACCAATGTTAAGGCGCATTACCGCCCCCTGGCTCACAGCTCAGTGGACATTTAGATGAGAAAATATATATTTGACACATTTGAGGAAATTACTAATAAAATAAAATAAAAATGAATAAATGTTCCCTTTAGAATTTTTTTTTGCTCTTTTTTGCTCTATAAAATAGTTGTTTTCTTTTACAATCATTCATCTTAGCAGTAGGATTTACATTAAAAGAGAAACAAATTAAGTTTGAGTGAAAATATAAATTTTTGCGCACTCTGGTCAACTGACTCAGTGACTCAAATGACTCAAGAAACCCAATTCACTTTGGTGAGTGACTCATTAAAACTCGATTCAGTAAAAAGAATCGAATTTACCATCACTAGTCCAGAGAAACACCGGCTTAGCTTTATACAGGCTGACGCCACCCTGCAATCAATATGCAGGTGGGTTCCCAATTAACCTAGTTGCGCAGCGAGAGCGAGCGCAGGAGAGAGCGAGAGCAGTAGAGCGAGCGAGCGAGAGAGAGAAAAGAAAGGCGAGTAGCCCATCCGGCTACATATATACCAGTTTTTGAATTGTGTCGATGGGCCACGTAAAACCAAAGTTATGATAAAAAATACACGCAATGTTTTTTTCTGAACAAAACAGCGGTGTTTACAGCGGGAAGACCGGTAAAAACTGCGTTTTTTACAAACAGCGCTAGCAAACACTCTCCACTTGCGAGTGAAAAAAGAAAAAGAAAAAACACTCCTTCCCTGTTGGTGTTAGAGTTTACCATGTCAGCCAATCAAAAAAAAAATGATATGGCAACATGTGACATTAGGTTGTTTAGGGAGAAAGGGAAGTTTTTAGGAGTGACACCCGCGACAGAAAGCGGGCGAGCGAAAGAGAGAGAGCGAGTTTTCATATGTGAGAAATTAGTGACGTTTAGCATGTTTGGAGACTGTAGTTAGTGTGTTGTGTAGTTATTGTCTTGTTTTGTGCGTCAGTTAGACTGCTAAATTTCATATTTGCTCTAAAAAAGCCGTCAAAGGCAGATTCCAGTGTAAACGCTGTTCCCACATGGAAAACAGGACTGTTGCACCTCCTGCAGTCAGGCCTGCAGGGTTTAGGCCTGTGCTGTTCTCCTCTGTCTTATACTGAATACAAACTACATTTTTTGGACTTGCACAAATAATTTGTGTGCCTTCTTATTTGATGCAGAACACCTGATTGTTCTGTAAATAGATTTAAATGGTTATATAAAAAACGCCTGAGGCCTTGGCTGCATTCAACTTGTGCATAATTTTTAGAAATGTACAATTTCTATTTGCATTTCAAGTTATGAAAATGATTCGTTAAACATGTTTGTGGGTTTTACAGTAAAAAAATATAACTTTTTTCTACTCGGATTTTGAATTTTTTGTCTGATATTTGAGGTTGTGCTGAAAATAAGGATACCAAACAAAGCAAGAAAAACATATTTTAAAGGTGAAATATAGAGGTAAAATCAAAAGTAGTCAAAAACGGCCAATTATACCCTGACCCCAGCGGGTTAAACCCTGTGGGAGTGTCCCCCCAAGAGGGTCATAGCCCCCCTGTTGATCCTCTACCTAATCACACGAGCCAAGGTGTGAACATACGTGTAGGTCACAATCAGCCAGAGTTTCGGGTGAGCTCATTGTGAAACCTGGCCCCACCCTATCATGTGATTTCCTGAGGTCAGATGGTCCAGAGTGTGAGTGGGCGTTAAGGTGTCTGGGAAGGGATCTCAAAACTGGATTACAGATGGCAGACAGTTGGTGTTTTAAGCCACTGCCTTTGTTCAAAGATGGTCGCTCACAGTGGACATAGATGCTTCTTTCACTCCTCTTTTAAACCCGTTGTAGCTACAGCATGGCTATTGCACACTCCGACTCCCTCGAGGTGGCACTCTGCTGCAGTTCACCCATAGCAGTTTTCTCATGAACGTCCACGGAAAGTTCACCTTCCCCACGAACTGGACAAAACGTGGTTCCCTTCTCTCCACCTGCTCATACTCCTTTTCTCCCCACCCGAGCTGCAAATTAAATTACCAGGCAAGGACTACAATAGGGAAACTACCATGCATTCAAGGAACCCTGTACTTTTAAGTGCCGTTAATCTAATAAGGGTTACATGTTCTATGCCTGACCATTAAATTACAATAAAGAAATTTACAAAATTTACTGATTTTTAATTTAGAAATTTACAGTAAAAAAGAATGTACAAATAACGATTTAAGAGAGAAATTATAAGAAGTATGTGTAACCAACTGTAGAGATGTAAAGGTGAATTACAGCACAATAACTACTTGGGCTCGTAATAAGATCCTGTCCAGAATCAGAACACACCAAATTTGTGAGGAGCCAAGTTATTGAGCAGCAATAACTCAGACAGAGTGTTAACTTTTGAGTAGCCACTTTTGTATTATTACAAAGTGTAAAATATTGTGTCCAATTTGTACAGGAAAAAAATATAAAATAAAATAAATAGTGTGCACACTTAAACAAAATAAAAGTACTTGTTGGGGCCCTTTAAGAATTCAAGTTATGTTGGCAACAGCCAACTTCAAAGGTCCTTGTATGTGTAATGGGAATGTATGTATCATTGTGTGGGTGTGTATCTTCTTCAGGGTGAATTGTCCTCAAAGTGGTTTGCGCGCCATCTATCACGACCGGAATCTCGTCCTGGTCCTTGGACTTTCCCGTCCTCTCCAAAAAACCTGACCGATGACCCAATTCATAAAATGTCAATTCTAATCAGTTTTTTCCAGATGCATTGCTTAAGGTCTAAATGTAAAATCAAAATATTGCATCAACCTCATATTAATTACATCAACATCTTAAATCTTATCAAATCAAACAGTTCTGTTGTACAACATTCAATTTTCAAGTGTGTCAAATATGAGAACTAAACATCTAAGTACTCAAATATTTCTCTATTCATGTAACATTCATTCAAAAAGTAACCACTGACATTCAAAATACAAGGTGGGTCATTTTTATGGATACACCACAATAAAATGGGAATGGTTGGTGATATTAAAGTCCTGTTTGTGGCACATTAGTATATGTGAGGGGGCAAACTCCTCAAGATGGGTGGTGACCATGGTGGCCATTTAGAAGTCGGCCATCTTGGATACAACTTTTGTTTTTTCAATAGGAAGAGGGCCATGTGACACATCAAACTTATTGGTAATGTCACAAGAAAAACAATGGTGTGCTTGGTTTCAACGTAACTTTATTCTTTCATGATGCCAGTGGAGCTTGCAGGCATATCACCATGGCTGAGTGCTGAGTGACACCCCCCCCTCCAGCTATCCTCAATAATAATAATAAAAAAATGTAATAAACTGTGACAATCAAGTGAACCAGTATAGAAAAGGGTCAACTTAGGAAAATAAAAATCTTGGGCATTTTTCTTGGCCTTCAAACAAAATTTCTGATTGATAGACAGTGCCAGACAGGAGAGGCAAAAAAAAAAAAAAGTAGAAGTGTGAAGAAACGCAGTCAGTAACACCATCACTCAGCTCTGTGTTGTTTCCTTTCTCAGTAATCTCTGTCTAATTTAGTAGGGGGTGCTTCCTCTGTTGATCTTCTGTTCCTGTTTTCGTCTTCTTACCACTTTAAATCATTTTGTCGTGTGACGTTCATAAACCTCCGGATCAGTTCAGACTGACTCAGATAAAACAGTGATTCCAGTCACAAAGCATGTTTCAATTACATGTTTCAGATGTCTTTCTATGTCTTTTGATACTCAGTATTTCAAAACAAAGTCGAATTACAGGTGGTGAATTTGTGGTGTTACAGCTTTTCAGCAGCTGCTCTTATCTTTTTGCATTTCATGGATGAAGACAAAGATGTGTCACAAATTACATAAAGAAATAATTATCTGAATATGGAATACGAGTAGAACACAGTCTGTTATTAGTCTAGAACTACACCTTAGGATGGAGTTCATACTGCTGATCACAAATAGAAGTGTCTAAACACTTTATAATGTCTGACTGAGAGTTCAATGCTGGAGGATTTATTTTCACTGTTAGCAAGGAAATAGTGTTTGATCTTTAACCAGAGACAATCCCAACACTTTAAATTAGTGATATTTGGTGGAGGTAAATTTTGCCTGATAGCTGCAAAGAAACACAAGAGTGAAGCTTAGTTTGTAAAGGTGGGCTGCCAACCTCTCTAGGTGCACCCATCTCTCATTGGATGACAGCTGTGACAGGCTTCAGCCCACTCTGAATTGGATAAAATGGTTGAGAAAAAGGATGAATGGAAATGTAATGAGCACCTGTTTCAGGTGGTGAGACAGATGATAAAGTAACGTGATGATTTTTAGCTTTGTAAATGAAAACTAAGCTGTGGCTCAGTAAAGTAAGCCCCGCCCTCACCAACCCCTCAGTGTGGCGACTTGAGTTCAGCCAGTGAGACTCTGCATGTGTTAAAGAGGAAGTGATGAAGCTGAAGGCGTCTCGCTGCTGCTCAGACTGATGTGCAGTCGTCATCCAGACATAATGAAGACTCCGTCTGTCTCTCTCCTCCTCGGTGAGTCAAACTCAGAGCTGCTAAGTGCTTTCATATTATCCCTTTAAAAGAGATTCACTGCACTGAACAAAGAAATAACAAGAAGCTCTTTCTGACTCACAAACCTGGAGAAAAGATTTGTTCTAAACTGCTTTTAAACTAGATCAAACTTTTCTACTTTTAAATACTCTAGGAACAACAAGTAAGCCTGCAGAGCGAGAGCGAAGTGCTCTAATAGGGTGATATGGTACTACAAGGTCATTAAGATAAGATGGGGCCTGATTATTTAAGACCTTGTATGTGAGGAGCAGGATTTTGAAATCACTTCTGGATTTAACAGGAAGCCAATACAGGAGAAATATGCTCTCTCTTTCTAGTCCCTGTCAGTACTCTTGCAGCAGCATTTTGGATTGACTAAAGGCTTTTCAGCGAGTTTTTAGGACATCCTGATAATAATGAATTACAGTAGTCCAGCCTGGAAGTAATAAATGCATGAACTAGTTTTTCAGCGTCACTCTGAGACAGGATATTTCTAATTTTAGAGATGTTGCGCAAATGGAAGAAAGCAGTCTTACATATTTGTTTAATAACACATTCAGTGTGTGAATGTGTGTGTGAATGGGTGAATGACTGAATGTAGTGTGAAGCGCTTTGGGGTCCTTAGGGACTGAGTAAAGCGCTATACAAATGCAGGCCATTTATGGTTTTCAAAATTTAAGCAAATAATATGAAAAGTGTGGCTTGCATTAGTATTCATCCCCCTGTACTCTGATACTCCTAAATAATATCAAGTGCAATCATTTGCCTTCAGAAGTCATGTAATTAATACAATAAACATGATTCTGATTAGATAATAGAGTTCATCTGTGTGTAATTTAGTCTCATTATAAATACAGCTGCTCTGTGACTGCCTCAGTAGTTTGTTACAGAACATTAGTGAACAAACAGCATCATGAAGACCAAGGAACTCCCCAGGCAGGTCAGGGACAAAGTTGTAGATACGTTTAAAGCAGAGATAGGTTATAAAATAATATCCCAAGCTTTGAACATCTCAAGGAGCGCTGTTCAATCCATCATCCAAAAATGAAAAAGGTTTACTACAACTGCAAACCTACCAAGACATGACCGTCCACCTAAACTGACTGACTGAGCAAGAAGAGCTCTGGTCAGAGAAGCTTCCAAGAGGCCCACGGTCACTCTGGAGGAGCTGCAGAAATCCACAGCTCAGGGGAGAGAATCTGTCCACAGGACCACTGTAAGTTGTGTACTCCACAAATCCGGCCTATAAGGAAGAATGGCAAGAAGACAGATAATGTTGACCGAAAGACATAAAAAGTCCCGTTTGCAGTTTGCAGGAGCCGTGTAGGGGACACAGCAAACATGTGGAAGAAGGTGCTCTGGTCAGACCAGACCAAAGTTAAACTTTTTGGCCTACATGAAAAGTGCTATGTGTGGTGGAAAAATAACACTGCTCACCACCCTGACCGTACCATCCCCACTGTGAAACATGGTGGTGGCAACATCATGCTGTGAGGATGTTTTTCTTCTGCAGGAACAGGGAAGCTGGTCAGAGATGATGGGAAGATGGATGGAGCTATATACATGGCAATCCTGGAAGAAAACCTGTTGGAGGCTGCAAAGGACTTAATTCTGGGAAGGAGATTGACCTTCCAGCAAGACAATCATCATCATCATCAACTTTATTTATAAAGCACTTTAAAACAACCACAGCTGACACAAAGTGCTGTACATTGGAACCATAAAATAAAATTACATTAGATATAAATAAAAACAAAATAAAAGAAGAGTGAAATCATTAATTAAATAACTACTTCAATTAAAAGAGAAACTAAGTCTCACTGAGGGTAAAAGCCAAGGAATAAAAGTGGGTTTTAAGACGTGATTTAAAAGTGGACAGTGAAGGGGCCTCTCTAATGTGCATGGGCAAATTATTCCATAATTTTGGAGCCACGATAGAGAAGGCCCTGTCCCCTCTGAGCTTCCTCCTGGATCTCGGTACCTCCAGGAGCAGCTGGTCAGCTGACCTTAGAGACCGACAGGGTGTGTGGAGATGAAGAAGCTCAGAGAGGTAAGGCGGGGCAAGACTGTGAAGGCATTTAAAAACAAACATAAGAATTTTAAAATTAACTCTAAAAGACACAGGCAGCCAGTGCAGAGAGGCTAGCACGGGGGTTATATGCTCTCTTTTTCGAGTTCCTGTTAGGAGTCGTGCAGCCGCATTTTGAACCAGCTGCAGACGTGAGAGCAATGACTGACTGACCCCGACATAAAGTGCGTTACAGTAGTCCAGGCGGGAAGAAATAAAAGCATGGATCACTGTTTCAAGGTGCTGCCTCGAAAGGAAAGATTTTACTCTTGCCAGTCGCCTTAAATGATAAAAACTGGACTTCACCACTGCTCTGATTTGATTGTCCAATTTAAAATCACTGTCCAACTTAAAACCAAGGTCAGTAACAACAGGTTTAAAATAGACTTCCAGGGATCCTAAAACAACAGAGGAGGGCTCACAGGGACCACTGGGTCCAAACACCAACACTTCTGTTTTCTTTTCATTAAAATTTAAAAAGTTTAGAGCCAACCAAGCTTTAATGTCATCTAGACATGTCAAGAGAGGTTTTATGGAGATGCCATCCTTGTGCTTTAGTGGCAAATAAATTTGGCAGTCATCGGCATAACAATGAAATGAGATCCCATGCCTTCTGAGGCTAGAACCCAGAGGCAATAAATATAGTAAAAAGAGCAGTGGCCCTAAAATTGAGCCCTGTGGGACGCCGCATGACAGAGGAGCAGAAGACGATTCGTAACCGAGAAGGCTGACAGAGAAAGTTCTATTCAACAAATAAGACCTAAACCAATTAAGTGCAGTGCCACCAATACCCACTACATCACGTAATCGAGAAATTAAAATATTGTGGTCTACGGTGTCAAAGGCAGCAGTTAGGTCAAGCAAAACAAGAACAACATGGTTACCGGAATCGCATGCCAGAAGGACGTCATTAAAAACCCTTAATAATGCAGATTCTGTGCTGTGAAGGGTTTTAAAACCTGATTGAAAAACCTCAAAGATGCCATTTTCATCTAGGAAATCTTTCAGTTGACTAAAAACAATTTTCTCTAAAACCTTGGAGACTAAAGGCAGCTTGGAAATAGGCCTATAGTTCGCTAAAACTGTGTGATCAAGGCCAGATTTCTTAAGCAGTGGCTGCACTACTGCATGTTTAAAATTTGCAGGAACCACACCAGAAGACAGACTGCTGTTAATAATGTCAAGGACATACTGTCGTATACTAGGAAAAATTTCTTTAAAGAATTGTGGAGGGACAGGATCCCGAGGGGAACCTGTGGGCTTAATATGGCGAACCACATCCTCTAAAATGGAGAGCGTCACAAGCTCAAACTGAGTAAAAACAGCAGTGCAAGGGACAGAGACAGAGGGGTCAGAGTCAGGAGCTGTGATAAGAGCCCTGGTGGTGACAACCTTTTCAATAAAAAAGTTCAGAAAATCATTGCAAATCTCAGGAGAAACTTCCAAACAGACATTCAGTGGTGTATTAAGAACAGTGTCAATGGTCCTAAATAACACACGTGGGTTATGACAGTTGGAAGAAATAATATTTGCAAAATATTCCCTTTTTGCCTCTTTAACAGTGTTCTGGTAGCGATGCCAGCAGTCTTTTAGAATTTGAAATGATACATGCAGTTTATCCTTTTTCCATCTCCGTTCTGCTCCACGGCATTCCCTCTTAACAGCACGAGTGTTCTCATTAAACCAAGGCTCAGGTTTAGCCTTAGGCTGCCTGGTTTTTAAAGGAGCCACAGAGTCCATGATTTTTTGACAGCAAGAATAAAACCAGGAATTCAGCTCTTCTGTATCAGAGGAAACAAAGTCAGAAGGGCCGCCGAGCTGATTAAAAGCAGCAGAAAACTGCGCGGCAGTGGCGGGGTTAATAACCCGACAGCACCGAGTAGCAGCGCCAGATTTAACTGCAGTACGTGTCAAACCAACGTTGAATAACACAGGCATATGATCTGAGAGTCCACAGTCACAAATCTCCAAGTTAGTGACAGGCAGACCATATGACAGAACAAGGTCCAGTGTGTGTCCGTGCTCATGTGTAGGGCCAGGCACGGACTGTACCAGGCTAAAAGAGTCAATAAGGCTTAAAAAGTCCTTGACCAGTGGCTTATCAGGACAACATACATGTATATTAAAATCTCCAACAATAAGAACACTATCATAGTTGGGCATGATCCCAGCTAAAAAATCAGAAAAGTCGTTTATGAAGTTCTTATTGTATTTCGGGGGGCGATAGATGACAGCGCAGAAAACCGGGTTTGTACGACTCACCTCAAACGAGGTGAGTTCAAAGCTGGAGAACGAAGGCTGTAGAAAACACTGCTTACATTTAAAATCCTTTTTGTAAACAGTCACTGTGCCTCCACCTCTGCCTGACATCCGTGGCGAGTTAAAATAGCAACAATCCACAGGTAAAAGTTCCGATAGAGCACTGGACTCACCTAAACATACAGTTAGAGTTTCAATGGACTGGTTTGGATCAAAGAATATCCATGTGTTAGAAGGGCCAGTCAAAGTTCAGACCTAAATCCCATTGAGCATCTGAGGCAAGACTTGAAAAATGGTGTTCACAGATGCTCTCCATCACATCTGGCTGAACTTCAGCTGTTTTGCAACAAAGAATGGGCAAAACTTTCAGTCTCTAGATGTGCAAAGCTGGTAGAGACATACCCCCAAAGACTGGCAGCTACAATTACAGTCAAAGGTGGCTGTACAAAGTATTGATTGAAATATTGATACTAAGTCAGAGATCCATGTTTTAAAATGACAAGGAGCAGGCACATCTAGTACACATAGAGCAGCTGCAAATAATGACGTACAAGCAATATCGCAGTGCAACACAGATTTTGGGTCCTTTGCTCTAGCTAGCACAGTGCATGGCATATCTAAAGTGAAAGGGGGTCATGTGATCATTGGGTTTTCCTCTGTATGTATTATTGTAGGGTCTACCTTACCATATAAAGCACCTTGAGGCGACTGTTGTTGTGATTTGGTGCTGTATAGATAAAACTGAATTGTATTCTTAGAGAACGTCTCAATTCTCCCAGCTGTCCTCCAGGGTGTTGGGAATGATTATGCAGGTGTGTTTAGGTGTCTGTAAATCGTTTTGGTGTAATCTAAGTGTTAAAACATGTTTAATTCTTAGCAACATTTCACTTTTTTCCTCCAAGACTCTGGCGTCTAACATCACCTACAGCATTTCCGTTCTGTCTCTGCTCACACTCACCTCCCTCATAACTAACTTTCATGTGATTTTGTAATGTCTGCAGTTCCCTCAGTGTGACTGTCACAAACATCTGCCTGTCTGTTTGGTCACATTCACACAGAGAAAGAAGCTCCTCACCTGTGCAGGTACACAAGGTGGTGGAGGAGCCTCTGACCTTCTATGGCCTCTGACCTTTACTGACCTCTGACCACTGGTGACCTTTAGTGACCTCTGACCTCCTGTTGCAGGTGTGTGTGTGCTGCTGCTGTCTGCACCGACTGTTTCTGCAGGTGAGTTGATGGAAGTGAAAACAATCAGTGAGACTCCAACAAGAACACAAATACACTTACTCTGTGTGTGTGTGTGTGTGTGTGTGTGTGTGTGTGTGTGTGTGTGTGTGTGTGTGTGTGTGTGTGTGTGTGTGTGTGTGTGTGTCCTCCAGTGTCTCTGTCTGTCAGTCCAAACCTTCAGCAGTTCTTCAGTGGATCTTCTTTAGTGTATCTGAGTTGTGTTGATGATGGACAGACAGCTGATGGATGGACAGTGAAGAGGACCAGAGGAGGACTCACTGAGGACTGTGGAGCAGCTCCAGGCTTTGGGAGGCTTCTTGGTTCCTACTGTTTTGTGGATGTTTCTGCTCCCAATGAAACTTTCTGGTGTGAGGACTCCTCTGGACAGCAGAGTGACAACGTCTCCTTCAGTGTCCAATCAGAGACTAAAGGTGAGATGTTCCAGCTGTGTCTCTGTCTCTGTGTGACTCTGCTCTCATTAACTCTGTTTGTCTCTGCTGGTCAGATAAAGCTGTCATCCTGGAGATCCCTGCACTTCCTGTGAGGACAGGAAGTGATGTCATTCTGCGCTGCAGACAGAGGAATGGTGCCACAGTCGCAGCTTATTTCTTCATTAAAGGGCATCGAGCTGAAAATAAAACTAAACCAGAGCACAACATCACTAACATCACGCAGGCTAATGAAGGTCTCTACTGGTGTTCTACTGATCAGGGTGGAGACTCCCCTCAGAGCTCTCTGAGGGTCAGAGGTCAGAAAACTGACATCACTTCCTTTTTAAAAAATGAAGTAACATTGTGACCTGATAATAAACTGACTGAACCATCTTCATCATCTCTCCTGCAGATCCTCCTACAATCATCCATCCTCCACCTCCTCACTGTCCTCCTCCTCCTCCTCACTGTCCTCCTTCTCCTCCCTCTCTCCTGGTCCCAGTTGTAGCAGGTCTGGTCTCTGGGGTTCTCCTGGTTCTGGGTTTGGTTCTGTTCCTCTGCTGGAAACTTAAAGGTATGAAAGCTCTCAGTCACCTGATATGAACAGATATAATCTTATTACTGTGCTGACCTTCTGACCCTAAATAGATTAACTTACTGTGCCACCTCAGTCGGTGGGCTATAATGGTCCAGACATGTAGCCATGATGGGGTTGAATATATAATTAAGAAATGCTGGTCAGTGATGCTTCAAATGTTTCTGTAACCTTTCAAAATAAAACGTATTTGGGTCATTTTTGATACACAAAGCTATATTATTCCACAGAATCAGTTTGTTTTTTCAGTGTGGAAGATGTCACAATGTAGTATGAAATGTTCAAGAGTAACAGTAGGATCACAGTTGTAAAACATTCTCTGAAATTAATTAGAAAGAAATTCAGAAGAGGAGGCATTTGAGGTATATTCAATGCGTTATAAATGCAAATCTGTCTCAGTTCAACATTTTTCATTTTAATTCATTTTTTTTACATTTTAAATACCCTTCAAATCTTTAGGATGTACCATGGAGCAAGCAGATTATATTAAAATAGAGTATATCATATTCACCACAGAGTATTGTGTTCCAGACAAACATGCTGCTGATCCACAAGCTGTCTACTCTGATGTGAGAACTCAAACTTCAGGTACAAATGAACAGAAAACAAGTGATGATGATGATGAAGTTTTTGGTCCTTGTGGGGATTTTGGAGACTTGGATTTCCAATCATGTTATATTGTCTTACGTGTTCTTTCTATTATTCTTTTATTATGATTATGATTGTCATTATTACTATGGTTAGTATCGTTAGGTTTGTGTGCACTTATTGTGCTGTTTTCCCACGTGTGCTTCCTGTATGTTGGATTCTGTTTGGTTTTTCCACTTTACTCAGTTTTGTATTTTGGACTAAACCACTGAAGATGTGCCTTGTGTTAAATCCTGCCCACCTGTCAAGTTTACATTTGGTAAAACAACAGGTGCCTTATGACATCAGTATGTTCATAGGGCAGGGGTCTCAAACTCCATTCCTCAAGGGGCGGTGTCCTGAAACTTTTCCATGTATCCCTGTTGCAGCACACCTGAATAAAATTAGTAGGTCATTAGCGTGTCTTCACTCCTCATCAGCCACACTGTTTTGCTAGCTAAAACACCGGTGTCGGCACATAAGGACACTGTCATAGCCTGTCGCATCACTGGTCACTCACTGACTCACACTGCAAAAAAGCACAAAATGAATTGTTATGTATTTATTTTAATTTCAATTCAGGTTGGATTTGTGTGTGTGTGTGTGCATGCAGCACAGAGTTTTTGTGTCTGGAGACCGTGTCAGCAGTGCCCTTAGAGCAGGGGTCTCGAACTCCAGGCCTTGAGGGCCGGTGTCCTGCAGGTTTTAGATGTGTCCTTGATCCAACACAGCTGATTCAAATGACTAAATGACCTCCTCAACATGTCTTGAAGTTCTCCAGAGGCCTGGTAATGAACTAATCATTTGATTCAGGTGTGTTGACCCAGGGTGAGATCTAAAACCTGCAGGACACCGGCCCTCGAGGCCTGGAGTTTGAGACCCCTGCCTTAGAGGGAACAGTGGCCACAACCTATAAGATTGTGTCATGTTTTTTTTTAATTAGTGAAAAACATCAAGAAGTCAAAAGCAAAAGGAAAACACACCATGTCACATTTTTAAACAAGGAAGGTTTATTCATCAAAACAATTAATTTAGACATAACATAATTTTTTCACAGAAAAAAAAAACACGTTCAAAGCACCATATCAGTCAGATATCAAACAAACTGTCAATTCAGCTCTGCAGAGTGGACAATCATAATGTTCAATATAGGTTATAGATTTATGCTGCTCTTCATATGTTTGTCCAGCAGATGTCACCAAATAGGACTGTGTTTAAAATCTTCAAGTAATTAACCATTTTTAATACAAGCTTCAGTGCTTCAGAAAGGTTCATTTAGCCATCACTAACAACTATGTATAAGTGAGGGAACAGCCATGCAAACACACATGTGGACAACAAGCAGAGGATGACAGAGGACTTAAATACACAAAGGATAACGAGGGGATGGGAAACATGAGGGGAACACAGCTGGAACTAATCTGACATAACACGAACATGAGGAAACAAAACTGAACACAAGGAAGACAGGACTAGGGAATATCAAAATAATTCAGGAAACCTCTGAACCACACTAAGACGTTGGGCGTTTATCAATATGCGTACTTGTGCGTACTTACGTTCTCATGTACTCGTGATACGTCATCAGTCGGAGACCAAGTACTGTTCCAATTCGAAGTACGCATCAAGCCGAGAACGCGAAAAAGTCCCGGATGTGTTCTCGCTCCGCCCGTTTTATCGAGCATGCATCGGTGTAGACTTGGGACAGCTAAATATCCCAGAATGCATTTCGTCCAAAACTCAACAGCAGACTCCCGGCACATCGTTTTCAACCCCCCCCCCCCCGCTCGCGGTCTTCTCACTACTCAGGTTAAAGAAACCCCAGCAGCTGTCTATAGTATTGAGTGTCCACTAAAATAGAAATAAAAGCTTTCTAACATCTCACCTGCTTGTTTTTATTAAGGTATGTACACGTATGTACATGTACACTATTTTATTAATAGAGGTTTCACTACTGAGGTTAAAAATGATATATAAGTCACTTAGATCACTTCTAAATGTTAATGTTTGGTTTATTTCAGTGTTTTATTTGTTCCTGAGTAAATCGGTTTGGCTGTGATTACAGTTAAGCTTCATAACATGTTACTCACAGTTAAATTAGGAGGGGACAAAAACTCCGGACCTGTGACATCATCATGTACGCAGGTGTTCCAATTGTACATATCGCGATTCCGTTTTCGCGTTCTCGGCGGGTACGTACTCCCGTGCGTTCTCGGCGAGTACGTACTCGCGTACTTGGGCATTGATAAACGGCCATGGACTGACTGAATGCAGGGAAAAGAGGGAGCAAGAGACACAACTGGGAAACAGTTGAACATGGAGACAGAACTTAACCTACATGACAGACCAGACACAGAGAATGCAGGAAGGAGACAGAGACAGCAAGAGGGGGAATGCAAAAGCAACTAAATGATCTAATCAGAACTCATAAGTATGAGAAAACTGAACAGCAATCACTCAAAGAATATAACCAAACTTTAAATATACTTTTAACCAGATTCAAACTGTCCCCCAGAAAAACTCTGGGTCACAGACCCAGGGCCATGACAGTATTATAATTGCCTGAATAGAGGAGTAGTTTCCTTACAGTTTACCACGATGTCTGGATGATTCCTGCTCCTTTAAGTGTAATAGTCTCTTAAAGATTTCTAAAAAAACTCCTTGAATTTCTTGCCTCACTAAAAAAAGGTTTTTGTAGCGTGGAGGAACCATACTGTAGACAAGCCGCCCATTGGTTTAAATTAGAGATGGCACGATACCACTTTTATGTCTGATACCGATATCATAAATTTGGATATCTGCCGATACCGATATGAATCCGATATAGTGTATTTTATAATCAATAAAACTGTTTTTTTAATATCTTGCTGCATTTTGTATAAGTTCATACTCAAGTTTAAATAAACAACAACACTAAAGCTATTCTGTTATACCTGTATGCAAAAAATACACTGCACCCAAAATATTTCATAGTTCAGCAACACTGATCAATCTAATAAACTTAAACCTGCTCCATCCTCCCTATTCTGGTATTTTAAAGAGTACTTAGGGGAAATATTAAACAACCTAACTAACAGGGTTGTCAACTCCCAGCAAAAAAATAGGGAACCACCCCCCACCCTCCACCTCATGATGCTTAATCAACATAATCGACTTTAATTTAATGCACGTGTAAAATGAATGCACAGAAATCAATTATTTTTCTACAATAATTCAATAGATCCAACATCTTTCTTCAACAGAATTGTAGACTGCACAGATGGTATCTTCCCAAAGGAAAAAGTGCTATATATTAAGTCTAATATATATATGTATTAGACTTAATAGTTACTATATACAGTAATGGACTTCTATACATTTTACATCAGATGAAAACTTTGGTTGTAAGATTCAGATAATTATTTATTAAAAGCGAGACATTTTAAATGAGAATAAGAAAGAAAAGTATTGTAACGTTCTCCAGAACCAGACGTTTTGATCTCAGTTTGTCTGTTTATTCGGTAACACAGGCAAACGGGCCGTTAACTCTGGGGAGAGTCCTCTCGTACAACCCCTCACTTCAGCCCCGCACAGTCACACAACAAGAAGGACCCCCCTCCCCTTCCTACACACATTAACTCCCTTTTTCCTGGAGCACAACCAAACATGTATGTTAAAGAAATAACAACAGTGTGCAGAGATAACCAACATGTCACTGTAAAATCACATTTAACCATCGTTACAGTATGTCTTTGTCCCCCCCTTTCCCTGTTAATGCCCTACCTGGCCTCCCTGGCTAAACTTTGCTAGATCCGCCCCTGCACAGTTACCAGCTGTCAGCTACGTAGAAAAGGATCCTGGTGTAGAAAGTAATATTAAATAAATTCTAACAACAGCTTATCAAGCTTAAACGTGCTGCTGTTTTTTATCCGCTGGTTTCATCTTTTTGGCGCAAAGTTGTCAATAAACAGACAAGAGAGATGGGAGTGGTGACATAAAAGCCAATCAGCTGATCATTGATGAGTTTCATGATTGAAGTAGCAACAGGAGAGGGAGAGAGAGAGAGAAGACGCAGTCCCTCCATATATCGGTTGTTAAGCTTAATGTGGGAATGCTTTACAAACATTCAGAGATGAACTTACACACTTGCTTTACTTCTCTGGGATAGCTTTCTCGGAGATAAAATGCCGGTTTGGTAGTGAGGCTCCAAATGCTCAACCAGACCGCCGACAGGTCTCGCACGCCACAGCCGCTCTATCATGTAATGCATACTGCTCCGACATGCTAAGGTCACGAGCTGGATTACGGCATGTCCCAAATTTTGAGAGGTGCTGTTGTGATATTTAATGGATCGGATTACATTTTTTATTTCTCTCCGATATCCGATCCAGTAATTTAGGTCAGTATCGGACCGATACCGATACGTAATATCGGATCGGTCCATCCCTAGTTCAAATGACCTCTAAACGTAGACATGACTTCAACAAACTCACTCTAAAGATGCTGATGCCGCATTGTGGTCTAAACAAGGGGGAGATGAAGTCTATTTTAGTCATGGCACTTCAAGGACAGCTAGAGTCTCCACTCTCTTGAAAAAAAACTTACATGAGTAGGCAGACCAACATGGTCACTGGTTGATTCCAAGCCTAACTACTGATGGAAAAATATTTATTTTCATAAAAATATATGGATATAAGACAAAAGAGATCATCAAAAACCAATTGCTTTCCATTTAGTTCAAATCTTGCTCAAATCTTCACATTCAGCGGACAATATAATTATAGGAGGGGATCTCAACCTGGTCCAGGATGAATTCTGTGACAAATATCTCTCAAATTCCCTGAAAGTTATCCAAATACCATATTCACTAACCTCTGTAATGAACAGGGCCTAAGATATGCTTGGAGATACTTTCATCCAGGAATAATGAAATACTCATGGTTTAGCCTGAATCGGTGATTTAAATCTAGAATTGACCATTGATTAGTAGCAGACCACTTATTAAGACATTAAATCAGTTTTGATAATTTCTGCTGCTCCACTAAATGATCACAGTATCATTAATCTCTACATAAAAACAAAGAAGTGCATTCAAGCAAATATTGGCAATTTAACTCCAGTCTACTAAACAATAAGAATTACTTTTAAAAATTGTAGGCGCTAATTCATGAGATTATTAACTCTGAAGAAATAAGAACACCATTCAAGAGGTGGGAATTCTTAAAATATAAAATATGCCAATTCACCAATATATTAGAGATGTGCAAAGCAGCCGGTATTTGTATCTGTATTTGTATTTGTTGAGGGGGAAAAGTATTTTGTATTTGTATTTGTATTCAAGTAAAATTCAAAATAGGCGTAAAAATCCATTGTTTTTGCGTTACACTTCTAATTAACATTATAGTGTAAGTATTCTTTAATTATATCCATTATAATAATTATGGATATGCAATATTAGTTGATGTTTTTCCATAAATCCAGCAATGAACATGTAACAAGGAACGACAAACCAACAACTTATAAAATACCATTGTGAACATTATGAACCCTACCACCGGTCCTTGTTGGAGGACCCTGAACAGACAGTGAAACTGACTTGCAGGGGCAGAACATGGTTGTGATGATGAATTGGTGCTGGTATGGGGGGAGTTGGCAGACAGTACCAGGAGAGGATGCTTTAAGTTTCATGTGATTATGCATAGCAGATGTTGACAGATGTTTGATATGTCTGCCTCTGCTGATTTGATTTTTGAAAAAATTACATATCACTTTGGTTTCATCTGCAGCACTGACTGTAAAATGCTTCCACACAGAACTTGAGCAGTTTTTTTGGCTGCTGGAGGACCGAGAGATGGCTCAGCAGCAGCAACACTCTTTTCTATTTGGTTGCCCAAATCCATGTGGGGAGTTTCAGCTAAGTTAATGAGTGACGGGAAACTATCCTAAGGTTAAGTAGCCTACAGCCTACATCTTGCTGTCAGCAAAAGACAGTAACTACACAAGCATTGTTTTAACCTTTTAAACAGAACGTTAACGTTACTCTGTCAACAGCCTAATGTCTAATTGCAGAGCTAACAGAGCTACGTAAACAGAGCGAACATGAGAGCACCCAAATGCAGACATCAATAATGCAGCTTAATAGAATAATCTTCTGATCTTCATGAAAGTTATAAACTGCCTCCGGAACCCAGTTAAGGTACAAAAATCTATTCAACAAAATAGTGATGCAGTTCAGTCTTTTTTCGCTCAGCCGAGCCTTCTCTGTTGCTGTGTGGAGCAGCCCGTGTCAGTCACCTCTTTTACATGTCACTCACTCTTCCGGTCATGCGTTGCTGTCTCATTAGGAAAGTCACCTTTTTGATATAATGTTCGAAATAAGTATTCATATTTCGAAGTATTCATAAAAAACACGTTATTTGTGCCTTTCCGAATACCGTATTTGGGTTTGGCTCCACCCCTATAATATATATATATATATATATATATATATATATATATATATATATATATATATATATATATATATATATATATATATATATATATATATATAATATATATATATATACAGATGTATAAACATGAGCGAGACAGATAAATATGACGGCATGATGGCTCGTACGTCGCCCGAATCAACAAGGTCCGCGTCAGGTGTTGAGGAACCAGGGCACCCTGACGACAAGTGGGCTACTGGAACAAGAAGGCATCGGTGGGCAAGAGACGAAAACACGGCGTTGTTGGAATACTACTATGCAAGTAACCCTGGCGGAAGGGGCTACATGAGTAGGATGAGCGACCTATGGATTCTTCGATACCCAACATCCACAATGACAGCGAAACAACTAGTAGCTCAGTGTTCCAACATTGGAAAGAAGGGACTGCTCTCACAGCTAGAGATTGACGAGGTACAACATAAATGCTACGGCAAGGAGGAGTCAGGATGCCAGACCAGGGGGGAGATATCATCACCCTCACCCGAGATTGGGTACATAGCACCAAGTGCGATAGGAGAAGGATCGTTGAGTGCGAGAGGAACTGACCTGAAAAATAGGATCATGGCCAAGCTTGAAACCTGGATCCCCCGTAGCCGGTTACCAAGATTACGTGAAGGTCTGCTAGATGATGTTAATGCAGCACTACGGATGATACCTACAACCACGATTACTGACACTAACAAGCTGATCTACAATACGGCAGCAGTGATCAGTGAGATGCTTGGCTATAAGTTGAACAGCCACAAGGGGCAGTACCCTCCATGGAGAAGGAGGCTAGAGAGCAAGATCAAAGTAGCATGGAGGGAGGTTAGCCAACTAACAGAGTTGCAGAAAGGCGCGACAAAGAAGGTGCATAAGAAATACAGCAAGCTGTCCATACCTGAGGCCTTGGAAACTGCCAAGCAAAGACTCACAGCCTTGGCCAGCCGCTTGAGGAGGTACACCAGAGAGATAGAAGGCAGGAGAATAAACCAGCTGTTCTCCACAGAACCAGCAAAGGTGTACTCTCAGTGGCAAGGGAACAATAAGAGAACAGCACCACCAAGGCTGGAGACGGAGCAATACTGGAAGAGCATATGGGAGAAGGGCGCAACCCATAACGGCAATGCTCAGTGGCTAGTGAATCTGAGGGCAGACCATAGCGACCTCCCTGAACAGGGTCCAGTAACCATCACAGTGGCAGATATCCAACAAAGGGTCTCCAGTATGAAGAGTTGGACAGCACCAGGGCCCGACATGGTTCACGCCTACTGGCTGAAGAAGCTGACTGCACTCCACGAGCGTCTGGCAGCACAAATGAACCAGCTGCTAGTTAACGAGAGACACCCGGAATGGCTAACCGAAGATCGGACGGTCCTGATCCCCAAGGACCCCAAGAAGGGACCGGTCCCATCCAACTACTGACCAATAACCTGCCTCAGTACTACATGGAAGCTCCTGTCAGGCATCATATCGGCTAAGATGAACAGGCACATGGGTCAATACATGAGCGGGGCACAGAAAGGGATTGGCAAGAATACCAGAGGCGCAAAACACCAGCTACTGGTAGACAGAACAGTCAGCCGAGACTGCAAGACCAGACTGACCAACCTGTGCACAGCCTGGATTGATTACAAGAAGTCCTATGACTCAATGCCCCACAGCTGGATACTGGAATGCCTAGAATTGTACAAGATCAACAGGACCCTAAGAGCCTTCATCAGGAACTCAATGGGGATGTGGCGTACAACACTAGAGGCCAACTCCAAGCCCATAGCACAAGTCACCATCAAGTGCGGGATCTACCAAGGAGATGCTCTGTCCCCACTGCTGTTCTGCATAGGCCTGAACCCCCTCAGTGAGATCATTAACAAGACTGGCTACGGATACCGTCTACGGAACGGAGCGGTTGTCAGCCACCTCCTGTACATGGATGACATCAAGCTGTATGCCAAGAGTGAACGAGACATCGATTCACTGATACACACTACCAGGCTATACAGCAATGACATTGGAATGTCATTCGGACTGGAGAAGTGTAGTTGGATGGTGACAAAGAGAAGGAAGGTAGTCAGAACTGAGGGGATTGAACTACCAGAAGGCAACATTGCAGACATAGAGGACAGTTACAAGTACCTGGGGATCCCGCAGGCGAATGGGAACCATGAAGAGGCCGCTAGGAAAGCTGCAACCACCAAGTACCTGCAGAGGGTCAGGCAAGTCCTGAGGAGTCAGCTGAATGGTAAGAACAAGATCCAGGCTATCAACACCTACGCCCTGCCCGTCATCAGGTACCCAGCTGGTATAATAAGTTGGCCAAAGGAGGAGATAGAAGCCACTGACATAAAGACAAGAAAGCTCCTTACCATGCATGGAGGGTTTCACCCCAAGTCCAGCACCCTGAGGCTGTACACTGAGCGGAAGGAAGGGGACCGGGGACTGGTGAGTGTCAGCACCACAGTCCAGGATGAGACAACGAACATCCAAGAATACATTGGGAAGATGGCCCCAACTGACCGAGTGCTCAGTGAATACCTCAGGCAGCAGAAACCCAAGAAAGAGGAGGGAGACGAGGAACCATCATGGAAGGACAGGCCCCTGCACGGTATGTACCACCGGCAGATAGAGGAGGTGGCTGATATCCAGAAATCCTACCAGTGGCTGGACAAAGCTGGACTGAAAGACAGCACAGAGGCACTAATCATGGCAGCACAAGAACAAGCTCTGAGTACAAGATCCATAGAGGCTGGGGTCTATCACACCAGGCAAGACCCCAGGTGCAGGCTGTGTAAAGATGCCCCAGAGACAATCCAGCACATAACAGCAGGTTGCAAGATGCTTGCAGGCAAGGCATACATGGAACGCCATAACCAAGTGGCCGGCATAGTGTACAGGAACATCTGTGCCGAGTATAACCTGGAAGTCCCAAGGTCAAAATGGGAGATGCCCCCAAGGGTGATGGAGAATGACCGAGCTAAGATCCTGTGGGATTTCCAGATACAGACGGACAAAATGGTGGTGGCTAACCAACCGGACATAGTGGTGGTAGACAAACAGAAGAAGACAGCTGTAGTGATCGATGTAGCGGTTCCGAATGACAGCAATATCAGGAAGAAGGAACACGAGACCCTGGAGAAATACCAAGGGCTCAGAGAAGAGCTCGAGAGGATGTGGAGGGTGAAGGTGACGGTGGTCCCCGTGGTAATCGGATCACTAGGTGCGGTGACTCCCAAGCTAGGCGAGTGGCTCCAGCAGATCCCGGGAACAACATCGGAGATCTCTGTCCAGAAGAGCGCAGTCCTGGGAACAGCTAAGATACTGCGCAGGACCCTCAAGCTCCCAGGCCTCTGGTAGAGGACCCGAGCTTGAAGGATAAACCGCCCGCAGGGGCGAGATGGGTGTTTTATATATATATATATATATATATATATATATATATATATATATATATATATATATATATATATATATATATATATATATATATATATATTATATATGTGTGTATATATGTATATATATGTGTATATATATATATATATATATATATATATATATATATATATATAAATATATATATATGCATGGCACAGGAGGCATATTGGGCGGTAGTTTGTGCAGTCGGCCACATCGCCTTTGGCTTTCCAGATTGGGACTGTGATGCTGGTGCTCCAGGCCGTTGGGGATTTGCCTTCCTGGATGTTGGCCAGATGATAAATTTTATTCGCTCCTCCAGGGGTGTCAAGGTCGTGGTACACCTGGTCGTAATCCGCCGCCTTCGCCACTGCCACTGCTTTCTTCGCTTTCACCTTCAGGTTCTTGTACCCTTTGTAGTCCTCGTCATGTCTGGACTGGCACCCTTCTTCAGCGCAGACTTCTTCTCTTTCATGGCAATTTGGACTTCTGGGTTCCACCACCATATTTGCTTGTCATTAAAGCACTTTCCCGGCTTTGTCTTCCCCAGGACGCTGGTTGCTGCTTCTCGGATTTGGTCGGCTACATTGTTCCAGGTGGCCTCCACTGGCTGGTTTGGGTCAATGTCAAGAGCGGTTGCACCCAGTGCCACTGTGAGGTCCCGCTTGCATTCGGGCACATGTAACCACTTGATCTTCTCGTCGGTGGTGGTTCTCGCCAGTCACCGTTTGCCAACATCGAGTCTGAGGTCTATGACGAGGAGCCGATGTTGGGGGCCCATGTTCGTGGATGGGATGACCTTCGTGTCAGTCACCAAATTTAGGTGTTGCCTCCAGATGAGCCAGTAATCGATCTGGGTGTCTCTTCGTCCACTGGAGTATATGACTAGGTGCGCCAGTCTCTTCTTGAGGAAGGAGTTGGTTATAGTGAGGTCGTATGCCTCAGCACAGTCGAGGGCGCGCTCTCCATCCTAGTTTCGGCTCCCAAATCCTTGGCCACCATGAAACCTCTCATTGCCACTCCTCTCTTGTCCAACGTGACCATTGAGATCACCACCAATAACGACATATTCTTCTAGTTCGAAGGATTGTAGGTGGGTGTCGAGGCTGGCCCAAAACTCTTCTTTCTCTGTGTCGGAGCAGTTCGTCTGGAGAGCATAGCATGAGACCACTCACAGGGCAACAGCACCAGTGTCGATATTGAGTGACATTAGCCGGTCTGAAATTCACGTCACTTCAACCACGTTATCTCGTAGCGCTTGGCTGACCACTATTCCAACTCCATTCTGGGCTTTATTCTAGAAAAGCTTGAAACCATCACCGATATCCCTTGCCTTGGCTCCTGTCCACTTGGTTTCCTGAATGCACGCAATGTCAATGCTGTGGATCTTGAGGGCGTCGGCTAATTCTCGGCTTCGTCCAGTGATCATACCGATGTTGATGGCACCCAGTCATAGGGGTTAGACTCGCTTCTTTGGCCTGCCTTGTCCGAGGGCAGGTAGCCCTTGCCCACTTGTCACGGTGCTTGGGTGAGGATGCTGCACGTCGCCTCCAGGGGACGCCCAAGGCTCCAAATTTTGAGACGGTCTTGCCATTTTGATGCGACCAAGAAATGAATCGACCGATGTATCTCTCCACCTGACGTCGAATACCCTCACCGTTGGCCAAGTAACAACGGTGCCAGCTGGAAACAACTTCCCGGGGAATACAAAATCATCCCCCAAATATTATTTTTTAAATAATTTAAATTATATATAAATCTTAAAATTTGCTTAAAGGAGATAGATAAAATATATATCCCCTTTTTTTGTTGTGTTTTTTTCCTTCTGTCTTCAAATATGCTGTGTTTAATTTAGTATTACATCCTGTTAGTATGCTTACATTTGTGTAGATGTCCATATTCATTGCTTATTTTTCTATTGTTACATTGTTCTTTTAATCACTGTTCCCTCTGGCAACTGATTATATCTTATGTGCCTAAAAGATGATGATAATTATTAAAAACAACAACAACAGGTTAAACCACCAGTCTAATACCGTAACCTGTTGATAGAAAGGCGCCATAACAGCTACATTATCATTGTTTAGAAATCATTTGAAACTCTGAGATTAAATAATCTACATTTCCAGCAAATGCACCAAGAGTATGCATTAATTCACATAAATATAATGACACATTAGTGGGTCTTATACCCAGTAACATCCAAGCAAAATCTATAATGTCATTAAAAATGCTCCAACATTCAAGATTCTTTATTTGTCATGTGCATAGTTATACAAGTACAACACGCAGTGAAATGTGTCCTGATACGCTCCCCGACTGTGCAACAGAGAGAATATTATAAACAGTGAATGAATATATACAAAGAGGACATTATGTGCAGTAAATGAGTGAATTGCATACATATATAAATAAAATCAAATAAAACAATCTGGAAATTTACAGTTGGAAATCTGAGAATGTACATTGTGTGAGTGGGGTGTTAAAGTGTCTTGTGCCATGGTGTAGCCAGAAGGATCAGGATGATTTTACAGTTTCCCTCCAAAAGGGAAACTGTAAAACTTAAAAACAAATCATGACCTGGAGGACTGAAAATCCTCACAGAGCAGCCTGTTGTAAATGTATTAGTTAAGTATACAGGGAGTGCAGAATTATTAGGCAAATGAGTATTTTGTCCACATCATCCTCTTCATGCATGTTGTCTTACTCCAAGCTGTATAGGCTCGAAAGCCTACTACCAATTAAGCATATTAGGTGATGTGCATCTCTGTAATGAGAAGGGGTGTGGTCTAATGACATCAACACCCTATATCAGGTGTGCATAATTATTAGGCAACTGCCTTTCCTTTGGCAAAATGGGTCAAAAGAAGGACTTGACAGGCTCAGAAAAGTCAAAAATAGTGAGATATCTTGCAGAGGGATGCAGCAGTCTTAAAATTGCAAAGCTTCTGAAGCGTGATCATCGAACAATCAAGTGTTTCATTCAAAATAGTCAACAGGGTCGCAAGAAGCGTGTGGAAAAACCAAGGCGCAAAATAACTGCCCATGAACTGAGAAAAGTCAAGCGTGCAGCTGCCAAGATGCCACTTGCCACCAGTTTGGCCATATTTCAGAGCTGCAACATCACTGGAGTGCCCAAAAGCACAAGGTGTGCAATACTCAGAGACATGGCCAAGGTAAGAAAGGCTGAAAGACGACCACCACTGAACAAGACACACAAGCTGAAACGTCAAGACTGGGCCAAGAAATATCTCAAGACTGATTTTTCTAAGGTTTTATGGACTGATGAAATGCGAGTGAGTCTTGATTTGCCAGATGGATGGGCCTGTGGCTGGATTGGTAAAGGGCAGAGAGCTCCAGTCCGACTCAGACGCCAGCAAGGTGGAGGTGGAGTACTGGTTTGGGCTGGTATCATCAAAGATGAGCTTGTGGGGCCTTTTCGGGTTGAGGATGGAGTCAAGCTCAACTCCCAGTCCTACTGCCAGTTTCTGGAAGACACCTTCTTCAAGCAGTGGTACAGGAAGAAGTCTGCATCCTTCAAGAAAAACATGATTTTCATGCAGGACAATGCTCCATCACACGCGTCCAAGTACTCCACAGCGTGGCTGGCAAGAAAGGGTATAAAAGAAGAAAAACTAATGACATGGCCTCCTTGTTCACCTGATCTGAACCCCATTGAGAACCTGTGGTCCATCATCAAATGTGAGATTTACAAGGAGGGAAAACAGTACACCTCTCTGAACAGTGTCTGGGAGGCTGTGTTTGCTGCTGCACGCAATGTTGATGGTGAACAGATCAAAACACTGACAGAATCCATGGATGGCAGGCTTTTGAGTGTCCTTGCAAAGAGAGGTGGCTATATTGGTCGCTGATTTGTTTTTGTTTTGTTTTTGAATGTCAGAAATGTATATTTGTGAATGTGGAGATGTTATATTGGTTTCACTGGTAAAAATAAATAATTGAAATGGGTATATATTTGTTTTTTGTTAAGTTGCCTAATAATTATGCACAGTAATAGTCACCTGCACACACAGATATCCCCCTAAAATAGCTAAAACTAAAAACAAACTAAAAACTACTTCCAAAAACATTCAGCTTTGATATTAATGAGTTTTTTGGGTTCATTGAGAACATGGTTGTTGTTCAATAATAAAATTATTCCTCAAAAATACAACTTGCCTAATAATTCTGCACTCCCTGTAAGTTAGTCTGGAGATATCAGCTGTGACTGAACTCTGTCTGCAGTCACTCCATCCACCTCTCTGTCTTCAGATCCTCAGGAGGTCGCTTACGGTCAGGTTGTCATCAAAAGCAAGAAAAAAGCTGGCAAGAGAACAGGTAACCATAGTAACCACTACACCGACACGCCTTGGCACTCACTCAGTTCAATTTAATTTGATTCATATAGCGCCAAATCACAACAACAGTCGCCTCAAGGCGCTTTATATTGTAAGGTAGACCCTACAATAATAAATACAGAGAAAAACCCAACAATCATATGACCCCCTATGAGCAAGCACTTTGGTGACAGTGGGAAGGAAAAACTCCCTTTTAACAGGAAGAAATCTCCGGCAGAACCAGGCTCAGGGAGGGGCGGGGCCATCTGCTGTGACCGGTTGGGGAGAGAGAAGGAAGACAGGATAAAGACATGCTGTGGAAGAGAGACAGAGATTAATAACAAGTATAATTCAATGCAGAGAGGTCTATTAACACATAGTGAGTGAAGAAGAAACACCCAGTGCATCATGGGAATCCCCCAGCAGTTTACACCTATTGTAGCATAACTAAGGGAGGATTCAGGGTCACCTGGTCCAGCCCTAACTATATGCTTTAGCAAAAAGGAAAGTTTTAAGCCTAATCTTAAAAGTAGAGATAGTGTCTGTCTCCCGAATCCAAACTGGAAGCTGGTTCCACAGAAGAGGGGCCTGAAAACTGAAGGCTCTGCCTCCCATTCTACTTTTAAATACTCTAGGAACAGCAAGTAAGCCTGCAGAGCGAGAGCGAAGTGCTCTAATAGGGTGATATGGTACTACAAGGTCATTAAGATAAGATGGGGCCTGATTATTTAAGACCTTGTATGTGAGGAGCAGGATTTTGAATTCAATTCTGGATTTAACAGGAAGCCAATGAAGGGAAGCCATACATACAATTCTCACCCCAACCAATCACAGCAGATGGCCCCGCCCCTCCCTGAGCCTGGTTCTCCCGGACGTTTCTTCCTGTTAAAAGGGAGTTTTTCCTTCCCACTGTCGCTGATAGGTTTGTAGCTTGAACCTATTCGCTGGAACGTTGAAGGCAATGTGATTACACAGCAAGCAAGACACGAAGTAGGCAACATTCTTTACGTGCACGGGAGAGAACTGGACAGGCGCCGTTCCTTCGCTTGACCCCAGTTGCTCTCGTCCGCTCTCCCGTAACACTGCTCTTTTATTGTGGTTACATGAATATGCATAGGTTCATTAACATATGACATCTTATATAGGTATGCATGTGAACAAAGAATACCCTGAGTGTGTGCGTGTGTGTGTATCTATGTGTGTATGGGGTCAAGATGTAACCCCAGGAAGACTCCCCAAAGCTGGTGCCAGGAGTCTAGCGGTACATCTGAACAAAAGGCTCTTAGACTCAAACAGATATACGGGTGTTTGCTATACCATATATCAGCAGGAGAAGATACGACCTCTCCTAGGAGGTGTGTGATCTATGCCAGAACACTCTGAAGAGGAGTGAACGCACTCCCCTCTTCATGCTACACAGAGTTGTTACAGACCTCCTAGGATGAGACATTCTTTCAATCTACAAATGATTATATACTTCTAAGCATATATGAGTAAATATTTCTAAGCATAAATGACAATCACAATACAAATCTAACAGTCGCCAAAGTGCTTGCTCATAGGGAGTCATATGGATGTTGGGTTTTTCTCTGTATCTATTATTATAGGATATACTGTACAATATAAAGCGCATTGAGGCGACTTTTGTTGTGATTTGGCCCTATATAAATAAAATTGAATTGAATTGAATTGAAAAATTGAATAGGAGAAATCTGCTCTCTCTTTCTATTCCCTGTCAGTACTCTTGCTGCAGCAATGCCATAAACACTGGCACATTTTTCATGGGGATCAAAAAGGTCAGAAATTTGTTTAATATTGTGAATGTTAGTGTCAGCAGCTGCTTTTACTTTGGGATACATAATGATCAGCACTGACTCAGAGGTGTGTGTAATAGAAGCAGAGTATCCATGAATCCCTGTTTTTTTTGTACACTGTAATTTCTGCAGAGGCCTGTAGGGGGAGCGAGGAGCACCACTGAGCTATGCTGGAAGATATAAACATGTGAAACACACATACAGGTGTGCGATACTCTAACCGTGTGTGTGTGTGTGTGTGTGTGTGTGTGTGTGTGTGTGTGTGTGTGTGTGTGTGTGTTTCAGAACAGTCACCTGATCCATATGCTGTGTACTCATCAGTGAGAGCAGGTAACATTTACATACAGGTGTATTTAATTAAAGGTCAGAGGTGAACAGCTGACATCAGTGATGTTTGTATCTGAACAGGAAGCTGAGAACACACTCGGTCTGATGGACGACCTTCATCCTTCACTCTGCTCCTCTTTCAGAGCCTGCTGAGGCTTCATCAGTTATTTCTGAATCTTCATTAGTCAGTATTGATCATGGAGGAGAACGGTTCTACTTTAAGTATTAGTTTTAGCTGTTTTCATTCATGTGCAAATGTGACCTCTGTGTAGTGTCTTCTCTGGTCTGCATTCACAACAAAAAGGCAATGGTTAGAATGCTTTCCTTTAATGTCGTGGGAAATCAGTGCAAGATCTAAATGGGAAAGCAACAACAGAGTTAGCTAACTATGCTCCCATTTTTTTCCCTCTCTTCCCAATAAAGATATCTCACATAAACGTGCACTCAATTCAACATAAAGACTGGAGAAATGACCCGCAACAAATGATGTATAAACAACAAAAATGATCGGGTCAGATTATATTACTTTAACAACCTGCAATATGATTTTTCTTCCCCACGACATCTGCGCATTCCTTACCTCGCAGCAATCCTCCATTATTCTGAGGATTATCCAGAATCCCTTGCCCTTTGTAAATGTTGCAGGATGACTTTTTCAACAGTAGGTGGTGCCAATGTACCATTTAGCGGGATTTAACGTCGACTCTATTTAACTATGTTACACAAACTTGAAAATGACTTTAAAGGATTCATATGTATGTAACACACCCAATAAAAAGATTCTAGGTCTGACCAACCGTCTCAGTCGTGGGCAAAAAGATGACAGTCAATAAAATTCTAAAAGATAATTTATTGACAAAAAAATCAAGAGATAAAAGATAAAACAGTCCAGTGTCCCATTTATGAATCCAGTAAAAACACACAGTCCCAAGGCCAGAGCCAGCTATGCCACACTGCCAGTTGCACTCCACGTGTTGCCTTTAACAGGGTTAGAAGTTGTCCTCTGAGACCCACCACCCTGCAAGCATATAGCCAGTGGTCACTCCAGCCTCTGAGACTCTGCTGCCTTTAGGCTGTGGCATATAATAGGCCCTGGCCTGCACAGAGAAACCAAATGACACTTTCACTATAGAACTCATAGCACAAAACCCATCCATCCCAAACATATCTGTTTTCATCACATTAAATACCTGCACAGAGAGACAAAATGACACAGCAGTGTTTGTAGTGTGGGCTATAAGTAGACCAGTGTATCAGTGCAATCAAGTACACCTGCCTCTAATTAGTCCAACCCTATTCCAGCCATTGGCTCACCAAAAATGTGACACACACACACACACACACACACACAACCTGAATCAACACAGGCACATTAGTCTACCATGTTACATATATGTATTAAAGGAAGGACCTGTGTTTAATAAAAGTTTGTTTAAAACATCCCAGATGTGTCTGTGTCTGTCAATCTGACTGCCTGTACCAGTCAGTCACTGTGAGGTCCTGATGTGTCTGAGACAGAACTGATTCCTGTAGTTCTGAATGATTTAATAATCGAGCATGCTGGTTGGTACTTTGCTTTCATAAACACATCGTAAATGGACAATCAGTGACTTCCTCACTCAATTCAAATCAATTCAGTTTTATTTATACAGCACCAAATCACAACAACAGTCGGCTCAAGGTGCTTTATATTGTACAGTAGATCCTACAATAATAGATACAGAGAAAAACCCAACAATCATATGACCCCCTATGAGCAAGCACTTTGGCGACAGTGGGAAGGAAAAACTCCCTTTTAACAGGAAGAAACCTCCAGCAGAACCAGGCTCAGGGAGGGGCGGGGCCATCTGCTGTGACCGGTTGGGGTGAGAGAAGGAAAACCGGATAAAGACATGCTGTGGAAGAGAGCCAGAGATTAATAACAGGTATGATTCAGTGCAGAAAGGTTATTAACACATAGTGAGTGAAGAAGAAACACCCAGTGCATCATGGGAATCTGGTTGTGTGTTAGCAGAGTGTGTGTGTTATACCTTCAGAGCAAAGTGTTTTTCTTATAATGAAACCAAACAAATGTTTTTATATAGTGCTTCAGAAGCATGTGACACTTTGGAGGAGTGGGTGTGGTTCACAGATGAAGCTTTGTGTTGGTACCAGCAGATCAGCAGGAGAAGCTGTTCTACAATGCAGTGATGTCAGTGATTCATCTGTTGGTTGGTGTTAATCACAGTCTAACTGTTAATAAATACAGCTTTAACAAGAAACAGCAACATGTATTCTTTACCATAGAACCAAGACAGCAGAAACCAAACACCAACCAAATTAGAACATGTCTGTGACAGCATGGGTGGAACTGATATGTGGAGAAGATAATGTGGAGGACATACTGATGAGAACCAATGAGCCTGAGAGACCATACAGCTGTTACAGTCCAGGCTGATGTGAAACCAGTCACACAACTCCGAAAAAACACTATTAGAAAGCCTGCTCTCACAGTGGTAGATGTTGGAAGTGGTGTCTGAAAAGGGCTGGGAAAATCATCAAAGACCCCAGTCACCCAGCACACGGACTCTTCACCCTCCTGCCTTCTGGGGCGCTACAGGAGCCTCCGGACTAAGACCATCAGGTACAGAAACAGCTTCTTCCCTACAGCTGTCAGACTGAACTCCTGATCTCTGCCTCCTGACATCTGACCCACATTAAACTCATGGACTGAACATGCACACACCCACAACCATAACTGAACACACACACACAATGGACAAAAACAAACAAATGGACAACTGTACCCTCATACACACAATAGAGATTATAAATGTGATGTCATGTCCGGGGTAAAACCGCAAAGGATTTTAGGTACGAGTGGCAAGCGGTAGTAGTGCACGCAGGCTTTCACAAGAAAACAGTCACATGGCGATAAAAAGAAACACAAAGAATGGCAAGAAGCTGTTGTATTATTAACTGCAATAGCCGGTCGCATGACAGCCACGGGAAGCCGACGGGTAAAGAAATCAGTTTTTATCGGATTCCGTCGTGGAAGAGAAATTGTTCAAGCCATGTTTCGAAGTAACAAAGAGCCGACAGATGACCTGGATTGCAGCCATTCGAAGACCAAATATAATGTTTCAGAACACTCCAGCTCACATGTTAGTCTGCTCCAAGCATTTCCACAAAGGTCAGTCTTCTGTTGTAGTTATTACGTAATTTTTCATAACATAATTGTTGATGTATGTTACAAATAAGTCTTATATTGATTTGAATTGAATTCATTGCACTATGCTGCTTTGTTCACTGTGGCTTTGCAGGCTAATGTTTGTTGTGTTTTGTAGGAAAACCAGCCTACAAAATGCTGGAATGGATCCAGACCGGGCACCCTCTATCAAACTGGGTCATAGCGAGTTTAAAGCTGCGAGATTTGATCAGTTAAGAGAGAGAGCAGATCAAAACAGCCACGGAAAGTCACACGTATATGTGCCAAAGTGTTGTATTGAAGCAATCAAGTGATGAATACCTCTATTCCAGTATGTTGTTTTGCAATGTTTTTTTTTTGTTGGGCTTTTTTTTTGCATTGTTGATTTGTTATTCACCAAAGCAGCTAATAAAGCATAATGGAATACAATTTTGCCTCTTTCTTGTAAGATGCTATAATAGAATGAAACAATAATGCCAGATATAAATAAAGACAATAAATTGATTGAATTATGAAACACTCATTTTATTTCTATTAGATCTGAAAATGTTGTGTAATACTACAACCTGAAACGACAAATAGATTGCGTTGGCCTGTACAGGAGATAAAGAAAAAAAAATTTAACAACAGCTGTGAAATGGAATAGTCCAAATCACCAAAGTAAACTGGACCTGGGCTTGTTGCGGGGATCTGAAATTACTAAACATTTTGTGAGTGTATGCACTCACACTTAGGACCATATAATAATATGTGCGTGATGAAAGTTGGGCAGCACGCCTTACTCCTTACTTACAGCATGTCCTTACTTCTCTGTGTATGCTCGTATGGGTCTAACCTTTTCACTCCTGTGATTTTTTAACCTCGTACGTTTTTTTTGGCCTTTTCGTCAAGTCTGTCTTCTCTGTCGTTTTGTACATAACTGTTTTCGGGGCAAATCAAATGAAAGTAGGGATTAAAACCGCAGAATTAATGATTACCAGTGCTGGAAATGCTAGTGCTTGATGCAGTGTTTTGATTTTGTTGCCACTTGTACCCACAATGCAATGCGCGAAAGTCACGTGGTCTGTCAATCTCTATAATAACATGGACTGAGCCACCACTCACAACCACTTTACCACAAGCACTTTATATAACCACTATAGAAATCATCCACATATTGCACTTATCTTAACTGCACTACTGTAAATGCTGTTTAGATAATCATTCTGTACAATACAATAATTTTAATTCTACAACTGTTTACAACTGTTTATAACCTGCATAGTTCAAACCCAGACCAACTCATCCTCTTGGTGACACTGTCACTTGGTATTCACTCTCTCTGCGGTAGAGTATCACTTCCTGTTCCTGCTCAACACACAGTGGTGTTTTTGAGTATCTTATCTGCTTAGCAATTTAATTAAAAACTTTTAGATACCACCATGGCTACTTCACCTGTCCCTCCTGCACTTTCCTGCTCATTGTGTCAGATGTTCAGTTACTCCTCTGCCTCCTTTAGCAGTAGTGATACTTGTAACAAATGTAGCATATCCTGGAGGCCAGGATTACTGAATTGGAGACTCGGCTTCACACCCTTCATTCACGCGTAGCTAGCTAGCTAGGCCCCTGTAGCTGGTGCAGCCGAAGATAGCGTAGGCCCCGCTAGCTGTTCCCGGCAGACGCCCAGCAGCTGGGGAAAGAGGGTGGCTGGGTGACAGTGTGGAGGAAGCACAGACTTAAACAGAAGCCCCAGGTACACCGCCAACCTATTCATGTGTCTAACCATTTTTCCCCACTCGGCAACACACCCGCCGGGGGTAAAACTCTGGTATTTGGCAATTCTGTTCTGAGACATGTGATGCTAGAGACACCGGCAACCATAGTCAATTGTCTTCCAGGGGCCAGAACAGGTGACATTGAGGGAAATTTAAAACTGCTGGCTAAGGGTAAAGGCAAATGCAGTAAAATCATAATTCACATCAGCAGTTACGCCAATCGGAGGTCACTAAAGTCAATATTGAATTGGTGTGTAACTTTGCCAAAACAACATCGGACTCTGTAGTTTTCTCTGGTCCCCTCCCCAATCAGACCAGGAGTGAAATGTTTAGCCGCATGTTCTCCTTAAATTGCTGGCTGTCTGAGTGGTGTCCAAAAAACGATGTGGGCTTCATAGATTATTGGGGAAACCTGGAGGAAACCTTATCTTGTTAGGAGAGACGAAATCCATCCCACTTTGGATGGAGCAGCTCTCATTTCTAGAAATATGGACAAATTCATTAAAGCAACAAAACAACCTGAAGAGCCGGTTGGGAGCTGGAAGAGCCGGCTCTTTTTAGTGAGCTGAGCCGAAATAGCCGGTTCTCCAAAAAGAGACGGAATTTCCATCACTAGTAGCCACCAACTTTAAGGGTCATTTGGAGGGGGCTCCCGTCATCACGAGTTGCAGGCCATCCGGGGAGGGTCTGACAGTCAGCGGAAAAGGAAGAGGGAGTTCTCCATTTTTCTGGTACAGAGATAGAAGGACCGTGGACTAAGAGGACTGTGAAAAGAGAGAAATAAAATGAAAAGCCTGCTATGATACGGTGGCATTAGAGAAGGACCCGACCACAGGCTTAAGCTTTTCAGCATTAACTTTATTTACACAATCACTCACGGTTGGCATTCTAACACACAACTGCAGCTCTCCTGCTACCAGCTCCACATACCAACAACAACATGACAGGACCCAATTCAGTCCTTTAAGCTGGCGAGGCGTGATTGCGGATGCCCTGCAGGTGCGTTCGCCTATCCTGCAGCGGTACCGTCGAACACGCCTCACCACAGATAACCTGGTAATTTTCAGGGCTTTTTTTGTAGAGTTTTTCTTTATTACGAGGGTATTTTAGCAAATAGAGACCTTGGATTGTTTTTTGTTACCAAATGACAGCCTATTCCGGCCCATCGGTGGGGTACTGCACGAGAGACGACAAGGAGCTAAGAGGAACATTGTGTCAATGCTCCTATGTTAACAACTGAACAATAAAGCCAGCCCCCCCACCCCACCCAAAAAAAAAAAATCAGGCCTGTAATAAATCTCCTATACGTTTTTTTATTGAACTTTTATTGGAACTCTAATTGAGAGACGGAATTGTTTAATTTGATGTCATATACTAAGAATTTCATGATCTGAGAATGTATTCTCCCTTTTGGAAAAGGATAAAAACAAGGAATGATAAAAATTGCTATCCTCTGGAGGCCATATTCCCTCCATAGAAGTGTTGGGTAACTAAAAAAAGTTAGTAATATATAATTTTATATATAGGAAGCTATTACTTGGATAAACAACATAATAGTACAGGGAGTGCAGAATTATTAGGCAAATGAGTATTTTGTCCACATCATCCTCTTCATGCATGTTGTCTTACTCCAAGCTGTATAGGCTCGAAAGCCTACTACCAATTAAGCATATTAGGTGATGTGCATCTCTGTAATGAGAAGGGGTGTGGTCTAATGACATCAACACCCTATATCAGGTGTGCATAATTATTAGGCAACTTCCTTTCCTTTGGCAAAATGGGCCAAAAGAAGGATTTGACAGGCTCAGAAAAGTCAAAAATAGTGAGATATCTTGCAGAGGGATGCAGCAGTCTTAAAATTGCAAAGCTTCTGAAGCGTGATCATCAAACAATCAAGCGTTTCATTCAAAATAGTCAACAGGGTCGCAAGAAGCGTGTGGAAAAACCAAGGCGCAAAATAACTGCCCATGAACTGAGAAAAGTCAAGCGTGCAGCTGCCAAGATGCCACTTGCCACCAGTTTGGCCATATTTCAGAGCTGCAACATCACTGGAGTGCCCAAAAGCACAAGGTGTGCAATACTCAGAGACATGGCCAAGGTAAGAAAGGCTGAAAGACGACCACCACTGAACAAGACACACAAGCTGAAACGTCAAGACTGGGCCAAGAAATATCTCAAGACTGATTTTTCTAAGGTTTTATGGACTGATGAAATGCAAGTGAGTCTTGATTTGCCAGATGGATGGGCCCGTGGCTGGATTGGTAAAGGGCAGAGAGCTCCAGTCCCACTCAGACGCCAGCAAGGTGGAGGTGGAGTACTGGTTTGGGCTGGTATCATCAAAGATGAGCTTGTGGGGCCTTTTCGGGTTGAGGATGGAGTCAAGCTCAACTCCCAGTCCTACTGCCAGTTTCTGGAAGACACCTTCTTCAAGCAGTGGTACAGGAAGAAGTCTGCATCCTTCAAGAAAAACATGATTTTCATGCAGGACAATGCTCCATCACACGCGTCCAAGTACTCCACAGCGTGGCTGGCAAGAAAGGGTATAAAAGAAGAAAAACTAATGACATGGCCTCCTTGTTCACCTGATCTGAACCCCATTGAGAACCTGTGGTCCATCATCAAATGTGAGATTTACAAGGAGGGAAAACAGTACACCTCTCTGAACAGTGTCTGGGAGGCTGTGGTTGCTGCTGCACGCAATGTTGATGGTGAACAGATCAAAACACTGACAGAATCCATGGATGGCAGGCTTTTGAGTGTCCTTGCAAAGAAAGGTGGCTATATTGGTCGCTGATTTGTTTTTGTTTTGTTTTTGAATGTCAGAAATGTATATTTGTGAATGTGGAGATGTTATATTGGTTTCACTGGTAAAAATAAATAATTGAAATGGGTATATATTTGTTTTTTGTTAAGTTGCCTAATAATTATGCACAGTAATAGTCACCTGCACACACAGATATCCCCCTAAAATAGCTAAAACTAAAAACAAACTAAAAACTACTTCCAAAAACATTCAGCTTTGATATTAATGAGTTTTTTGGGTTCATTGAGAACATGGTTGTTGTTCAATAATAAAATTATTCCTCAAAAATACAACTTGCCTAATAATTCTGCACTCCCTGTACAGAGACAGACAGATTTAGGTTTATATTGTTCGAAATTGTTCTTTTTCCTTTTTTTAGATTAATTCCTAAAGGAGCACACAGCAGGCTATAGCACAGCAAACTTAGATGCATAACACCTTCAATGAGAATCCAAGACAACAACAACAAGCGGCGAGGGAGAGGAGGAGCAGATAAACCAGAGAAGGACTAAGGAGGACCACGGGAGAATTTGGACGTTCCATTCGAAACCTCGGACTGTGCAGCTAATTTTCGTTGAAAGCAAACTGAGCCACACTGTTTTAAATCCCTAACCATTCCTAACCATCGCTAGCCACCAGTTATTTTCCTCTCCTTTGGGTGGCAATGTCACTTGGCGTTTTCTGTCTTGTCTTTATCCTGTTTTCCTTCTCTCACCCCAACCAGTCGCGGCAGATGGCCCCGCCCCTCCCTGAGCTTAGTTCTGCCAGAGATTTCTTCCTGTTATAAGGAAGTTTTTCCTTCCCACTGTTTCCAAAGTGCTTGCTCATAGGGGTTTTTGTTGGGTTTTTCCTCTAGGTATTATTGCCGGGTCTTGATGCGACTGTCGCTGTGAGTTGGCGGTGTACAAATAAGTTGAATTAAAAATCGAATTATTACCGCAGAGGTTTACGACCTTCATAACACACAGTTATTACTGCTTCTAGGGGATACCTTCTTTGAGGATCTGCTAGGCCCTGGAGCCACCGCCAGTTCCCTTCAAGGCCTTCCCCAAACCGCAGCTCAGTTCACATTCGAGCCATTCACCTTTATGTACTTAAACGCTGCCAAACCTAAAATCAGAACGTGGGTGCAGCTAGTGAATATACTGCTGCATGGGCTGGGCTGTAGTTACATTGTAAGGTTTAAAAACTGAGGTTTAAAATGAACAGTGGTAATAAAAACCAAGAGAGGCTGACAGTGATCACTGACTGTTTTTAGGGGGTTGTTGAGTTTAAATAGAACAAGACACAAAGTATTAAAACATGTTAAAAACACAACAGCATTAATAAACGCTGAGTCGTTTGGATCCGGAAGCAGAGTTCGTACGTCATTAGTTAAAGACTGGATACAGGGTCGTGTTTGAGTCAGAGCAAGTGGTGGGAACAGTCAGGGACTAACAAACAGTCATTATAACTCATCATACATTGAGAATAGCAGACAAATCAACAATTCACCTCTTCCAATGAGTGGCTAATGAGTATTATGTGACAACAGTCCACATCAGTGTCTACTGTTTACTATCATAGCCAAGTTGCTAACAAGGGTAAACAGAAGTTTTCCCAATCCCTACTAATGAATGTTATCTTGTTTCAGGATACATGTCGTACAAAATACCTGCCATTAACCAATGACTCATCTGCTTACCAGGGTCTGTTGCTTATTTCTCGTCTTCTTTTCTCTCTTTTTTTCTAAACTGAGGACCTGATGGTCCCCTAACCCTAAGCCTTCACACACTTCAGGAAAAACAATTATAACATAATGGGCTTGGACTGACAACATTATGGATGAAATGTGCACTATTTAGAAGCAGCCCCCTCCTCCCCTTTCTACAGGTTGTGTGCACAGCAGCAGCAGACGCACCGAGGGCCCTTGTGCTCACTTTTCACGTATGTGTGTGTGATAGAATTTAGAAAACACATCGATGCAAATTCTAAGTATATATCATGACGTCTTCAGTTTTTTTGTTTGTTTTAGGGCTGTCAAAATTAACGCGTTAACGCTGTCAACAACGATTAACGTAATTAAAATTTTTAACACAATCAAACCATCTGGAGCACAGAATGGACAAACTGCTCAAAATGCGTTGACAAAGTCATTTCAGGGATTTTGAGTCATTCTGTGTTCCAAATGGATTAATTGCATTAATTGCACCAAGCAGCAGGCTCACCTCGTAAATGGAGGGCACCCTTACTCCTTGCAAATGGGCAATAGAAAACCAATCGGTGCCTATGCCATCCCCAAAATGCATTTGCACGATGTTGGGGCAGCATGGGTGTGATCAACTTTTTTTTGCCGATCTCATGATGCCTGGGCAACCGCCCATGTCGCCTATATCAAAAACTGACACTGTTTATTGTCAGCTGGTGATCAGCTGATCACGGGGCCGGGTTTAAAAGAGAGACGCCACCCACCTGTTCACCGCTCAGACATCGTTCTCTTCATGTCAGGAGCTCCGAAACCTTGCCGACGTCAGCCTCCGCCTGATTCAGCAACTGTGAGTGTTTTTCCTCTCGATTCTTTTTCTCATCCCGGCTCTGCTCGCTCTCCGTCTGTAACGCCAGTTCCGAAGCCACGCTTCGTGCACTGATCGTTACTAGAATAACTGCGTGTCTGTTCCAACCCACCGCTAGCCTTCGCCGCGTTTGGGTCTAGCCAGCACGCCACACGGGCACGCCGAATTACTGTGTGTAATTCGCCCGATCGTGACAGGATGTCTGAGCCACGTATAGACCCAGCGGAATTCAAACGGCTGAAAGCCGAAGTACTATATCTTCGCGGTGTGGTAGATCAGATGAGCACAAAGATGGAGTCTCTCACCGAAACTGTCCTCCAACTTTCCACTTCCGTCACCTCGCTGCAACGTCAGCCGGCGCCGGTGAGTGCGGAGCCCCGGATCGGACTACCACATATGTGGAACGGAGTTGATGGCCGGCCTGATGGTTTGCTCGCCACTTTAGACATGCTATTTGAATGTCAGCCCACTAAATACGCCACCGCCCGTGCAAAAGTTGCAATGCTAACCTCTCTCTTGTCTGGCCAGGCTCAGGAATGGGCCGCGGCTCTTTACAACAATAAATCTGCAGCTTGCAATGACTATGCCCTGTTTGTGGAGGAATTAAAAAAGACATTTGTTCCCCCGAGCAGTGAAGTGGAGGTGGAGTCACAGCTGCTTCATTTACGCCAGGGCAGTCGACCCGTCTGTCACTTTGCCTCCCAATTTCGTACCCTGGCCGCTAAGCTAAAGTGGGGAGATGCTTCTCTACGCTCCATTTTTCTGGAGGGACTGGCTGATTACATCCGAGATGAGATGACCGGCCGTGAGGCCCCTAAAACCCTGGATGAGGCCGTGGACCTCGCCCTGAAGATGGACCAACGAGTGATGTCGCGGCCTCGCCACACCCCTCGGGCCTTCAAACCCTTCCAGCCTCAGAGGGCCACGTCTTCGCAGCCTCCTCCCCCCTCTGAAGGAGCCGCTGCTAGCCCAAGCAGTACATCCAGCGAGGAGCCCATGCAGCTGGGCAGACTCTCCAAAGAGGAGAGAGAGAGATGCTGGCGTGAGGGTCTCTGCGCCTACTGCGGATCAGCTCGACACCGTCGTCCCCAGTGCCCGCTACGTCCGGGAAACGACGACGCCAGGTAGACTGCGGGGGTGTCCCACCTGGCCTTTCGCACTCCTCTGACCCCTCTCGCTTTCTGTTACCAGTAATATTTCACCTGAAACGCCAACAGTTCTCATCTGAAGCCCTCCTGGACACCGGAGCCGCTGAGAACTTCATCGACCAAAAACTAGCCTCTCGACTTCGCATTCCGCTAACTCCTGTGGATCGATTCCTCCCGGTGACCTCAGTAGATGGGCGACCCCTCCAACCCTACCCGATCCAGTTCCAGACCCAGCCGGTTCGCGTGTCTATCGGGGATCATCAGGAGGAGATCCGGTTTCTAGTAGTCTCGGCCACTTCCTCACCTCTCATCCTTGGATACCCCTGGTTCCGTCAACACGGCCCCCACATCTCCTGGTCTTCCTGCCAAATCCTGGGTTGGGGTCCCCAGTGTCCACGCCGCTGCCTTCTCTCTCGGACCCAAGAGAACTCAAAGTCAGAAGAGGCCTCTCCCCCGGAGCCCATTGATCTGGATAAGATCCCTCCAGCTTACCACGACCTATCTGAGGTCTTTAGTAAGAGGCGAGCCTCTACTCTACCTCCTCATCGCTCCTACGACATGGCCATTGAGCTCCTCCCGGGAGCGGTCCCTCCTCGTGGTCGCCTGTTTTCTCTGTCTCCCGCAGAGAATAAGGCCATGGAGGAGTACGTTGCTGAGGCTCTCCAACAGGGCTTTATTCGCCCCTCTACCTCTCCTGCTGCTGCTGGATTCTTCTTTGTCAAGAAGAAAGACGGTGGGCTCCGCCCCTGTATAGACTATCGGGGCTTGAATAAAGTCACTATCAAGAACCGCCATCCTCTTCCTCTGCTATCCACTGCACTCGATTCCCTCTCCCAGGCCTGCATCTTCATCAAACTAGACCTACGCAGCGCCTATAATTTGGTGCGCATTAGGGAAGGGGATGAATGGAAGACGGCCTTCATCACCCCTAACGGGAACTGGGAGTACCTGGTGATGCCCTTCGGCCTCTGCAACAGCCCTGCTGTCTTCCAACATCTGATCAACGATGTCTTGCGGGATATGCTAGGCCGGTGGGTGTTTGCTTATCTCGACGACATCTTGATCTACTCCCGCACCGAAGTGGACCATGTTCGCCATGTGAGGGCCGTGCTGAGCAGGCTGCTCGAGTACCAGCTGTTCTGCAAACTGGAGAAGTGTGCTTTCCATCAGCAGTCCACCACCTTCCTGGGCTTCACCATCTCCTCCGATGGCCTGACCATGGATCGGCAAAAGGTCCAAGCGGTGACCCAGTGGCCTCAGCCCTCCAGCCTTAAGCAGCTACAGAGCTTCCTGGGCTTTGCCAATTTCTATCGGCGTTTTATCCGTAATTTCAGCACTGTTGTCACCCCACTGACATCCCTCACCAAATCAGCTAACCTGCCTAAGCCCTTCTGCCTCTCCCCGGGTGCAAAACAGGCATTCCGAGACCTTATCCACCGGTTCACTACGGCCCCCGTCCTGCTCCACCCTGATCCTGCCAGAGACTTTGTGGTGGAGGTGGATGCCTCCGATGTTGGCGCTGGCGCCATCCTTTCTCAACCAGTGGCGTGTCTAGAAAATTTTTGTTGGGGGGGCCAGGTAGGGGCACAGATTTGGAGAAGGGTGGCAGATGTAATTGGCAGATAATGTTAAAAAACAATTCTACCAACCGTTAACCATAATTCAATAACCCTGTAAACCTAATAACTGAATTAGCTTTTAACTCTTATTAGAATGAGATTTTAACCACTACGGTGCAAAGTTTTTAAATACTGCGTTAATAAAGTACAAGAGATACAATCAGTGCTCTGTCAGTGTTTACTCAGCATTCAAGGACAGCAATATTTGCATAGTATTTTTACTGACATATAGTGCACATGTGTTTTGGGCAAAAACATTTTTGAATATTAAAATATGAACATTTTTAACATACAACTGTCAAATTAGCCAATGCCAATGCAAAACTTTATCTGCCTATTAAAAAAAGAAGATAATCTTATTGCAAACTGGTGTTTGATTTTGAAACAGGAAAAAAGTGGGGAAACAACTGAAAAGACTAACATTTGAATGAAACCTGAAAGCAAGTAAATACTTTCTGTGCTGCCTTATGGTAAACTTTGGTAATATTGATGTATAAAGAACAACACTGGCTGATGATGAAATACAGTCAGCTGGCATGGTGACACTGCCAGTATTAACCTGCAGGGCTGGACTGGGACAAAAAATTGGGCATTTTGACCAGAGACCGGCCCACCAGGTATTAAAGCCATAAAGCCTTTGAATGAAAACAAACACTGCTGTGACAGTGATGTACACTGTCTTGTTGGTATATGTATGATCTCTATACATTTTACGTCAGATAAAAACTTTGTTCACAAGATTCAGATAATTATTTAATAAAAGCTAGATATTTTAAATGAGAATAAGAAAGAAAAGTATTTCTTTGTGTCCCCCTTTCCCTGTTAATGCTCTACCTGGCCCCCTGGCAAAACTTTGCTAGACCCGCCCCTGCACAGTTACCATACGTCAGCTACATAGAAAAGGATCCTCGTGTTATTTGTCTCTCAGAAACAGTTCATAACTTCAACTCATCCATGTCACCTAAAAGGTAAACCTGTTTCTCCATCACCTGTTCAGCTCTGATGATTCAGTAAGGACATCTCCTGGTTTCATCTGCATGTTTCCATCATGACCAGCAGCTTTTACAGCTGTGGCTCCAGCAAACATCAGCTGATACTAGAAATTAATATTAAATAAATTCTAACAACAGCTGATCAAGCTTAAACGTGCTGCTGTTGTTTAGCGCGACATCCGCTGGTTTCCTCTTTCTGGCGCAAAGTGGGCGATAAACAAAAAAGAGAGAAAAGCCGATCAGCTGATCATTGATCAGTTTCATGATTGAAGTAGGAACAGGAGAGAGAGGGGGAGAGAATGAGAGGAGAAGAGACAGCTGTGCAGCGTAAAGACAGAATAACTCCAGCTTTGTGTCTTTTTTTCATTCTAGCTAAAGTCCGGGACAAACTGCGTCTCTTCTCAGCTCAATACCAAACGTGTAATATTGTCTCTGAATGAGGGACCATTCCATATTTTAAGGAGCCGTTGGCAACTCTACTAACTAACCTTATGAATAAAATAAAGTTCACTATCAGTAACATCATAGCACCCACCCAGGTGTATAGAAACTCCTTCATGCTGGCTAGTACGCAGAGTTATTGTAACTGACGGTAAAAAGAAAATCAGCACAACGAAAATAAACTCCACCTAAACTTGGTTTATATCTGACCCAGATAGGCTGCAGGTCATAACTTCTTACCTGAAGTTCAGTTCACCTGACACTCGGACCGGCGGCCGCCTCGGGTCTCTCCTCCTCCTGCCTCCCCTTCTCTCATCCACCTGCTGGCCGCTGTGGAAGCTCCGCCATAGCGACCACCAAACAACTGAGTTATTTTTACACATCGGCCAGCATCTGGCCAATACACCACCTCTCATTGTTCATTACAAAGAAAATAAATAAATAAGTCATCAGCCCATTTGCCCGGTATGCTCGATGGCCAGTCCAGCTATGTTAACCTGTTAATCTTTCGCAGAAAAACTGTTTTCTGCGCCGCTGTCTTTCGTGCTTGGCTCTCCTACCTTTGCTAACATGACGCTCATAGCGCAGAAGCCGATGCTGCATTCACTTACACTCGGATATCTGAGCTTCACTGTGAAAACATAATCGTACATTTGATATTTCATTGAATTTTATTGTTTTAGCTTCGGGGTGGCACCTGGGGTGGCCAGTCTGGTTGGGGGGGTGGCCTGTGCCCCCCCAGGCCACCCCGCTGGACACGCCACAGTTCTCAACACGGCCCGGATGGAAAACTTCACCCATGCTGCTATTTCTCAAGGAAATTTTCTCCCACGCAGCAACGGTATGGTGTCGGAGACCGAGAACTCCTGGCCATTAAGTGGGCCTTAGAAGAGTGGCGGCATTGGCTCCTGGGAGCGAAAGACCCTTTTCTGATCTGGACTGATCATCAGAACCTCATCCATATTAATTCTGCCAAGCAGCTCAACCCAAGGCAGGCCCGTTAGGCCTTATTCTTTGAGCCTTACAACTTCCACCTCGCCTACCGCCCTGGTTCCAAGAACGCTAAGGCAGACGCTCTCTCCAGACAGTTCGCCCAGGACGACCTCACGTCAGACCCTGAACCTATCCTACCTTCTCATTGCTTCGCTGCCCCCCTTCGGTGGCCCCTGGAGGACTCTATCCGGGATGCCCTGACCGCCGAACCACCTCCGCCTGACACGCCTGCTGGGAGACTCTATGTACCATCCCGGTGCCGTCAGGAGGCCTTGCTCTGGGCTCACTCCTCCCCGCTCTCTGGTCACCCGGGGCCTGACAGGACCCTCCAGCTCCTCCGTCGTGCCTTCTGGTGGCCCTCCATGACTCGGGACGTCCGTGAATTCGTTTCCGCCTGTGACACCTGTGCTCGGGCTAAGTCCTCCACTTGCCTCGGCAGCCGTGACAATTATCCAAAGACACATCTGCTTGCCTTTTGCTCGTTTCTCCTCTTCTTTTCTGTTTTTTTCTAAACTGAAGACCTGATGGCTTTGACCTTTTCTTATCCATTTTTCATCAGTAATTTTGCACTCCAGTATTAACACCCAACCCCACAACATAGACAAATAGACCTACACCTTGTACAGGTTTTTTTTCTGGGTTTTTACACAACCCAGGAAAAATAATTAATACATAATGGGCTTGGACTGACAATATTATGAATGAAATGTGCACTATTTGGAGGCAGCCCGCCCCCTCCCCTTTCGACAGGTTGTGAGTGAGCAACAGCAGCAGCAGACGCACCGAGGGCCCTCTCGCTTACTTTTCGTGTATATGTGTGTGATAGAATTTAGAAAACACATCAGTGCAAATTATAGGTGTATCATAATGTCTTCAGTTTTTGTGTTTGTAGGGCTGTCAACATTAAAGCATTAACGGCGTCATCATGATTAACGTGATTAAAAATGTTAACGCAATCAACCCATCTGGAGCCCAGAATGGACAAACTTTGGACAAACTGCCCAAAATGTGTTGACAGAGACATTTGAGGGATTTTGAGTAATTCTGCGCTCCAGATAGATCAATTTTAATTGCATTAATTGAGATGACAGCGTTAACATTGACAGCCCTAGTATGTTGGCTTGTTTTTATTTTGTGATCTGGTTATTAGATGCTGCTCCAGACAGCCAGATAATCCCCCGCCATACCGCCCTCTCCTCCCTGTGTGGCAAGCAGGAGGCGCACCTCGCAAACGGAGAGTGCCTTTACTCCCCGCAAATAAGCAATAGAACATGGTGCCCATGCAATTTTTTTTGCCGATGCTATGATGCCGGCCCCACCATGATGCCACCCTGAGCAATCACACAGGTCGCCCATATCAAAAACTGCTTCTGGGTGTAGGCTGCTGGGGGATTCCCATGATGTATTAAGTGTTTCTTCTTCAGTCACTATGTGTTTATACACCTCTCTGCATATAATTATTAGTTATGATTAATCTCTGGTCATATGATTGTTGGGTCTTTACTTTTCTATACACACACACACAATTTCATACACCAAGTTACTTTTTGCACAGTACTCAGTAATTTGCATATTTCCATTGCACCCTTGTGTTTGTGTCGTGCTGTTCTGTCTAGTGTTGCACTCTCTTGTCTTGTTTTTTTTTTTTTTTCGCAATTTTTGCACTTTGCACTTTATGTTGTCCTGTGTTCGTCTGTTATGTGTCCTATGTAGCACCAGGGTCTCAGAGGAACGCTGTGTTGTTTTGCTGTGTACTGTTCCACTGTACATGGTTGAAATGACAATAAAAGCCACTTGACTTGAACTATGGCTGATGAGAAGATTATTTATTTATTATGGCTTACTGTATGCTGATGAGGTTAGCCTGAGAGTGCTAACACCACCAAGCTGCAATGGAAACAGGAACAAACAGAATAAAGACAAACATCACACCTCCAAGAAAGACGTCCTCACAGACAGAGCTGATCTTATCATGACTGTCACTTCTGTTTTTACTGTGAAAACAGCTCAATCAAAGCTGAGGTGTCAAACTGTCCCTCACAGCGCATCTGCTTTTCTTTAGTGTGAATAAATTCATTGTTTGCACAGTTTTATCTCTTCAACTCTGAGAAGTGACCACAGAGAAAAACAGGAACAAAGACTTCTTACTGTGTCTTAAACTGAAAGGAAGAAATAAAAACAACCTGCAGCTGTCACCTCATTTAAACTGTTTTTTAAACTGAAATCCTAAAACGACCAGACACCTCAGCATTTAAACTGAGAAACAAAGGACATGTGGTTTTACACCACCCAGGTCCCGATGGAGGGCCTTTACTGCTGAGGGCCCTCTGCCACTAAAAGTGTTTGATCCATTTAATTCATTCATCTGTTAAGTTCAAAAATCTGAACATTTAAGCATAATAGACCTGTCCATGTCTGGACAGTGGCTAACCTCCCTGATCCAGATACACAAGCCAGACAAAGATGATACAAAACCAGAACATTACAGACCAACTGCTTTAACTTCTGATGTTTGCAACATAATGGAGACATTAATGGAAGGCTGATATACTATATAGAAACAAAGGCTATATATCACAGTATCAAAGTGTTTTAGCAGATATAGTGTTGGGTAACACATTTTAAGAGGTCAGCTGGTAATCTTCTGGTCGAAGCATGGTTGATTTTACAGGAGATGGCCAGAGTTCAGTGGGGGGAACCACACGTCATGTCTACTAAAAACGGGAAGCTCTTTCACACTGTAGTGTGTGCTGAGGCTGATCGTTTCAATTGCAGCTCTGACAATTTTAATTTTCTCAGTGTATGTGAAGACAGGGAAAGTCTTATTGCTACCAGAGGGCTTGAAAACTGGAGATTAAATCCTTACCCTCTAAACCTCGAAGAGCGCACGACATGGTTTAAGGACTTCTATACAGTGGTGCGACTGGAGAGCACATTGATGCAGTGTGCTGCAGTCTGTTTCTGTATGAAGGCTGAGGGAGTGGAACCAGCAGGTGATGGAGAAGGTCATGATGCTTTACAGGAAGGCATAGTAAAAAGTCATCATGATGGGTGTACTGACAAGAACTCTGTCTCCAACATTCAGCTGTGACGCAGTGACATTCTTATCAAATCTGGTTTTGTTACGTTTCATCACCTTTTCTGAGTTTTCGATGGTCAGCTTGTAACTTTCTTGCAGGTCCAAAGGCTAAGTCCACCGGTAAGCGAGGTGAGAAACCTGTAACATCCTTTCTTGTGCAATTGTATGCATGCACCAGGGGCTTTACGAAATCTTTCCAGTGAGATTTCTGTTGAGCTGTTAGTGTTCCTAGCATGTCCAGTAATGTTCGGTTAAACCGTTCTACAGGATTGCTTCTTGGATGGTATGGAGTGGTTCTTATTTTGTGGATCCCAGCCATTTCACAAAGCTCTCGGATGATTCTGGATTCAAAGTCAGGGCTTTGGTCACTGTGTAAACGTTCTGGAATACCATAATGCACAAGAAAGCTGTCCCATAAACATTTGGCAGCAGTGTTTGCAGTGCAATGTTTTTACAGATTATAGTTGGAAACCAGTTTATTCTGGTTTCAAGAAAACTATTCATGTGTGAAATACATCACTGCTGTGTCCCAAATATTATGCAGCCATGAAAACTAACTGCAGACATGGATGTAAATAATATTAAATAAAACTTTAATGTGAATGAACGTTTCTCGTGCTCTGATTGGACGTTCTGAGCCCAGATGGGGGTCTGTGATGTTCGTGTGCACAAATCAAACTGACTCCACTTTTCATTCAGTCTTTATTAAAAAGCTGCTCACAGACACACTAAAGCAAAAGCTTATTACAGCGTTTGGTCGGTTGGCCAGCTCTCCTGACCTGAAGCCCTCAGATAATCTGTTCTTATTAAGATGAAGAAGAGAAACAGCTCAGACACCATCAGCTTCGTCAAAAATATCCAATGGAAGAATTAAAAAGCACAATTCATGAGCACATAGGTTTCATGTGGAGATGAAGCAGACAATAAAGTGAGCCGGTCCACGGAGCAGTACTGACACTGTCATGGTTCCTGAATTGTTGACCCAGCGTTTTCACATTTGTCTTTTTGTTGCATTTTCTGATTTCATTATATTTTTATACATATTTTATATATTTTTCTTGCCTCTGTGTCTCCATATCTGTCCCTGTCTCGTCTATGTTTGATCCTTTAGTGTCACAGGTGAAGTCAGTCTTTGGTAGTTTGCTCTTCTGTCTCAGCGTCCCTGTGTTCTCTTTCCTCCTGTTTGACTTCGTAGACTGTGTAGTTTGTGCATTGTGTTTAGTTTCCCTCTGTCTCATTAGTTTGAGCCTTCTCACCTGTGTCACATTTTCCTGTTAAATCTTTGTCAGGCTAAGCTGTTTGGTCTGATTCTTTTGTTTCTTGCTGCTGTAGTTTGGATTTTTGATTTTCTGTTTTCCCTCTATGTTTTGGATTTGCTGCTGCATAAATACAAGTCAGTTTATATTAATCAAGTTTCAGTCTGCTGTCCTTTGGGACGACTTCCTATTTAATCATGACAGACATAATATTCTTCTCTGCAAGCTGATCTTCTCTGATGGTTCCTGACAGCAGCTTTGGTCTGAGGAACAACACGCTCTGGATCATCATGATTATGAGGTTATAAGGTTAGAGAAAGAGTCTGAGCCTGGTGTGAATGTTTGAATGAATCTTTACTGTCACACTGGTGAACCTCTTCCTCTCACACTCTGTCCTCTGTGCTTAATCTCATTCTGCAGACATAACGTTACAGGGAACCTGCCGTGTGGAACATGTTCCAGGTAGAACATCTCTCTGAGGCTCATTAGTTAGCAGTTAGTAAAAGAAGAACAGACATCTTCAAGCTCGTGTTCTCAGACCGTCACCGAGCTTCACTGAGCAGCAGAAATATACATGATCTTGTCAGGGCGGAGGTGTGAGCTTCATCGTCTTCTCCTCATCCATCAGCTCCTTGTTCTTCATTCGGACCAACAGCCCCATCAAACTGTGCAATTTTCCATCAAAGGAAAGGAGTCATCTTTTTCCAAACAGCACGTGAAGACGTCTCAGCAATCGCTCACTAAGAAGTTGAGCTGATGAAGACAAACACGTAACGTCACATGACCCAGACACACAAAGCTTTGATTCCCTCACATGATTTAAAGATCAGAGATGTTATCAGGGAGAGACATGAAGAAGAAAGTCTTTAAGAGCCATTAGTTACCAGTTCAACACTTACAGATCAATTTCAGAGCATAATCTAACACCAGTGAGAGCACAAATTCCACTATGTGCCTTATGTCCTATATCACGTATATCTGGGGTCATTAGAATACTAATGACCCCAGATTAAACATGTACTGATTATACACACACTTTGTACCCCAGTAGATACATGCTGCTGGCTATAGTAAATGCTGCTGTGCTGGAGACTCCTGATGAAGGCTCTAAGGGTCCTGTTGATACAGTTCTAAGTATTCCAGGATCCATGTGTGGGGGTGTGAGTCACGGCTTTGCCTTACAGTTGTGAGTCTGTCTACCAGTGGCTGATGGGGTTTTTTACCCTCTGGTATTCCTGCCATTTACCTTCTGTGCTCATGTATTGAGCCATGTGGCTGTTCATCTTTGTCACAGCTCTGTGACTCAGGGTTTTGTGTTTGTTGGTTCACTTATATTTTTTGATTGGTGTTATTTATGGTTTGGTTCTCTTTATTGTGTTCTGCTTGTGTTATATTCTTAGTTGCCAGGATTTAGGTCTTTGTTACTTTTTTACCGTGTTTGCTCTGTCTCCCCAGTCAGTCATGTCTCTATGTCTCAGTGTCAAGTCTGCGTCTTTGTGAATGTCTCCTGTTTTACTTTGAAAGTCTTGTGTGCTACTCTTAGTGTTTTCAGTTTTAGCTTCCTATGTGTCTTGTTATGTTTGATAACTCCCAACTGTGCTGTCCTGCGGTGTTTCATCCCCTCGTTACTCCCTTGTGTATTTTAGCCACGTCATACCTCCCCATGTGCTGTAAACCTCTCTGTGTTTCTGGTTTCAGTTTTAGTTCTGTGTTTCTAGTTTCCCAGTGTTTTCATCTTAGTTTTATAATCAAGTTTTTAGATTTGTTTTTCCTGTGAGCTTATGTTATAAAGGATGTTTTTCCAGCAAATAAAGCTTCCGTTCTGAGTTTATTTTCTGTGCACAAGTGTCTGCATTTAGGTCCGCTTCCTGACTGCCACACAGCCTCACATGAACCTATGTCTATGATGTCTGACAGGAGCTTCCATGTGGTACTGAGGCAGGTTATCGGCTGGTAGTGGGATGGGACCGGTCCCTTCAAGGGATCCTTGGGAATCAGGACTGTCCAGCCTTCAGTCAGTTATTCCAGGTGTGTCTCATCCGTTAGCGGCTGGTTCATTTGTGCTGCCAGACACTCATGGAGTGCAGTCAGCCTCTTTAACCTGTAGGTATGGATCATGCTGCAGCCCAGTGATGTCCAGTACTTCTGCAGGTCTGGTTCCCTGTGCAGCAGGAATGAGCAGCTCCCCCCGAACAAGCTGTCCTAGAGTTACTTGGTGTAACTCTTCACATGCTTTTCCTTCTCATCCTTCTTCTCTTCATGTATTTACCTGTGAAAGTTCCTTCTAATGAATTTCCCCCTTAGCTACATGAGGCTCTGTTAGAGAAGCAGCAAACTTACAGCTTCATGTCTCCCTCTGATTGTGTCAGTGATCAACAGAGGTGGGTGAGGACAACCAGATCTCACTACCTTCAGAGGCGAAAGGTCAACTCTGAGCAACACTTGGACGAAACATGAAGGAAAAAGGAACTAAAACATCACCTAATAACTTCAGCAGCATTTCTTTACTGCACCAAACAGCAGAGCGAAGCCACTGAATCTCAGCTCATTGTAAACCATACACACACATTATAACACACTTACTTACCTTCTAAGTCCTTAAGCCTTTTATATTCACGATACACTGAGACACCAAAGGCAACAGCCAGGGAAACCAGGATAAACAGGGCACCTGCAAGGACCCAGGGCCAGAGTGGAGGTTCTGTAAACAACACAAACAACCACACCATCATCTAACATGATTCACATTAGAGTTCACTTCTGCTCTGACTTTTGATAGCACTGACCTTTGACCCTCAGCTGTACTTTTGAACGGCTCAGTTTTTGTCCATATTTCCGGGCGATGCAGGTGTAGTTACCACTGTCAGAGACTGTAGGGTTCCTCAGAATGAGGCTGAGGTCTCCAGTCTGCAGAGCGTCAGCTCTCATTGATGTTCGGTTGGTGTAACGTTTGTTTTGTTCTTTAAGATCATCTCCTTCCTGTCGAAGCACGTGAACTGTTGGGTTGCCAAACTCATCACGGTCCCACACTGCTGCTGTGGCGTCGCTGGAAACATCCTTTGCTACCTGACAGGGCAGCAGGACAGAATCCACCCCCTCTTTCACCTCCACACCTGAGGTATGCTGGGAAACTGAGGACAAAAACATGAAACGGGTGATTCCAGAAAGTCTATTCTGCGCATCGTTTTCCGTGGGAGAAACATTTCGTCACTCATCCAAGTGACTTCTTCTCAGCTGACTGCAGATTTCCAACCTTATAAACAGTACATTTGTATAACAACTGAAACTAGCACCACTGAATGAACAATGGGGCGGGAGGTCAGTTTATGATCATGTGACACGTCCCACATTCTTTTGAGAGGGGCCCTGGGTTCTTGTTGTTACTTATTACTGATGCTCCCTTTTTGATGCTTGTGATATGAAATGTGCATTAAAATAGACCATATGGAGATAAACAACACGCAAGCAGGTCAATTATAAATGTAACTCCACTTTAGTGATGATTATTTCCAAAAACACAAAAGAAAAATAATTGACATTAATAAAGTTTGTCGAGCAATGGTAAAGTATCTAGTATCAACTGAAACCAAATAATTAAATAATATTTTGGGCCCACACACGCTCTCACCGACACACACACACCTTAACTGCAACAGTCTTTCTGTGTGAACAAACACCTCGTTGCATGCAGGCCTGGGTAGTGGCTCAGGTATAGGGCTTTGGAGCGTGATGTCACGGGAGCGGGGCCACGCCCCCTCCCGCCATGACAGTGAGCCAAAGAAAGCACACGGAAGCGTCAGCTATGGTTCGTACGTGCTGTGTTGCAACATTAGATCACACGATAGGGAAGCCAAGAAGCTGGAAAATGGGCTCTCTTTTCATCGTTTCCCCTCCTGGAGGCAACGGGAGGGATCTCATGTATCCGATATTACTAAACAAAGACGTCAGGCTTGGATTGCAGCGGTCAGATGAGCGGATATCGACTTCTCTGCCATCCCCAATTTTTTGTTGGTTTGCTCGCGGCATTTTCTTTCTGGTGAGTTCTAAATAAATTCATATCTCTCTTAATAGGCTTTTCGTGTTATTTTGAATGCGCTTAGGTCATAGATAATTAGATAAAACATCGTAATGTGTGATGCTGCAGAACCACGTCATGTTGACGGAAGAGCTTATTATTTGGCATTATTGCAGGCAAACCAGCATATGAAATATGAAACAGAAAAGAAAAGTATGTTTGTATGTACATTTTTTTTATTCAAGATCTGTTCACATGTACTTAGCAAGGACATACACATGAAATGCAAACTATTTACATGGCAACGCACAGCTGGCAACCTCTGGCTGTATCTTGGTCATATGGTCAACGTACTCACAAATTGGAGGCTTAAAAATGGCCAAATCTTGTACCCAACCGTTTGTGAATTAGATGTGCGCCTCCAGGAATTTATAATTACGAAAATGATTCGCCGTGTATGCGCTGACTCCACAGACAGGGTACGCAAAGATATCGGGATAGGACAACGGCGGTAGGCTGTCTGGGTTTCCGCTCCACTGCCTTTTTTCATACGGGTCCACATTACCGATGCACGCTATTTTTTCAAAGTACCGTCTCTTGGCGTCTGGACGCAATCGGTCGTGATACAGCCCTTTGTCTTTTGCGCTGATTTTAAGCATGGTGTCAGCAGTCCTGCTTCCAACACAGTGTGTTTGTTTTGATTTGTGGCCGTCTGACATGGCGCCGCAATCCCACAATGCACTGCGGCATGACGTCAACTCCAAAGCCCTATAGGGACTTAAAACAACATGGCTGCTTCACTTGTTGCCAAGCAGTAAAATAAAAAGCACATCCAAACAATAGCACTCACGCTTCCAGTCAGTTCAAGGGGATAGCGGGGGAAACTGGGTCAAGGCCACCTGCAGAGCACGGCAGCAGCACTCACAGTTGCCGTATCCACGTGTTCCCACGTTAACACATAAGTTCAACACAGTGTTGCCAACTTAGCGACTTTGTCGCTATATTTAGCGAGTTTTCAGACTTTTTTTCTAAAGAAAGTCACTAAAAAAAGACGTGAAAGCGCGTATCGCTTTTACTCTCAACAAGCAGTGGGTGCTGTAACGCAGGCAGTTCTTCTTTTACTCTTATGCTGTTTTGTGGATCACAAGGTTTAAAACTACTTATAAACACACACACACACACACACACACACACACACACACACACACACACGCAAAGTAACTCCACCATAGTCCACCACATGCCATTACATATTTTCTCAGCAATATTAGCATTAGCTTAATAGATTAGAACAGAGCAGGACATGAGCTAAACAAATATGCTAACGGCTACACTAGCAGCTAAGCTAGTGGCTAATCGCCGTTTGCCCGTTTTACACTGTAACTTAAGACACACGTGTCAAACAAAATTTACAGATGCAAATTTCCCTCGTGGTAGGGTACAGCAGCTATTAAACTCAAGCTAACTGACCGTCAATCTGAAAATAAAAGTTTGTCGCCTGTCTATGAACTCTGCGTCCACTCAACACTGTTGCTCATCTCTCCTCTCTCTCTTCGTGCGGAGTGCACACAGCTCCCCACTTACTCCCACCCCCCTACCTGAGACATCTCCAGGGTTGGCTGGAGCTGTAGTACATAACACCAACATAACAAAAAATAATCACATACACCTCAAAATTCAAATAAAAAGGCTGTGCATCTAACTGACACACACCACAAATTGCAGATTGTCATGATCATTGATCAGCAACCACTGATCACAGCCCATTGATCAAAGACATTAAAAACCTGTAGTGACCCCGTATGTGTCAGGAGTATTGGAACAGCTGAGACGCATTTTTTCTAAACACCGTGTCTCTGTGGCTTTTAAACCCCAAAAATTCTCCACCCCAGAGTAACATAGTGTACGCTTTTAAGTGCCAGGAGGATTCCCAGGATTTATACATCTGGGAAACCAAACAACCTCTGGCTAAGAGGATAGCACAACACAGAAGAGACACCTCGTCAGGCCAGGACTCTGCAGTCTATTTACACCTACAGGCCAGTGGACACTCTTTCAGTGATGTTCCTCCTTGTTCCTCTTTGACAGGGAGGCTGGTTTGAGCGCAGAGTCAAGGAGGCCATTTACGTGAAAAGGGAAAGACCATCTCTGAATCGAGGAGGAGGCCTAAGGGTACATCTGTCACCCTTTTACAATGCTGTAATTGCAGCCATTCCCCAACTCTCTGTGAATGGTACTCATGGACACTGATCAGTGGTTGTTGATCAATGGTCATGAGAATTTGCATATTAATGATCATAAAGTGACCTCTCAGCCCATTGTTCCTTCAGTGGGCTGGTTTCAAACATAGTGCAAATGTACTGTTTATAAGATTGGGGAAACCTGCAGTCAACTGAGACTGAAGAAGTCACTTGGATGAGTGACGAAACGTTTATCCCACTGAAAACACTACGTCAACAATCCAGAGGAATTATGGCGCCCTCTGGTGGTGGCGTTCAGCATGGTCGCTGCTGGCTACACAGACAGTCTTATGAATGAAAGAAATCAAAGTGGCAGCAGTTCAGCTGGACACAAATCAGTCTCCATCTATTGATTCTAGTGATTTTCTATCAGGTTTTAAAGCACTCTGATATCCTGCTGCTGTTTAGTGCATGTAACAGCGGTGGGTGACGTAATGAAGGCGAGGAAGTTAAATCAGATAACTGAACTAAAGTGTGACACAGAGCTAAAATTTGTTGAACTATGAATCTGGTAGACATCAAAACTGCTACACAACTGTCCTTCCTTTAATATATAAATAAGTAAACACAGTTCATGCTCTGTTCAGTGGACATTAACAGAGCTCACAGAGACAGCTGATAACCTCTGCAGTGATGATTACTATCATCAGTGAATAACTTGTGGACCTGTCTTTCCCACAGATGCAGGACAAAGAAGCTCTGTGAGAGTCAGTGGTGTGTGGAGAGCAGAGCTCCAGCGGGTCGAGCGCTCACAGAGCACACATTCATCCAGCAGGACAGAACAAAGCTCCACACAAACAGCACTCGTTGTTGTGTTCATAGAGAGAAACGTCTCCATTCACAGCAGAACTGGCACTCACTGACACGCGCCCATCCATCAGCACAGGTGGGCAGGACTTAATCATGTTTGTCTCTACATGTGTGCGCACAGATGATGATGACCACAATCGCCTACACAAGAATCGATTCTTACCATCTAATACGTGTCATGTGACTTCAGTCTGTCCTCTGACAGCTGTCCCAAAGTTAAAGTTCATCCTCAAGAGTGACGAATCACCAGAATTTAATCAAATTAAATAAAAATCAAAAATCAATAAAATAAAAAATAGAGTTCTCTGCTCTAAACTGTGAGTAGTGACTCCAGACCGACTGCTCAGATGTGCAGCCTTTACACTCAACACACCTCTTCTTCTAACACACAAACAAACACACATGGACATGCACAATCACACACGTAAAAGCAGAAACATTTCAACAAAGTATAAATCTGAAAACATGAGCTCGACTTCAAACACACTCATTACAGAGTAACAAGTGTGTGTTCGTGTGTGTGTTCCTACCATGCAGGAGGACCACAAACAGCAGCCTCAGCTTCATTCTCAGAGTCCAGTTAGAGAGTGTTTGTGTGAACCAGCTGATCCTCCTCCCAGTTCCTTGTTCTCATCATTCAGAGAGGCGGGACAGGAAGTGCAACACAGACACTGCAGGAAAGCCCAGCTACAGTACATGGAGCGCTACCTTTATTAGAGAGAACTCTTTGTTGTCATTGCACAGTCATACCTACTACAACAGTACAACAAAACTGGAAGAAAAAGTTGTTGTTTCAAATTTTTAAAATGAGAACATACACACTCTTTATCGTGGGAAGGGTGGAGGTGAGTGTACCTGTGACACCTGTTAGCCTGGTGTTTGCTCAGAGCTCTGACAGGAGGAGCCAGACACGTCAGTGAGCTCTGTGGTTTGATCCATTTATGAAGCTGTAATGTTGTCTAACTTCTAACCAACATAAAATAAAACAGAACCTGTGCATTTATAAACAGCACCCAAATAAACGAATGATTATATCTCATAGCGTGTTCATTCTTAATTTCTGTGGATGAATGTCTTCTGCTTCCTGAAGAAGACATGTTAAATGCTTCCTGCTGTGATGTGCTGTGTTTCATCTGTGATGTGAAGGATACAGCTGTGTCACAGCTTCTTCTCTTCTGTTTTGTTTCCTTCTTATATTTCTAGTGTTCCCTCAAGTTCCCTGTCTAAGCCCTTTGTGTTTTTGTCCTCACAGTTTATTCTGAAAACACCTTCATCCTGTGTGCTTCCTGAGAGTTTACTTCCTGCATGCAGGCTTTCTGTGAGTTAGCTGGTTTGACAAAGCCTAAACCTGCAGTCAGAGATCTGTTCTCTCTTAGTGTCCACTGAACAGAGCATGAACTGTGTTTACTTACTTATATATTAAAGTAAGGACAGTTGTGTAGCAGTTTTGATGTCTACCAGATTCATAGTTCAACAAATTTTAGCTCTGTGTGTCACACTTCAGTTCAGTTATCTGATTTAACTTCCTCGCCTTCATTACGTCACCCACCGCTGTTACATGCACTCATCAGCAGCAGGATATCAGAGTGTTTTAAAACCTGATAGAAAATCACTAGAATCAATAGATGGAGACTGATTTGTGTCCAGCTGAACTGCTACCATTTTGATTTCTTTCATTCATAAGACTGTCTGTGTAGCCGGCAGTGACCATGCTGAAATCTACCACCAGAGGGCGCCATAACTGCTGTGGATTTACTATCAGTGTGCCTTGTAAAGTTGGTCTGGATTTATAAAACAACAGCTCTAAGTCTCTCAGCCACATGCATCAAACAATGGGTATGAAGAATACCACTGATATGAGTTAGACAGCTGGTGATGATGATAATGATGATGTCACTGATGTTAACTTCCTGTTTGGAAGTTGAAAGGAAAGATAAAGAATCTCATTATCTGTAAAAAGCTTACACCTAACAGAAGGTGTTTATCAGATCAGTGAAAGGACTGATGAACAATCATTGACCTTAACGCCTGCACTGTAAATTCATATCTACACATAAATATATACTGATCGATAATTAATAATCAATCATTCTGGAGCAGGCCCACAGAGTCCTCAGTGGGTGAAGTGATGCATGTTGTGGATGCTCCACACGTCTACGTTAAGAGCGTTGGCAGCACCTATTAGGTCTCTCTCCTCCAAGTCTCTGTTAGTACATGACTTAATAATTGACCAACAAATCGATTTACTCTGCCTTACAGAAACCTGGTTGCAGCAGGATGATTATGTTAGTTTAAATGAATCAACACCCCCGAGTCATTCTAACTACCAGAAACCTCGAAGCACAGGCCGAGGGGGCGGTGTGGCAGCAATTTTTCACACCAGCCTATTAATTAACGAAAGACCAAGACAGACGTTTAATTCATTTGAAAGCCTGATGCTTAGCCTCGTCCGCCCCAGCTGTAAAACTCAGAAACCAGTCTTACTTGTTATCATCTATCGTCCACCTGGGCCTTACACAGAGTTTCTCTCTGATTTCTCAGACTTTTTATCTGATTTAGTGCTCAGCTCAGATAAAATAATTATTGTGGGTGATTTTAACATCCATGTAGATGCTAAAAATGACAGCCTCAACATCGCATTTAATCTGTTATTAGACTCAATTGGCTTCTCTCAAAATGTAAAAGAACCCACCCACCACTTTAATCACACTCTAGATCTTGTGTTAACATATGGCATAGAAACTGAACATTTAACAGTGTTTCCTGAAAACCCTCTGCTGTCTGATCATTTCCTGATAACATTTACATTTACAATAATTGATTACACAGCAGTGGAGAGTAGACTTTATCACAGTAGATGTCTTTCTGAAAGTGCTGTTGTAGCAGATTTCAAACGGTTGACTGCGTTGTGACGACAGACACAGACTGGCTGGAAACTGGATTTATTTCTAAAACACAAAGTGGAGCAGCAAAATCAGTGTCACACAGCAACAGCACACCTCTGCTCATCCCAGTGTGGAGTCCATGCAGCTCTGGCTGAGAAACCCCACACATGCAGCACTTTTACAATATATAAAAGAAAATACAATCTATCAAAACAACGGTGTGGTTTTTCTCAACAGCCACATTTAAATCAAACATTACAGTGGCGTAAAACAGACAAATATGAAGCAAGGTGCAGTCAAAAATAAGCCACTAATAATAACTTATAATATTCAAATTCCAAATTCAAAGATGGATCAATTACACAATACATATTCAAACAACTTTAACTTTTACCAACATGGCTGAAAATACTATTCAGTGTGCAGCCTCAGATCATGAACTCATTATACACAGAAAACAAAAAATATACATTCACACATACCTAAAACACAAAGTGGAGCAGCAAAATCAGTGTCACACAGCAACAGCACACCTCTGCTCATCCCTGTTTAGCACAAGTAAGGAACACATAAACGGATGGTGTAACGGATAAAAGGCAGTTCCAATTACTATTTTCCTCGTTCAAAGTAATCAAAAACACTTTGGGAGCTTTTAGCCAAAAGAACTAATACTTATTAAAGAAAAATACACCAAATTTGAGCGTATAATTTAATACAGGGAGAGGAGCTACAGAAAGTGTGCCTTACCAGTGTGGAGTCCATGCAGCTCTGGCTGAGAAACCCCACACATGCAGCATGTTTACAAGTGGTGTCACACTGATTAATGCCCTACTTCAACAGTGACATGTGGAACCTCAGTTTTACAAAAATTGAATTTACACAATAAAAAAATAAAATACATACAATACAGTTTTGAGAATGTTCACACTCAGTATATTATATCTCAGCTACACTGTAACTAAGTTTAAGAATATAATCCACCCACTGTTATCATCTTCAATGCCCTGTACCAACATAGAGCAGAGCAGCTATCTGAACGCTACTCCAACACAGGTCGATTATCTTGTTAATAATTTTACCTCCTCACTACGTACGACTCTGGATACTGTAGCTCCAGTGAAAACTAAGGCCTCAAATCAGAAGTCCCAGACTCCATGGTATAATTCTCAAACACGTAGCCTAAAGCAGATAACTCGTAAGCTGGAGAGGAAATGGCGTGTCACAAATTTAGAGGATCATCATTTAGCCTGGAGAAATAGTTTGCTGCTTTATAAGAAAGCCCTCCGCAAAGCCAGAACATCTTACTATTCGTCACTGATTGAAGAAAATAAGAACAACCCCAGGTTTCTCTTCAGCACTGTAGCCAGGCTGACAAAAAGTCAGAGCTCTACTGAGCCAACCATCCCTTTAACGTTAACTAGTAATGACTTCATGAACTTCTTCACAAATAAAATTTTTATCATTAGAGAAAAAATTACCAATAATCATCCCACAGATGTAATAGTATCTACAGCTACTTTTAGTACCATTGATATTCATTTAGACTCTTTTTCTCCAATTGATCTTTCTGAGTTAACTTCAATAATTACTTCCTCCAAACCATCAACGTGTCTTTTAGCCCCCATTCCTACAAAACTGCTCAAAGAAGTCCTGCCATTAATTAATTCTTCAATTTTAAATATGATCAACCTATCTCTAATAATCGGCTATGTACCACATAGATTGTCTGGCTGAGTGGTGCAACATCAACAACATCAACAACCTGCTGCTCAACCTGCTGCTCAACACTGAGAAGACCAAGGAGCTCATCGTAGACTACAGAAGGAATGCTGACCCACATCCATCCATCTACAGGGACGGCTGTTGATTGTGTGTGCAGCTTCAAGTTCCTGGGAGTCCACATCCCCGAGGATCCCATCTGGACAACCAACTGCTCCAAGCTGGTCAAAAAGGCTCACCAGCGCCTCTTCTTCCTGAGGACTGTGAGGAAGACCCACCTGTTTTCAGACATCCTGGTGAACTTCTATCACTACACCATCGAGAACATCCTGACCAACTGTATAACAGTCTGGTATGGGAACTGTTGAGCCTGCGCTTCCACAGGCTCCGCTAGTTTTAGAAACTTATTCTCCTGAAGGACGGAAACAAGACAGAACATCTTCAACCGGTCTTTTACTTGCTAATGAGGGAAGGCTGGGTCGGAACCTGTCTCCAGCCCAACTCCTTCAAAGAGCAGCCCTCCTCGTAGATCACACACACACACACACACATAGTGTGTGTGTGTGTGTGTGATCTCCTGCTCACCAAAAGGTCATAAAAGCAGGAAGCTTACAACAAAAGAAACAGATCTTTCAGATAGAATATGCCTAATACACCCCCCCCCCCCCCCCCCCCCCCCCAGATGGTCAGAGACAAAGGAATGTCTTTCATCCTACTACTTGACAACACATTCAACAATTTGACTCCAACAGGAAATTATCCACATATTACACTTATCTTAACTGCACTATTGTAAATGCTGTATAGACAATCATACTGTACAATACGATAATTTTAATTCTACAACTGTTTACAACTGTTTATAACTTGCATAGTTCATATTTCTGTATGCTTTCAAATTTATATCCTGTACATAGCTTGTACACTCACTACAGCCTGGACATACTTAAAGTTATAGCATAGTCATAACCTACCTGCATAAAGTGTACATTGTAACATACCCATAATAGACCCATATTTTGTACCCTACCTCATACCTATAACACACCCATTTGTTTAATAAGTCTATATATCTATATTATTGCTAAATATATATATTTTGTAATATATCTATATCACGGCTAAAGCACTTTCTGGATGGATGCAAACTGCATTTCATTGCCTGTACTTGTGACATGTGCAATGACAATAAAGTTGAATTCTATTCTATTCTAATTTGCAGGTTCAACTTTGCAACAAAAGGAAAACATCAGCTAGATTAATCAAATATTCATCCATCAGCCACACAACATAACCCTAATGTCTTATTACATGAGTTTTTTCCCATGTAACCAGATGTGTGCCATGTTAAAACCTTCCTACACACACTTGAAACAGGAGACTCAACAATCTATTAGTCTCACTCATTCAAGACCCCTCATCAGCATCCTGTTTCCCCCATCTATAATGCAATCATCAGTCCTATTATAATACTAGTCCACTAGTCTATGTATCACTTTTCCTCTTACTAAGTGAACTGGACAAGATGATAAACAGAAACACATGCTTAAGATGCTGTCTGATCTTCATGAGCTTCATTGTATTTGTATGTATGTGTTAGCAGGGTTAATGCATTTTCTGTTTGTGTGTGCGATGTTGTGTACCTTTCTCATTTTGTGGTGCTCCAGACTCCCCAGTTTTCCCACTTTAAGCAGTCAATTTTTTCCTCAGATTCACTAACCCAAATTTGATTTCCCACGCCAAACAACAGCATTCCTCTGTGTCCTCACCTGCTCCTTCTTCCACCTTGGTCTCCTCTCCCACTTTAAACAGCAGCAGTCCAGTGCCCATTCTTCTGTCCAGCTTTGCCCTGTGCAATCCCTGTCCTTCATTGCCATTCCACTCCAAAGGTGTCAAATGTCAACTCAGACAGTCTCGTCAAAAGTCCTTCACACACAGTGAAGTTGCAGCTTGCTGGAAACGCATCTCCATTCAGTCAAGTTGATGGGTTTTCTTTCTCTCTGATGCCGTTTTACACATACTGCTGCTGCTGGGTCTCTCTGCTCAGGACACTGTTGTCTCTTGGACTGCCATGTTGACATTTCTTGTCTTCAGGGAGAAGTTAACTTCCTTGGACCTTTCTTTTCAGGATGAGGAACCAATGGAAGTGAAGCTGTAAAAACAATTCAGCCAAAAACCCGGCCTGAGCATTTCTAGTGGTGTTAACCTGTAATTTTCTTCCGATGGCTGCATGTAGAAAATCCAGGTATGCTCTTCACCTGCAAGTGACACACTGACATATTTCATCATTCTCATCAATGGTTAATTCTCCTGTCTTAACAACAGAAAGTGAGATTGTAGTTGTTTAGGCTGAGAAACATAAAACCCACTGCATATTATTATCATTATTTAATGTTTTCATCAACAACACAACGATTTTATTTCTTTTGTGTCCACTAGGGTAGCTGGTGACCTGCAGAATCATCTCTGCCCCAGCTGGAGACTGCTTCACACACACACTTCCACACTCCTCTGGAACGCGCACACACACAGTGACGTCAGGCACATTCACACTCACTTTTTCATCTGCTTAGTACACAATTTTACTTCTGTTCTTTCCTTTCTTCAATGATTTGCGTACTAAGTGCTGCTCGGTGAATACTTTTCAATCTATTCCATCCCCTTCTGAGGCACTCTTACTCATTTTATTCACCATTATGACAACTTTTAAGTTTGCCGCAGGCAACATGCCTCTCCCCAAAATCAAGCTTTGTGTACACAACAGGCCACAGAATTTCATTTGCACCAGTGGCGGCGGCCTTTGGAATTCACTATCACTCTGACTATTTTCACCGAAAAAGACTGCTACTACCCCGTTAGCTTCTTCAACACACAAGCAACTGATCTCTCCTCGTCTGTGTCTGTGGTGTATCTGACTGGTAGTGATGTGCGGATCGATACTGAAATATCGATTCCTCCGATACAGTCATTTAGGTTCTAGAATCGATTCTCACATTAAAATATCGCTATTTTAGTAATTTAGGGTAAATTTGTAGTTTATCATTAACATGAAGACAGTGGAAAGTAATTATATCATTCAGATTGTCAACATTCGAAGGAACTACTTCGCCTTTCATAGTCATGTGCGAAATAAATGTCTCGCAGCTCCTTGGCGTGCGCACTCACAACAATGGCTGAGCATAATTGGAGTCATGTGCGGACTTATTTTACCTTCCACAAACAGCGGAGACTTGGTTTGCGATACATGTGGCAAAAAAAGTGAAGTGTTGCCGCAACACCACTGACCTTGTCAAACACCTCAGAGTAAATCATATCACAGAATATGACGAGCGTATGTTGAGGTGAACTGAAGAGGAGGAGAGGGACAGGTGCTGCTAGGGTGAGACAGACGCCTCTCACTGAGTCCTTTAGTGCTGCAGGCAGACAAGGTGTTCAAATAGCGCACACCTTAAGTTCTTTTCTTTCTATGAACTCTGCATTACTAAGTGATAAGAACAAGCAATCGGATGTCCTGTAATCATTATGACACTTAAATTTGAGATACAATAAATAAAACAAGTTTTTGTACAAAGTATCGGTATCGAATCAGTATCGTCGATACCACCCTGAATTTTACTTGGTATTGGATCGGAAAGGAAATAAGTGGTATCGCACATCACTACTGACTGGTACACAAAGGCACACAGATTGGGAGAGGGTCAGACCAGTCAGTGATTGGTTGCCCAGTGTATCTAACAAAAATAGCATTGATGTTTTTAATCCAGTTTTTAACACTGGGTTACATCTGTCTCTCCTTGGTCTGAGTCTGATTGTAGCATTCTAGATCTTATTTTTCACCCTCCGCTTTCCAACTCAACTCGCTTTCACAAGTAATTGTTCCCTTTTTGGTTGCAGCTTCCCACAGTCTCAATCATGGCTTCCCAGGGCATTTCAGTTCCTGGTTTCCTTGGCTTGAGTTCTATTCTCATTCTGTTGGTTGTTCCTGATCATTTATCTATGTGAAATAAATCTGTACAGAGTTCCTGTGAATTTCGTGTTGAGTTTTCTGCTGGGTCCTCACTGTGCGTGTGAATCTTGGTTCTTGACAAACTCCTGTAATTGGAATTCTGAATTTTCCTGTTTCACTAAGTGTCCTTTAATCCAGTTTTTAATCCAGAGCAGTCTGTGCTTTGTTGCTGATGGGTTGGTGACCAGTGACCACTGTTGCCATGGTAATCCTCTAATGTATTTGCCCTCTCCTTCGTAGTTGCTTCAGTTGCTTGCTGTGATGTGACATATGAAGGACAGTGATTTGTAAATCACCAGGTAGAATTGAGCCTGATGATCATCCTTTCTGGCTCTTCAGTGGATCATGTCTTAAAAGAATACATCATGTTGTATTAAATAAAATGTTGAAATATACAAACCAAAAACTGGTCATGGAACAAATCATCAGCAGTGCCATTGTCTGCTTCAGAATCACAGTCACCTCCTGCTCGCTGTTAGAAAGATGACCTCATATGTTAATGTTTGGAGGTGAAAAAAAATAAAACACCATACATATTTAATTACATACGTATTAATTATGTGGACACAGAAGAAATTCAACCACAAAAGAAGATTTCAAAGGATTTTAATTGATTACTTTAAGATTTTGAGCAAACAACAGAAATTAGTGAATGTGTGATAACAACATGTTAACATTTCACTCAGAATTATTTAAGAAGGCTTCATTTCTTAATGACAACCAGTTTTTAGACAGCAAATACAAACAGATGTATAGAGGGAAAAAAAATCTAATAAAAATAATACCTTTATTAAAAAAAACCCTCCTGGAATCAAAGGCTCCTAAAGTTGTAAAGTAACATGTCAGGTAAAGTTCTTCATGTTTGTACTTGAACTTGAGTAAATGTGTTGATCTAGTTTCCAACAGTTCCAGCAAACACATGAAGCAACACAACAAGAACACACAGTGATGTGGAGTAAGTGAAGTGGATCAGGTTTTCACCACTGCAAAACACACCGACACATGTCGGGATGATGGGAGGGGCAGTGGGAGATGTGGTGGAAGGGGCGGTGGGAGGAGCAGTAGGAGGAGCAGTGGGAGATGTGGTGGTAGGGGCGGTGGGAGGGGCAGTGGGAGGAGCAGTGGGAGGAGCAGTGGTTTGTAATGAACTGTGTGGGGAGGGGAAGGTAACAAAGCCTGGTGGCGTCCCTGTGACTGTTTCGCTGATCCATTTCTGGTACTGGGACAAAGCAGTGTATACAAAAGGAGATTCACCACATTTAATGACCTTCAAAAGTCCACTCTGGAGCCAGACAGATTCACTCTGAGTCATGAGTGGTGCCCCAAAAGTATCCTGTGGAAAGACATTGATAAAAGTCAGTAAGACAGATGTGTAACTCTTAGAGGTCGACCTTTTTCCTCCTGCTAAAGTTTTAACTTTGTCTGTAGTTTTTGTTACAAACTGCTGAAATAAATTAAGGGAACACTTGATCATCACAGTATAAGACAGTCAGTAAAACTTCATGGATGTCAGTCTGTCCACTAAAGGTGAGATTATCTCAGTGACAGTCAACAACAGATTACATAATAAATAAAAGTTGTGCTCACCCAACATAAATCCGACGCTCTCGTACAGACGATGCTGTCTCTGAGCTCTGGATAGCTGGCTGTGCACTCATTGTTTCCCAATATTGATACACTTGCCTCCTTCAGGTTATTGCTGACTCCACCTGTTTGGAAAGAAGTTAAACATCAGGCTTTTCTAAAGACTCCAACACAATACTGCAAAGTAAAATAAAATCAAATATTTTATGATTTACTCATGTAACCGATGGCCCAGCTGCTGGTCTCATTGTTGAAAGTGCTGTTTTCTGAGGCTAAGCAGGTTGGCCGAATGTAGTTTGTGAAATTCACTGGAGCCGACAGCTTCAGAAGACAAATTGTGTCACTTGGATCGCAGATGATGTTTTCCAGCGTCCGATACACTTCATTTGGGTTTGAATCTGACCGGCTGTTGCGGCCCAGATAGACCACCAGTGTTCTGAAATCCCTTTAAACACAACAGATATTTTTATTGTGCCTCATGTTGATCATTATCACAGAGCAAAGCAATCAATGATCATCTTAAAGGTACAGCCTGATTTTTGTATCTTGGGTAAACCATACAGACTTTGTGTAGATTCCCCTGAGTATAGTCTGTGGTATTAGGTCCGTAAAAACATCTCTAGTAGTCATTTACTGCACAAATATTACACTACATCATCATCATATTACTCCTCAACGAACTGTAAACTTGCAGCAGTGACTCACTGTGGTAGAAATCCTCTTGTCAGCACCCACTGGTCGGTGATCAGAGAACCTGCACAATAAGCCTCGTCTATCACAGACCCTCCATCAACAAAGTGTACATTAGCAAACCAGGGCCAGCTTCCTGGTGCTGCATCGTGAGCTCCTGTGATGTTGCTGCTGTTCACAGCCCTGATGCCACAGTCTGCCAAAAAAGAGATCACAGTTAAACAGTGAGTAGACAGATCAGCCACCACATTAAAACCACCCAGAGGTGACAGATAAAATGGTTTAATGCAACGCTTTTCGGGGAGATCCTGAGCACTGACATTTATGTTATTTTGAAAAGCATCTGAACATTGTGGTATATATGTGATAAACAGATGGTTCCTCCTCTTAGTCAGAAAAGTGGAAAGACTGGAACAAAATAATTTCACAGTTTAAAGAAAAACACACAAGTCAGCACACTGTCATTGAAACAAATGTGGAGATTACTGTGTATTTGGTCTCATTACTGTTCAGCTGACAGAAGGAAGAAAAGGTTCAAAGGTTTTGGATGCTTACCGGGCTGCTCTGAATGACAACCTGAAAGTGAGAAAACAGAGACAAACGTGTTCAAAAACAACATGTGAAAGGAAGCATTGACTTTTTCTTCCAACTTGAAGATCTAATCACAGTTATTTTTACCTCTTCTATCAAAATCCACCCACTTAGTCTTAAGTCTTTATGTTTAAAACATCTTAAAAGACAATCTGCATCTTTGCATTAGGTAGCTTGGGGAAGCCTAGCCTGGGGACCCTTTCTGAAAACACACACCCTCACTCATTTATGCAGGGTTGTGTCCTCAGACCCAATCCCCTACACCCTGTTCCCCCACGACTGTGTTGCCTCCTACAAAGAGAACATCATACTGAAGTTGGCGGATGACACTGCAGTGATCGGTATCATCACTGGTGGGGATGAAGCGCCTTATAGGATAGAGGTGGACGGTCTGGTCATGGTGTGAGGACAACAACCTCAACACTGATAAGACAAAGGAGATGATAGTGGATATGAGGAAGAAGAGGAGGCCTCATGGAACGCTATTTATCCAGAGGCTTGAAGTGGAGAGGGTGAGCAGCTTTAGGTAAGTGAGCGTCTACATCACTGAGGACCTCACCTGGTCACTGAACACCACACAGCTGGTCAAGAAGACTCAACAGTGGCAGTATTTCCTGAGGAGGCTGAGGAAATTTGGTATGTCAGCCAAGATCCTCAGCAGCTTCTACAGCTGCCCTGTGGAGAGCACACTGACCAGCTGCATCACTACATGGTACTGCAGCACTACTGCTATGGACCGCAAACGCCTGCAGAGAGTGATAACAACTGCAACTGCGGAGAAGATGATCAGGACTCCGCTGCCCTCTCTGCAGAGCATCTACCATCACAAAGTCCAAAGGAGAGCTGCCTCCATCCTCAAAGACCCCACATCCCTCAACACGGACTGTTCACACTTCTGCAGAAGATGTATTTAGAACAGTGAGCATTTGTAGCTCTAATTTATCTCGTATTTCTTCGGCCCCTGATATAACCTCAGTAATCAGAAAATATCTGAGGAAAAATCACTTTTCTTACCTTTGCAGAAGAAAATGATCACCACAGTGAAGCGGCACACAAACCGTTGGAGAGCCATTGTTAACTGCACCTGTTTCAGATCATCTTAGACTTTAAGTATCTAAATTTTTGGTTCTGCTCCACCTCCAACACAGTCATCAGGGCCCCACTAAAGAATCTAGTCAGGCTCGTTGGTCTTTGTGCTTTTCTTGAGTGCAGTTAAACTGCAGACATAAGTGTATAGATTAGTGTGTGACTCTCTCACTGAATTAACACATCCAGTTAAAAACTGTACAATACTCTGTTTATAGTAACCATTGTCCATTGTAAAATTGTAAATATGTAAGAAGAAATTGTGTATGTTTCTGTTCTGTTCTGTGTCCTGTTTGTTTGTATATGTATCTTTTTGGCTGCTGTTACAACCAAATTTCCCCTTGTGGGACAATTAAAGGATTATTCTATTCTATTCTATTCTATTCAGTCTCTCAGCATGTTTGTGCTCTCTGCTCGGATTGTCTTTGTGTTAAACAATTTAAAGCACTGCACCCAAACAGGAGTGACGGGGGCAAAGTTGAGAACCCTGCTCTAGAATGACTGACTCAAAGCAGAAAGTTGCTCAAAAAGCCACGGTTCATATTTATTTAGTGCTAATGTCATCAAATTTCGGACGCAGTTGCCATTTTTTGTCACATGTACCAAGGCCGAGCGGAAGGCACTGACCACTGCACTCTTTCATTGAAGTTTAAAACTGTGACCCAAACCCACTGCCAACACCCAGCATCACACACCACAGGACACACTCAGCAGGTCCACCAGAGCCAAACGCATGCACCTCTGCACCTCTGACAAATATCTGGAGTGACTGGTTCTGCACTTTCCTTTTTTAAAAAATTCTCTGAATTCTTAAATATATGACGCATGCTTCTCATCTTGGTGGTTTAGAGAGGCTTTGGAGCCCCAGGGAAATTTAGAAGATGAGGAGCAGCTCCAGCATGTCACACTGTTAAGGACACATGAGAGAATAACAGAGGAAATGCTCCTTATTAGAAGAAAATCTCTCCAGGCCAGCATAAAACACGGGGAGAAGAGGGAGGTTCAGGTTTCAGACGCATGCACCTAAATGTAGATGCACTTCAGTCACACTGTAGACCTTCTGTATATAAGTCTAAAGTCCCTGTTTCCCCTTTCACAAGACTTAATAGATGCCAAGGTAACTTCTGTTTTTACACATTCATTGAAGATGTTGTACCATCAAACTGTAGATCTGCTATTCAAGATGGTTTTCTTAGTTTCTAAGACTTCTTTATAGCATGAGGTGCTAAACAGAGCTTCATTTTGTTGTCTCTTAAATGACTGTGTGATGAATTTGAATTCAGTGCCACACATACGTTACTTATCCACACAGGAAACAGTGGGTGGTGGTTCACATCTGCACAGGATCATGTTGTAATCACTTCAAATTCATATACAGAAATTTGTATTTTAAAGCATTAATTCTGGTAACAGTGAAACAACAACGGTCATTTTGTGTTGAAGCACACAGATTGCTGTGTTTCACACAGAGCAGATTTTATCAGTGTTACTGCATGTGATGTTAAGCCACACCGTTTTTTTTTTTTTTTTTTATCAAATTCACTTCTTAAAGTATGACGAATGCATATTTTTTTTGCAATAACCCCCCTTCATACTTATCACATACATATTGTGTTAATCAGTTTTCTCTATAAATGCATCCAGTTCTCTTCTTTAATGTGGGTTATCACCTTTGTCCACCATGTCCCTGCAGAGTTACTAACTTTCTCCTCCAACACCTATGGTCAGTAAGCAGTGTTTTTTGGCTGAAGACAGGCCCCCAAAAGACCAACGTCTGACTTCCAATATAAGATTTGTGTGAATTGTGTCCAAGAGTTTGTGTTTTGGAGTCATTTTTGACCAGGACATGTCCTTCAACGCACATATTAAACAAATATGTAAGACTGCTTTCTTCCATTTGCGCAACATCTCTAAAATTAGAAATATCCTGTCTCAGAGTGATGCTGAAAAACTAGTTCATGCCTTCATTACTTCCAGGCTGGACTACTGTAATTCATTATTATCAGGATGTCCTAAAAACTCCCTGAAAAGTCTTCAGCTAATCCAAAATGCTGCAGCAAGAGTCCTGACAGGGACTAGAAAGAGAGAGCATATTTCTCCTGTTTTGGCTTCCTTTCATTGGCTTCCTGTTAAATCCAGAATTGAATTCAAAATCCTGCTGCTCACATACAAGGTCTTAAATAATCAGGCCCCATCTTATCTTAATGACCTTGTAGTGCCATATCACCCTATTAGAGCACTTCGCTCTCGCTCTGCAGGCCAACTTGTTGTTCCTAGAGTATTTAAAAGTAGAATGGGAGGCAGAGCCTTCAGTTTTCAGGCCCCTTTTCTGTGGAACCAGCTTCCAGTTTGGATTCAGGAGACAGACACTATCTCTACTTTCAAGATTAGGCTTCAAACTTTCCTTTTTGCTAAAGCATATAGTTAGGGCTGGACCAGGTGACCCTGAATCCTCCCTTAGTTATGCTGCAATAGACGTAGGCTGCCGGGGATTCCCATGATGCATTGAGTTTTTCCTTTCCAGTCACCTTTCTCACTCACTATGTGTTAATAGACCTCTCTGCATCGAATCATATCTGTTATTAATCTCTGTCTCTCTTCCACAGCATGTCTTTATCGTGTTTTCCTTCTTTCACCCCAACCGGTCGCAGCAGATGGCTCCGCCCCTCCCTGAGCCTGGTTCTGCTGGAGGTTTCTTCCTGTTAAAAGGGAGTTTTTCCTTCCCACTGTCGCCAAAGTGCTTGCTCATAGGGGGTCATATGATTGTTGGGTTTTTCTCTGTATCTATTATTGTGCGATCGACTGTACAATATAAAGAGCCTTGAGGCAACTTTTGTTGTGATTTGGCGCTATATAAATAAAATTGAATTGAAATGAATTAAAACACTTGTTCTGGGAAAAGTAAAACAATAATCTTCAGCTTTTTTGAAAAACATTTTCTTTCCAAAGACATACCACTGTGAGGCCAATGAAACAGGTCTAACAGCATTACTTGTTGTTGACGATGTTCACACAGAGGATGTTGCCTAAAGACTGACGAGTGATATCTGCACATGATCTTATTTTAATATTTATCATGTATGATGCAGGTGTCCTTTTTGTTATATTATAGTGTACCACGAAAGGGTACTATAAAATAAAGTCAACACGTCCTGATGGAAGTACAACCCTGTACATGACTCAAATGATTCACTACAACCGTGGGTGACCACACATCACACCCACACCAAGTCCTTTAGGGGTCTTGAATCTCTGCTGCCTGTGGATCTGAGCTGAAGATATGTGACAGGGTTGTATTGTTGTGTCTGCTCGCTGTTTCTAATTTTTCTCTAGAATGGCTTTTTTTGTCAATAAAGATTTTTTAACTATTACCTGAGGGCAGCATGGTGGTTAGCACTGTTGCCTCACACCAAGAAGTTTGAATCGAACACGTACCCCAGCTTCAGTCCAAAGACATGCAGTTAGTGGGGTTAGCTTAACTGGTCATTTTAAGTTGTCTGTGGGGTTGAATGGTTGTTTGTCTTTCTGTGTTAGCGCTGTGACACACGGGACACCTGTCTAGGGCGCACCACGGCTCCTCTAATATAACCCCTGTGATAGGCTCCTGCGACCCCTGCAGGAGAGAATTGACGGATGTATATTTTTAGCTTTTCCCACATCATCATTCTGTGTCATTCATAATAACATGGTGGATATAAATGTGAAACCTGTTCAAAACAAACATTGTGTCAACAATTGGTTTTCAGTCTTCAAATAGTCAGATTAGACACATGTTAGGAATAAAATTATGAAATATAGCTGCTTTTGTTTGATTTTATAAACACATTTCTACTTTTTTTTCTCTTTTTCCAGGGAGCAGATTTGAGACGAGGTATTATTTGTCACATACAGTATCATACAGAGTACAACATGATGTGAAATGTTTGTGAGTCCATGCTACAAGTCGTGCCATTTCAGGGCTTGTTTTGTTTTTTTTTTATCATGGGGGGTCTAGCCAGGACCCTTACTGGATAGGAATCAAACTTGCACGTCCCGCTCCAAAGGTGTGTCGCCTTACCACTACACTACCCAGCTGCCATTTTGTAGCACCATGTCTTGTTTGTTTACATGTGCAAAGCAGTCAATGCCATTGTTTGTGTGTGTGTTGTTAACAATGTTGGTGGGGACGCGACTCATCATGAAGTGAACTGGATGTGTGTTTGGATGGAAGTTAGCAGCTGTTAGTCCATGAGCCTGCATCGTGTTTGTTACACTGTAGAAAATGATGAGCCAACTCATCTCCCGCGCAACAGATTATTTGTGCACAAACTGCAAGAACAGAGAAACAGCAGGTTAACAGGAGCTACTCGGTGCTGACTACACTTCTTCTAGCAAGGTGTCAGCTACTGATGAGTAAAGCACAGAGCTCCCTCTGCTGGACAAACGTATATTACAGCAAAATAGACATTAACAGTAGTTTTTCCAAAAGATGGTGACTTTAAGCATAAAAATAAAATGGGGGGCTAATATTTTCATGTATTCTTCTATATCTTACTGACATATATGGCTGGCTTTTTATTTGTGTGCCTTCATCACACACCCACTGAGAGACTGAGAGACTCCTTTTGTTCTGGATCCACCTTCCTAACCCACACAGGCGATTTGGACACCACCCCACCACACACACTCCTCATAGGGGTTATACCCACGCCTTGGACATGGAGACAGAGCTCTGACACATTGAGTGACACTTACATATCAGCTGGTTGCAGTTCTGTAAAAGTGTTTGGAGCTTGCGTGTATTTCTTCATTACTTCAAAAAGTCAGAGGGTTCAAAACGCTGCAGCCGTGTGTCCTTTCATGGCTTCATCACATGTTTATTGTGGTGAAATATAAATCAGTAGCTGGGATTCATTTTGTAGGCGATGTGCCACTTCTTTAAAGAGAGAATGTGATAGAGAGGAGAGGAGTCCAGAGATAGACAAGAAGATAGGAGAAGAAGAATCTGGAGAGCTGGATCAGGTAGAATTAACCTGGATTTGACTTCTGCTGCAAAATATCATCCAGATGATGAAAAGGATGCTCGCTCTGTTTGGGTTTGTTTACTAATATGTCAAATATATGAGCTTGTTGTGTTTGTGTGTATTTGTTTACAGTTTAACACACTTAGAGTACAGAACAAGACTTTTTACTGCATTCGGGGAATACAAGTGACTGAGCACAACCAACACAGTAAAAGTAGCACAGAAACATACGAGCTGCTCAGACTCTTCTGCCATCTAGTGGTCTTCTGTGCACACTGATATTTACACAAATATACTGAGAGGGAAAAACACTTCAGTTCTTTGAAACATAACTGAAGACATTTGCAGTGCAGTAAAAAACAGATAAAGGCAGCATGACAGCCTTTGATTACACAAACATGACATAGGAAACAAATCATGGAGAACAACTATTGACTATCCAGAGCTCAAGCTTGAGCTGATTACTGTTGGGTTTGTGTTTCCACAAGCCCCGCTAGTTTAGAGACTTATTCATCATGAAGAAAACAAGACATAACAGAACATCTTCTCATGCTCTTAACCTGTCTCCAGCCCCAAATCCTTCAAAGAGCAGCTGTCCCTGTAGCTATTTATTGACATATAAAAACGTGTGTGTGTGTGTGTGTGTGCGTGTGTGTGAGAATGTGTGTGTGTCTCTCTGTATGCATGACTTCCTGCTCACCAAAAGGGTCATAAAAGTAGGAAGCAACATCACAAGATACAGAGCTGTCAGATAGGATATATCTGCAATAAAACCTCCCCCAGCACAGAGTGGTCAGAGACAAAGGAATGTCTTGATCCTATAGATTGAACTCAGACTTACAAATTTAAGAACCACAATGACAACATTCAACAATTAGACTTCACAATTACATCAAATGATAATACAGTATATTTGTAACTAACTCAGCTGCTCATTCTCTTTCTACTGTAAAATACTTGAAGTCACAAGAACTTCTCATTTTACATGGCTACATACACAGGTCCTATTCATTTGCATGGTTTAACATAAGAACATATAGATTAGCATGTTTACTACTATCTACTATCATCTACTGCCTATTGATCAGCTACTTCAAAATTTAAGCCACTGACATCATTCTAATTTTCATAAAATAAAAATCTTTTATTTTGAAAGTGTGATCTGACGTCCTGATGGTTCCGACTTACTTCCGGTGTAAACCGAAAGAGGACTTGAGTTTGTAGGTCAGCGGAGAGTCGGAGGAGCGCGGTTTGTCCTGTGGGTTAGTTCAGTGAAATTAAAGGGGATCAGCGGGATTTCCTTCATGATGAAGATGAAGATGTGTGTGCTGCTTGCAGTGTTGGGCAAGTTACTTTGAAAAAGTAATTATAGTTACTAGTTACTTCTTCAAAAAAAGTAACTGAGTTAGTAACTGAGTTACAATATTCTAAAAGTAATTAATTACTTGAAAAGTAACTATTGCGTTACTTTAAAAAAAAAAGTCTAATCCTCTGGGGTCCAGGGTATAATTGGCCATTTTTAAGTACTTTTGATTTTCTCCACATTTCACCTTTAAAAACTATTTACTTTGCCTTGTTTGGTATCATTCTTTTCAGCACAACCTCACATGTCTGAATTTACAGTTATGTTTTCATTTTGACATACTGTATAACCAGAATTGATCTATAATCAGACAAAAAACACAAAACCAGAGTAGAAAAAGTGATATTTTTTACTGTAACAACCACAAACATGTTTAACGAATCATATTTCATAACTTTAAATGCAAATATTAATTGTCAATTTTAAAATCCTATGCACAAGTTTTGCAAACAACAAAGTTATTTGCAGCCATTTACCTTTTACCTTGATTTTTCAATAAACATTTCAAACTATGTTCATCTTCACGTAGCATTTTGTGGGAGAAACGCTTCTTCAGTCTGAGACTGAAGAAGTCACTTGCATGAGTGATGAAACATTTCTCCCACAAAACGCTACGTCCAGATGAACAGAATCAACTTTTGGAGAATGAGCTGCTCTGCATTCAATAAGATGCCACACAAATTATTTGTGCCACTCCAAAAAAAAGTAATTTCTGTTCACTATAAAGGAGAACATCACAGCCTGATACCTGCAGGTCTGACAGCAGCAGGTGTATCACTCCTGTTTCTACCTGGAGACAGCAGTCACCTCATTGCTCTGACACACAACACAAAACTATCCACAACACTACACACTAACTACACAAGACAGCACATTAACTACACACTCCAAACACGCTAAACGTCACAAATCTCACACATCTCAAAACTCTGTCTCTCTCTCTCTCTTGCCATCACTCCTAAAATTTCCCACTCTTTCTAAACAACCAAACGTCATGTCACCATATAATTTTTTGATTATCGACATGGTCGACATCATAAGCAGAGAGGTCTTGCTGCGGTGTCCTAAGACAGTGATTATGATTACTGTCTGCGAGGGTACACAGATTCAACCGTCTGTTTGTTGAAAAATAGTAATGAACCGCATTTTCTTGTTAGTAACTGTAAGAGCGTCGTAACGATAGGAGTAGTAATTAGTTAGATTATTCGTTACTGAAAAAAGTAACGGCGTTAGTAACGCCGTTACTTGTAACGCCGTTATTCCCATCACCGGCTGTTTGTGATCCTCGCTCTCAGTAAGATTTATGTCCTTTGTCAGACACTTCACACTCACAGGAGAGGAGCTGGGAGCTAACAATATTGCATAGTAAGATTTAAAAAACCCAAAAAACAACAGAATATTATTTTTTCCTCCACTTCTGCAAACAGATTTTCTGCAACTGGAAGGACAGGTGCCCTAAAAAACTGGGTCCTTGCAGTCACATTTATGACATAAGGTGGAGCTCACTTCATGCCCCCTCATCATAATTGACACCCCCTCATGGACGTCTGAGGAGAACTCCTCAAATATTGTTTTTTTTATTATCATCTCCCCATCAGTGATGGCTGCCAGCTTATTGTACTCTGCAATGAGTGGTTTATCCACTCCTTCTTTTACATTCCAGATGATGACCCTGACCTGGTCGCACATTTTCAAAACTCGTATATGCAATGGTGGGTGTAACTGTCCCTGAGACAGTTAAAATAAAGTTGTTTATTTCATGTTTCTGTGATAGATTCATGCTTAATTTAGTTTATTTATTTATAAGATAAGATGATAAAAGTGTAACATTGATTAGGAAACATGTCTAAAATGTGTGATTATAAAATATGGGTTTGTTGAATATGTAAAGTGCTGTAAAGTTCATATGAGGTGGAGTTTGTAATTGTCGCATGACCAGAGTTTGGTTGAGAGCACAACCATGGCATGGTGGAGCTAGCATGGATACATGGCTACAGATGCGTCTATAGCCTCAACGTTAATGTCATTCTGCATGTGGTCCAAGAGGCGCACACGGTATGGTTTCATTTATATTGTTTGTATAATGCTGCATACGTGTTCTACACTGGTAATGAGAGGACATTTTAGTGATATCCATTATTTTGCATTTTTTCTGTTCTGCTTGCACAAGACTGTTTATGCACACTGATATGAGAGACTGACAAGCTCAAAACATTTATGTTGTAAACTTTGTGTTTCTTCAGTTTTCACTGTGTCTGAAGACAATAAGAGTGAGAGAGAGAGAGAGAAATAAATTTCCTAAGACATCAGTATGATGCGTGGCCATTCTTTGTTGGACCCCTGTAGTTACAGTGGGGTCGGAAATAGAGGGGTGTCAGGCCAATTCCCAGTTATTTTCCTCAATGCTATTCTGAAAACAAAAAAGGATGTCTTTCCATCTTCTACTCAAAGAGAAGCTCAAACTTTTACAAGCCGTCAAGCCATTTGCTCAAATCTTAAAATGGGCGTACATTTCTGTCAGTGCTTCAGTTCAAAGTTGATCGATTTCAAGTGTTCGCAATTTCCTGTGATCTCTTCTCCCGCCATTACTTCCTAATTGTCCGAGCCCATGCCCTCCACATTATGGAATCCTTGACTACCTTACGGAGGGCTGTTCACCTTTGCTAGCCACCAGTTATTTTCCTCTCCTTTAGGTGGCAATGTCATTTGGCGTTTTCTCTTTTTGCACTTGTCTTTGTCCTGTTTTCCTCCTCTCACCCCAAACGGTCGCAACAGATGGCCCCGCCCCCCTTGAGCCTGGTTCTGCCGGAGGTTTCTTCCTGTTATAAAGAATTTTTTCCTTCACACTGTTGCCAAAGAGCTTGCTCAAAGGTGGTCAAACAATTGTTGGGTTTTTCCTCTAGGTTACATCATAAGGTTTAAAAACTGAGGTTTAAAATGAACAATGGTAATAAAAACCAAGAGAGGCTGACAGTGATCACTGACTGTTTTTAGGGGATTGTTGAGTTTAAATAGAACAAGACACAAAGCATTAAAACTAGAGATGGACCGATCCGATATTAGGTATCGGTATCGGTCCGATACTGACGTAAATTACTGGATCGGATATCGGAGAGAAATAAAAAATGTAATCCGATCCATTAAATATCAAAAAGCGCCTCAAAACTTGCAACACGGCGTAACTCGGCTCATCACCGTAGCAGTCGGAGCAGTGTGCTCACGTGTTAGAGCGGCTGTGTGTATTTGTAGCCTCGCTACCAAATCAGCATTTCATCTCCAAGGAAGTTATCCCAGAGAGAAGTAAAGCAAGTGTGTAAGTTCATCTCTGAATGTTTGTAAAGCATGCCCACGTTAAGCTTAACAACCGATATATGGAGCGACTGCCTCTTCTCTCTCTCTCCCTCCCATTCCCGCTGCTACTTCAATCGTGAAACTGTTTAATGATCAGCTGATCGGCTTTTCTGTCACGAGTCCGTCTCTCTTCTTTGTTTTTGGCCCACTTAGCACCAGAAAGAGGAAACCAGCGGCTGAACAACAGCAGCACGTTTAACCTTGATAAACTTTTTTTAGAATTTATTTAATATTACTTTCTACACCAGGATCCTTTTCTACGTAGCTGACGGCTGGTAACTGTGCAGGGGCGGATCTAGCAAAGTTTAGCCAGGGGGGCCAACAGGGCTTTAACAGGGAAAAGGGGGGAACAAAGACATACTTTTCTTTCTTATTCTCATTTAAAATGTCTAGCTTTTAATAAATAATTGAATCTGAATCTTACACCCCAAGTTTTAATCTGATGTAAAATGTATAGAAGTCCATTACTGTATATAGTAACTGTTAAGTCAAATATACCCTAGTAAGCTATAGTACTTTTTCCTTTGGGAAAGTACCATCTGTGCAGTCTGCAATTCTGTAGAAGAAAGATGTTGAATCTATTTAATTATTCTTGAAAAATAATTATTTCTGTGCAATTTTGTTCACACTGCATCAAATTAAAGTTGATTACGTCGATTAAGCATCATGAAGTGGAGGGTGGGGGGTGGTTCCCTAATTTTTTTTTTTTTGCTGGGAGTTTGTTAGTTAGGTTGCTTAATATTTCTGCTAAGTACTCTTTAAAATACCAGAATAGGAAGGATGGAGTAGGTTTAAGTTTATTAGATTGATCAGTATTGCTGAACTATGAAATATTTTGGGTGCAGTGTATTTTTTACATACAGGTATAACAGAATAGCTTTAGTGTTGTTGTTTATTTAAACTTGAGTATGAACTTATACAAAATGCAGCACGATATTAAAAAAAACAGTTTTATAAAGTTTTTAGACAATGGTCAATTAGAGGACTCCAAAGAATTCAAGATTTGTATACAACAGATTCTCAAGATATGATGTCCTTTGATATGCTTAGACATAAATATAATACAGATAGAAAGCAGTTTTTCAAATATCTCCAAATTAGAAGTTACATTCGAGCAAAACAAAATAATACCTGCACCAAACCACCACAATCAGAACTGGAAGACATAATTAGCAAAAGCAGTTCAAAAAAAGGGGCAATATCAGAAATATATAAATTAATTAGGTCCAAAGTATCTAAAAAATTCATTAGGAAGGTTGAACGCCTGGAAAAATGATTTAAAAAAGGACATATCCATGGAACAATGGGAATTGGTTTGCACGAAAGCTCATAAACAAACAATTAATTCTAGACTAAGGTTGTTGCAATACAAATGGTTAATGTGAATATATATTACCCCGGAAAAATTAAATAAGTACAACCCTAATATTCCAGACACCTGTAATAAATGTAATGAAGATAAAGGTAATTTTTGGCATTGTATTTGGGATTGCAGTAACACAAACTATGACACAAATATTATCCAAACAGGTTGTTTTGGATCCTGGCTTCCTTATTTTGGGATTGTACCCAGAAAACATGAGGTACACAAAAAAAAGTGTTTATTGATATGGGGTTATTGCAAGTGAAAAGGTTAATTGCACTAAAATGGAAAGACACAAGGGAACCAGGTATCACACAGTGGATAAAACAAATGATGGCGGCTTTGCCATTGGAGGGGATAACATGTATACTGAAAAGGAAATTGGATGTTTTTGAGAAGGTATGGAGACCATTTGTGAACTTTGTAGAGGGATTTGTATTATCTGAGGAGGACGAGGACTGAGGACAATGACATTTGATTTGGGATAATGAAGATTTAGGCCTTTAATGGAGTGATACATCTGATGATTTTCTTTTTGTTTTCTTTTTGTTGTCTGGAGGAGTGTATGTTCATATAGTATTTAGAGTGTTGGACTGTTTGCAAGTCACTAAAATGTAAAAAAAAAAAAAATAAAGATATTGGAAAAAAAACTGTGTTATGGATTAAAAACACACTATATCGGATTCATATCGGTATCAGCAGATATCCAAATTTATTGTATCGGTATCGGAAATAAAAAAGTGGCATTGTGCCATCTCTAATTAAAACATGCTAAAAACACAATGGCATTAATAAACGTTGAGTCATTCGGAACCGGAAGCAGGGTTCGTACGTCATTACTTAAAGACTGGATACAGGGTTGTGTTTGAGTCAGTGCAAGTGTTGGGAACAGTCGGGGGTCATTATCGTTATCATCGTTAGGGTAGGGTTAGAGTTAGGGTTGAGAATAGCAGAAAAATCAACAATTCACCTCTTCCAATGAATGGCTAATGAATATTATGTGACAACAGTCCACATCATTGTCTACTGTTTACTATCATAGCCAAGTGGCTAACAAAGGTAAACAGACCCAATCCCTACTAGTGAACGTTATCTTGTTTCAGGATACATGTCGTACAGAATTCCTGCCATTAACCAATGACTCATCTGCTTACCGGGATCTGTTGGTTATTTCTCGTCTTCTTTTCTCTTTCTTTTTTTTTTTTAAACTGAGGACCTGATGGTCCCCTAACCCTAACCCTTCACACACTTCAGGAAAAATAATGATAACATAATGGGCTTGGACTGACAACATTATGGATGAAATGTGCACTATTTAGAAGCAGCCCGCCCCCTCCCCTTTCTACAGGTTGTGTGTGAGACTTCAGCACAGCAGCAGCAGACGCACCGAGGGCCCTTGAGCTCACTTTACACGTATGTGTGTGTGATAGAATTTAGAAGACAAATCGGTGCAAATTCTGAGTATATATCATGACAGCTTCAACTTTTGTGTTTGTTTTAGGGCTGTCAAAATTAACGTGTTAATGCTGTCAACAACGATTGACGCAATTAAAATTTTTAACACAATCAAACCACCTGGAGCACAGAATGGACAAACTGCTCAACGCATTTTGAGCAGATTTTGAGTCATTCTGTGTTCCAAATGAATGAGCTTTTATGGTATTTGTGTCAACTCCTGAAAATATATGGCACTTCATCCTTAACACTGAAACGAAATTTTATTGCAAAATTACAGCTAGATTGGACAGTGGACTTGTACTTATTAAGCTCCACAACTGTCAGATACACATAAGCAGTGTTGGTCAAGTTAGTAATGGTAATTAGCTACTAAGTACTGATTACTTGCTCAAGAAGTAATCTAATTACTTTACTGATTACTTGAAGAAGGTGTCAGTTTCCTACAGAGTTAAAAGCCAGGGAATAAAAATAGGTTTTCAATCTGGACTTAAAGACCTGCACTAATGACCCTTGTCTAATTTGGAGGGGAAGGTTATTCCAGAGCATCGGAGCCGCAATTGAAAAAGCTCGGTCTCCTCTGCATTTCAGCCGGGGATGCAGAGGACTGACAGCAACAGCTGCTCAGCTGAACGGAGTGAGCGAGGAGGAACATATGGCTGCAGCAAATCAGATAAGTAGACAGGAGCCAGACCATTTAAAGATTTAAAAACCAATAAAAGGACTTTAAAACGAACCCTAAATTAAATGGGAAGCCAAAGCAAGGAAGCCAGAATCGGAGTGATGTGATCGAATTTCCTACTACCGGTTAAAAATCGTGCCGCCGCATTTTGCACTAACTGCACGCGTGACAAGGTGCCCAACCCGACCCCTATTAAAAGGGAATTACAATATTCCAGACGTGAGGTGATAAAAGCATGAATGAGAGTTTCCAAATTGGGTTTGGAAAGGAAAGGCTTAACCTTCGACAGGCGTCTGAGGTGATAAAAAGCTGGTTTTACCACCGCATTTACATGACCTTCAAAAGTAAGCGCGGAATCAAGTTTAACACCAAGATTAGTGATTGAACTTTTCAGATGAGAGGTCAAATCACCAAAATCAACATCTGGGGTATCAGTAGAACGATGCAGCCATATGAAATTGCTTCCGTTTTGCGACCATTAAAATTCAAAAAAATTACTTGCCATCCATAATTTAATATCACTAAGACAGTCAAGCAGTGATTGACATGGGTAGGTATCCAAATGACTAAAAGGTAAATAAAGCTGACAGTCATCGGCATACAAATGAAATGACACTCCGTGTTTACGAAAAATCGCACCAAGGGGGAGTAAGTACGGTGAGAAAAATAATGGCCCAAGGATAGATCCCTGGGGCACACCCCAAAGCAGAGGGGCCACAGAGGAAGCGGCCAGTCCCACCTTGACACAAAAACTCCTTCCTTAAAGATATGATTTTATCCATGACAATGCCAAATTAGAAATTCCCACACAGTGGTGTAAGCAGGAGATCAGCAGGTCGTGGTCCACTGTGTCAAATGCAGCTGTCATGTCCAATAACACAAGCATAGCATATTTACCACAATCAGTAGCAACAAGAATGTCATTCATAACTTTAACAAGAGCTGTCTCCGTACTGTGAAAGGGCTTAAAACCAAATTGGAAGATTTCAGACAGTTGCGAGTCCTTCAAATAATCCAACAGCTGGGTATGTCTCCAAAATCTTGCTTAAAAAGGGAAGCTTGGAGATAGGTCTAAAATTTGACATAGTAGAACTATAAAGGCCAGGTTTCTTAAGTAAGGGGTGTATGACTGCATGTTTAAACCCACTAGGAACTTGACCGGTTAACAGACTAGTATGGGGCGATCGTGGCTATGGGGCGATCGTGGCTCAAGAGTTGGGAGTTCGCCTTGTAATCGGAAGGTTGCTGGTTCGAGCCCCGGCTTGGACAGTCTCGGTCGTTGTGTCCTTGGGCAAGACACTACTGGTGGTGGTCAGAGGGCCTGGTGGCGTCTGTCACGGGTCAGTGTGCAGGCGGATGGAGAGGAGGATCCAAATGCGAGACTCAGAGGCAGACGTGAACTCAGAATACACAGCTTTATTGCTGGAGAAGCCGAAACTAAACTAAACTGAGGATACAGAAATAAACTAAGCAAGCAGACAGGCAGGCAGACGGAACACACAGATAACGTGAGGGTGAACAGACGTTAACGACGCGACAGAGAACAAAGGAAAACACAGGGCTCATATACACATGGCAGTAATCAAGGGATGAGAGACAGGAGGGGAACACACCTGGGAGAAATCAGAGCTGACGGGACAGGGAAAACGTAAACTGAACACACTCACATGAGACGGGGACCTTCAGAATAAAACAGGAAGCACACGACAGACAGAGACACAGACGCAGACTCATAAGCAAGCACAGTAACATCACGGACAGACAGAGAAGACCAAACACAGGCCACCTAAACTAAACATGAGGGCAAGCTAACAAAAACCCAAACCAGAATACTCATCATGATCGGCAAAGGAACAGAACACAATTACAATCAAAGCACCAAAGGATAAAGAACAATCCATAATGCGGAAAATAAATTAAAACATAAGAAACTCAAAATGCTGGGTCGAACCGACCCAGGACCGTGACAGCGCCAGTGTCCAGCAGCCTCGCCTCTGTCAGTGTGCTCCAGGGTGGCTGTGGCTACAACGTAGCTTGCCATCACCAGTGTGTGAATGTATGGATGAATGACTGGATATGTAAAGCGCTTTGGGGTCCTTAGGGACTAGAAAAGCGCTATATAAATACAGACCATTTACCATTGATAATTTTCAAGATATAAGGTCCAATGATCGGAAATACTTTTTGGAGAAAGCGGGGAGTAACAACATCATTCTGGGAGCCACAGGGCTTAGCATGTAGCACCAACTCCTCTACATCACGCAGTGAAATCGGTGCAAAAGCAGAGAATAGGCTTGAGCAAGGAGCAGGCATGGCCGGATCAACAATAGGTGGGATTAGAGGCCTCAGGCTAGCAATCTTGTCCACAAAAAAGGTAATAAACTTATTGCACATAGCCTCAGAGGATGGCAAAAGGTCGTAACCCTCCAAGTTAAGTACAGAATTTATCGTATTGTATAAAACATGAGGGTTATGAGAGTTGGCTGAAATAAGTTGAGAAAAGTAGAAGTGTTTATCGGCCTTCACTGCCCTCTGATAAGTTTTCCAACTAATCTTTAGGGCTTCCAGGGAGACATGCAATCTATGTTTTTTCCACTGTCTTTCACATTTCCTACATTGTCTTCTAATAGCTCGGGTACGATCTGTTAACCAAGGACTAGTCTTAGATTTACATTTTCTTAGTCTCAAAGGGGCAACAACATCAAGCACAGATTTACAAGCAAAGTCAAAATATAAAAGTAGGTCATCTGCAGTTGGCAACTCAGGGGCATAAGACATTAATTTGTCAAACAGTATAGAAAACCGTTCGGCAGAATCAGAGCAAAAGGCAAGATAACATCGAACAGGTGCAGCCTGATTTGCAAGAGCGTTAGAAGGAGCAATATCAAATAAGATAGGCATATGATCAGAGAATACTGCATCTTCAACACAAACATTTCTAAACAGATAAACCATGAGATAAAACTAAGTCCAGTGTGTGACCATGTTCTTGAGTGGCACCACTAACAGATTGGACAAAATTAAAAGAGTTCACTAAAGCAAGGAAGTCCTTGGCCAGGGGCTTCCCCGGACAGCAAACGTGTACGTTAAAATCACCAAGCAGGAGGATCTGGTCATACCGTGATGCACAATCAGCAAGAAACTCTGAGAACTCTGATAAGAACACCTTGTTATATTTCGGTGGGCGATAAACAATCGCACATAACAACGAAGGCGAGTGGCCCAGTTTACATAAACAGAGTTCAAAACTGGTGTAGCGAGACGAAGGGAAAAGCTGCTTCAAGTCCAAGTGTGCCTTAAAAACAGCAGCAAGCCCTCCTCCGCGACCCAAAGCTTTAGGAACATTAAAAAAGGTACAGTCAGCGGGTACTAGTTCAATGAAAGCGCTTAACTCACCGGGAGAAATCCAGGTTTCAGTCAGGAAGAGAAAATCCAGAACATGAGAAAGAAAAAAATCCTTCAATATGAAGGTCTTGTTTGCCACTGACCTGGTATTTATTAGACCCAGCCTGAGAGAAACTGGGTCCAAAACTTCCGAGGCATTAGCAACCAGATCCACAGGTCGAAGATTTTTCTTGTCAACTCCGCGCCAGCGCATATGTCGTAGAGGAGAGAGTTTTGCAGGACCATTTTCGAAAGACCCAACAACAGAAACCAGTCAGGAGTCCACCGGATCCAAGGCACGCAATGGCACCAAGAGTCGTGGACAAAAACGGCGGATGCAGCAGAGCTCATGGGGAAAATTAGAAATCCAGGATTTCAGCTTCACAAGACGACCTCCACGGTTACCCCGTCTCCTGTGTCGCTTCCGCAGATCCGGTGACAGCGGTAGGGAACGCCAGTACGGTGGTATTGGTTCCAGATAGGGAGGAAAAAAGCCTTGGTTGTCATATTCAGGCCGGTCAGACATCCGGATGGATAAACCTATCTCCAATAATGTCTGGCGATCATAGGAAAAAGTACAACACAAATGTAACGCAAAGTTAACTAAAAACAATAAAACAAAACAAATAAAGGAGAGCGATAGACGGCGTGCCGAACACACAGGCGCCATCTTGAATGGTCTAAGTTTAAGAATTCAAAAGATTCAAATACAAAAAAACTTGTTGTATTAGTTTTAATCTTTTGACTTTATGCACACTGCATCAAGCAAAAATTAAAGTATATGCAGCTGTCTTTGACTACTACACTCACTCGTTCAAATGGATGCATTAATTAATGTGCTTAAATGTATTTTCACCTGTTTAGCAGGAGTGGGGCCAGTGGAGGTTTGCCCAGTGTTGCAGTCATGTCAGTGGGAGGATCCAGGGGTTTCTCTGTGAATGTCACATTCCTCTGGCAGCATGCTCCGTGCTTGCTCAAATTGAAATTTACTTTTTCGCTGTAGAAAGAAGTTTTCTTGAGTGTACAGTGGACTCCAATGTTTTGTCACTTTTTATAGAATCAAACTCAAAGTAATGTGAGTACTTACAATCTCTAAATGCTGCATGGTCGTACTCTCTCCCACTTGATATATTATCCGTTGTTGATCTGCACATGTCTGTTACCATGGATGTCACACTTGTACGTCATTGTCATGAGACACTCTCACAAACAAACAGGGTTTAGTAACGCAATATCGTAGCGTGCTTATGGGAAAGTAACAGTAATCTAATTGCTTTTTTGTAATAGCGATCCCTTACATTACTCGTTACTTGAAAAAAGTAATCGGATTACTTGTAACACGTTACTGCCTATCTCTGCACCTAAGTATGTCATTGTTTTAATCCAGAGTTACTCATATAAGGTTATGCATTTGTGCCTAAGAGATGCTCCAGCTCCTCATATAAGTGAGGTAATACAGGTGGATGTCAGTAATGTGGGTGCTGGAGCTGCTCTTCTACCTAGCAACACCCTTTGTGTTTTCATTAACTAACATGCACAAAATAAAACTTGGTATTTACTGTTTTAAAATTGATTTCAAAAAAGTATTTGACTGAATTTGGCGCAAAGGACTTCATTACAGAATTCTTTAGTGTAGTAAAATTTATAAGAGAACATTGTTGAGCTGTTAGAATTGGAGACAATCCAACTGAATGCTTCACCCAGATGTATGAAGATGAAGTTTGTCACGATTGAAATGAGCTGTTTAGGGTCCTTGGCCACATGTTCCAGCGCTTTAACCATGAGTGAGCTCATATCATAAATAAATGTATCATAATAAATATCTAATAATATCATAACAGCAGCAGATATTCAGTATATCAGTACAGACTTCAGTCTTTCATGGGTTCAGTGCTGTTAACTGTTTTTGAACAAACTTTATTTTCTGCATTTGTTAACAAGTATTAACAAACTGTATTAACATTTATAGATTAACACATCTGTATGTGTGTAAAGCATGCCCCACCACAGCCCCTTAGTGAGACAGAACAAACAAAAAACCTTTTCCCGTAAAGGCAAATCAAACAAGGCAAACAGAATCACATGGGGTAACACTGCTGGGTCCAGAGGGTCAGAGATAATGACTCATTCTCAGCAATGTTACAGTTTAAAAACCAGACCAGATATCCATCCACCCTCAGCAGTGTGACTGTCACTGCAGTTATTTCAGTGGCTGAAGTTTGATCTGTGTTGTTTACCAAAGTGCAACAAAAGCTGTTTAACATGATTCATTTTGAATTCTTACAGAAACATTGTGATTTTTGTCTTTAAAGTGTGTACAGCAGTCTGTGACATCACTGATGAATCCACCAGTTCTTTTTGAGCCTGTTATCACTACACAAACATTTGTTTAGTCTTTCCTGAGAAATAAGGTCAAAAACATGGCACAGTCAGACATCCCACGCTGGGTAAAAGGAGTTACACCTACTGTAGCTCCCAGTGATTTTAGAAAATATCAGTAGTTACAGACTACAGCGGTGTATCCCAGCACTGATGTTAAGTCAAACATGGGAACATTCAGAACAGAAATAACTTTTTGTAACAGCCGCATTAAACTTGGAGCTGATTTAGAAACATCACCTGGGAGCACTGTATGTTACTGTAATGTTTTACACTGAACGACAAACTTTACTGTTGTCTATAGTTTAGTGTTCAGTGCTGAAAGCAGGATTGGGATTTTGTAAATGTGTAAGTGATTGACTTTGTGGAGCTCAGAGTACATGAGTGCGTTTCAAACACGTGGTTGTTACAGTGTATGTGGGTGGGGACGATCAGCCAATATTTAGCAGAAGCTGACACTGAGGATTGTCACAACCAGTCATGGACCGTCTCTGGATCCTGAGCTGCACTCTGTGTGTCCTCCTGAGCTGGATACATGTGGATCAAGCGGTGGCTGAACCGTGAGTTTGTCTTCAGCGTGTTTTTGTCTGTGTGAGTTGTTCACTGCAGTAACTGCTGTATGTGCGATGCTGTATGCAGCCAGTACCTGGTGGCCATTCCTGCAGTTATTGAAGCTGGAGCTGAGGCCAAATTCTGTGCAACTCTCCGACAGCCCAGTGGGACTCTGGTCATGACTGTCACTTTGAAGTCCCGAGAGAAGAACACGACCTTATTCACACATACGTCAAATGAGCCCTTTCAAACCTGTGTTCAGTTTAAGGTTGGCAACCAGCACTTCCACGCACAAAATGCATTTGTTAGTTGTTATCGTAAGCATTATTGGCTTTAACGACTATCCACAATATCCCACTGTCTCAGGCTCCTTTGGTACAAAAGGAGGTGCAACATTTTAAGGTGGAGGTACGAGGAGACACATTTTACTCCAAACAAGTCAGAAAAGTGATGATCCGAATGTCTGATCCCTTCACATTCATCCAAACAGATAAACCCATCTACCTCCCTGGACAAAAAGGTAACAATGTGTTGTTTTGTTATATATGACATGTAGTTCATTCAAATTTCATCATCATGAGCCAACTGCTCCACCATCTCCAATTTGTGTAACAAGTTTTATGGTCCAAAATTTGGACACACATACAGTGATTGATGTGAAAGTTGTGCTTCATTTAGCAAACGCTTTTCAAGATATTTAATACGGTCCATCGACCGAGATGTTTGTTCGCACTTTGAAATCTGAGTCCATCTTTGAATATAACTATTTTAAAAATTCACAGTAATGCAAAATAAAACATGCAGAATACTCAGAGTGCACAACTCCCCCCAAAGGACAAAGGCCATATTATATTACTCAGACATGATTGATTTTTTTGTACCATCTGTCCCTGATAACAGTCAAATTCATTTTATGTTAAAGTTTAATGGTTTTATCTTATAATAGTTTTATTGTTCACAATTAAATTATGTTCAAACATGGAATTCAAAGCATCAAAAATCATGAGGGAAGGAAACACATTATTAAATGTCTTGTTAATTAAAATATAAATTAGTGATATCAATTAAATTTAAATAAATGTTATATATATATGTGTGTGTGTGTGTGTGTGTGTGTGTGTGTGTGTGTGTGTGTGTGTGTACAATACACATTAATTAAATATCAGTGATTTCATTTAAAAAATTTAACAAATTATTTGAATCTGAAAAAGTTTCTGTTCATCTGGATGTTTTCAGTGGGGAAACTATGAACCAGTGACTTTGTTTTGTCCCAGCCAGGGTATGATACCAGAGCTCTGCTTTGCACTTCTTCCATGTAGTGAACGGCACATTGTTCCTTCAGTGGGCTGGTTTCAGTCATTATGCAAATGTACTGTTTATAAGATTGGGGAAACCTGCAGTGAGCTGAGACTGAAGAAGTCACCTGGATCAGTGACACAACATTTATCCACTGAAAACGTCCAGATGAACAGAATCAACTTTTGGAGATTTACTTACCTGGATGATTGAGTGTGCACCAACACATATTTAGGTTTTTATTTCTGATTTCCAGTTTCCAAAACATATTTAATGACCTTGTTATATATTCAATTCATTATTTCTCATTTTGATTATTTACAAGGATATTTAGTTATTTCACTGTCCAATTATTGGTTATTAATTTAATTAATTATTTTGTGATTCCTCTTCTTCAGTGTTCATTAATCAGTTTTATCTGTGACCCATTAAACTCAGGGATAATGACAATTTAGACAAAGTCCAAAGTATTGCTTTGGCCTGGTGTCTGTTTATTTAGTGTGCCCTGCTTAATGCACACAGCCTGTAGTGCAACCTTCAAGCATTTGGTCGGTCTGTCCACATAACCACCAATTCATATCAGTCCATTATCTGAGATCTGCATTGACTTGCTGTGTAGGGTAAAAATCCGATGTTGTGTTTGTTGATAAGCTGCAGTGACAGATCACGATGCGCTGCAGCACAGCAACCATGAAATATTTAATTAAAAATTGAAAAACATACATAATAATAAAATTGTTTAGATATTTAATTAATTATTTTAATTTTAATTAGTTATGTAATTATGTGTTTATTTAGTTAATTTTAGCAATCATGGCCCAACCCTAATGCACCTTTGTTTTAAAGTATAAGGAGAGAAACAGAGAGATAATCTCTTTAAAATTTTTCTCACAGTGAATTTCAGAGTCGTTGCCATGGATAATAACATGCGACCGGCCAATCAGCTGGTGAGTTTTTGAACAGTGTTACTAATGATGCTGTTTAGAATTGACATGCAGTGATTTACACAACAACGTCTTAACTCCACCTGTCTTTGGTTCTTTCTTTCAGTATGATGTCATTGAACTTCAGGTAAGAGAATATCTCCAGAAAAGGTTTTTACTTCTTCTGTAAATGTATCAACACAATGCTGAACACATGGAGTTGGACTTGATTGTTTCCTGCTTATATACACACTGCTTCTGCAGTATTACTCCAAGTCACTGACAGTTTAAAACCTGAACAAATTGGGTTGCATATATACAAAGGTGGGTCAAGTATCCAAAAATGTTGTTGAAAAAGAAAAGAATCTAGTTGGTACAGTATTTACACACTGTGTATTTGACAAAATGGACACATAGTCAGAATGCTGTTTATTGACTTCAGCTCAGCATTTAATACAGTCATTCCCCAGGAGCTGGTGAAGAAGTTGGACTCACTAGAAATAAACAAGAAATAAACACCTCCCTCTGCAATTGGATCTTGGACTTCCTGATAGGCCCAGTCTGTGTTCATAGGAAATAAAACCTCCAAAGTCATCAGACTGAGCACAGGATTGCCGCAGGGCTGTGTGCTTAGCCCACTGCTGTTCACCCTGCTAACACATGACTGTACTGAGCAATACCAGCTCAAACCACATCATCAAGTTTGCAGATGACACAACAGTGATGGGTCTCATCACCACTGTATACTGTGTATACTACTGTATTTACAATAAAGCTCTTGAATCTGGAATGTTGAATTAGCTGTCACTGTCATTTGATTTAACAGGATGCTCACAGTAACAGGATTGGACAGTGGCTAAATGAAACATCCAATAGCAGAATACTGCAGCTTTCTTACTCCTTGGACACTGAGGCCTGTGAGGGACCGTACCAGATCATTGTGTCAATGGGTGAAAGGAAAATATCTCACAACTTCAAAGTGGAGAAGTATGGTAAGTCAGTCTTATTTATTTTTTAATTCTTTGTTGTTATGGAGTGAAAATGCTGACATTCAAATTTTCCCCCAGTTTTACCCAAATTTGATGTGACAGTAAATATATCTGAAGAAGTGAGTATTGGGCAGGAAGACATTGAAGCTGAAGTGTGTGCAAAGTAAGAAAAAGTTCTTCCAGGACAAATTATGTGTTGTTGAAAATCTGGAGTTTGGAGAGCAAATGACTCATAATGTTTATGTATTTTTCTTTAAACAGGTACACGTATGGACAGCCTGTACCAGGACGTGTTACAGTTAATGTGTGCAGACCTATTAATAAGTATAGCGGTTTAGCTATAGAGAAGCACGATAAGGATTCTTTGGCCCTATATCAAATGGGTGGCTCCTGCCACACAGAGACAAAGCAGGTACAGTTATGGCTTTATTTCTCTCTAACCTTTTTTCCCTGATACTTTGGGTACATTCAGGCCACTGCATTAGCTAAACTGGCGCCGTATGTTCTCTTCACTTTTTTTCCCTACATTTCATCATCTCGTACTTGTCTCATCCACGGATTTGAATTTTTAGTGATATCTCATCTTTCTTGGATGCATGTGTCAGCTCCAAAGGAGTGAAGTGGTTATTGTTGTGCCTAAAAGGCTGCATAGGTTGTGTTGGTGTTTCTAATATCTGCTAGATGATTAGCATTACTGGTAGGGCTAAGGCAAGTGGTGTGTCTCATTATGTCTGTCACACAAAAGAATTCAACTTCTGTGAGAAATCTAAGAACTTCAAAATACTCTGATCAGACTGCGACACCTAAACAAGCTGAATGAATATACACATATCCAATGTTCCCTCTAATTTTTCATGTGTCTAACTGAACACACAAACTCCCTGAGCGATCCCTTGGATCAGTGTGGTCAAGCCAGCATTGAATCCATCCAAGTTACATGGCCTATTAAGATAATCAAGTTACAGCATTTACATTCATGTTAGACTAATTTTAATTAACTGCTTTAGCCCACTTACAATGAAGATTTAGAAAAAAAATGTAGTCATTGACCTGTGTAGTATGTTAACAATATTGGAAGTAAAAATAACTTGAAATCCAATTTTGAAAACATAACTTTCTTTTTTTTCTTTTTTTTCTTTTTCTTTTTTTTTTTTTATAAAGCTCTGACTTGTATTATGAGTCTTTGTTCTGGGAGAGAGTCCTGCAACTGTCTGTCTGCAAAATATAGTATATAATGACCAATGCTGGGCAATTAATTATATAGTTACTTCTTCAAAAAAGTTACTGAGTGTTGCAAACACTCAGTAACTTGCAGCCAAGGCATTTTTAAATAAACATCTCAAACTATTTACAGAACAATCAGCTGTTCTGCATCAAATCTGCTAAAACTTCCCTCCGTTTCTTAACAACTTGCCATATCATTTTTTGATTGGTCGACATGGTACATTTTTCCACCAATAGGAAAGGGTCGGAGGGGTTTGGTTTTGTCTTTGCTCACAAGCGGAGAGTGCTTTCGATCGTTTTCCTTATAAAACGCCATTTTTACATTTTTTTCCCGCAGTAAATATAAACAACGATAGTATTCAGGAAGAAAACCAAACATTGCAGATATTTTTATCATAACTCTGGTTTTACATGGCCTATCAACACAATTTAAAAACTGGTATAAAGTCCACACTTTTTCCGTCAGTTGTTCCGTCTGTCCTGCTCACATCTCCAATGGTTGTACACGTTGTCATTAATGTGGCTTCACTCCACATCAGCCACGCCGCTTTGCTAGCTAAAACACCGGCACATAAGGACGCTGTCATAGCCTGTCAATGACGTTGATTAGCTGCGTATATATGAATGTAAATCGCATCATTGGCTGGACTATAGGATAAGGTGGCATCGTTCTAAACCCATACAGGAACAGCCAGTCACTTACTGACTAACACTGCAAAACAGAATTGTTAAAGTTTTAATTTGAATTTCAATTCAGGTTAGATGTTTTCTTTGTGCGCAACACAGATTTTCTGTGCGCAGAGACCGTGCGCACTGCTGGCAACTTAGAGGGAACATTGCACATATCCAAAGATTCAGCTTCTGTTAAAAGTTTTAACAATTTTGACTGATTTACTAAGTTTCTGGTACATACAGCTATATATACAGTATTTTAGTAGTTGGCAAGCCACATTATGGCATCATAATGCGGTACAGTTAAAAAATATTGAGCCACTCCTCATTTGTTTATATGTTGCATGTGCATGGAACATAGCTACAGTGGTTTAATGAAACATGCGAACACAAATGGAAATGCAGCCTGAACTCTCTCAGGCTGCATTTCATGAGTTGTTGTTGTTGGTGTTTGTTTTAGATTCAAAGGAGAAAATGGGAATAAGGGATGTGTTTTAGCTACAGGTTAACAATGTGCCCAGTGTTGGGAAGGTTACTTTTAAAATGTATTCCACTACAGATTACACAATACATGCCTCAAAATGTATTTTGTAACGTATTCCGTTACGTTACTCAATGAGAGTAACGTAACGGAATACTTTGGATTACTTAATATATTATCCTGCTTTTTACAACTACACGAATGTACTATTGCTGTGTGATTACTGAAGGCTACTCGTCATACCAATACAAACTAGATTTTTAAATCTTAATATAAAATGAGTAACAGTAGGTGGACATTAGGTAAGGCTGCACTTTTTGCAGCGATCTCGTATACAAAAACTATTCTGTGCGTATATAAAACAGGTCAGCGGCTCCGAACAGTAGTAAAGTGACCTCTGGATAATACGTCGGGCTAGTGTCGGGCTGGTAGCTGAAAACTAGCTTTATTTTGCTGTCTGGGTCAACTTTGCTAGCGAGAGACAGAGAGAGGTGTTGAAAGGCTGCTCCAACGGAGCTCATTGTTTCAGAGGAAAACACGAACACGGTGTTCAGTCGAGTCTTAATAGCTTACTTACAACTGGGCTCGTCAGGCACTCTTCTTGGCTGCAGTGGTTATTATTATATTTACATGTTTCCGTCTCTCATTTCTGCTCGCTGACAACTCGTACTTTTCCACAGACACAGGTACGGTAGTCCTTTCTCCCTGCGGCACGGACTACACTGCCCATGAGGCTACATTCTTTAGGGCGATGCCTGTAACACTCTGCCTGTTAACTTCATATTAAATTATCTTTTGAATAATAATTATTTTAAAAAATTTCTTCACGTCATTATGTGGGCCACAAATAGGGGTGACATGCGTTGTGAGATTGAGACCCAGCCATTAGACCCTCGTAATGCGTGTTTGTTTGGGTTTCCACCGGCGTGGAAGTAGGGTGGTTATGGCCTTTGAGAGGAAACTGTTTTTGAGTCTGTGGGTTTTTGTGCTGACGCACCTGTAGAACTTCCCTGAGGGAAACAGGCTGAACATGTTGAAACCAGGGTGGGAACTGTCCTTGGTGATGTTTGCTGCTCTGCTGAAGCAGTGGGAGGAATAAATGTCCATCAGGGAGGGGAGAGGGCTGTGCTGCCTTGACTACACTCTAAAGTCTCGCTCTGTCCAGGAGATGTCAGCAGAGATGAGGACACCAAGGAACCAGAAGATGTGGTCAGACTGGCCGAGGTTGGGGAGGGGTATATCTCTATATGCATGCTTGATGTTTGAGTAAACATGATCTAGAGCAGGGGTCGGCAACCTGTGGCTCCGGGGCCGCATGCAGCTCTCTAGTCCTTATAGTGCGGCTCCGCCTGGTTTGGGAAAATAAATTAGAAGTATTTAGTTGGAGTGTATTTTATTTATGTTAGTTCTTTTTTAACTTGTACTTCTATATTGGAAGACTATTGTGATATTGAAATATATATAAAAAAATTATATTCTATTATTTTATAAATAATTTTTTTTTATGAATAAAGTTACGTTGAAACCAAGCACACATTGTTTTTCTTGTGACATTACCAATAAGTTTGATGTGTCACATGGCCCTCTTCCTATTGAAAAAAAAAAAGTTGTATCCAAGATGGCCGACTTCTAAATGGCCACCATGGTCACCACCCATCTTGAGGAGTTTGCCCCCTCACATATACTAATGTGCCACAAACAGGACTTTAATATCACCAACCGTTCCCATGTTATTATGGTGTATCCATATAAACGGCCCACCCTGTAAAGCATTCTCTCCTATGGTCCTGTTGTTGCACCAGCTTTCATGCACGTAGAATTCATCAAATTCAAAATGAGCTCAAGTTTTTCATGACTCTATAAAATATCATAGTTTGAACATTTGATATATTTTATAGATTCGATTGTGAATGAGATTTGATTCTAATTTTGGTTTATTCTAGTAAGATTGTATCGCACACAGCAGTCATTTTCTTTCTTTATTGTTCTTTACAGGCAGACAAGACTGGCTGTGCAACATTTTCCTTCAACATGTCAATTTTTACTAAAAAGTACCAAAGGATGCTTCATGATGTTCTGAATATCAGGGCCAAAGTGGAAGAAGAGGGAACAGGCAAGTTGTGTTATTCCTTTAAAATCAATGTGTATTTAACCAAAAAGGCATTCACAGGATTGTAACATGAAAGTTTTTACATTCAGGTATTTCACTCCCTCAAGAGAAGAGAGTCACGATTTCTTATGTCCTTGGAAAAGTGTCTTTCATTAACATGCCCAAGGTTTGGGAACGGGGATCTAATGTGGAAGGAAAAGTAAGCCTAACATGTTGTTTTCAGCTCAGTTTATGGTACAAAGCACATTTATGTTATTTGTATTTTCCATTGATAGAGCATTGTGTGTTTCAACAGGTCAGAGCAGTGTACCACAATAATACACCAGTTTGTGACGCACCGGTCTACCTGTTCACGGGAGAAATGTGGCGAGCACGCTCACTGCAAAATCTGACAACTGACAGCAACGGTGTGGCCTCATTTTCTTTCAGCACTGATAACTTTGACCAGGATATCCAACTCCATGTGAGCTGACACACTGAAACAATGTGTAATTTAATGCAGCCATCACAGCAGCCTGAAGCCACAACTGGTTTCTGATAGGCTGCAAATGTCCAAATACCTCCCACAGTAATAAGCTGCAATCCTGAAACAGTTCATGACTCATCTTCCTCCACCTTTGCCTTGCTTATAAAGACTGCCTCATTGACCAATGTTATTTTTAGATAAAGTTTTTAAATTGTTGTTTCCTATCCCCAACTAGGCAAGCCTGACACCAACAGCGGGCAACCAACAACACAAAACTGCATACTATGACAGAGGATTTCACACCTTATCCATGTCCCAGCCGTCTTCTCCTTATATTAAAACAATCAGCTCTCTAGAGGTACAGAAGAAGGATAAACCAGTGGCCTGTGACGCAGAAGAAGACATATCAGTAAACTACACTATAGTGGGAGAGTCTCCAGGGTCTGTGGATGTCATTTATCTGGTGAGTTATCGCTCAGCTTGTCACTTTATGGCATAACTACAAAGTTCACCATGGCCAGACCTTTTGTGTGTTTGCTAAAAAGTACTGTTGTGATGCCCATCAGGACTGAAGAAGAAACTTTCAGTCCATCATGAGAATCCAGGAGCCTGGATCTATTTCAGCATGAATACCTGATCCAGCCCAAACTATATGCTTTAGCAAAAAGGTAAAAAGCCTAAACGTAAAACTAGGGAGGGCGTCTGTCTCCTGAATCCAAACTGGAAGCTGGTTTCACCGACTTCATGTCTGGTTCCTCTGTTCCACAGGTGTTTTCTCTCTGTTCTGTGTATTGTATATTTGGATATAGATATTTAAATTTGTGATTGACATGACATTGACCAATCGGCTGAAAGGAAGAAAAATTGGGTCAAAATTCATACTTGGACCTTGAAACTTGAGTGCAGAGTTTCACATGTATTTTTTGGTTATAAATACGTGTGAAATTTACAAATATACAAATCTTTTTTACAGACATACAAATTCTTTTTACACATACAAAACTGATTTACAAGTCCAAAATAATGACCAAAATTTGAGCCCATACATGTGCGCCTTGATTGAACATCCGTCCAAAGCACAATACTCACCTCTTCCAGTAGGCGGCAATAATACAACATGGAAGAACAGATTTATAGTACATCGTTCTCTCATTGGTAGAATTCCAAATGTTCAATTACCAGATAGTAGTCACACCCAAGTTAGTCAAGATAACAAACAAGATTGGCATGTTCAATAAATAATGCAGCAAGAAGCGATGATATGTAGCATTTGATAATAACATTTTTCCAGGACTCAACATAAATTTTTTCAGATTTTTAGCATATAATCACAGGAAATTAAAAATGAAAAAAGTAGAAAAAAATAATAACGTTGGTGTAAGTTGTGGGCACCCGCAGGATCTTTTAAAAACATATGAGACAAACTGCATGTTAAGAAAAGACCTTTTGGTTATTTTGCATTGTAATTTAACTGTATTATTAGGGGATGGGTGGAGTAAGCTAACTTAACATTGTTAAGTTAGTTTCCCAAAATACCAAAATACTTTTCAAAACCCTTCGAACAGCTATAAAAATTGGGCTTGTAACTTGTCTTTAAACAGTTTAATTACTAAGAGCTGTTATTTCACTCCTTTTCATTGGCTGCTTTTATCCTTTAGACATTAGGGTGCTTTTAAGGTCTGAAGACAATTTTCTACGAGCAACTTTTAAAATTCATAAGATATCAGAATTTCAGCCACAAAACTGCACCAATTTACAGTCAAAAGTTTGGACACCTACTTATTTTATGGTTTTTCCATATTTTCGTGACTACTTTTTATTTTTATTTTTTGCTAAGGCATATAGTTAGGGCTGGACCAGGTGACCCTGAATCCTCCCTTAGTTATGCTGCAATAGACGAAGGCTGCCGGGGATTCCCATGATGCATTGAGTTTTTCCTTTCCAGTCACCTTTCTCACTCACTATGTGTTAATAGACTCTCTGCATCGAATGATACCTGTTATTAATCTACCTTACAATATAAAGCACCTTGAGGTGACAGTTTTTTTAAATTTTGCGCTGTATAAATGAATTGAATTGAATTATTTCAATCGATTCTCACTGAAGGCATCAAAACTATGAATGAATATATATTTAATCATTTGGTGAACAATGCCGAGCACTTGTTGGCCTTTTTTGTGGTCCATCTCATCCCAAACCATCTCCTTTGAGTTTAAGTCAGGTGACTGGCATAGGTGAAACCAAAGATCTCAAATTTGGACTCATCAGACCAAAGCACAGATTTCCACTGGTCTAATGTCCATTCTTTGTGTTTCTTGGCCCAAACAAATCTCTTCTGCTTGTTGCTTTTCCTTAGTCGTGGTTTCTTAGCAGCTATTTGACCATAAAGGCCTGATTAGCACAGTCTCCTTTGAACCTGTAGAGATGTGTCTGCTACTGGAACTCTGTGTGGCATTTATCTGGACTCTAATCTGAGCTGCTGTTAACTTGTGATTTCTGAGGCTGGTGACTTGTATGAATTTATCCTCAGCAGAGGTGACTCTTGGCCTTCCTTTCCTCCATGGTCCTCATGTGATCCAGTTTCATCGCAGTGCTTGATGGTTTTTGTGACTGCGCCTGGGGACACATTCAAATATGAATTCTAACAGTTGTCAAACAGGGCTGTCAACTGTGTACCAACCTGACTTCTGCACAACACAACTGATGGTCCCAACACCATTAGGAAGGCAGGAGGTTCCACCAATTGACACTGATAAGGTTCACCTGTGAGGTGAAACCATGTCAGGTGACTACATCATGAAGCTCACTGAGAGAAGGCCGGGGGTTTGCAGTGCTGTCAACAAAGCAAAGGGCTGCTACTCTGAGGACTCTAAAACATAAAACATATTTAGAGTTATTTATAGATTTTTCTTTGCTTCAGTGTGCGTCTACATTGTAGAAAGTATTAAAATAAAAATTAAAAAAACACTGAATGAGGAGGTGTGTCAAAACTTTTCACTGGTAGTGATGTCCACAGATATCAGTGCTAGTTCATTCTTGTTTTTAAATGATTTCTGTCTTCCAGGTGTTGTCCAGAGGAGCTGTCACCATGCAAGGACAAAAACAGTTTCAAGTGCAAGACAGATCAGGTAAAATTTCCATATTTCCACATATGCCACAGCCAAGCATTGACGTTGGTCTGTTTTGTTGATCTGTGGATGTATGTTTGGACCTGTGTTTCAGTGAATGAGGGCCAGGTGTCCTTTAAAGTCAGAGTGTCTCCTGAGATGGCTCCAGAGTTCCAGGTTGTGGCTTATGCCGTCCTGCCAAGTGAGGATGTAATTGCCCACAGTGCTGACTTCTCTACTGACAAATGCTTCAGCAACAAGGTGAATGTAATTCTAGCGGTGTGCTGTGTGCTTGGTGTCATTTGTCTGCAGTCATGCTCTGGGCTGTTTCTCAATTGTCAAGTACGCGAGTACTCGCGTTCTCGGTGAGTACGTACCCGCCGAGAACGCGAGCACGGAATCGCGATATGTACAATTGGAACACCTGCGTATGTGATGATGTCACAGGTCCGGAGTTTTTACTGCCGTCCTCTCTTAATTTAACTGTGAGTAACATGTTATGAAGCTTAACTTCAATCACAGCCAAACCGGTTTACTCAGGAACAAATAAAACACTGAAATAAACCAAACATTAACATGTAGAAGTGATCTAGGTGATTTGTATATCATTGTTAACCTCAGTAGTGAAACCTCTAATAATAAAAATAGTGTACATGTACATACGTGTACATACCTTAATAAAAACAAGCAGGTGAGATGTTAGAACGCTTTTATTTTATATTTTAGTGGACACTCAATACGATAGACAGCTGCTGGAGTTTCTTTAACCTGAGTAGTGAGAGGACCGGGGGGGTTGGAAACGATGTGCCCGTAGTCAGCTGTTGAGTTTTGGACGAAATGCATTCTGGGATATTTAGCTGTACCAAGTCACCACCGATGCATGCTCGATAAAACGGGCTGAGCGAGAACACATCCGGGACTTTTTCGCGCTCTCGGCTTGATGCGTACTTCGAATTGGAACAGTACTTGGTCTCCGACTGATGACGTATCACGAGTACATGAGAACGCAAGTACGCACAAGTACGCATATTGAGAAACGCCCCTGGTGTTCAAATCAAAGTCATCTCCAGTTGGCTAAGTCACCTGAGGATTTCTAGCATCGGTACATGGACTGGTTGTTCCACAGCTGTTTCTACTCTACCTGAGGACTCAAAGTGCTTCTTTATCCTCCTAAGACCCGAACTCTTCCACGACATGCATTTTTAATTTCTCTTTGATATTTGGTCACATTGGGGCCCAATGAATGTTAAAAACAAAGAATTTCCAGATTTTTTTTTTTTACCTTATTTTTGTTTTTAAGAAAAATGAGAGCCACATATGAGGATATTCATTTAAAAATTTGATAGAACAGTAGCAGCATTATGTCCTTGTAAGTGGATATCAGGCCCATGTAGAGCAAAATTGAGTATTTTGCTCTAAATAACGCAAAATGTGATGTCCACATATGTGGACGGCAGGTCCTAGGAGGTTAAACGACCTCATGACCCGCTCACTCCCATTTATCCAAGCACCTTTGTCAATGATGATGCAAGTCCTACCTATCTAACACTGACACAGTGTTCATACAGTGTCCAATGTAGTGTACAGCCATCTCATGGGACTCATGGTTTGTCACTCACCACAGTGAAGCAGCACATTTAGCCAGCAGTGAGTGGGGAGTTATCACAGTCACTAAACATCTACGGGTGTTTTGTGTGTGTCAGGTGTCAGTGGAGTTTTCACCGTCTTCAGCCGTCCCAGGTGAAGAGACCAACATGCAGGTGACGGCCCTGCCACGTTCTCTGTGTGGTGTGAGCGCCATCGACAAGAGCGTTCTCATCAAGGAGCCTGGGAAGACTCTGGATGCAGATAAGGTAACTGCTGATATTAACACCAGTGAGATGGACACATCCCTTATTTCCAGAGCCCGTAGTGTCGTGAGTTACCAGCAGCTCACGCCTTCGCTCTGGTACTTGTGTCCTGATAAGTATTCTTTGGGCAGTCGTACATTGAACTGTTTTAAACAGTCAAATGCTGAGTTTGTCTTGAAGCATACTGGTATAAAAAATACAAGGTTACATATGCATGTGTCTGTGATGGCAGTCTTTCTAGCGAGTAAGTAAGTACCATGCTTGTTGCTCATGTCGTTGCAGACAACAATATTTTAATCTTATAAAAATTAATTCCTTTTGGGCAAATTAATATTTCAGCATGGAGATAAATCCAGGATATTGACTTTTTTTTTTTTTTTTTTTTAGCAAATAATTCAACGATTTGTAAGTGTATCACCTGCCAGTCAGTGTCTTCTTTACTTGAGAAGAATTTAACTTTACATTAAAACTGCTCACATACATGAGTATTTGTTGATGTTAAACATACAGCAAAGCCTGGAAAAAGTGAGACTTAAAGGAGGTAAAGGAGCTACAGAGACAGCTTCAAATGGAAAACACTTACTGTAGCCATAAAAGTCACAAAGAACGATGTGGTGTTTATAGTGAAATTGTAGACCTTCTTTAAGGTTTGGTAAACAGATACTTCAACTATAACGCCTCACATCTGCGGACACTTACTGCTAACTTGGTCATTTTTATTTATTTATTTTTACGAATTCTTCTTAGATAATCTAGCAATTCATTTGAGCCTAATTTGTACTCGTATTTACACCAGTACTACACATAAGACTTAATGGATCAAATGTTACCAGGCAGGCAGGCAATAAATGTTTGGATGTTTTGTTGAACTGCACTTTTCTTTTCAGATATTTGACTTGCTCCCACTCAAGAAATCCTCAGGTATCCCATATGAGGTTGAAGATGCTGCAAAATGCCTTAATGTGAGACCAAAAAGATATGTTTTGCCGTACCCCAGTCAAGAGCAAAATGATGCTTATGCAGTTTTCCAGGTAAAATACTTGTATACCTGTGAGTCAGTCAAACATAATGTAAATGCAATAGTTTTTGTTGTTACAAAATAGTTTTTGTTGTTTGTGTGTTGCTGAAATATCTAGAAAGTTGGACTGAAGATGGCAACAAACTTGCTTTTTCGATTGCCTTCATGCGTCAAGTTCAAAGGAAAAGTCTACCATGAAGGCCCTCGTGTCGCCGGTGAATCATTCACTTGTTTGTGTTTTGTCTAGCTATACATTTTGCTTTGTATTTACCAAAAAGAAAACAGGTAATTATTTTTCTTTTTTTATTTAGCTATGCTTCCCCGGCTTAGAGGTAAATCTATTCAACTAAGTAGTCCTCGTCTGGGATCTGCTGGGCAGCTTCCTCCTGAACCTGCCCCAATAGAGACAGTTCGCTCTTTCTTCCCTGAGACTTGGATCTGGGATCTGGTGGAAGTTGGGTAAGTATCTCTTGTGAAGAGATCTGATGCATATTACAAAAAGTATATACGATCACATTTAGAAACCCATGTGAACTTTCTGCTGTGTCTTTACACACACAAAAAACATGAAAATAGAATAACTGTCAGTTTTTTCTTAAGCATGTTTTGATGCTTCAGGCTGATGTTTTGTCATATTTAAAGTTGTGCTTTGTTTTTCTGATAAATATAATTTCACTTTCTTCAGCAACACGGAGCTCTTTTACTTTGTCAATGCAACATATACAAGTAATTCACACTGCAGTTATAGAATATGTTTGTGTGTATCTGCTACTTCAGAGACGATGGAAAAAGGGGCGTGTCCCTGACTGTCCCAGACACCATCACCACCTGGGAGACGGAGGCTTTCTGTTTGTCCTCTCAGGGTTTTGGTTTGGCTCCTCGTAAAGAAATGAAAGTCTTCCAACCTTTCTTCCTTGAACTCACCATGCCCTACTCCATCATCCGGGGGGAGCACTTTGAACTGAAGGCGACTGTCTTTAACTACCTGACCAGCTGCATCATGGTAATGAATGTTTAAAGTGTTTAAATACATTTCTGTTCATAGCCAAGGAAAACCATACTGAAAACATTACTTTCTAAGCTAAATTTATGTCATAGTTATTAAAATATAATAGAAAATATTTTTTTCTTTGGCAATATAACCATGCAGGATGCAGGCCGTTCTTGAACCAACCCTCCTCTAGCTTTCTTTGTGCGCTCATGCACCTTGTAGAACAGAGTTTAGTGTGGAAGCTGTAAGAAAACAGATGGAGGGAAACGATTAGGAAGGGAGTGATTAAAGTATCCAAGTAAAATGAAGGTCTACTTTGATCATGAGTTCATAAAAGCAAACTTGTGCATTGATTTAGATGCTTAAAAAATGTGTTCACATTTGAACTCAGTTTTAAATATTGTCGTGAAATTGTTGAGCTAGTTTAAAAATATAATGTCTGTGTTCCTCGTACAGGTTACTGTCACTCCTGGGCCGTCCTCAGATTACACCCTCACTCCTCTCTCTGGTGATCTGTACACATCCTGTTTGTGTGCCAACGAGCGCAAGACCCTCAGCTGGACCATGATCCCAACAGCCTTAGGTGAGAATCAGCCTTTGGTCCTCCACACTGCCAGGAAACCGCTGTGTGGCAGGCTGAGTACACATCCTGTTTGTGTGCCAGCGAGCACAGTTGAAAATCGAGGCAAAGCAAGACTATAAACCCCTGTGTTGGGAGTGGGGCAGAAAGAATTATTAACTGTGTCTCAATTCCTAGGTTGCATTCTTCGGAGGACCCGACCTTCGCGGTCTACGTGGGCCGTGTTTTTAAAGGTCGGGTAGACTAGAAGTGTGAGGTTGTGAAATTGGACGGTCTAGCCTTCAGATTCGCATCACTGCCGTCTCGGTGGAGTATACTCTGCCGTGTGCTCCTTGCTATTTAAAATATAACAGGACACCGGAATAAACTCTCGACCATCTCACTTTTCTGTTTAATCAGTTTTCTGTCTGACACTTATTCAGCTGTGTGAAAACTGTAACTTTAATCTGAGCCAAACCGATTTACTCAGGAACAAATAAAACACTAAAAAAAGCCAAACAATAACATTTTTAAGTTATCTAAGTGACTTACATGTTTAACCTGAGTAGCCAAAGACCGCGGTGATCTCTTACCAGGCTCTAGTGAGCCTCGACCTCCTGGTCAGCTATCGAGCTAGTGGGTAACAGACGTCTCCGAAAACGTCGAAGCACTTTTGCAAATATGTGATATCTTGATAAACAGAGCAGATATTTAAAGTTTACACAGCTACATTCTCGCCTGAAAATATGTTAAAAGTTTATTTTGTGAAAGAGTAATAAGAATAATATTTTTTAAAAAAAAAACGTAGTAGCAGCCGCCATTGTTGGAAACTGGAATTGGTTGGGTGGCGCTATGAATTCTGGGATAGGTTGGGCCACGAAGGACACACCCGACCCATCCTTCAAATCTGGGGAAATGAAGGATACATTTTTCGCCGCATTTGGAGCAGCCTTTGAATTTGGACAGCCTTCAGCGTGTAGCTGTGACGTAATCGGCCTTCAAATGTGGCCTCAGGAGGATGGGGCCCCTGAATTGGGACACAGCTTTTGGGTCTACAAGGCCTAGATTTCCCACTTCTATCCTTCCAGTCTGAGGGTAGAAGCTGCCTCCATCCTCATGGTTTACTCAATGCAGCTGTCTTAACTAATTATAAATAATTTTGTAACCTGCCTTTCAATTCTCATCATGCTTCCCTTGGACAGTATATATAATGATATATAATACAAAAGACTGCTTGCAGTTTCATTGCCATCCAAGTGATTTATATCTCAATCAGTTAGTGAAGTCAGACACAACATATTATGTATTATTGTAGGGTCTACCTTACAATATAAAGCACCTTGAGGCGAATGTTGTTGTGATATAGTGCAGTATGAATAATACTGAATTTGGTTACAGGCATGTTAAGGATGGCCTGCAGTTTTCTATTTCTAAATTCAGCCAAGTTGACATTATTGTATGTGGCCCTAAAAGTGTCAGAAGCATAGTCTCTGACGAGATACTTTTTATGATTTACATTACCTCAGCCTCTAGCAGGACCCTGAAATTATTTTGGACTATTTTTTTTAGCTCATGTTTCTCACACCTGATGCAGTAAATTTTTCAGTTAGACGTTATCTTTGATTTAGAACCAATATTAAATCTACAGATCTAGTTAAATCACAGTTAACTGATTTCTTTTGTCCCAGCACATTTCCTTCTAGTTTCTAGAAAATCTGTAAAATAACCTCAGTAACTTTTATTTTAATGGAGAGATAAAGAAGGTGACCTGTGCTGCTGTTTTTAGGGGCTGTGAATGTGACTGTGTCTGCTGAGGCCGTAGCGTCCCATGTGTCATGTGATAATGAGGTTGTGAGCGTACCAGACAGAGGTCGCATCGACGTGGTCACCAAATCTCTCATAGTGAAGGTCAGTACCATAAATACAAGACCAGAAAAACATTTTTACTCATAAAATTTAAATTGTTCCTCATTTTAAAGATAATTTTGCACGTCCTCTTCCTCAGGCTGAGGGAACTGAGATGACAAAGACGTACAACTGGCTTCTTTGTCCAAAAGGTCAGTGTGATGTCCATCAGCAACACCAGTTAAATTATGTAAATAAACAAATGACCTAAATAAGCAGTGGAGTGCATTGTGTAAATAAAATGTTATTTTTAAAGTAATAATGTTAATAAAAATGTGCCAAATTTTCACCTGTTACTTTCACAAAATGTAACGATATGTGCTGAAGATCAGGCCACCTGGTGACTTTGAACAGTAACTCTGTTGCAGTCGTGACTTCCTGATTGGACTTTTGTTGTGTGTGTACACAGGAAGCCCGCTGACAGAGGAAGCAGAGATACATCTGCCTGAGAATGTGATAGAAGGATCTGCCCGCACTTCTGTATCAGTCCTGGGTAAACCTCATGATTTCATCTCAATTTTCATTCAGCCAAATAAAAATATGTCAAGTTAAAGCTTTGTTAAAAAGGTAAATAGCAAATTACTAAAACAACAGAAAATAAAAGAGACCTCATGTTCAAGTAAAAGTAAAAACCGTATTCAGTTTTTAAAAGATGATTTCATTTATAAATAGAAACAAGCGACCCACATCTTCCTGGCCTTATGTGAAAAATAAAAGGACCCCAAAAATCAAAAGGCTGGTTGTGCCATTCTTTGCAGGAAGAACTGCAGTCTAGCTTTTGTCATAAGTGTCTTTTGAAACGCTGTGGAGGAGTTTTGGCCCAGTCACACCAGAGGGTTTTCCAGCGTAATCGTTCTGGTCATGCAGAATCATGTCAGTAGGATTTAAGTCCAGATTTTGACTCGGCCACTTTCTGGCGTTCTGGATCATTTTCCATCATAACCCTCTGTTGTCGACTATTCTGAGCGCACGTAAAAAAAAGTTTGCAGGTGCAAGTGTTGTATTCCATTTTGTCCAAAACTCAAACGAGGTAGTGGCGGAGGAACACAGAGTGGCGGAGTTTGAAATATTACTTTTTCTGGGTCACAAAATAAACTTTTAAGATATTTTCATGCGAGAATGGTGCTGTATAAACTTCAAATATAAAAACCTGTGCATAATTTTTAGAAATGTACAACTTCTATTTGCATTTCAAGTTATGAAAATGATTCGTTAAACATGTTTGTGGGTTTTACAGTAAAAAAATAACTTTTTTCCATTCGGATTTTGACATTTTTGTCTGAATTTAGATCAATTGTTCTAATATAGTATGCCAAAATGAAAAAATAACTCAAATTTCAGATATTTGAAGTTGTGCTGAAAGTAACGATACCAAACAAGGCAAGATAAACAGTTTTTAAAGGTGAGATATAGAGGTAAAATCAAATGTTGTCAAAAACGGCCAATTATATCCTGGACCCCAGAGGGTTAATTGCCCAAGTTTTAGATTTAAGGCTCAAACTGATAGCTGGACATTCTCCTGGTAGAGAGTTCTTCCCTCCAGGTCGTGGCGTGCTACTGAAACAGCAGAGCCATGATTTAACACTGGGCACCAGCTGCCTTAACCAGACTCCTCCGTCACTAACCACCTGAACCCAATTTCGGCCACATCTTTTCTAGTTTCCTCAGTTTGTGGATAATGGGTTCCAACATGCTGCACTGGCGTTCCAAAGCTGTAGAAATTGCTTTTTAACCCTGTCCAAACTGATAGATCTCAAGACTTCTCGCCTATTTTTGAATTTCTTTTGGTCATGGCAATGACGTGTTTCTTTTTGACATCTTTTAGCCTGCTTCCCTTTGTCAAACAGATTGTACTTGAGTGATTTCTTGATCCAGCAGGTCTGGCCTTAATCAGGTCTGGGTCTGGTTGGTGAAATGAAACTCAGTCTTCTCAGAAATATTTGGTTAATCACAGTCAATCTATGATTTTCAGTTTGGATGTTTTTTCGCTCAGCAAATGAAATCATCATTTAAAATTGCATATTGAAATTATTCAGGTTATCTTTGCCCAATAATACAAAGTTGTTTTACTCTAGTTTTGTTAGTTTTAGTGAATCAGTGTTTTTGATCAGGTGACATCCTCGGCCGGGCTCTGAAGAACCTGGATGGATTGCTGCAGATGCCGTATGGATGTGGGGAGCAGAACATGGCTCTCCTGGCCCCCAACATCTACATCCTCCACTACCTGAAAGGCACACAGCAGCTCACCACAGCCATCATGGAAAAAGCTACTAACTTCCTCACCAGTGGCAAGTTTTCATTGTTTCCTCTAAGAAGGAAATCATTTGAATCACTTCAACACACACGGTTCAAGAAACAAGCCGACATGAGGCAGAACATTAGCCACAGTTTTTGGTCAAATGTGTCATTTTCCTCATCTGTCAGCAAGAGTCGTAGAATTTCCCAAATCTTGATGTACACATGCAGATCCATAAACAAATGGAGTCCAATCATCACCATAGCAACAATGTCTCGATCATTGTGTCCCTGTTGTTACAGGATACCAAAGACAGCTCAACTACAAAAGTGCTGATGGTGCTTACACCACATTTGGAAGAGGACCAGGAAACACTTGGTGAGAACATCACTGATCAAACATGTCATAAACCAGAGAGGTTACACTAGTTTTTAAATATCCCACCAAACAGAAGACGTTTCTTGAAGTTTGACTACCATTAATAACATAAACATGTCTGCCTCTAATACTTAAAATAATTCTACATTTAATCCTTTGACTAAGCTAACATTACCAATAACTTTTGGTTAATACTGTGTAATTTAGTAGGTAGGAAGGAGCATTAGTCACATAAAAAATGTTATTGATCATTATTAGAATAAAGTCAAATTTTAAAGATTAAAGTTGTAATTCTACTTTAAGAAAAAGTCTAAATACTATTTCAATAATAAAGTCTTAATACTGTTTTGTGAAAAAAGTCACATTCAAATCTAAGAAAACAGTTAAAATGATTACAGTTTTGTTTCAAATGACTGCTATACCCTGTATAAAATGCTTTGTGTAGATGTAGTGAAATAAATCATTCTTCCTGTGATACAGCATAGATCCTCTTTATTCCACGAGCGTGTAACCATCGGTATCCTTGCATCTGCACATTAGCAGCTATTTCCTTTTATACAAATCTAACCACATGCAGATTTCTGCACCACTTTCTGGTTTTCAGTGTACTTATACTTACTGCCACACGGTTTTATTTGCTACAAGTGACATCAGTTCCTTCCTTGTTACTAAAACTGAGTCTGAAGTACGATTTCATTAATTCAGAGGGTAAAGCAACCGTGGCAGTTTGTCCTGAAACAACTCGCCCACATTTTGGCTTTTTTCTCAAAATACATTTTCGAATTTAATCTTGAAATTTCAACTTTATTTTCAAAATGATCAGTATTTATTTCTCTTAATGTGACCTCACAGCCAAACATTTCCATCGTTGTAAGACGTGTAAGTGTTGTTTTCTTTTTGTCAGGCTGACTGCGTTTGTGGTAAGAAGTTTTGCCAAAGCTCAGTCTTTCATCTTTATTGATCCCAGAAAGATCGAAGAGTCTAAGTCCTGGCTGCAACATAAACAACAAGAAAATGGCTGTTTTGAAAAGTCTGGGAAACTCTTCAACAACAGAATGAAGGTAACCTGCAGTTCTTCTTTGTTAGACTGTAGAAACAGCCTCCAGTGTGGACGCACTTTAACAAATTTTATTAATAATGTCATGCATACATGGATAAGATAAGATAAGATAAGATAAGATAGAACTTTATTAATCCCTCGGGTGGGTTCCTCTGGGAAATTCGGTTTCCAAAAAAGCACAACACCGACAGAAGTTACAGAGCGTGAGGAGAATATTATATATACACATATATACACATATAAATACAGAGACATATATAGATAAAGAATAAAGAATACGAAGGGGATAAATAGAATAAATAAGAATAAAGAATACAAGTGCAGAAAAAAAATAAAAAATAAAAATACAAGTGAATTGCACATTTCAAGTATTAAAGTGTATTGCACTGTTGACTATTTAACAAAGTATTGCACAAAAAGTATTGCACAGTGAAGTGAAGAGGCACTACAGCTTCGTTGTTCCCCCCTCCACTGTATTAAATACTGTAATAGCTCACACCAGTACATTCTATATTTTATTTAAGAAATAATTCCCATACATCTTGCTCCATTCACACTAGCACTGCTTTCTATGTAGCATTCACACATATTTATACAAAATACAAAGTATGCACCAGAGACCAACTTGGGATTAGTATCTTGCCCACAAATATTTGGCATGCAGGCTGGAGCAGCTGGGAATTAAACCATCAGCCTTCCGATTAGTAGATGACTACACAAACTGTTTATAAGTTTGGGGAAACCCGGGGTGAAGAAACATCTATCTCAATGGAAATACAATGTCCAGATGAACAAAATCAACTTCCTGTCCATCTCTTTAGCTGGATGTTTGAACATGCACGAAGACATTCATGATACTAAAACCACATGCAGCTAAAAATCATTTTCATGACTTCATTTCCCTGAATGTTGATGCATTGATGATAAGTGTCAATGATGTCTTCTGTTGACAGGGTGGTGTATCTGATGAAGTGACTCTCAGTGCGTACGTTACAGCTGCCTTCTTGGAAATGAATACATCCCAACATGTGAGTAGACTCAAAGAATATCAAGGTATTTAACAAAAAATGAGTACAGAGTAAGTAAGTAAGTAAAATTAATTTATAAAGCGCTTTTGACAGACAGACAGTCACAAAGCGCTCTACACAAATATTAAAATAAACAACAAAATCAATAGACATTATACACAATGTTAAAGATCAAATGTAAATAAATGCAAATAATGTAAAAAATATAAAATACATAGATCAACAAAAGGCTTGTTTGAACAGAAAAGTTTTTGACTGTTTTTTAAAAGAATCCACAGAGTCAAGCAAACGTAACTGTAGTGGTAAATTGTTCCACAGCCTTGGTGCAACAGACTGAAAGGCTCCGCCCCCTTTTGTCTTCAGTCGTGTACAGGGAACAACTAAGAGACTCTGAGTCTGTGAGCGGAGATGAAGAGAAGCAGTGTATTTTATAAGAAGCTTGGATAAATAATCTGGAGCCTGGCCATTTAGTGCTCTGTATGTTAAAACGAGAATTTTAAAGCGAATTCTAAACTTTATTGGGAGCAAATGTAAAGAAGATAAGATGGGAGTGATGTCAACACACTTGGTAGAATGAGTTAGTAGTCTGGCTGCTGCATTTTGTATGACGTGGAGGCGAGAGAGAGATGATTTATCCAAGCTAGTAAACAGGGAATTACAGTAGGAGGAGAAACAATACTGTTGATGGTATCAAATAGAATTCTTGAATTGTTTTTGTGACGATTTATAAGATTATTGAAGTAAGAGGATCTGGCCTCTTTGACTGACTCATTATATAGGTAAAGTAGTTCTTTAAAGTGCTCACGATGGACAATCAGATCAATGGACTTCCACAGACACTCTGCTTTTCGATAGGAGCATCGAAGACCACGAGTCTGATTATTTAACCATGGTGTGCGGGAACTAACAGAGCGATAACTGCTTTTGAAAGGAGCAATGTGATTTAGAATGGCAAGACAGTGTTCATTAAAATAATTAGTTAAAAGCTCAACTGCGTTAGAAGAACTTTTAATTAATAAGAGAGGAAAACTCAGAAATTATAGAGTCGTCAATAAAGCGCCTGCGCCTGATAGAACCTTGAGGATGGGACTCTGAATTAACAGATACAGTAAAAGAGACTGACTTATGGTCGCTAAAAACAACTTCATTTAAATTCATGTGGTCAAGGGAAACACCACAGGTGAAGACTAAGTACAGAGTGTGCCCAGCCGTATGAGTAGGCCCTGCTACATGCTGAACAAAGTTGAAAGATTCCATAATGCTCAGGAACTCCTTAGTGGTACTGTTTGTTGAGTCATCCACATGAATGTTGAAATCTCCAACAGTAATAACCATGCCCATTTCAATAGTGGAAGTTAAGATCAGAGTTAGTCCTGCTGATCCATGGAGTTAGGTTGAACCAGCAGTCCCTACACATAAGCAGGTCTCACTACCAGAGATGGGCAGTAACGCGTTACTTGTAAGTAATCCGATTACTTTTTTCAAGTAACGAGTAAAGTAAGGGATTACTATTGCCAAAATGGTAATTAGATTACCGTTACTTTCCCGTAAGAACGCTGCGTTACTAAAACTGTGCGACGTTCGTGGCAACAGCTGTGTGCAGATCAACAATGGATAATATATCGAGTGCGGGAGAGAGTATGAGCGTGCAGCGTTTAAAGCGTCGAAGTACTGACCTTACTTTGAGTTTGATTCCGTAAAAGGTGATGAAAACATTAGTGTCCGCTGTTCACTGCATGGGAGGAAAACTTCTTTTTACAGCGAAAAAAATCCCTAAACTTCCAAGCAAGCACCGAGTGCGCTACAACGTAATGGGAAATTCACAGAGAAATGATTCTCTGTGAAACGGGGCGTTGTTGGAATGCTACTACGCAAGTAACCCCGGCGGAAGGGGTTACATGAATAGGATGAGGGACCTATGGATTCTTCGATACTCAACATCCACAATGACGGCAAAACAACTAGTAGCTCAGTGTTCCAACATTCGAAAGAAGGGACTGCTGTCACAGCTAGAGATTTACGAGGCACAACATAAATGCTACAGCAAGGAGGAGTCAGGACGCCAGGTCAGGGGGGAGATATCATCACCCCCACCCGAGATTGGGTACATAGCCCCAAGTGTGATAGGAGAAGGATCGTTGAGTGCGAGAGGAACTGACCTGAAAGATAGGATCATGGCCAAGCTTGAAACCTGGATCCCCCGTAGCCGGTTACCAAGATTACGTGAAGTACCCTCAGAAGGTCTGCTAGATGATGTTAATGCAGCACTACGGATGATACCTACAACCACGATTACCGACACTAACAAGCTGATCTACACTACGGCAGCAGTGATCAGTGAGATGCTTGGCTACAAGTTGAACAGCCACAAGGGGCAGTACCCTCCATGGAGAAGGAGGCTAGAGGGCAAGATCAAAGTAGCACATAGGGAGTTTAGCCAACTAACGGAGTTGCAGAAAGGCGCGACAAAGAAGGTGCATAAGAAATACAGCAAGCTACAGCTCACTTGGCTAATACGTACCCAGCCCAATTTTACTCTTTAGGTGTGTGTGTGTGTGTGTGGGGGGGGCTGCTTTTAACCATGTAAAGCACTTTGTGCTACAGTTTGTTTTGTATGAAAAGTGCTTTAAATAAAGATTGATTGATTGAAAAGCCACTGACATAAAGACAAGAAAGCTCCTGACCATGCATGGAGGGTTTCACCCCAGCAAGTCCAGCACCCTGAGGCTGTACGCTAAGCGGAAGGAAGGGGGCCGGGGACCGGTGAGTGTCAGCATCACAGTCCAGGATGAGACAAGAAACATCCACGAATACATCACAAAGATGGCCCCAACTGACCGCATGCTCAGTGAATACCTCAGGCAACAGAAACCCAAGAAAGAGGAGGAAGTCGAGGAACCATCATGGAAGGACAGGCCCCTGCACGGTATGTACCACCGGCAGATAGAGGAGGTGGCTGATATCCAGAAATCCTACCAGTGGCTGGACAAAGCTGGACTGAAAGACAGCACAGAGGCACTAATCATGGCAGCACAAGAACAAGCTCTTAGTACAAGATCCATAGAGGCTGGGGCCTATCACACCAGGCAAGACCCCAGGTGCAGGCTGTGTAAAGATGCCCCAGAGTCAATCCAGCACATAACAGCAGGGTGCAAGATGCTAGCAGGCAAGGCATACATGGAACACCATAACCAAGTGGCCGGCATAGTGTACAGGAACATCTGTGCCGAGTATAACCTGGAAGTCCCGAGGTCAAAATGGGAGATGCCCCCAAGGGTGATGGAGAATGACCGAGCTAAGATCCTGTGGGACTTCCAGATACAGACGGACAAAATGGTGGTGACTAACCAACCGGACATAGTGGTGGTAGACAGACAGAAGGAGACGGCTGTAGTGATCGATGTAGCGGTTCCGAATGACAGCAATATCAGGAAGAAGGAACACGAGAAGCTGGAGAAATACCAAGGGCTCAGAGAAGAGCTCGAGAGGATGTGGAGGGTGAAGGTAACGGTGGTCCCCGTGGTAATCGGAGCACTAGGTGCGGTGACTCCCAAGCTAGGCGAGTGGTTCCAGCAGATCCCGGGAACAACATAGGAGACTCTGTCCAGAAGAGCGTGGCTACAGACGTAGCTTGCCTCCACCAGTGTGGGAATGTGAGCGTGAATGAATAATGTCATTGTAAAGCGCTTTGGGTGCCTTGAAAAGCGCTATATAAATCCAATGCATTGTTATTGTAACCTGACACTTTTCATATTCTCCCTGTTGAATTTGATGTGTCGGTCCACAGAGTTAATGTGATCCGTGAATTGTGGTATGTCCTGAGATTTGATTTTCACCCAGGTGTCATCAACATATCTGAACTCTCACCAGCAAGAACTTGTATCACCACCCAACCTGTACAGTGTTTTTTCAATATGTTCTTTATATTGTAAATACTACTAGAAGATTGATCTGTACTTTCCTCTAATTCCTGTTTTCCCACATCTGCCACTTTCTATTATCACGGTGATGTTTTGAGTGACTAAATCAGGAATACTGCCTCCTATTCTTCTCATACTGGGTTTAATGAAAGAAGATTTCTGTTTTTCCATTGAAGTTCTTTGTTTTGATCTTTTAAAGGATCCTGTGATGAACAAGAGCCTAGCTTGTCTCAAGGAGTCTCTCAGTGACCTGAGCAACACCTACACTACAGCTCTGCTGGCCTATGTGTTCACTCTGGCAGGAGACGTGGAGACCCGAGCTCACCTTCTGCAGCACTTAGACACAGTTGCAGTGAGGGAAGGTCAGTCATCCTTTAGCAGGACATCATTCAGGCTTTATTAGCATCACTGTGACTGTTATTGTGTGTGTTTGTAGGAGGTGTCCTCTACTGGTCTCAGACAGCAGCAGAAACATCAGCCTCCCTGTCAGTGGAGATCAGTTCTTATGTGCTGTTGGCCAAACTCAGCGCCTCCCCGACTGCTGAGGATCTGGGATATGCCTCTGGTATCATCAGGTGGCTGACTGGGCAGCAGAACTATTACGGAGGCTTCTCCTCCACTCAGGTACTACACCACCCGAACTGCATGAAGCTCAACTTCGAGTTAATATACAGTCTTAGATAGGGCTGTTCGATATAACGATATATATCGGATGACGATATAAAAATGTCTATCATTTCATTTTACGCTATCGTTTGTTTCGTGGTGTCGCAAAATAAACTGTTTACGGCAATGTTTTTCCATCATGTTGATGGTCACTGTAGTGGCTATATTAATTTCTTAAAGTTCTCTCTTTCTCTTATATTTAATATAACCACACTACGGATGGACAAGCGCTTGTTTTTTTATGCGTTGTCGTTAGCAACAAGGACGGTAAAACCACGGCGTGTCCGGTTGTTTAGTTTCCACATAAACCTTTCACAATAAAGCTCAAGATCCTGTTGAGACTTTTCAAAATAAACTGAGTCACGTGAAAGATGCAGAGTATTAACGGATGAGAAGCAAAAAAGAGCCGTCAGGTGCTAAAAAAGAAACCTTAGACTCAAACGTTAGAAGAGGCTTTTCCCCGCAGCACGCCGTGTAATAAATACTCACAAAGAAAACGGCGGCCGTTACAACCTATGTCTAAAAATGTATCGTTTCATGCATCAGTTAAAACACTCGACTCCAGGTACGCGACGCCCAGCTGGAAACACTTCACGCAAGTCGAGATGCCCGAGATTCACAGAATTTACAGAAAATGTTACATTTTTGTGATTTATATCATTATCGGACGATAGAATTCTTATATCGGGATATGAGATTTTGGTCATATGGCACAGCCCTAGTCTTAGACAGAATCAGAGACAGACGAAATAATACTGAAGCTTTCAGTTTTCTATCAGATATGTAAAACAGATTTGTTTTAGCCAGGCAGGGATGTTTTTATTCTTTAGTTAGAATATGACACTTAAGTTTTGTCTAAAAATTCATTGTTTTAACAAAATAGCAATGTCACCTCAGACTTCTGTACACTAACTACACGTAACAGCATGTAAATAACAGATCACCTGCAAGTTTATACCTGTAATTTCTATACTTTGATGATTCTCAGTTAAAGATATTTTAACCTGTTTAACGTGAAATTTGGAAAACTTGAGATCAAGGATCTCTTTTGTGAGAGGGTTTCAAAGTGACACGGGCAGTTTTAACTTAATGTCTATTCCACTTAAGCCCATGTAATATGGAGACATATGCTGTGTGTGTTAACCACAATGCATCCATCCTGTAGGACACGGTGGTGGCTCTTCAGGCTCTGGCTCTCTACTCCACTCTGGTGTTCAGTCCTGAAGGTTGGAGCACAGTGACAGTTCAGGCTCCCAGCAGTCAGCTGACATTTGATGTAAATCAGAGCAACAAACTGCTCTACCAGGAGGAGGCGCTGCAGGACGTGTCAGGAAAATACAGCCTGGAGGTGAAGGGCACTGCATGTGCTTCAGTGCAGGTCAGTGACAGCATCATGTGACAAGCTCCTGGTTGATGTCAGAGAAAGGGTTTCTTCTTTTTCTTTTTACTTATAAAACTTTAGAGAGCATTAGCATTTCCACATGTAATAAAGCTCATCTTGCACATTATTTTCATACACAATAAAGACATTAGACCTGGCAGTAATAACTGTAGAGAGTACAATGCTATTTCAAACTAAATTAGAGAACTGATCAAAAATAAATGAACTTTCTGTCTGTATCAGAATCAGGGAAACTATTAATCCCAGAGGGAAATTGAGTTGTCATAGCAGCAAATATACAACAAACATCAAGCACTCGTATAAAATGAGTGTAGATATAACAGAGATACTCATATTAAGATGAATATAGACATATAGGTATGAATATAAAAGTATGTGTGCAAATATGTGTCATGGTGTAGAGCAGTGACAGCAGGGTGCACTGAGGTGTGATTAGTTCTGTTCCACACGTGACCCAAGTGTGTTTCCCAGATTTCTGCCACCTACAACATCCCAACACCTGCTGATGTCACCACTCTCAGTGTGAAAGTCCAACTAGAGGTCGACACCACCAGTGAATCTGCTAGACCCAAATTCACTGTGCAAATACAATCGCTGTAAGTATGTGACAGGTTAGAGGAGTGCTCTTTACCCGTGTGGAGGAACTGCTGGTAGATGAAAAGCAAGTGTGCACACAGGTCAGTATAATCACACTGTTCAAACACAGGTACAGTGGAAAGGAGAAAACTACAAACATGGTGATCCTGGACATCAAAATGCTCTCTGGATTTTCCCCAGACCCCGAGTCTTTGAAGAGTGTGAGTAATTAGACAGATTCTACCAACGAGTGTGTCTCATGTGATAATTGTGATGATAATAATAAAGATGATGTCATCTCCTCACAGCTCAAACATGGCCTCCTGGTGAGTCGTGTTGAACAAAAGGAGGATCATGTTCTGGTGTACTTAGAGGAGGTAAGTGAAAGTCACCGTGGGGACACCAGATGATGATCTTTGGTACAAACTGTGTCTGCGATTGTTTCTGTCTCGTCCAGTTATCAAAGGACACGCCCATCAACCACAGCTTAGAGATCATCCAGGAGCTCCCAGTGGACAACCTGAAGCCAGCCGTGGTCAAGATCTATGACTACTACCAACCAGGTCCAAGTCTAGCTAAGCTTTACTCCAACAGCTTCACTTCAGAGGATTCATCAGACTGAACAGTTCATACAAGCTGATGTTTCCATCAGTGGGACACAGAGAAATGACACTTTCATGTTTTTCTACCATGTTTCTGTCAGGTGACCAGGCTGAGACCCAATACATGTTTGTCTCGTGAGCTGCAGGTAAGAAGCTGTAATAACACACAAATACACCTTTCACACACATTCATGTTCACAGCATCAATGAAAAGGACCAACTTTGAGCTTTTACTAACTTTTATTCTTCATCTCACAGTTTGAAGAAGGTGTGGCTGGTCCTGAGGTTTCAACCTGCATTTGAATAAAGATACTTTTTCTGCTCACATGTGTGTATGCGTGTGTGTTAACAGCTCCAGTATTATTAATGCTTCTTTAATAACATGCTTCATTATTAATAAAAGGCAGAATGGAAAATATAGTGCTGTGAATGCACCCTGAGACTGGCCTTATGCCACATTTCTGTCTTTGTGCAGGTTTAGGCAAAAACAAAATGGTGCAAGTGGGCAGAACATTAAAAAAGCAAAACGTGCTCTTGGGAGACATTCGGTGACAGCTGGCAAGTGACGTCCACAGAAATAAAAGAAAGAAACATAATGTGTGTGTGTGTGTGTTCTCCAACAAAGCAGCGGCTCTTTTGATTTTTTTCTCAAAAAAAAAATTTGCAGGTGCAAGAGTTGCATTTTGAGAAGAAATTTATTTTGAGCGAAGAAAAGCTAAATTTGAGTAAAGAAAATTCATTGCTGCGTGCAAAGAATTTATTTCAGTGTTTGCTATTATCCACACACATACAACAGCAGCCCCTCTCGCCCAGTTTTTGCATTTGCGCTGGCTCACAATGTGTTGCTTACACTCTCAACATTTCTGCCCGTGCGTGTTCAACTCTTTCTCTACACCGTTATATTTGTGCCACAAAACCAGCCAATCACAGACTTTGATGCAAAAAACATCTGGCTGGCTGTTTTGGTCTCCAATCAGCTTGAAATGACGAAATGCAATATCCCAGAATCCATTTCGTCCAAAACTTAAATATTACTCTTTCCCGGGCACAAAATAAACTTTTAAGATATTTGGATGGAGATTTTTCATTTTTATGTTTGTTTTGTTTGTGTTTGTAATGGTATACACAGTAAAAGGTGGTAGATTAGTCAATTGGTCATGATCAGCTCTGGGCTAGACCAATTGCAATGCATTTGTATTGAGAGGAAAAGGAACGCGATTCGTCCCGTACTTCAGCTGCAATGAAAAAAAAAAGACTGGAGTTAATCTGTCTTTACGCTGCACAGCTGAATCTTCTTCTCTCATTCTCTCCGTTTCTATATAGCTGGGTGGGTGCTATGATGTTAGTTGTTGTTGAACTTTATTTTATTCATACGGTTAATTATTAGAGTCGCCAACCGTCCTGTAAAAAACAGAATCCTCTCGAATTCAGAGAAAATATTTGGCGTTTGGTATTGAGGTGAAAAGGCACAGTTTGTCCCGGACTTCAGCTACAATGAAATAAACACAAAGCTGGAGTTATTCTGTGTTTATGCTGCACAGCTGCCTCTTCTTCTCATTCTCCCCCCTCCCTCTCCTGTTTCTACTTCAGTCATGAAACTGATCAATGATCAGCTGATCGGCTTTTCTCTCTTGTTTGTTTATCGCCCACTTTGCACCAGAACGGGGTAACCGGCGGATGTCGCGCTAAACAACAGCAGCACATTTAAGCTTGATCAGCTGTTGTTAGAATTTATTTAATATTACTTTCTAGTATCAGCTGATGTTTGCTGGAGCCACAGCTGTAAAGCTACTGGTCATGATATCCGTTTGGATATCTGGTGAGAGGGAAACATGAAGATGAAACCAGGAGATGTCCTTACTGAATCATCAGAGCTGAACAGGTGATGGAGAAACAGGTTTACCTGTTTAGGTGACATGAATGAGTTGAAGGGAAGTTATGAACTGTTTCTGAGAGACAAATAACACCAGGATCCTTTTCTATGTAGCTGACAGCTGGTAACAGTGCAGGGACGGGTCTAACAAAGTATTGCCAGGTAGTGCATTAACAGGGAAATCGTTCAACCAAAGTTTTTAATCTGATGTAAAATGTATAGAGACCATACATATACCAACAAGACAGCGTACACTGTCACAACAGTGTTTGTTTTCATTCAAAGGCTTTATGGCTTTAATACCTGGTGGGCCGGTCTTTAGTCAAACTGCCCGGGCAGATTTTTTGTCCCAGTCCAGCCCTGGGCTCGACACGCGGTGAATTAATCTGAGAAGGTGCATCAAAAAATAAATGGCCGGGCCAGCGGTGCACATTGCAAATTAGCTTGCGTAGACCCATTAGTTGCGCCGCTTCTTAATCTTAATATCTTAATATCTTAATATCTTAGATAACAACCCCGAAAAAATGTATCAACCACCTACCGGTGAGAGGGACATTGTTATCTTTTCACATTTCGACATTTCAAATGCTCCGCTCAGCGTAGCATCAGCACTGTGGAAATACACGGATACATCCGTAAACAGAATTGACAACGCGTTTTCCGGACTTTCAGGTGTATGGACCAATATTTTTCTTTTCTGATCAAATCAGAAAGCTTTAATGAGCATCACTACTAAGGATGGGTACCGGTGTCCGGTGCCATCATGGCACCGGTTCTGACATAAACGGTAGTAACCAGACCGAAAAGCAGCGCACATTTCGGTGCTTCTTTTTTTTCCTGAGCCAATTCTAGCCAATCATTTTACGTTTCCGAGGATAGTAGGCGGGTCCAGGTACGTACGTTCTTTTAGAACAGAGCTACAGATTAAAAATGCCCAAGGTGAAGCGGTCAAAAGTCTGGCTGTACTTCACAGCAAAAGATGCAAACTCAGCAGCCTGCAACAAGTGCTTTAAGCTGATACTGTGATACTGTCAAAGGAGGTAACACCTCAAATCCGATGAAACACCTGGCGACGCATAGCGTTGTTTTTTTAAAGCCGAGAAATGCGCCGTATTTGATAGCTTGCTGTGAGACCTCACACCGAGCACATCTACTGCGGGTGTGGTGCCTGTTATCGGACCCGGAGTTAGCAACATCCCCCAAGAACCCGAAGAGGAGAGTCCTGGCCCCTAGCCCTGCCAGTGTAGCAGAAATGATAACGGATGATGATGGCAGCAGCAGCCGTTCTTCTCTGCGTGAGTAGCTTAATGCTGTTCGTGTGTAATTTACGTTGAGTAGGCTAACCACATTATTACATTAATGGTGAACTAGCAAACACCGTAGTAGTTTGATGGCAGATACTTCCTTCACCCGGGCCAAAAAGGCTAAAATGACCGAAGAAAAAGTGTAAAACAGTTAAACATGAGAGGTTTTTGGACAAAGTTTGTGTTTTTTCCGTTGTTTAAGCACTGCTTCCAGCCAAGAGTGATACCATATATGCCCTATAGCTGCAGAAAAGGCTAACATTGTTATCTTTTTACAAAAAAAACAAAAAAAACAGCTGAACATGAGAGGTTTTTGGACCAATTTTGTGTTCTCCATTCTTTAAGCACCGGTTTGAGCACCGTTTAAGCACCGGCACCGTTTCAAAAGTACCGGTTTGGCACCGGTATCGGATAAAACCTAAACGATACCCATCCCTAATCACTACCATCACTACCTGACAAGGTTAACTGTCTTAACTGCCTGAACCATGTGCCACTTGGCCTGTCGGTACCTATCAGCTGCGTCTGAGGTTTCACAGGTTAACCAAAACTGATAGGACTCCTTTTTCAGTACCAAGCTGAAAAGTAAGTTTTTCTACTTTATTTCAATTTCTAATAGCATTATCTGCTTTGCAGTTAAACTCATCAAACTTAAATTATGTTATTTGTATGTCTATGGGGATATATTCTGTGTAGGTCTTTAGTGCTAATGTTTTAGCCGTTGGCTGTAATCTTAGCTAGTTCATGGCTATAGGAGTCTGGGTCAGTCGTAACAGCAACAGTCTGGGTTAGTTGTAACAATAATGCCGATGTTACAACTTACCACACTATTACTTTAACTTATATTAAACAAGTTGAGGCAACGACATCAGCAGAGAGAGGTTCACTGGTCACCTTTGTATATGCAGTTAATGCCATTGGCAACACAATTCAACCACTGTTTGTGTTCCCACACATACATTATGCAGACCACTGTGTCAGAGATGGACCAGTAGGAAGTATTGGTAGTGGAAATAAATCAGGATGGGTGCAAGAAACAGATTTCCTCATCTTTCTGAAGCACTTTGCAAACCACACCAAGGTAAGCCATGATAAAAAGTAATGGAATTGCGATGCTGGTGAACAGCTACATTTTGTCAGCTTCATTGTTATGTTCAAAATTGGTGCAAGAGTTGTAGGTTATAATGCCCACTGAGCAAATGAGGCCAAACTCAAGGAAGACCAACCAAAATTAATGAAATATTCAGTTGCAGAAAATTCCATCATTTGTCTTTTTTGGGGGGTTGGAATATGTTCAAAAGCTAGATTTCTGCATTCTGTCACACACACATAGCTACATAAATGGCTCAAAGTGCATTCATGTGTTGAATAAAAAAGATTATATGTTAATGTTTTGTCAGTACCCTTATTTCATTGTGTTACATTTCACCCCAGGATATGTTACAACTAACCCAGACTATGGGGTTAATTGTAACATTTCACTCTTTGTGTTTGAGACCATACCATGCAATGGGTAATTGTGCTGCAGAGAAAATAGCTGCACTATTTAATAGCAAAGACATGTAAATACTTTGCATTACATTTTGAATCCACTACCTTAAAAGAGCTCCAATTTAGAGACAGAAATGTCAAAAATGTTACAACTATCGCTGGTCTCCCCTACTCCAGTATCAACCATTTGATTTGGTGGTTACCAAAACGACAGCCATCAATGACCTTGTGGCCGGGGCTCAGCAAAGCAGCTTCAGCAATGGAGGTGCTGAACACGGTCTATTCAAATTCAATGTTCTCGGTCTCCCCCAGAATGCTGTTGAAGCTCTGCTGGAGTGTGAAGATCTCACGGACCATCTATTCCAAGAGCACCCTCACTATGTTTAGGTGTGCCACCTGATCCATTTCAGCACCAGGTGTTCATGAACACCGTGTCCAGTACATTAGGCTGCAGATCTGATGTTACGATTACAAAATTGATCATTGACCTGTGGCTTGGTTACATCAAACTCTTACACGTCTAGAAAAGGAGCTGTTGGACAGAAAGACATCAGCTGAGTGGGAAGTATTTTGGTCACAGTTTACTTCCCACAATATATTAGTAGCTGTCACATTTATATTAATCAGGCTGAACTTTAATCATACTTTAGATCAAACTGTTTTACTTGCTGTTTCCTTTATGCTTTGGTTTCCTGTCTTCTGTTATTAGACCTGAGATGTGACTGCTCTGTGCTGTTGCTGATGACTCCAGTTAATCCTACAACACATGCTGTGTAAGTAACAAACAACAACAGTTTGGTCTGCATTTCTTCAAAGATCATATCCCACAGACTTAGTTTAGAGGGTCCACACTGTCTGCACTGTATATAGTGAAGTCTGCAAGTTTTTGGAAAAATGAAATTAGTTTTGTGCCCAAATTATTCTGCAGATCATCAGAATAAGTTATTGGCCATGTTTGCAGAGCCCTTTTAAAAATAATATGCTTTCAAGACATTCATGGCATTATTGTGTGTTGGGTGGTGGTCAGGGCTATCCAGACTGACAAGTGGGACATTGAATGTCACCTCTCCAGTGGGGAGGGAGCCTGAGAGTCTAAAGTGGTGTCTGTTCTATAGGAAATTCAGAAAAAAAAGTTTTAAGAAAGGAAATAAGTTGTTGTTCTAAAATATATCATTGTTTGCTTCCAGGACACCAGGAGAAAGGAGTCATTCATCACAGAAGGTGTGGTCAGTGAAGATGGTCACCTGGAGCCATTGTTGTCTCTGGCTTCTGTAGTTCTTTGGACAAACCTGGATCTGACCTGTGAACTCTGACCCTTGTAGGAAGAAGCAGGAAGCGCAAATGTAGTCAACCTTTTAAGCGAGATCGATCAACTGCAGACCAGACAACAAACGACGGAGGCTCCAGAAAAGTGCAATCAAACGATGAGTTTATTAGCACCGGAGAAGACATATCAGGATATGTCCTCTGACAAAAATACATGTTGAGAACACTTTTAAAGCACTGGGGTATCCCCCCCCCCCCCCCCCCCCCCCCACCACCACCCATGGCGTCAACACAAGACAAAAGTTCATCGTGTACAGTCAATGGTATATCTTGTACATCTTCAATAGTTATAAACAGACATATAACAGACATATAACTTCCCCTTTCTGCAACACCTTCCATGCACAATCATAGTCTTAAGCCTTCAGGGTGTCTGAGGGCTGGTTATAGCCTCCAGTCATCTGTTACCAAGTAGGTAAAAGGGCAGCCAGTTACAAAAAGGTCAAAGACACTTGGGCCTGCGCTCAGGCCTGTTGCTAGATTTATATATTGTAAGCATGCATGCAATTAACCTGCTATGTTCTCATCTTCCCTCAACATGTATCACCTGGACACTCTCACCAGTGAAGCTTAAAACCCTTTTGGACGGAACATCAACTCTAAACAAGCACAGTTATGCATTGTGTATAGAATGAACTCAACCTGTGAATAGAATGAATGTGTTGACAAACATATTCAGTGCAATATGAACCCTGTAAGAAATATTACTCTTAAAGTAATACTATAAAACATGTTATCAATGCATTCATCATAAGGCAGATTACATGATAGCAATACAAGAATCTCTGAATCCCAGCACCTGACTCAAATCTGAATTTACTGCTCCAGAGATCCCACTGAGAGCTCCACAGCAGCTGGGTCCACAGCAGCTGGATCCACAGCAGCTGGGTCCTCAGGTTTGATCTGGTAGCTTTTCTGACCCGGCCCACTGAGGATCTGTGACTCCTCCCAGTCTCAGTGGTCAGGTGGATGCTGTGTAAACAGCACTGCACACTGACATGAACAGAGGAAATGTTTGTATCTGTATCTGCTGAATACACTCAGTGATGGAGCCTCAGAGGTCACACAGGTCAGATCGACAGTCAACCTTTAGGGATCTCCTTACCTGGATCACTGAGCGTGCATCAGGACATTTTTACATGGAAACATGTATGATTTTGGTTCAACACACAGCTGTGTTTATTTAGCAGTGACCATGCTGTTGGGTAAGAGAATATCCTGAAGTATCAGTGGGAGGGTTTACAGGTTTATGTTCATCGTCCAGACCTCAGTAACAAATTTAAAGACGATGAAGTTAGTTTTTCACCTCGTATGCTGAAGTAAACTTACTGACTGATAAAAATACTTTAAAAACACATCAGAGTTCCACAGTGTCGCGATCTGCAGCAACAGATTATGTGGAGAGAGGAGGAGCCAAATGTAGACAACTGAGGCGAGAGTGAGGTTAAACAGAAAGAGAGTCATTTATTGAGGCTGGAATGTTGACATACATAAAATGTGAAACCGAGACTAGACTCACTGACTAAACTGGGAAAACTAAAGCAAAAAACAAGACTGGAACATGAGATTGGGACGCGGGAACTGCACCATGACATGAGAGACACAGGAAATACAGACAACCTGACAGAGGAAAACAGACACAACATAAGCACACAAGGGTAATTAGGGAGAGTGGACCTGACAACACAAAGGAAGCAAAACTACACACACTGAACACACGACGTGACACTGTCAAAGTAAAACAGGAAACACTAATTCACGCAACATGACACAGGAGATGGTAGGGAAGAACTAGATGGACTTGGAAGACAACGGGAAGAGACGCACATGATGGACTGGAGAGAATGTACAGGAGGCACAATACAGACAGAGGAGACATACACAGAGGACAGACTTACACAGGAAACAGGGATGAAGTGATAAACTCAAACCTAACTAATCCATACTGACAGTAAACACTAGAACTTTTCTCCAACACAGCAAAAGAGGAACCAAGATACAGAAATACTGCAGATGCTGGTACGCTGACACACAGTCTGCAGCTCAGAAGGCATGCTCAGTGGTGACATCAGCAGTGACATCATCACCATCTTCAGCCAGTCCCTGACCTCCTCCATCACGCTGGCTCATCTCCATGGAGACGGCCGGTTTGTTTGGTGTCTTCCTGCTCCAAGAGATGGACAGCAGCAGACCAGTGGAGATGCAGTATGGACAGAAGACCACTAGATGGCAGAAGAGTCTGAGCACAGACTCACAGGGGAGAGGAGCTGAAAGAGGAGGACACAGAGGAGGAGTCAGGAGAAGGATACATAGGAGGAGCCAGGGGGAGGACACAGAGGAGGAGTCATTAGGAGGACACAGAGGAGGAGTCAGTCAGAGTCTGTTTTGTCTGTTTGTACTTGTTTCTCATGTTTGTCGACTCTAATCTGACATTCGAGTCATTGTTCAGAGTAATAGCAGTATTACTTCCAGTGTGGTTCCTGATGGTTTTAAACATGCAATTGTAAACCTTTTTTTTTTTTTTTAAATGGCCTTGATCCTTCAGCTTGCTCAAAATTTAGATCCATTTCAAAGCTTCCATTCCTTTCAAAGTTATTGGAAAAAATAGTTTTTACCCAACTGAATAAGCTTTTAGATACTAATGGTGTCATGGAGGGTTTTCAGTCTGGTTTTTTAACATCTACACTCCACTGAAACAGCACTTTTACGTGTTTTTAATTATATCTTTTTAGAAAATGATTGTGGAAGTTCCGTGATCCTTGTGCTTTTACATCTTACTGCAGTGTTTGATACTGTTGACCACAATATTCTTATCTCTTGTTTGGAACACCTGGTTGGCATCAAAGGTGCAGCACTGGATTGGCTTTGTTCATATTTGAGTTGCAGAACGTTTAGCGTTGAAGTTGAAAATTCTGAGTCCACCTCAGCCCTCCTTTCTTGTGGGGTGTCCCAGGGCTCAATCCTTGGCCCTGTTCTTTTTTTCATTATACCTGCTCCCTTTGGGGTCTATTTTTAGAAAACACAAAATACCCTACTTTTTGAGTTTCAATGAGAGTAAAACTGAGGCGACTGTATTTAGACCTAATAATATTTCATGCAACCCGCTTGGGAATTGTGAGTGACGTGCTGTTATGTTAAACAGTGTATGACAAATTTGGGAGTCATTATGGACTCAGATTTTAAATTGGACAAACATATTAGTTCTGTGTTGCAAAAAAGCTTTTTCCAGTTGAGACAAATAGCAAAGCTGAAGTCAGTTTTGGCATGGAGAAGGTAATACATGCCTTTATTTCAACTCGGCTTGACTACTGTAATGCACTTTATTATGTTGTAGTGAGCCAAGGATCTATTGCACGTCTTCAGCGCATTCAAAATGCTGCTGCCCGCCTCTTGGCTGGTACCCACATGACATGAACATGTAACACCTATCCTGTTCTCTCTTCATTGACTTCCTGTTCATGACAGAATCAATTTCAAAGTGCTAAAGCTGATTTATAAATGCCTTAATGGTCTTGCTCCCCCATACCTTTCCGTATATTTCTTCGCGGACCCTTAGATCAGCTGACCAGCTGCTTTTGGTTGTCCATTAATCTAGACCAAAAAGTAGAGGAGAACGAGCCTTTTCAATTATGGACCCCAAATTTTGGAATACGCTGCCTTTAAATATTAGACAGGCATCTTCATTTCCTGTTTTTAAGTCGTTTTGAAAACACACCTTTTTTTGATAGTGTTCAGCTTGGTGTGAGTTGATATGTTTATTATGTGTGTTATTATATTTATGTGTGAGTGTCAGTGGTTTTATCTTGTGTTTAACTCATTTGCTTCTGTACAGCACTTTGGGCAAACTTCTGTTTTTAAATGTGCTGTATAAATAAATTGGATTTGGATCTTCCCCACTGACCTTTGACCAACAGCTGTACATGGATCTTCTTCAGATCGTCTCCAGCCCTGCGGGTGGTGCAGGTGTAGTTACCACTGTCAGAGACTGTGGGGTTTCTTAGAGTGAGGCTGAGGTCTCCAGTCTGCAGAGCGTCGACTCTCATCGATGTTCGACTGAAGTAACGATGGTTCTGATCTTTAAGATCTACTCCGCTCTGCAGACGTACGTGGACTGTTGGGACCTTCAACTCATCACGATCCCACACTGCTGCTGTGGCACTCCTGGAAACATCAGCTGGTACCTGACAGGGCAGCAGGACAGACTCCGCCCTCTCAAACACCTCCACCCCTGGGGCATGCTGGGAGTCTGAGGATAGAAACATGAAGCACGTGTGATCGAGTGCAATGAAATGAAGCTGCAGGACAGAAGAACTCCAGAGGTGAACGAGGAGATGATACTGAAGGATAGATGTGTCGCATCTAAATCACACATGGTTTTAGGTCATTATGGGCGGAGTCTCAGAACTTTAACTGCAGTTTCAGACCTGCTGCTGGAAACACACGACTCATCATGCAGGACAAATTTCCAGCCTGTGACTAGAGAAGATCCCAACATCCATCCTTTTCTGTTAAAGATGATCAGAGTGCTAAAACAGCTTTTTCTATATGTGCTAGTAATAAATCATATTTACTCCTAATCAAAGATATAATTCATATATAAATCTGATCAATACGTTAAAGGAGAAATGTAGCTTTAGCAGTGAACATTATTTTGTGTCTTCCTCTGATCAGCTGATCCAAGTACACAGAACAGAGAAGCTTGGATGGAAAAATTGACATATTTGCTAAGAAACCAAAAGGCCAAATTCTACGAAATTTGGAACAAATGGATACAATTTATTACCCCCACCAGAGCTGACTTCACTTGATTCTCACTGTTGCCTGTTTTTTGTTTTTTTGTTTTTTGTACTATTATTATTTGTTTATTTATTTACTTGTTTACAATGACAGCAGCACGGACCTCCCCCCAATTTGTGCTTATAGTTCTATGTAATGTGTTCTAAGCATCTCCCTTTGGAGAGCAGGTGAACAACTCTCCCAGTAATGGCCAAAGGAGGGTAATATGTATTTGTTGATTATTGTTGTTTATCATCTGCTCTCCTAAACTAAATCTAAAAACCCAGAATGGACTCTGTTCATATGTTACTTGTATACTGCTATGCAGATGCTTTATGTTGTCCTATCTCTACTTGTCCAATCCAAATAAAGATATAATTTTTAAAAAAAGAACAGAGAAGCTTTATTTACCAGCCTATCAGCTTTAAACGGTGAGTCAGATAAAGGAGAGAAGAAAAAGGGAGTGAAGCACAAAAAAACTGGTCTCATGACTATACTCCGAGGATTGTAAGACATGATGATGGAGCAGTGACCACAGAGCACCTACATCACCTCAGAGTTCCTGTTACCTTCAACTCACCTGTAGAAACGGTCAGAGCAGACAGCAGCAGCACACACACACCTGTAACAGGACAGAGGTCACTAAAGGTCACCAAAGGTCAGAGGTCATGATGAGGACAGACAGGTGTAGGAACATCAGCTCACCTGCAGCAGTCAGCAGAAACAGGCCTGAAACTGAAGAACACACTGATCAGAGATCAAATGGTCACATGACCAAAGAGAAGCATTCAGACTGCAGTGATTGGTTACTGTTCACACACATCAATAACCCACAGCGCCCTCCAGTGGTGGAAACACAGATAATACATGAAACATGAAGGAGACTCACAGCAGAGGCAGACGCTCCGTCTCAGACAGCCGTCACCTCCACAGCTCCACAGGTCTGCTCCCCGACCTCCTACATCACACAGAGAAACATCAGCACAGGAAGAGCTCTCCATGGAATTTAAACTGCTCCAACAACACCACAGAAAAAAATATTTAATGTGGATTATTAAACATTAGGTGTCCCTCTTCCAACTCTCTATTTGTACATGACTTGATAATTGATCAACAAATTGATTTACTATGCCTTACAGAAACCTGGTTGCAGCAGGATGAATATGTTAAAGGAATCAACACCCCAGAATCACTCTAAGTTTCTGTCTGATTTCTCAGACTTTTTATCTGATTTAGTGTTCAGGGTGAGTGCAGGGAGAATGTGTGGGAGTGACACTCCTGTTATGTGTGTGAATGTCAAGGAGGGAGAAAGTATGAGCTAGTGAATTCCGGCTCTTTTTAGAAAGCCGGCTCTTTCGGCTCCCGACTGGCTCTTCAGGTTGTTTTGTTGCTTTAATTAATTTATTATTAACAACAACATAAAAGTATGCACAAAATGAACTACTAATGTAAAAAATGTGTTTTTTTTTATTTATAAATGTTTATCATATAATATTATTTTATTTATTCACAGAACACAAAATGTAAAAAAAAATAAATTATAAAGTACAAAAACAAACTATTTATAATTCAATTTTTAACTATTTAAAATTTCAGCTTTTTTCCTTTTAAACCAATTCAAAATGAAACAACACAAAACACTGCAAACCACAACAAAATAAAATATGGATTAAAATATGCAAAACAAAAAGAAAAAATGAACAACCAGACCTTTAATTAAGGGAAAGGTTGGCATTAAATACCAAGTGCCTCAGCTTTGAGGAGCTGATCCGGTTTCTTCTGTCAGTAACTATCTGTCCTGTTTTGGAGAAGATTCTATCAGAGGGGAATGATATTGCCACGTCTCCTTGTCATCTCCTGGGTAAGATGTGAATAAATTGAATTCCTGATCTACCACCAGCTCAATGAATCTGCACTTCTCTGCAAAGGGGCTCATCAATGTAGGATCTCACTTCCAGTATTGCATCTGCTGAGGGATTCCTTCTGGCAGTGTCTCTACTTGCTCGTTCTTCAAAGAACCTCCAAACAGCAGATGCTTGTTGCTTCTTTTGTTCATCCACTTCTGCCTCTTCTCCCTCTTAGTCCACTGACAGTGGAGTTGGTTGGCTGGATCTTGCTGCTGAAGTTAATTTCTGAAAAGCTTCATCCACCGCTCTGTTGTCATTAAAGACCAGCTTCTTAAATCTTGGATCAAGAATGGTAGTTTCAGAGAGAACAGCGTTATATTCCATTCTGTGGAATCTTTTGTCCATGGATGCACAAAGAGCATCCACCAACTCTATCACTTTTCCTGTAGTTACTCTGGTTTGGCATTCAGCTGTCACTCTCTGCAGACCCTTGCACAGGATTAACATTTTGGAGGCTGTGACACGTCTGGAAAAAAGTAAAGACCAAGTTTCAAAATAGTGCTTTTTTGAAATTCAGCAGTATATTATTATTCATGATGATGTCTAATCTGCTTTCCATACAATCAATGCAACCAGCAATGCAACAAACTACTACTACTACTATAATAATAATAATATTAATAATAATGCAGTAACATTTGCACACTCACCTGATTGCACTGATCTCCACGGTGACCTGCTCAAATGGCTCCAGAACTGTAGTACCTCCCATTCCTCGTGGCTCAGAGGGTCGACCGGTGCATTGATAACTGCCAAGGTAAAGATGACTGCATCCTTGGACTGCATATGAAAGGTTGAGTTCCATCTTGTGATACATTCTTGTTTGAGCTTTAGCTCAGGCATGCCCATCTGTTGTTGGGTAGATTTGAGCTTGTGTGTGGCTGTTGTGCTCCAGTGGAAAAATTCCACTATCGCCTTCACTTTGTCCACAGGTGGCTTCATCGCCTTCAAAGCATCTCTTACAACCAGATTAATTGTGTGCGCAAGACATGGGTGGTGGGTCCATTTCAGAATTTTAATTGCTTTTGTTTTGTTAGCTGCATTGTCAGTAACACAGCAAACTACTTTGTTTTCCACATCCCACTCTTTTGCCACTTTGAGCAGCTCTTCTGATAAGTTCTCAAAAGTGTGTCTGTTGCTGAAGTTTTCAATAAACTGACACGTAACTGACAAGAAGGATGTGGTGGTTTGGGATGTCCAGCTGTCAGTTGTTAGACACACTGCTGTGGCTTTTTTAACCTTCTCTTGGAAGGTTAAAAATGCACTGGGATTAAGTGCATGTATCAAAGTCCTGAATCCTTTATCATCCACAACAGAAATGGTTGGAAAACAAGTGCTATCATTTTTCCAGTTCTTTATCAATTGTGTTCTGTCGTGCTGGAGTCACAGACTTCTGCAAAAACTGTCTCATAGAGATCTTGGTTGGTTTAGGTGGTGTACTGCATGGCCAGATAACAAATATCTTACTTACTATTACTTACTATCCTACATATCACTGTGCAGGTTTCTCACCTTTAGGTTTCCCGCAGAAGGACAGAACTCCAACCAGAACCAAAACCAGGAGAACCACAGAGCCTAGACCTGCTACAACTGGGACCAGGATGGACGAGGGAGGAGGAGCATGAGGATGGGAGAAGGTTGGTGGGTGGATGGAGAGAGTAGATGTAAGAGGAGGAGATGAAACAGGAGGAGGATCTGCAGGAGAGATGATGCACATGACTCAGTCAGTTTATTATCATGTCAGCAGGTTAGTTCATGTCTATAAACAGGGAGTGATGTCATTGTCCTGACCTCTGACCCTCAGAAAGCTCTCTGGAGACTTTCCATCCTCGTTAGTAGAACAGGAATAGAAACCTTCATCAGCCTTCTGGACTTTAGTCAGGATGTGCTTTTGTTTAGGATTATTTTCCGGTGGACTCCCTTTAATGAAGAAATAAGCTGCAGCTGTTTTCCCATTGCTGCACTCCAGAGTGACATCACTTCCTGTCCACACAGGAAGTGCTGGGATCAGCAGAATCACACCTTTAACTGACAAACAGAGACAAACAGAGTTAATGAGAGCAGATAAACATCCAGATGTTGTAGCAGCAGCAGATGAAGCAGTTTGTGTACCAGTTACAGTGATGTTGATCGGATCACTCTGTCCAGAACTGGTTTCACACCAGTAAGCTGCAGAGTCTGACTCGGTGAGAGATAAGAGGATGCAGGAGGAACTATTAAACGGCCCAAAGCTTGAAGCTGCAGCTGCTCCACAGTCCTCAGTGGGTCCTCCTCTGGTCCTCTTCACTGTCCATCCATCAGCTGTCTCTCCATCATCAACACAACTGAGAGACACTGAAGATCCACTGAAGAACTGCTGAAGGTTTGGACTGACAGACAGAGACACTGGAGAAACACACACACACACACATACACACACACACACACACACACACACACACACACACACACACACACACACACACACACACACACACACACACAGTAAATGTATTTGTGTTCTTGTTGGAGTCTCACTGATTGTTTTCACGTCATCAACTCACCTGCAGAAACAGTCGGTGCAGGCAGCAGCAGCACACACACACCTGCAACACATACACAGCGTTATAACACACACCTATCCTTGTATTTGTTACATTGTAGGGACACATGACCAGAACATGCATCGTGGGAACCATAATTTCTGGTTGTTCTACAGCACTAAAAAAAAGTCAGACATTACCTGCAAAAGCATCTAAACCACATTTTCACTTTAAGTGATCAATCAGACAAAATAGACAATAGCAACAGCTGTCTGGGGACCTGACAGGTATTTAGTAACAGGTGGGGTCCAGGAAAACACATTGCCTGGTTTTTCTTATTTTGTGCCATTTAACACATTTCCAGATACAATTTACGTCATGGAACCAGTTAAAACCTGTGACTGGCAAGCTGTTTCTTGAACAACCAAAAGTTTGGTTAAGCAGTTTGTAACAGTCACAGTGGTGTGGTGTCTCTTTAATGTCGAGGGTTTATGATGTCATTAGTATGCGCCACTGCCCTCTCTGTGATTTATGGGAGCAACGTGCTTGCACGCGAATACATGGAGAGAGACAGACTTTATATGTTTTACCTCTCCAGAAACCTTTGCAACATTACAGAACACTGTCTGTCATGTTTGATAAGCAGCAGCCGTTCAACTGTGAAGATCTCAGTACCAGTGTGATCATGTATTCTTCCTACTATTCTGCTAAGGTTTCTACTGCCTCATCTCAACCACTGAACACAACCCAACGTTACAAGTTCTACGACAATAACTTTGTTATACAGTATAGGCTCAATGATTTTAATTCATGTCAGTTACTAATTTATTTATTTTCAGCATTGTGCAAAAGTATTTCTATAGTTTTTTTTTTAATGAAGCAGGACTTTTGTATAATTTTTAACGTGTTCTTGAACAACAGTTCTCTTTATGATCATCTTTCCAGGTTTTACTTTGGACATGCTCCATGGATCTTTCTCTCATTTCTATGTGAGTCCTTGTACGTGACCATTTTCAGAGTAGTCCTGGAACGAAGGTGAGGGGAGGCTGATCGCCTCAGTGGGACACACTTCAGAATAGGTTGTTGGATTGGAAGGAGACTGTGCTCATTAAGGAGGATGAAAGCCTCGGCACTGTGTGAAACACACACAGAGACATCAGCCAATGACTCACATCATCTTCACATGTCACAGAATCTGTTTCCATCCATGGAATCAGAGTACATGAAGGATTGTTTACTGTCAGCTGTGCTGTAACACAAAGTGACCACTGAAACCCTCCAACGGGACCTGCTCAGAGGTCAGCTGTGTTTCGTCTCACACTCTGATCCAATAATTGAGTGAAGGACTCACCGAGGAGGAGGAGCAGAGGAGCCGTCTTCATGGCGTCTGGATGTCAACTGAGGGTGTGCGGTCTTAGCGGACGCCTCAGGCTTTGGTTTTATCACTTCCTGTTGTCACGTCAGCTGTGTGTCCGGCTCACAGAGGTCCTTCCTAAAGTGTCCCAGCTGTCCCTCTCAGTCCATCACAGCTCCATGAAGCTCAGCGAGAACACGCTGACTCTGCAGCCATCCACACACTCATCCAGCTCTGGCTAACCCTTCCAATCCAGCTGATGGAGCTCCAGAGTTACTGATCTGGATCAAACACTTCATCATTGACAGGCTGATGCTCTCTGGCTGTTTCACACATCCGCAAAAAGCCAAAAATACCCCAAAAAGATGACGTTGTGGTCTGTACAGTTTGTGTCTTCTTCTGTAGCTCAGATCTATTGAAAGCAGAAGAGAAACTGCTGATAAGATCAGCTCAGCTCTTTGCCCAAGTTAAAAAAAACTGCTGCTGCTGTCTTTATGTCCAGAGCACGACTCAGTACTATGCTGGACTTGTTAATAATTGGTGGTGTACCAGGGGCTTCTGTTTAAGACTATGGTTGCTCTTCACCGTCACTGTTCGAGACAGTCTGTTGGGGGACAGCTAATAGGGCCTATGCCTTCGGCTGCACGGGCTACACCGGCCTGGCTATCAGGTTTTTAGGCCTGCAAAACCGAGTCTCCAGTTCAGTGATCCTGGCCTCCAGAGCTACAAATAGTCTACATGTCAGCTAAAAGCTAAGCTAAGCTAAATATAATTAAAGATAAAGATAAACTAAGATAAATATAATTATCAAGTGAGTAAACAGCAGGTTTGCGTCGGATGAAGCACATGAGGATTACACTACGAAACAAGAAGTTCTCTGTAAGTTTTTAATTAAATTGAAATGCAGGTAAGCTACAAAAAAACACCACTGTGTGTTGTAACAGGAACAGGAAGGGACACTCTAACGCAGAGAGAGCCAACACCAAGTGAGAGCCCCAGTGTTTCATGTGGTGTGACACCAACAGTCACAAAGTGGGAACCACCATCTGCTCACTATGGCTGCCCCTCCATGAGCATGAGTTTTCCTTCCCACTGTCTCCAAAGCACTTGCTCATAGGGGGTCATATGATTGTTTAGTTTTCTCTGTTTTCTTTGGATATTTACCTTACAATATCATTTAGGTCAAAACTTTCGTACATCAACATCACTGTACATTCTAGTAGTAATCATAATAATATGTTCTGTCCTGGATAATTTACAGTCTAAGTTTACACCCAGCAGCCTGGTCTCATGGACCAACAAGCACACGTTCAATAGAAACCTTGTAATTAGAACCAAATGTCATATGAGGATGAGACACATTCAAAATATCTGTAATGTCCATTTAACTACTGATTGCACCTGAGAATATAAAACTAAGATTCTAACATGTTTGTTAACAATAAATTGTCATCAGTTACATCCATCAGTACCACTCCAACCACCTGTACTTCTTAAACAGTCATCTGTCATTTGAGTTAAAGCTGTGTAATCCCATTAATCCCATTAATATTAATACCTTTAATACCAGAACCATGAATAATGTTCAGTCTCAAATGCAGAATCAACATGTTTCTCTCTATTTTACTTTTGTAATAGAAACCAGGAGTTCCACTACCCTTACTTGTATTTGTATTACAGGTACAGTTTGAGTGATTGGTATAAGAATTTTTGTGTTACCTCAGCTCAGGCACAGGTATCAGAAGGAAAAATACAAAAAATACAAAGAAAATACAAAGAAATAAAAGTAAATATATATAATACATAAATAAAGTGAGGTGATGCACTATATACAACGGTAGCATACACAGTATGTGATTATGGATATGGTTGTGGAAATATGCAGGACATAAACTATATAGCTTAACATAACTATTGTACCACTACTATTCCTATGTATAGACATGTAGACACTAAATATACATACCTGCACATGTCCATACACATGGAAGGTCCATTATGCATGAAGTGGTGACCGTGGATGTTCACAGTGTCCAGTGACTTATGACATCATGATTGAGGAGTTATAGAGTCTAACTGCTGTTGGGATGAATGATCTGCGAAAGCGCTCCTTCCTGCAGCGAGGGTGTTTCAGTTTCTGACTAAAGGAGCTGCTCAGCACACTCACAGACTCATGCAGTGGGTGATGTGGTTTGTTCATGATGGATGTCAGCTTTATTAACATCCTCCTCTCACCAACCACCTCCACAGACTCCAGAGGACATCCCATCATGGAGCTAGACCTCCAAACGAGTTTGTCAGTCCTGCTCCTGTCCCTGTATCCACTCCACCAGCAGGCCACTGCATAGAAAATAGCAGATGCTACCACAGTGTCATAGAATGTCCTTAACAGAGTCCTGCAGGTATTTAAGATTTATTCAAGAGCTAGAGAGATGGTACGTGTAGTTTTAGAAATTTGAACAGAAAAGAAGGAAGTCAAAATTATTGGATTTGTGAAGTTGAACTTAATAAACGGTTCTAAACGATCAGCTTGTTTCATTGATAACGGCTCGATGAGTTATTCTGTGTTTGATCCAAGCTTCAGATACTGTAGCTGTCCTGATGTCGTGGAGATGGACCCTCACTCCTCCAATTCTGGCTCACCTTTAATAACTCACTACAGGTAGTTGTTTGTGTAGCCTGTTTGACTACAGGATGTGTGGTTTCCCTGTCAACTTCAGGTTTAACTCACATCGTACCTGGCTACACAGTCATGGTAACCATGGATACACTACTGTCTTAAAAACATTATATCAAAGTGTTTGTTGTTTGTGAAGACGCAGTACTGCAGGGTTGTCAGCAGGTGGCAGTGTTGAATGGTCACAGTGACATGTAGTTATTATGGGCCGTCTGGTTGTGATGCATGGCTGTGACCAGCAGAGGGCTCACGGCGCACCTCTGTCTATAACTCATGCTCTTATATAACTGAGGCTCTTATGTAAAACACATGAAACAGTCTCAGCACTGACAGAAAACTCATCCATCCTCTGGGAAGATGCTTGTCTCCATGACAACATCCTCAGGAACACATCACTGCACAGGTCAAACCAGGAGACACCCCCCCCCCCCCCCCCCCCCAAATGAAATACACATAAATAGTTTTTTGTTGTTTAATTTCTTGCTTTTTTTAATGTGCTGTTTGAACACAAGGACATTTTCAGGCAGGAGAAATCAACCAGTTACAAGCAGGTAACAGTAGATGACACCATACAGCAGGAACCTCTGATTGGCCAGGCCCTTTCTTTAAAGGAAGACAATTGGTGGACAGGAGTACAGGTAAGTGGGGGTGTTTCCCCGACGGAGCTGAGGACACTGACTGTATGTGTGTGTGTGTTGTCATGCTCAGCCCCATGGTGGAAACAGAAACACACATACAAACAAATAAATAACAAACAAAAGCAAACATTAACGACTTCCTACCTCGTTAACTAACCTAACTCACCCAGGTGAGCACTAATTGATTTTCTAACTAAGGAGCCAATCAGCTGCAGCCACACAAAAAGGAAAAGAAGAAACGAGGTGACATCATCACACTAAAGCTGCGGGAATAGAAACTAAAGCTAGCTTCCGATTGGCTGTGAGTTCAGCTGTTTCCGTGGCAACAAACGAGGAGACATTTATCATGGCCGATAAGACAAACCAGTTAGTGAACTGGTTTGTGGTTTCTGGACTGGGAATGATGTAGAAGATGTGCTTCATTATCAGAAAATTGAGAACTGACTCCAGACTGGCTGATTGATCAGTGACTATGAGGTCATTAATTACTGTGATTGGTCCTGATCGTTTTTTCTGATGACACAGCCGTGAAAGAAGGTGACGTCAGACAGGGAATCAGAGTTGATGTCTGAGTGTTTCTGTGTTCACATGTCTCATCTCTGACTTATTTAAAGAATGTCAGTGTAAACAAACACGTTGTAAACAAAAAAATAAATAAACAATCAATAAAGTGTACATTAAGGGATCAATAATTCTCTCTTTGATTCATGCAGACTGATCCACCATGGAGGTGAACACTGGCCTGTCACCGGCCTCCAGTGGCAGTGACATCAGACTATGTGTGTGTGCTGATTGGTCGTTTTGAGGATGGGTGTGTCTGAGTTAAAGCTGCACCGAGGGGTCCAATCAGAGAAAGAAACTGGGTGTTTACAACTACAAGGGAATCCACACTTTAAACAGTCAGTGAACGCACTGTCATCATGGTCAGTAATTGCATCATGACCTGGTCAGTGATCATCATCACGATCATCATCATCATCATGGTCACTGAATGCTTCATAATCATGGTCAGTAAACGCATCATGACCCTGGTCAGTGAACGCATCGTCATCATGGTCAGTAACTGTATCATGGCCATGGTCAGCGAACGCATCGCGATCAGGTCAGTAAACGCATCGTGGCCATGGTCAGTGAAATCTTCATAATCATGGTCAGTAAACGCATCATGATCCTGGTCAGTGAACGCATTGTCATCATGGTCAGTAAATGCATCGTGACCTGGTCAGTGATCATCATCACGATCATCATCATCATGGTCACTGAATGCTTCATAATCATGGTCAGTAAACGCATCATGACCCTGGTCAGTGAACGCATCGTCATCATGGTCAGTGATTGCATCAAGACCTTGGTCAGTGAACACGACATGGAAATATAAAATACAGCTGGTCAGTGTGAGGCTGTGACAGGAAGTGGAAACATCTGGATGAGTGCAGCTTTCACGTGTTTGTGTGTGTTTCTGTGTGTGTGTCTGTGTCAGTGTGTGTGTCTATTTGTCGTTGATTCGGAGTTTGAAGGAGATGCGTCCGGCGAACTTGTCCCTGTCACTGCCGGCGGCGAGCGTGTTGGAGGTCACTTTACACTCCACGTTGATGTCAGTGTTCAGAGAGGCGTTCAGGAACTTCACGGCCACTAGAGGCTGAGTGTAGTTCACCTGAGACAGTAAACGCATCGCATGTCAGTATTAGTACAGTATTCTGTGTGTACTGAGCATGTACCTTAGTGTGTACTGAGTACTGAGTGAGTACCTGGGCCTTCTTGCCGTAATACGGGTAGTACATGAGGTTGAAGGTCCCATTAGGAGGATAATAAGCCAGAGGTCCGATCTTGTCGCTGTCCTCCCTCTGCACACAAACACACTGATCAATACTTCTGATTGGTCGTCAGTAAGCTTCAATAACCTGTAACTGGAGGTTACTAACACGTAACTCTGCTGTGATTCTGTGATGGAGGCACTAAGGGACTCTATCATGATCTACTTCCTGGTCTGCTGGTCTTACCCACTCATTTTCACCCACTCTGTACCTCTGAGGATGGAGACGACACAGGTGAGATGAAGACAGGTTCACAGACAGACAGACAGGTTTAATGGAAGACAGACAAGTTTACAGACAGACAGGTTTACAGACCTTTGCTGCACAGGTGACATAAGGAGACTGTCTGTCCTTCCCCGGTAACATCCCGATCACCTGCAGCAGGTAGAAGAACAGCTCGTGAGAATGTCATTGGAGGGTTTGAGGTCTCTTTTGATTGGCCGCTTCCTGAAACCTACAGACTGGAAGGACTTTGCAGTAACACTAGAGTGTAACGGCTTAACATGGGGGTCAGAGGTCATACCCGGTTCAGTTTGATGAGGATGCAGGGCTGTCCTTTGTCGTAACCATAGAAGCGATCCGAAACCCCCGAACACTCCTCCAACACCGTCCGATTGAACTGACAGGAACGTTTGGGATTGTTCCTCACCTGCAGAGAGAGCCAGGTGCAGGTCAAACAGGTGTGGGTCAGACAGGTGTAGGTGAGGCAGACAGGTGTAGGTCAAACAGACATGTGTAGGTCAGACAGGCATACCTCTCCGCTGTCCTCTTGGATGAAGTACTCGTCAGGTGTGCATTCATCGTTGGTCTGAACCTGATAGCTGTCGTTGTACACTGCAGACACATAGGTACAGACACAGGTGTGACAGGTAAGTGGGCAGGTAACCTTTCAGTTATATTGATAAGTTATTAAAAAAGGCGGGGCTCTTACGGGACAGGAAGGAGTTGAGATTGTGGACGAAGCCGTCCCAGCTCTCGGTGTCTGAGGTGGAGAACGTGATCTCCAGCTGGTTTCCCTTTGGGCGAATCATCATCCCTGAAACAGGAAGCAGGTCAGCGCTAACCAATCACAGCTGAGCCTCATTATCTCTGTTGATAAACCCCACCCCTCTCTGTTGTAGGTGTGGTGTCCTCACCTGGAGTGGCCAGCCGGTCCTGCCAGGTGGGCTTGTAGTCGTCGAGCGTGAGCAGCATGATATACATGGTGAAGGCGAACATGCCCGCCAGAAACAGGTAGAAGATCAGGTAGAAGAGCAGGATCAGCCCTGTGGAGGGAGGTGATACCATGGTTACTCAGAGCACAGCATGCCCCTCCCCCCGTTCCCTCCCCTCCTCTAATGTCATCTTTATAATCCTCTTGTGCTTAGCCCCTCCCCCACCCCTCCATTCATACTGAAGTAGGTCATCGGTGTAAGGGGGAGGAGGAGGTACTGTAATCTGCTCAGCCTCTGTTCCTCTTCATCCATCGTCTGATTCCAGCTGACCTCAGAGGGGCTATGATGGTCACATGACAATATCTATGGCAGACTCAGAGGCTCGCTGCCATCATCCAACACTAAGAGAACAAAGAGGTGAGAGACTCAAACGCTCACTGAGAGCCTTCATTTCCTCGTCAGACAAAACACCTGGGAACACTTGCAGGTGACCCTGATGCTACAGTGGCAGAGAGCTGGTGGAGAACAAACAGGTCCTCACTGTCCTGTATGTCCCCCATGACTGATTTCATCACAGTAGATGTCTTTCTGAAAGTGCAGTAGCTACGTTTAAGGATGCAATATACCCACTGTTGTCATCTTCAACACACTGTGCAGCTACGGGAACACTACTCCAACAGAGGTTTTACTTGTTCACTGTGACAGCCAGTGGGCTAGCCTTGCTTTCCTGTCGCCTGCCTCTTTCAGGTATCTAGTTGGTGGAGCTGACCCAGTTTCAGATGCAGCACACCTTAGTAGGCCAGTCCCCAGTGTGTTATAAAGAAACTCTGACAGAACATCCAGGTCTCCTTCTTGGCTCCTTATGCTTCCCTGGGTGATCGAGAACGTAAAGAAACATTTTTAAAAATGATTATTCAAAAAATGATTTAATATGGATGCAATATGAGCAGAGTTTTACAGGCATAGCGCAGAAGAATGTAGCCTCATAGGTAGTGTAATCTGTGCTGCAGGGAGAATGAGTGGCGCTGCCCCTTCCGTTATGTGTGTGTGAGTGCAAGGGAGGGAGAAAAAGGAGAGTAAAAAGTAAATATACACTGCAGACATTGAGTCTGTCCATCATAGTCTGGTATGGTGTCTCCCTCCTAAACAGTTGACCTGTCACACTGCTTCACATTGCTAGACTGCAATTGTACTTTATATACACTCTATCGTATTCATTTCCGTAATCCTGTATTTTATGTATATAGAATTATTATTTTGTTGGTGCCGTTTACATGTTGTTGTGTTTTACATTGTTGTGCTTCAGAGACACCATGGACCGGAACCAAATTCCTTGTATGTGTTTGCACATTAGGGCTGCCACGATTAGTCGACTAGTCACGATTACGTCGACTATCAAAATCGTCGACGACTGATTTAATAGTCGACGAGTCGTTTGAAGCTTTATAAGATCACAAAAGACGCAGGAATAAGTAGTAGGATTTAAGAGTGTAATAACGGACTGAAACAGAAGATGGCAGCACTGCAGGTACAAGGATGCCAGCTGCGGTTAAACCCCGAAGAAGAAGAAGTAGCTCTGTCCCAGAATTCATAGCGCAGCCCAGCTCAGTTTCCAACAATGGCGGCAGCTAGTTAGTTTTAATGTTACTCTTATTATTCTTTCTGGGTCACAAAATAAACTTTTAACATATTTTCAGGCGAGAATGTAACTGTGTAAACCTCAAATATCTGCTCAGTTTATCAAGACACCACATATTTTCAAAAGCGCTCCGACGTTTTCGGAGACGTCTGTTACCCACTAGCTCGATAGCTAGCCGGGGCAAGGCTCACTAGCGCCCGTGAGAACACCGGACTCCCGGCAAACTGTTTTCAAACCCACCGCCGTCTTTCGCTACTCAGGTTAAACATACATAAGTCAATTAGATAACTTAAAATGCTATTGTTTGGTTTTTTTAGTATTTTATTTGTTCCTGAGTAAATCGGTTTGGCTGAGATTAAAGTTATAGTTTTTACACAGCTGAATAAACGTCAAGCAGACAGCTGATTATTAGAAGTGTGAGATGCTCGAGAATATACTCAGGTGTCCTGTTATATTTTAGATAGCAAGGAGTTTATTAAACTTCACCAAAACAGTCTGAAAATTTCATTAAAATTTAATAAACTATCATCTTGTCTTTAGTTTAGCACATACCTTAAACACTTAAAGCTGTAAGCTAATGATAGTTATACAAGAGCAGATGCATGCTGGTGCAATAAACTGTACGTTTTACGTCCATTGGATGCATGATCTGATTAGTCGACTAATCGCAAAAATAATCGGTGACTAGTCGACTATCAAAATAATCGTTTGTGGCAGCCCTATTGCACATACACCAATAAACGCGATTCTGAAATATAATAAGAAACCACTGCAGCCAGTGCAGAGTACGAGACAAGCCCAGTTGTAAGTAAGCTATTAAAACTCGACTGTATGCTGTGTTCACTGCCTCCAAAACAGAAAAGTTAAGTTGGGACAGCCTTTCAACACCTCTAACTTTCCAACAGTAGATTTTGACTATACCACTCTACCACGATAGAGCATGTTGATGGTGTCATCTAGCTGCACCTGTTTTGGTTGAAAGCATTGCAGCGGCTGCAAGCAACATCATCTGCAAATTATGCCGGGTGACAGTAAAAGCAAAGAGACAAAACACGTTTCGGAACATGAGGAAAGCCAAAAACTGCGCTTCCTCCACTTCTGTACCGTTGATTCATTAATGCTGAATTCTCTCGCAGCTGCTCTGTTCCCATGTTGTTGCAGTATATTAATGACTAACTTTCTATTGTGGATGGATTATCTCAGTTGTTTGGTCAGGAACTCCCATCCTAACTTTTATTGAGTGGAAAAAGGTTAGCGTTCATCCTCCAGCTTCACTGTGTTATGCTAACATAGCTGTGTCCAGGGGTCGGCAACCCTAGGCACGCGTGCCACCGTTGGCACGCGAAGGGTTAACTGATGGCACGCACAACCATAGCTGGACTGACCATCAGGCATTTGCTCGGTGGCCCGATGATATATATATTTTTTTTTTTGTAACCGTATAAACAATGAGAGGTGGTGGTTTGGCCAGATGCTGGCTGGTGTGTAAAAGTAACTCAGTTGTTTGGTGGTGGCTATGGCGGAGCTTCCACAGATTCAGTAAAATTAACAAGTGGTGGAGGCCAGCAGGTGGATGAGGGAAGGGGAGGCAGGAGGAGCAGAGACCCGAGGCGGCTGCCAGTCCGAGTGTCAGGTGAACTGAACTTCAGGTAAGAAGTTATGACCTGCAGTCTATCTGGGTCAGATATAAACCAAGTTTAGGTGGAGTTTATTTTCGTTGTGCTGACTTTTTACTGTCAGTTACAATAATTCGTACTGCGTGCTAACTAGCATGACGGAGTTTCTATACAGCTGGGTGGGTGCTATGATGTTACTGATAGTGAACTTTATTTTATCCATAAGGTTAGTTAGTGGAGTTGCCAACCGTCCCATACAAACGGAATCGTCCTGCATTCAGAGAAATTATTACGCGTTTCGTGTTGAGCTGAGAAGGAACACAGTTTGTCCCGGACTTTAGCTAGAATGAAAAGAAAGCTGGATTTATTCTGTCGTTACGCTGCACATCTGCATCTTCTTCTCCTGTCATTCTCTCCTGCTTCTACTTCAATCATGAAACTGATCAATGATCAGCTGATCGGCTTTTCTCTCTTGTTTATTTATCGCCCACTTTGCGCCAGAAAGAGGAAACCGCCGGATGTCGCACTAAACAACAGCAGGTTGTTTAAGCTTGATCAGCTGTTGTTAGAATTTATTTAATATTAATTTCTAGTATCAGCTGATGTTTGCTGGAGCCACAGCTGTAAAGCTGCTGGTCATGATATTGGTTTGTATATCTGGTGAGAGGGAAACATGAAGATGAAACCAGGAGATGTCCTTACTGAATCATCAGAGCTGAACAGGTGATGGAGAAACAGGTTTACCTTTTAGGTGACATGAATGAGTTGAAGGGAAGTTATGAACTGTTTCTGAGAGACAAATAAAACCAGGATCCTTTTTCTATGTAGCTGACAGCTGGTAACTGTGCAGGGGCGGGTCTAGCAAAGTTTTGCCAGGGGGCCAGGTAGGGCATTAACAGGGAAAGGGGGGCACAAAGAAATACTTTCTTATTCTGATTTAAAATGTCTGGCTGTTATTAAATAATTATCTGAAGCTTAAAACCAAAGTTTTTAAATGACGTAAAATGAATAGAAATCATACATATAACAACAAGACTGTACATCACTGTCACTGTCACTTTCTAAACTTCCCTTCATGTCTAAAATTTTAGACATGAAGGGAAGTTTTATATACCAGCCAGCCCAACTTCAGTAACCCTACAAACCTTACTGCTGTTTAGTTTTCTGTCTTCATTTATGTTGGAAGTGATAGCAGAGCTGTGTGTACGTCTTGCAGACGTGTTTCTTCACTATGACCTCTGACCTCTGACAGGAGCTCAGAGAAACACTGTGTCACTGCTGTGAACCGGTACTGTGTGAATGAAGCTGAGGTGACTGGTCCTCACGCTGGGTTCCACCCAGAGCACTACCACCCCTCCATCCTTCCTACAGACCTTCCACAGAAACTCCATCAGCTCTGTCCAAACACACCTTGTTCCTTTTCAGAACAATCTAGAACCTTCTATAACACTGGTACCCCCTCAAGGACCAGCTGAAATCATTCATAACAAGAACGTCTCCAGCGACCTTCTGAAGTCTCCCGAGTCTAACTGCCTGATTCTGGATGTTTTGTCTCCACCCACTATGGTCATGTGACCAGTAGAGTGACTACAACCTCCATCTGAGTCAGTGACATGTTGTACTGTCCCTTTAAGAGTCCTCAGGAGCACACTAAAGCCAACATATCTGCCCGTGTGTGAGTCTGTGTGTGAGAGAGAGTGTGAGTGTGTCTTAATCTGGATTAAACAGACGAGTTTGATTGGATGGTAATCTGAACACAAACACACACACACACACACACACACACACACAGACACACACACATTAAAGAGTGACCTTCATACAGGACATGGCTGTCAGAGGGCGAGCGAGCATCACTCTCACTCAGAGAGAGAGAGGCAGTGCCGCCACCATCACTGCTTCAGTATTGGGCATCATGAGAGTCAGCTGATCAGAGCTGATCAGGGTTATCAGTTATCAGCCTTCACTGTAACAGAATCAGACAGACGTTCCTCCTGATGTTTGATCACATCGATTATCAGTAACTGAAGTCTCTGACTGTATTGATCTCTGAGTCCACCTGTGACACAGTGAGCTGATTGGACCGTGGAACAGATCACCTGAGGATGGAGCTCTGAGCTCACAGACACACCTGAAAACAGCTGGAAACAGCTGACTCAGTCTGGGACAAACCAGATTTAAACATGTAAGACAGCCGAGGTGCAGACCAACAGAGCTTTCATCCAATCAGAAACAGCCTGGGACGATCACCTGAATGCATCCAGGTAAGCAGACGCTCAGGCAGTGTAAACAATGAGATTCACAGCACCTCCTCCCCACGTGTGGAAAGACAAAGGGAGGCGAGGTGCAGAGTTCTGTGGTGCTATAAACATATAAACGGTCTCATCTTAAACACTATCACACACCAGAAAAATAAAGTACTCTGTGTACTCTGTGTGTGATCTCTGCTGTGAGTGAGACCAGGAGCAGACACTAGGACAAATCTAACAAGCCACGTCACCTGTGACAGGCAGGTACACCTGGACAGGTGGGAGCACCCTGCTGACATCAGGAGCTCAGGTGTGTTAGTCCCGTCCTCAGCAGGCGTTCACAGGTAAACCCAGTGCTAACAAAGCTCCAACAGTCATTGATTATAATCAATACAACACATCAGTTCAGAGCTAAAACATCATCACGTCTGCCCTGAGGGTCCCACGCCACAGTTTGGAAACCACACGCTTTAGTTATCGATTAACCGGCTGCCCTCTGCTCCGATAATCAATAATCAGAGTGTGGCTGATAAACGGACCGTTAGCAGGATCGATCCGTGTGATCACAGAGTCAATAATCAGATGTGCGCGTGCACAGATACCGTGAACACACGAAACCGATCCGCGGACACGCGCGCGGACTCCATGATACTGACCCCAGCTGGCGGCGGTCCGGCCCAGCAGCTCGTGCGTCCTCGGGTTCCAGAAGAATTCCCGCCACTCGCTCGAGCCCTTCCGGTCGTCCTCCTTAGAGCCGGACATGATGGAGCTGACGGAGGTGATGGAGGTGATGAAAGACGAGGTGATGATGGAGGCTCTCCAAGTCCCTGGTGACGAGGATGCGGCTGACGGAGCGCGCGGACACTCTGGGATAAACTCCTCCCCTTCAGCGCCCGCTGACGTCACCGCCCCGCTCGCCAATCGCGGCGCAAGGAGACCCCGCCCTCTGCGGGGACAGACCCTGACGTCATGGACCGGACCGTGAGGGGGAACGTGACCGTGACGTCACTCACGTGTACCATAACCAGCTGCCGATCGACTGAGCAGACGTCATCACGCACGGCCAATTTATTAGAAACACCTGAGGACTGTAATCAGAATATTTTAGTAATCCCTGAGGAAATGACGTGTCACAGTACAAATACTACACATACCACAGGTTAGTATATAATTTTACTGATATATTACCCACAGATATTTTACACAAACTGTGTGTACAAATACTACAGGTTCATAAATACATGTATGTGTTAGTTATGATGATGCTGACTACATATGTGTTTGTAGTCATAAATCATAGAGCAGCTGATTTCGTCAGAATCAATAAACTCAGATTCATCCAAACAAAAATTGTAGTTTTTCTTTTAAATACTACGACTTTACAGAAGTGTGATGTATTTAATGTAGTTACATTTTGACACTGGCTTTACTCAGTTTGTAGATGTTTGCCATAGACTGTATCCAGTGTTTAGCTTACAGTCAAAAAATGATTAAGTTTTCCCCACTCACAATACCAATTAGTTCCCTAAACTTACAAAAAGTGTTTTTAAAATGTTGTCTTATTTCTTTAAAGTTGTATCTGAGTAACAGTTCTTACAGTGTGATCCAGTGCAGTACGCCAGCTATGGGACCAAAATGTAACTGTGACGTATTTGAAGCAAAGACAATATATTTAACATTTAAAAAGGTAAAAACAAATCATAAACATAAATTAGCCAAACTGTAGTGGTATTTTAGCACCTGTTAAAAGACGTGCAGCAGCATTACTTTGGACTGACTGGAAGCGATGGAGAGACGGGTGTTGAAGGCCAGTCTAGATGTGGGACGGCATGTAGCTGCAGACGAAAGCTTTATCTTTAAAGCAAACGTGTTATTATCATATGACTGATAAAACAGCTGGATCTCCTTCTCCCAATGACTGCAGAGCCTTCAGCCTCCACCAGTATCACAGTAGTCTGTACAGTTTAAAAGCTCACGGCCAGCTGAGTGCTGTATCCCATCATGCACTCTGCTCAGTAAACATGACAGAGCTGAAACAGAGTATGTCTGAGGACACAGCCTGAGTGTTTATGAAACATCATGCTGGTTTTAATAGAGCAAGCAGCTCGATCCACATATCGATAGTATTGACACCACGCTGGTATTAGTGTCGGATCAATACCACTGCAATACAGTTGATACTTTGTTTCTATCCTCAAAGTTCAGCACGAAGACCAGTGAAATGTGTTAAATGTGTATATTAACAGCCTACAGCACCTTTAAACAACAGAAGCTGAACCAAAGCTTTTCAGAAACAGGAACATTCGTGGACTCCAAAAAAAACTTTCAAAATAAAAGCTGAAAGGTGTGTTTTGTTGTGTTAACTAGTTACTGTGGAAAGTTAAAGTCCCAGTTATCGAGTGATCATTAAAATGTGTACAGAAGTAGTGCACTAACTTTAAACCGTGTGACAGCTGAGAGGATGATGGAAGTCTGAGTCCAGACAGCCCGAGACTGTTTAAACACGACGGCTGTTCACCGCTCAGCCAATCACAAACCAGGAACATGTGCTTTGTGGTCTGTGTTCGGCCCTCCTGATTGGCGGTATCCTCTCTGTGAGTACCTCAGGTGTGTTTTAACCTTCAGGTAATCTGCAGATTGACTTCACAGTACAGCAGAGTCAGGTCCTCATGTTCTGGTTTATTAACACACACAGCTTATTTATGATGTGTTTATGATGCAGTGACTTAGACCCAACTTTCTTCTATTACAGTCGTGCTGAGGTCCAACCTCAGACCTCGTCTGTGTGGTAAACTTGGTTTTACCATGATTATTCTACATGTTTCTTAATGCCACATCATCATCATCTTCATCATAATGAATAATACAATTCCGTTTCCTGTGCATAAATAAAAGCCTGTGTCTCCATCTGCTCCGCACATCATCTTAACCTGTCCAAACATCTGACCTTTAACTCATGAAGAAAAACAGAAGCACAGGTACAGAGCTGCTGAAATCTCCTCCAGACTGAAGAACATGAGTCTGAACCTTCACAGAGCGGGGACTCGTTTATTGAAACAGATATAATGAAGTAAAAGGGCCGAGTGTGACAGGGCTCCATCACAGGATACAGACAGTTACAGACACTTTTATTACACATTAAACACACACAGAGCCTCCTGCTGCCATTCAGTGTCTGAGCTGATGTTCCTCCTGCAGGCCACCGCTGTGGATCGATCACCTGTGGATCAGTGACTCTACAGGACATCAGAAATGCGACATGTGGAGGAAAAAGCAGCAGCTCGCAGTCTGGACTGTAACATGTTCTTATCCTCTAACAGGGACCAGAAACAGAGACAGGTCTGCCATCTAGTGGTGATAAAGTGAACTTGCAGGGACACGAAGACGTGGAGAGGACAGCCGAAACACTGAGGGGTGGATGAACACAGATTAAAGGGAGACGAGCAGGAGACACAGAAACATCATAGATGATCTCTGCACATCATCCTGGAAGCATTCAGTGTTCCTCGTGTTGTCACGTTACAGCCTTATTCCAACATGACATTCATCTTCACCTCTGCACACAGTACAGTAAACAGTCTCTGCACACAGTCAGCTGGCATTCTTGTACATGCACTGAAAAAAAAAAACTGAAGTATAACATGGACAGAAGTACTCTCAGCGCAGACACTCACATGTTTGTTCAGCTGTGCACACTGTTCATCTGTCAGATATTTCTACAACACGCCTGGAGTCCACCTTTCACCTGACTGGTTGTTATTTGGAAAGGCACACACCTGTCTGTATAAGCTCCCATAACTGACAGAGCACAAAGTCAGAGGCAGGTCTGTAGGCAGGACTGTATAGAGCCACAGATCCATCTAGTACCTACTCGGCTGAGCTCAACCTAGTTTCTAGGGTTTTCCATCAGGCAGTAGTACCTGGTACCAGGTACTTTTTTAGTAAATGCTGGCCCGGCTTTCCAACCGAGCAGAGTCAGTCTAAAAATGTGACATCAAAAGCCCCCGACTGGCCAGCCAGAGGTGTCATTAGATGAATCACGAGTTAGATGAAACCTGGCATTCCTGAAACTCGGCAACAAGGGAAATGGTTACATACAAACTGACATCATGGCCCTCGAGTCTGACAAACACCCACAGACCAAGCAGCGGGTATACCATCGCCTCAATGTCCTCCATTGTGTTTGTGGCACATAGACACATGGGATTTTGGTTGTGTTCCTATGACAACCACACACATATTGAGGTGGAACTCAAATGTAATAGAACACGACACAAACAAAGGCGGGCTCAGGCGAGTAGGTGCTAAAGCAGGGGTCCCCAATCCCAGTCCACGAGGGCCAGTGTCCCTGCTGGTTTTAGATCTCACCCTGGGTCAACACACCTGAATCACATGATTAGCTTATTACCAGGCCCAAGGCATGTTGAAAATGTAATTCGCATTTAAATCAGCTGTGATGGATCAAGCGCACATCTGAAACCTGCAGGGACACCGGCCCTCGTGGACTGGGATTGGGGACCCCTGTAAGGAAACCAGGCTACGACAGCCCGCCTGGAGTTTGCCCAAAGGCCTCTGAAGGACTCTCTGAAGGAAAAGATGAATGTACAGAGACATCGGGCTGAGAATACCTGTGCATGTGTTGTATTTTTCTCTTTAATGTTTTAATAAAGCTTTTAAGAAGTTTAAGCAACCCTTTTTGGAGTACTGTGTGTAGAATACTGAGGTCAAAATGAATGTCATCCATTTTGGAATAAACCTGTGACATGACAACTTGTTATTTTTGAGGATACAGTGGTACCATCACAGGACCACCACAGAGCAGGACTCACAGGGACCTGCAGGAACCGTTTAGAACCACCTGGAGGAGTCTGTTTGGCCTCACTGTCAGGGGTTGTGCCCCAGTGCTCATCACACAGAGGAGTGTGAGGAGAACCACACGCTAAACATACAGAGAACTTTAAACACCTTTATGACTAAATGAGGGAAAAGGGCCTTGATCCCTTCATTAGCTCTTTCACACCAACACAGAGCTGGTTCTGCCTCAGTGCCTTCAGAGAACCAGCCCACAGTTCTACAGGTTTAAGACGTGGAGCTGTGGGCTGGTTCATATGAAAGAAATTCCGGTAAATTCCGATTGTGGAAGACAGTATCTGATGACTGACACTACCATCCGTAATCTTTCAGCAGGAGCTCCTCCCAGAACAGGTATCTTCAAACGCTCCAACACTGGACCACTAAGGTGCTGGTTTTGGTTTTTGGTAGCCGCCTTTTATAATAAGATCAGGCACTGGCACGTAGTCGGTATAACTCAGGTGCATCACAGCTGAACTGTTTCACCTATCTAACAGCACCTCAACCAGGATCCAGGTTTTATCTCCTGACTAGACTGACATATCAGAACCAGACCCATTGGACTTGCCAGAACATACAGGGGGGTATATAGTATGGGGTATATAGTCCTGTAGGAGGCAAATACTCATTTCACACAGGAAATTCAAGGACCTTCTAAGAAAGGTTTACATGTGTTATCATAAAAGCAGAAGGTCTTTTTACTACCAAATCTGATATGCACCCTTTGAGAAGGGCCGACCTATCATTAAGTCCTCTAGACCTGGACCAGGACCGTCCATCGCTCGTCCTGGTCGGTCAGAAGTGTACATGTCCCGACTGTGGGTCAGGGGGTGGTCCTCCTGGCGGCACATCCTGTAGCAGGTTCCTGCCCAGTGGCCTGCTGATAGGATAGTTCTGGGCTGCAGCATCCTCGGCCCAGTCTATTCTGGGCAGCAGCTGGTCCAAGTGAGGTCCTGGTGGTCTGTGCAGAACTGGGTAGGTTGTAATGTTGTGCTCCCGCTCAAGCAGCAAATGTCCAGGGGCTCGATTTGACCCATCAGGTCTGTAGGGTGCGATGGTTAGAAGAGACGTTTCCTGGTCCAGGGTCTGCAGGGGCTGGGCCTGCTGGTCCATCTGATACAGCTGCTTCTTATGCACCTGGCTGTGGTCCTGGTGGTCCACTCTAGGGGCACACAGCTGCTTCTTGTGGTTGTGTAGATAGTCCTGGTGATCCAGCTGGGTGTGCTCCTGTTGTTTCTTCTGGTTCTGGATGCTATCCTGGGCCTGGTGGTGTATGTTGATGTGGTATTGTGATCTCTTCTGATTCCGAGAAATATCCGGATCATGCTGATCCATCTGGGACTGGTATGGTGGTTTCTTCTGGTTCAGACGGTGGTCCTTTCCCTGTTCATCGACTGGAGCCTGGTACTGCTGCTGCTCTGGCTTTTTCTGGTTCTGGAGCGGGTCTTGGTGATCCTGGTTCTTCTCGAGTTCCATCTGAGCGTGGAACTGCTGCTTCTTTTGGCTCTGGATTTGGTTGTGGACCTGGTTCTTGATGTCCTTCCAGTGCCGCCCCCTGAGGACGGGTTCCAAGTCCAGACAGCGCTGACAGACCTCCTTACCTGGTACGGACTGGACCAGAACATGGACTCCTAACTGCCTCCAGATGGCCTCTTTCTCTGCAGAGGACCAGGGCCGCCGTCGGACCTTCCTGGGAGCCACAGGGACTGAAAAACCAACAGAATTGGAGCGCTGCACGATCAGACTAATCTGCTAAAGTAGTAACATGAATCCAGGTGGACTCACCTGAGACAGATGTCTGCATTCTGGCTTCAGGTGGAATCGCAGAGGTCACTGGTTTGTTAGAGCTCTTTGACAGAACTGTGAACAAATGTGGGAACAGACAGGTAAACAGCTCCAACAACTGGTTCAATAAAGTTAGAAGTTTGGGAACTGATCCTAACCTGCGGCGAGGTGTCGACTCACCTTCTTGTCTGAGGTCCTTGTCCAGTCTTATTTGGACAGGTCGTTTCTTTGGTTTAGTTCCTCCATCTGTAGCAGCTGGAAAAGGAGAAAAACTGGGTCAGTAACACAAACTTTGGTATCCAAACTTCTCCAGCTGAAAATCCAAAACTACAGTCACATCCTGGTTCTTCCTAACCCAAACTTTACTGGACGTTACTGAAGATGCTAAACTAAGCAAGATCGGCTGGACTGTGGTCTCACCTGGATCTGGGTTCTGCAGCCCCAGGTTGTCCCACTCCCGGCCCAGCATGTGGTAGAAGTCGGTGGTCTTGGCGGCAGCCTCCCAGTCTCCATCCTGCAGGCTCTCTCCAATAGCAATCTCACAGACTGTCTTTAGTGTTGTTTTCACTGCCAGTGGAGGGCGGCTCCACCTGTTTCCCGCTGCCTTCCTGGCTGCGGACAGCGCCAGGCTAAGGCGGCCTGGGGCCAGCAGGTCCTGCAGGCTCTGGACGCCGGAGTCAAGGGATTTAGCAGCCAGGAGCAACCTGCCAAGTTCCCGGAGCTTTTGGCTTACGTAGTCGTACCTCCTCTGACCACTATCCTGGTTCCCCATCAGCTTGTTGCCATACTTACAGATCAGCCAATCAGACTTCACCTGGAGGCAGAGAGGAGCCAGTTACCATAGAGAAAGGTCAGAGAGTGTAGTGTTAGGACAGGTGCACAGACACAGGTGAGCTGACCTCGTAAGACACATTATCTTGGTTCATGCGATGCAGGATTTCACTGCAGCTCTCAGACGCTCCACTGGAGATGGGCAGGAGCCGCGACGCTGCTGCCTGCACTCTGGTCCGTTTCCTGGCTCGGTTCACAGCGGGGTCAGAGGTCGTGTTCTGATCGACACCTGGGTCAGAGGTCATAAGCTGTTTGGTCCCGGTCTCTGCAGTCTCACCGAGGGAATCCTCAGGCATGTCCTCTCTGGTGACATCACAAGGCAACTTACTTGTGGAACCAGAGGTGGCGTCGTTGGCGGGGTCAGCGTTCGCTTCGGCTTTGGACGGGTTAATAGCGAGCTTCTTGCGACACGACACCTGATGCTTCCACAGGTCAGCACGAAGGAAAAATCCAAGACACAATGGGCATGGCAGGTAGTTCCTCGCATCCACATCCTCAGAGGGCTGACGCCATGGCACAATCTCACCAGTGCCCTGCCGGATCACCTGAGGACACACAGGGAGGCGGAGTAAATGTACCTGTGAGGAACAGAAAACCTCACCCGTAACAGACAGGTAAACACAGGTGTTATTGCAGCATCTTTAAGTTAAACTATAAAGGTTGAGGCAACTGTTTATGTGATTTGCTGCTATAAATACATCCAGTAATTCATTTTGTTCTGCTTATCTGGGGTCGAGTCTTGGGGGCAAACCCAGACCTCCCTCTCCCTGGCTACTTCCTCCAGCTTGCCCTGGGAAACACCAAGACATTCCCACGCCAGCTTAGAGATATAATCTCTCCACTGTGTCCTGGGTCTTCTGATGGGACATGCCCAGAACACCTCACCAGGAGGCGTCCAGGGCGCATCCTCGCCCCATCTCTAAGGGAGAGGAGAGCCACCTCTCAGAGAAAGCTTGTATTTCACCTTCAAATGTTTTTTTTGCCTTGTTTGGTATCATTCTCTTCAGCTCAATCTCACGTGTCTGAATTTACAGATATGTGTTGACTGACATACTGTAGTAACACAACTGACCTGAAATCACACAAAAACATAAAATCCTAGTAGTAGTTTCTTTTTAACTTTAAAAACCACACAGGTCTATAAAATTATTTTCAAAACTTGCAAATGCAAATACAACTTGTACATTTTGAAAACAAGCAAAGCATTGCTTTATTGCATTACACTCAGTGCATTTCAATCATTTATCCTGTGAGTTTGATAGCTAGCAAAATAATAATAATTTTAAAAATTAGTATTTTTAAAAATTAGCAATGTGAACAATCTGGAAAACTATTTACTGAGCACCCCAACCGGTCGCAGCAGATGGCCGCCCCTCCCTCAGCCTGGTTCTGCCGGAGGTTTCTTCCTGTTAAAAGGGAGTTTTTCCTTCCCACTGTCGCCAAAGTGCTTGCTCATAGGGGGTCATATGATTGTTGGGTTTTTCTCTGTATCCATTATTGTGCGATCTACTGTACAATATAAAGCACCTTGAGGGGGACAGGTGGATTTGGACCTTGTCATGACTGCAGTGACTTCAGTGAGTGTCACACACTGAAACAGATATGCAGCGGTGAAAGGAGGCAGAGGTGCAGAAATGTTGATTTTACACTTTTAGACTCATTTTGTTTCTCTGATAAGAAAAAGATTCAATCAGACAGTTATTTATGCTGAATGAAATACTGTTACAGTTTCAAGCTCTTTTAAGCACCTTGACAATATTAATATAGACTCTGCTTCCTTTACGGTGAATGTCCCAGTGGGATTCAGGAGGTCGTCGAAGTATTCCTTCCACTGTCTGATTATGTCCTCAGCTGAAGTCAGCAGCACTCAACCTAAACTATACACACTGCAGGTGGAGCACTGCTTTCTCCTCCTGAATCACAGTTTGTCCAAACCTCTTTGAGGTTTTTATCCACAGCCTCTCCAAACTGCTCAGACACCTGGGGTTTACCTTCAGCCACGTCTCATTTGGCCTGTACCTGTTAGCTGCCTCTGAGGCACCACAGACTAACAATCCCTGATACGCCTCCTTCAGCCTGATGGTCCCCTTCACCTCTGGTGTCCACCATCTGGTTTACTTACTTTACTTTATTGATTTATATTATTATTATTATTTATTATAAATATATATATATACATACACATGTCATTAATCAACATCTGAACATTACCTGATGCTGCTGAAGTGAAGCAGAGCGAAGTTACAGAGGTTTGATTACAGACTCAGTCAAGGGTTTTGTAATTTTGCAGAATTTTAAGAAGTTTACATTTCTTCAGTATTGAACAGCAGAAATGAGTCTTTCTTGTCGTAAGTCAGTTTTTTAGATGGGAAACTGTCCTTCAAGTACACTGAGAGAGAGCGAGATGTGCATGAAGTCTGATTTTATCGTGGTGGAAGCAAAACAGCCAAAGTCCCCAAAGAGGGAATTCATGACGATGTTTATGTGAAGTTTGGATCTTCTTTTGTCGATGGTTTAAGTCAATTTTGGTTGGAGAGAGACAAAACACAAAAAAAGACGTAGACACAAAGCGCGCACCCGCCAAAGGCAGTAGTCCATGGAGGGGCTATGAAAAATGTACATCTAATTTAGTTGCACAGACCGCCCCACAAACAACTAAAGGCACCTGAAAGAAACAGGTAAACTGACCTGTAGCAGACACACCAGTAAGACACACAAACTGACCTCGATGTTGTGTAGATAGTTGCCTCGGCAGCGCAGGTGCTCCAGCAGCAGGTGGCGTTCTTTGGAGCCTGTCGGCAGGGTGCTGGCAGCCAGAACTTCCTGTTCGTCGGCATGCTTCCTCAGCAGGTGGCGTGCGATCTTCACCTGTGGCCGTCGGCAGAACACGCAGTAATGCTTCTTGTCCCAACGGCGCTTCCCGCCGCTCCACGTCCTCTTCACCGTCACGCCCTCCTTCTTGTCCTCCTGGCCCCGCCTCTTCGATTTCTGACCCCGCTTCTTCTCTATATGACCCCGCCTCTTTGCTCTCTGGCCCCTCCTCCCTAATGTGCGGCGGTGTGGCTGACGCGCAGCGGGCTTCGCCTGCTCTTTGTCAGGAGAGGACGGTGCGTCAGAGGCCGGGACCTCTGTCTTGTTCTCCATGGCCACGTCAGCATGGTCGTCCATGGCAACAGACCTCGATGACACCCTGATGATAAAACAAAGAAGCAGTGAATCAGCTTTAGCTGTGAGCTCCACCTGCAGTGCCTCAGCAGGAGGCTGTAGTTCAGTGTGGGGCTTTTTACTCTTTGTAACTCTGTGTTTTTAATAGTGCTCAGGACTCTCACTACATCTTCATAATGGAGGCAGCCACACCTGCACACCACATCAGTATAGGTATTCCCTTTATGGCAGGGCAGTGTGTGAGTCACATGTTGTAGTGAGGACGACATCAATGCTCGACATTTTCTGTTTAAAGTGGAAGAAAGCGTGTTTCTAACATCTGCACTTCAGAGGCTCCACAGTGTGGAAACATCTGTATTCAGCTTCCATCCCTACTCTAACCATGGAGGAGGAGCAGCAGGTGTTCTGGATCCTTCACCTGAGCCACTGAGCATGATCAGAGACCTCTGAGGAACCATCGCAGGGTTCTGACACTGAACGCTCCTCACAGGGTTAAAGTGCAGACGTGTCTGCATCAGAGGTTCCTGCAGGGCCCTCAGGCTGTGCTGGAGTCAACATGAACATGAGGACTCCTCCACATTGAACATGACTGTGAGGAGAACACCTGGACCAATCAGAACCAGCTCCCCGCTGACACACACACTTCTACAGCTGGAGTCCACATGTGACAAACATCTGGATTATAGAGGCTCACACACTGATCTACCCCAACATCAGAAACACCTTGAGGAACCAACTCCTGATCTGGACCGGGACCAGAACAAACAGAGCCTCTCAGACTGACCTTGCCGGTCGTCGTCATCAGGCTGCAGGTGTGACAGGTGTTCTCACCTGTGCAGTGACCGGGCTGGAGTCACGCCACGCTCAGGTGTGACTGACAGGCGTCTCTGTCCGATAATGGAAGCTTATTTACGACAGCCTGATGCTAACAGCTAGCAGCACACAGGCTAACACAGCTGTTAGCACGAAGAGCTAACGAGCAGCTAGCTGCAGCTAACCAGAACCGGAACCGAGCGCTGCTGGGGACCGGACCGAACCGGAAACACGACCAGAACCGTCCAATGAGAGTACAGAACCGGGACAGAGAGACTTCTCACCTGCTAACTCCAGCCCTGCGTTCCTTTCTTCTTCTTTTACTCCACCACTTCTTCTTCGCTGTCGGAGGTGAAAGGGCGTGATACCGGTGCGTTAGCGCCATCTGCTGGTGTGGAGGACTGAGGCTACAGATTCCTGTTAAAGTCAGGCGGTCCAGCCTCGAGTCTGCTGATGTTCTTCTGTCAGATAAACACAGAGGAGTCTCCCTGTACCACTGTGTTATATGATTGGTCTGTACTGAAGCACCACAGCATTAAAATGATGACGCTCAGTTAACAGAGCGGCTGCTATAAACATGAACAAACACAAAGGTAAACACTGATAAATGTGAACTTTATCGTGGTTACACCTGCATGCACCTGTCTGCTTCACTTTGTGGCCTCTGAGGCTGTGATTAGAGATGCTGTATGAAATGTGACGTTGTTGAAGCTGCCTCTGTTATCTTCATAAACACTGTTCTTGTTGTCAGTGTGCATGAAGGACGTGGACCCTTATTTATCAGCTGCACACTTTCTTATGCTCATTTTTCTGTGGTCACTGCAGGCTCTGAATGAATGCGTTAACACATGATGTGTTCAGGGCCCTGTGTCATTTTCATTATTAGCACATTAAGATGAGATAAGATAAGATGAGATAAGATAAGATAAGATAAGATAACCTTTTTTAATACAAAATTGACTAATTATTAGCATCTTCAGAACATTTCATTAAATATTAGAGACAGATTGCTGTGCCATCAATTACATATTGTTATAATTACACAAAATGTGTTCTTTATACCTGACTGTTCGGACCTCCAAGCCTGTAGTTATATTCATTATCAGTTGGAGCCGCTCATTGCAAGTAGACATCTCAGGATCGTGGGGTGGTGTCTATTGTTGTTGTTGCTGTCTTTAGTAGCATGTAAAATGTAAACAGAATTCCAAAATTACACCGCTTTCCAAGTTATTATGCAAATTATATTTTTTTTTTCTGTTTTTCCTAAATAGTCGATTCAAATGACAGTCAGCATAATTTTCGAATCATCAACCATATAGATAATTACAATGTTACTGAAAAAACTGAAAGTTTCTTCTTGAATGTCTTTGCAGGATGTCAGAATAGCCTCCCAGAGCTGTTGTTTGGATGTTAACTGCCTCCCACCGTGATAATTGTTTTGCTTGAGGATGCTCCAAAGGTTCTCACTGGGATTGAGGTCAGCGAAGAATGGGGGCCACACCATGAGTTCCTCTCCTTTTAAGCCGATAGCAGCCAGTGATGCAGAGGTATTCCTTGTAGCATGAGATGGTGCATTGTCTTGCATGATGATGGCTTTGTTGCGGAAAGCACGGTTCTTCTTTTTCTACCATGGAAGAATGTGTTCAGTCAGAAACTCCACATACTTTGCAGAGGTCATTTTCACACCTTCAGGGAGCCTAAAGGGGCTGACCAGCCAAAACAAGACTACACCACCTCTCTGCTGATGTCGCAGCCTTGTTGGGACATGGTGGCCATCCACCACTGCATCCATCTGGACCATACAGGGTTGCTATGCACTCATCAGTGGCCAAGACAATTTGAAATCTGGTCCTTATGTAGTTCTGGGCCCACTGCAGCAGTTTCTGCTTGTGTGCATTGGTTAGGGGTGGCCCAATAGAAGGTTTATGCACAACAGCAAGTCTCTGGAAGATCCTTCACCTTGATATTTGCAGGGCTCCAGAAGCACCAGCAGCTTCAAATATGTTTGCTGCTTTGTAATGGCCTTATAGCAGCTGCTCTGTTAATCTGATGTATTTGTCTGCCAGAAACCTTCCTCTTTGTGCCCTTATCTGCACGAACCCGTGTGTGCTCTGACTCAACCACAAATCTCTTAACATTATGGTGATCACGCTTGGACAAGGTTTTCATTCCTTGTCCAAGGCATTCAATTATTTCATGCAGCAGAGAGATAATTTTTCTTTCCCACATGGCTTGAAAATGGTGGTGTGCTTAATAATGTGGAACATCCTTATTAGTAGTTTATCCTTTAATTGGGCTCGCCTGGCAAACTAATGATCACAGGTGCCTGAGATTGATGTCAGTGACCCAAAGAGTCCTGACACACAATGCCATCCATGGGTTTAACTGAAAAACAACATATGTAATCTGTGTAACACCTAAATACAATTTACATAATAATTTGGAACGTGGTGTAACCTCAGTGTGTGAAGAGGACTCTTCATTTACATCAACACATGAGAATCTGTTATATCTGCAGGACCAAAAGAGTCATTAAAACGAAAAATTCTGTGCTTAAATAATGGATTTTTTATAATTTAATTTATTTAGACGTTACTGTAAATGTAATACAGATACTTTGCAGTTATTATAGCTATAATAATCAGCTAGGTGTATATATAACAAGAATTTAACCCAAACAAAGGATAACAATAATGAAATTATAAACACTGAGCCATCAGACTCAGAACAATGTGTGTCTCTGACCTGTGGATACCTCGTGCTTGTTCCCGAGCACTCAGGTCTGCAGGTCAGAGGTCACTGTTGGTCCCACTGTTGGCTTTTCAGGCACTGAGGCTTTATTGTGGTTTTATTGTGAAGCACTTTGTGATTTTTATCTGTGAAAAGTGCCACATAAACACATTTTACTTATAATAAACAGCTCGATGGAGACACAGGGCTAAGAGACAGGGCCTTTACTCTGACATGTGACTGAAGTGACCAATCAGGAGCTGGGAGGTGTGAGGTCAGTGTGGAGAAACCACAGATATGTTTGTTAGTGACCTCACAGCCCTTTATGGATCAACAGAAGTGTTTTAAAGACGTGTGTGATGAACTCAGCTATGATTCCCTGTTAAACTGATGTTAAATATAATCATGTTTAATCCCTGACGTCTGTCACAGTCTGAAGAGGAACCAGGAGAGCCCACAGAGCCGAAACTCACAGTTAAAATAAGGACAGCTGTCCTCAGATCAGCAGGAAACCACAGAAAGAAGGAGTGGTGCAGAGGGGAGATGGGAGGCTAAAAATACTGCAGAGCTGATAGAGAGGAAGCTGATGAGGCTGATAAATGTTCTTAATGTCACCTGTAACCTGTCATGTTCTGATTAACAGCAGATGTCTCCACATGCACACAGAGACATTTCTGCCTCAGTCACACAAACAGTGGACCATATATTTGTGTTTGAATATTTCATCTTGAAACTATTAAGGGACCAGTGTATTTCCTGTTATGGAAAATTTAACAGTAACCTGCAACACACCCAGTGAGCTTGAAGTGGGTTTAAGAAACACACTGCAATGTGGAGAGAGCGTCCCAGTGAAACACCAGGACCATCTCAGGTCTGTTCAATGTCTCCCATTACAACAGCCTCACTGTGTTAACTGTCCACATGCATGTAAACTGGTGACAGGAGTGCTCTTACTATGGTAAAGTGAGAAAGTGATATTACTGTAACTAATGTGATATGATTAAATATGTGATTAATAAATGAGAAAAGAAACCTGCATCCACAAACACTCTGGTCCTCATGCACTGAACGGTTCTGCTGACATCACTGAGTCACCTGTCAGTCTCCTTCTGTCCTCTGAAAGTCTTAAACTCATTTGTCATTAAGATTACTTCCAGTCTGAGTTATTATCACATTACTGACAACTCAATGAATACAGGGAAGCAGAAATTCATTCATGTTACATTATTTATTCCATCAAAATAGAACAAGAAACATTAAACTGTGACTGCTGTTGGTTAGCATACAAAGTTAAAAACATTCAAATGAACAACAGCAGCATCTCTGACTGTGCTACTACAAACTTAAATATGTGAAGAAGGCAGGTAACTCTGATCCTTGAGTATTTGATTTATATTTACAAAGATTTAACTACAAACACTTCACTGTGGTAAAAAAAAAATATTGTAGATCAATACACATAGTGACTAGTAATGACCTAAAAACACAGCTCTGTGTCTGTGGGAAACACATTTAACATGGCTGACACTTTATTAGGCACACAGTGACCACTTTCTGAGGTACAGTAAACCTGTGGCCAGAGGCGAAAAGTAACAACGTTCGAATACTGTCACGGTTTGCCAGGGCAAGCAGTGGGGATGTTGGAGAAAGGGGCCAAACGCTGGACTTAGTGCAATGAGCAGTGCATTTATTTACAGTGGGGTAAAGGTACACCACACAATAAATCTCCAATGTGCTCCCTCAACTCCTGTGTAGTGCCTTCTCCCAAGTGCTGGTATCCCGTGCTCTCTGCCCCTGTGCCTACGCACACCCCGTGCGTCCTGCTGTCCTGTGTTCCGCTCTCCTCCTGAGGAAAAAACCATAGACGCAGCCGTTACGGCACCAACTCCAGCAGGCATACACTAAACAGTACTTGAGACACTGACATGGAGTCTAACTCAACGATCCTGTGCCGGAGGAAGCTCCATCGCTCTGTTAAGTAGCTCCCCTGACGAGCCTGATCAGAAGCATGTGTGTGAGAACCGAGGCGCGAGGTTTAACATGTGCTGTTGTCAGCTGCCGCAATAATTCCAGGAAATGGTAAAAAGTATTTGAAACATTTTGCCTTGAGCATCAATAACTGGGAGAGGCCTGCTGTGCCCAGTGCCCCTGCACTCTGTGCCATAGAGGGAGGATTGGAAACTAGCGTGGTAAGTATCAAAAACCCTCTGAAGAGAGTTTTTGTTTGTTCCTTTTATTTGATCAATAAAAAGCCCACAGAGCTTCATTTCATCTTGATGTAAACTCAAGTAAAAACATTAATGCAACCTTTGCAAACGTACCAACATTTTAAAAAAATTTTCATTTTAGAATGAAAACTAAAATCTACGACGATTTAATAAAACTGACAAATTTTGGGGGGAACATTTGATGTTGAGATTCATGAATTTGCAGGTGTGTGAGAGAGTGGAATAAGAAATTTTCCTTAAATATGTAATAAGCCAAGTGACACTTGACACTTTCTCTTATGCTAACATTTTATTTGAGTGTACATCTGATGATATTTTTGTGCAGTGGAACCTGCGGTCATCTTAGACCAGTCCAGCATCTCCACACAACCCCCTGAGCCACATCTGCACTCAGTCCACACACAGTGGAATGAATACTACATGACTGTGAGATGCTTTTACAGAAATCTGTGTTTCAGAGGGGAATCATACAGCCATTGTTATTCACACAATCTAGTCTAATATTTGGTTGCTGTTGCACCATGTGGACTAATCATGTTTGTGTCTGCAGCATATGGTGGTTGATGTAGTGACAAATTGATCACAATGGACTCTGGAATATTAACGTACCTAAAACCTGGTGATGAAGTCATGGCAGAGGTTTTACAATTAAAGACTTGTTCTTTGAGACAAAAGTTAGATCAGTATTGCCCTCCTTCAAAAAAACAACAACATGGAGTGATGAACAGGTAACATGCATGTGTCAGATTGCAAATATAACAATGCATGTATGAAGAGCAATCAGACCTACAAAACCCTATCACAAATTCTACCTATAAGCATGGCTCCTAAAATAGACGAGATTCTGAGGAAATGTGCTGCTAGAGAGGATTTGTTTAAATCTGTTTAATCTTGTTTAAAGGATCTCATCTGTGATAAAGATGTGATCTGTTTTCATGGATGCCTGGATGTTAAACTTCATAGTTACACCTGGTAAAGCAGCAACGCTGATCATTTTATTAAAGATGAAAGAATTTAGACAGTTTTTAACTCTCAGGGATGCTGCAACGCTCGTTTGACTTTGGGACCTGAGGGGGACGGAGTTTTGGACCCAGATTACTCCGTGAGGCTCCTGAGTACTGTAGCCGTAACGCTCCGACAATCTATCAAGCGGTGCGGCTTTGTAGCTTACCAAAGTCCTACTAAAACATTTTTGACAGATTTTTATGTACCACATAAAACCAGAATTCATACATAAGGTGCACTGTCGATTTTTGAGAAAATTAAAGGATTTTAAGTGTGCCTTGTAGTGTGGAAAATACAGTAAACATGTCATATTTTACATCTAAAAATATTTATTTCTGTGGGATTAGTGTCTCTGTATTTATATATGTGTATATATGGTATTCTGATCAGATGCCGTAACTTCTGTTGGTGCTATTGGGAAACTGAATTTCCCAGAGGAATCCACCCGAGGGATTAATAAAGTTTATCTTATCCTATCTTATCTCTTAAAACATCATATCTATCTGGAGAGCCAATATTTTTTCACTGTGATTGTGGAAAGATGTCTGATCTATGAAATTAAGTGCTTCACATCAACACACTCTTTATAAACAACTAAATCCAAGTATATAAAACACTCTACATGTTATGAAGGTAAACAAAGACAAAACTGTCCAAACTTGTGAAATGGACCAGTGTTGTGTCTGCACATAACAGACTGAGCAAAGAACCAGTCTGAAATGGTATTTGTAGGCTCTTACTTCCCAGCAGCCTGTCACGCAAACACTTCATCTGTTCCCTTTTCTCTAGTTGAATCTGTTAAGAAAACACAGTTTAACATAAAACAGTATTTTTGTCCCAACAAGCTGATTTTCCAAAGAGCCGCTAGCTGAAAACTGCATATCTCAGTGTTGTGTCAGAGTGTCCTTATAAACCTGAGGAAGCTGGACAGAAGTGTGAGGCCTAAAAACTCCACAGCAGGTGAACAGGATCTAAATGATCTGACACAACAGCTGAAAGCTGATACTGTTCACTGAAGCCTTATCAGAAGTGTCTCAAAGAAGGACGGCTGTCAGAAGACGTTCTTAATGAGGGGAGACGGGAGGAAAGGCTGAGGCTGACGTCTGAAAAGGACACAAGAACTGAAGATCAGAGGAGCAGGTCTGATGGCTCCACACTGAGACTTCTGGTCCATGTTCAGATGCTCATCCTGTTCGTGGGTTTGCTGCTCCCTGCAGATCTTCTCATCTCCACTGAGAACATCCTTCAGCCATCCTCTAAAACTGTCTCCACCTGTCTGTAGCAACATGATCCTGTACAACAAGTGCTGCTGTTAACCTTTGTGATACATTAACAAATAACACTGACACTTAGAACAAATACGTCTCATGGTCAGAATGATTTCAGGGAACTGTTTGGCTCTGACTTCATTTTTGGACTTTTAAAATAAACAAACATAAACCTGAATGTAACGACGGCTCCAGCATCAGGTCGGTAGAAAGCTGACAGATGTTTGGACTGATGCTGCAAACACACACAGGCGTTTTTGATAGTGAACATTTTACAGATGTGTATTCTCATGTAGTCTGTAGTTGCATTCACATGTCATACAGTATGATTCCACACTTTAACATCAAAGTAAAGCTGCTCTACATTTGAAATAATAACAATAATGGATGGTCTCTGTGACCTAAATGTTACTCTGTGATGATGAAGGTATCACAGAGTTCATCCTGGTAACAGATGATGCTGTGGTCATGTGACCTGTCCTCTGAGCAGCTCTCAGTCAGACTGAGTCAGTTTGTCAGGAGAACTCAGGAACATGGCTTCATCGACTGACCCTGTCCTGTCCCCACTCACCTCAACCGACCCTGCTCCAGTCCTGAGCACTCATGAGCTGAGGCGTGTGTTCCGCAGCATTAACACGAGGAAGGCGGCCGGACCAGATGGAGTGCTGGGCCGGGTGCTAAAAGACTGTGCTGCGGACCTGGCGGACATCTTCACCTCTATATATAACACCTCGCTGTCCTGTTCACTGGTACCATCCTGTTTCAAAGCAGCAACCATCGTTCCCATCCCCAAACAGTCAAATGTCACATGTCTGAACGATTTCAGACCTGTGGCACTCACCCCCATTCCCGCCAAATGCCTGGAGAGACTGGTCATTAAACACATCAGAGCTGCCCTTCCACCATCTCTGGACCCGCACCAGTTTGCATACAGGGAGAACCGGTCAACTGAGGACGCGATCGCCACAGTGCTGCACACACTACTGGAGCACCTGGAGCACAAGAACACCTATGCACGGCTCCTCTTTATAGACTACAGCTCGGCTTTTAATACCATCCGGCTATACAAACTCCGTCCCAAACTCCATCAACTGGGACTCAACTCCTCCCTGTGCAACTGGATTGTGGACTTCCTCACTAACCGTAGACAGAGCGTCAGAGTGGGTAAGAACACCTCTTCCACCCTTGTGGTCAACACCGGTGCCCCTCAGGGGTGTGTTCTGAGCCCTCTGCTATACACTCTCTTCACTCATGACTGTATTTCCTCCTGCGCGTCCAATCTCATTGTTAAGTTTGCCGACGACACCACAGTGCTCGGACTCATATCCAACAACGATGAGACAAACTACAGGACAGAGGTGCAACAACTAGAGTCATGGTGCCGCGACAATAACTTGGTCTTAAACACCAAAAAGACTAAGGAGATTATTGTAGATTTCCGGAGGAAAGGTCACAACAACCACCTGCCTCTCTTCATTGGCAGTGAGGCGGTGGAGAGCGTGAGCAGTTTTAAATTCTTGGGGGTAACTGTGACTGAGGACTTGTCCGGGGGCAACCACATCACCTCAGCTGTACAGAAGGCCCAACAGCGCCTCTACTACCTGAGGAGACTGCGGAGCGCACACATTCCCAGACCTCTGATGTTGAACTTCTACAACTGTGCCATCAGTAGTGTTCTGACGTATGGATTTCTAGTGTGGTTCCCCAGCTGCACCAAGGCCGACCAGCAAGCACTCCAGCGGGTGGTGAAAGAAGCTGGCAGAATTATTGGAACGATTCTGCCAGAGATTAGCAACATCTTCCCCACTCGCTGTCTGAGGAGGGTGCACAGTATCCTGCGGGACCAACATCACCCTGCGCACCACCTTTTCCACCTGCTGCCCTCAGGGAGAAGGTACAGGTCCATACAGGCCAGAACGTCCAGATTGGCCAACAGCCTGTATCCACAGGCTGTGAGGCTCCTGAACTCTGCCCCCCCCCCCCCCCTCTCTGCCCCCCCTCTCACGGACAATAACCATATCCAACTTATTAATAGCAGTGAACTGGTCTGAAAAATAGACAATTATCATATCTCACAGTACAATAATTGAACGGGTTGCACTGTTGCACTTTGTCATATTTCTCAGGTCTTTGTCTGAATGTCCCATGAACATTACCTGTCATATTCTCATGTTTTTGCTAAGGATCGTCTCATTGCACTGAAGTCACACTGGGTTAAATAGTCACACTTGGGTCTAAGGGGAATTTAGTATTTATTATTATCTGTTGTAGAAGCTCCAAACACAATTTCATTGTTCTTGACAATGACAATAAATACTTGAATTGAATTGAATTGAAAAAAATTTCATCCTTCGTCTGCCTCAGCCTCCTCTTCATCAGCCTCAGCACAGCAGGTACCACCAATACACTGATCAGTCTAATGACCAATCAACACACTGATCACTGATCCGTACAGTAAGCAATGATAGATACTGATCCTCTGATCAGTCCATGTGAGCTGACTCAGAGATAGACAGGAAGTCACCTCTGATGTCACCATTGAGGAGATGGCAAAGGTGACTGGTACTACCAGGCTCACTCCCACCTGGAGTACACACCCAGGTGAGTTGGGTCTAAGTGTGGAGCATCAGTCTTGACTAACTCTTACTCTGGATGGCATTACCTTGGCCTCCAGTAATGCTGTGAGGAACCTTGGAGTCATTTTTGACCAGGACATGTCCTTTAACGCTACTGTAATTCACTATTATCAGTATGTCCAAAAAAACTCCCTGAAAAGCCTTCAGCTAATCCAAAATGCTGCAGCAAGAGTCCTGAGAGGGACCAGAAAGAGAGAGCAGATTTCTCCTATACCCACATAGCAAAATTGATCTGGCCCACACAATGTCCTTACACATGGCCCACATACTGCAAAGAATGACGGCCCTTTGGTGGCCCAAATCTGGTTTGCCAGAGGTGGCCCACACAAAGCCAGTTGCAGACACACTGGTTGTCCTGTTCTGGCCCAGAACAGTTTCAGCTCTGGCCCCAGATGTCAGCCTACCTTAACCAAGCCATGTAATAAGAACATGTGCATAATAGTGCAAAAGTAACATGACAAAACTCTGTTCAGACAGTGAATGGACTGATTCTTATGCAGTGCTTTTTTTTTACACTCCTAGATTACTCAAAGTGCTCTGTATAACATGCCACATTCACCCAATTACACACTTTCTCTAAACTGAGTGCTGTCTAACTACATTTACACACCTGACATGCCGACTGGAGGAGCCAAGAATCGAACCACTAAGCTTCAGATCAGTAGGTGACCTGTTCTACCTCCTGAGCTACAGCGGCACAGTACAGTGGCAAACATGAGTAAACCCTCACTAGGTTTTGAATAAAGTGTACACTGACAAACCTGTCATATCTGCATTTCAAACGTTGGCTACCATAGCAGTATAGAATTGCAACTTCTAACTTAAATAGTAAGATAGGGACATAAATAGTGCTAACATTGCCAGATCTGGCCCACATCTGGCTGACATACACCCTGCCATGACACCAATCAGTCAGAAGTGCCAGCTTGTTGCTGGATTTGGGCCAGACTTGTTTTCTATGAGCCTGGGCATATTGCTCCTGTATTAGCTTCCCTTCATTGGCTCCCTGTTAAACCCAGGATTTAAAATCCTGCTCCTCGCATACAAGGTCTTAAATAATCAGGCCCGTTCTTATCTTAAAGACCTTGTAGTACCATATCACCCCATTAGAGCTCAGTGGCAGGGAGTTTTTCCTTCACACTGTCACCAAAGTGCTTGCTCATAGGGGGTCAAATGGTTGTTGGGGTTTTTCTCTGTATGTATTATTGTTGTAGTGTCTACTGTACAATATAAAGCACCTTGGGGCGACTGTTGTTGTGATTTGGTGCTGTGTAAATAAAACTGGGTTCAACCGAATCCTTATTTTTATCATTTTTATTTTTTACATGTATTTGATGTTAAAGTAGTGGTCCAGTTCTTAGAGTGTTGTAAGAGAATCACTGATATTTGTGTTGGGGAGAGAAGAAGATCTCCTGTATGTTGGAGAACAGCAGCCTGGAGACACCTCTGATCACTGACTGGGGTAAATACCTGTCTGTATCTACACACCTGTCTGACTTTCACCTGTGTGTCCTCAGACCCGTCCATACCTGAGTCAGAGAGAAACAATCTCTCCATTGGAGCCTCAGGACTGATCCTGGGTCTGATCTTACCTCTGGCTGGTTTCATCAACTACAGGAGGAAGGCCTGAGGTCAGAGCACGACACCAGTTCATACCTGAAACCAGTTCATTCCTGACTGAAACCAGTGTCTACGATGTGTTTTCAGAATTTGTGTAAAATTCTTGTGTGAGTTATGTCTGCTCTCGCTCCCTTTTATCTGCCTCTCCTCCACTCCTGTATCATGTTCCTCCGTTTCCTGTTTTATCGTGAAGGTCTCGTGTTTCCATGTCCACTGGTTTTATCCCCATTCAGGCTCTGCAGCCTTAAAGGTTGCATTTTAAGGCTGATTATGTCACAGCGATGCGACGAAGGCTGTCCCAATTCAAAGGCTGTTCAAAATGTGGCCCACAAATGCGTCCTTCATTTCCTGGGCAGTGCGACGGAGGCTAGACCGTCCCATTTCACAAGCCTACAAGCGTCTGTGAAGGTTCTCAGTCATCCAGGTCATCGTAGACTAAGGAGCTTGGAAAGAAAAGCGTCTGGACTTCTTGAGTTGCTTGAAGACGTTTCACCTCTCATCCGAGAAGCTTCTTCAGTTCTAAGGATCAGTGGTGGAGAGTCCAGTGGGAGCAATCAAACAGGTGTAGCTAATGAAGTCACCACTGAATATATGTCATGCTAATTTAAAACAGACAGTTACAGAATTTACAACAAATATTATCACAAACACTATTTGAATATTGAATTTTTGTTCTCGACCAAGTTGAAGTTTAATTATTAACACCACCTGTATCTGAGTAACCACACCCATCCCTTAGATGTCAACATCATGTGCTGTGTGTGTGTGGTAGCAAACTTCAAGGGACCGTTGATGGTGTGGCGAAGGCATATTCTGAACATTTGGTTTGGGATTAAATTAATGGTTCGTTACATTACATTAATGTTCAAATTTATAAGTTAAGCTTATAATTTTTTAAAAACAGCCATCAATAAAACACAAATAGCATTTCTTCAGTTGCCTCCAGCAACTGGACTTTATTAGTGTGCAGCAAAGGTGCACGAGCGCCACTTCACGATAGTCCAGTTTCTGAGGGCGGGCTGAGACGCTTTGTCAGCAGTGACGTCTCACTATGTGCGGCCCCAGGAGAGTCAGAGTAAATGTTTGCTCACATAAAAATACACATTCAGAGTCTGAGCAACAAAGTTTTTATTTTTATGTTTAAATGAAAAACAATGACACTGCTAAGTGTTACACGTGAGCTGCTGTGCACTTCTACACACTGGCAAAATTACATTAGCTCCTCAGCTGGGTTTGACTAAAACCTCTTACTTCCCAAACGATTTTCCAAAATAAAAGACCAAAAAAATAAATGAAACAAACAGAACGCAGTGCTTTCATTTTGCACGCAATAGCAATAATTGCCAAACATTCGTTTAAATAAGTCTCATCATATATTGCAGATAGAGTGGTCACTGTATGTGTGTGCGCGCCCTCCACTTGCATCTCTCATATGTATTTGACCTTTTCCCAGAGGGATGCTGGGAAAACCCACCTGATTGAGTCAGGCAGGTTGCCCAAACCTTGCAGTCCTGTTTGGAGACACGCAAACACACACAGTCTAAAGAAGCTTTATTTAAAAACACTGCAGCACAGGTGAACACCTCCACCCTCCCTGTGATCTCAGGTGGACGTGTGAGTGAAGTTAAAGGTTCCTCTGAGAGCGTCACACTGAGCAGATCCAGCTGACCTCTGAGGACATGTTACACACAGCTTTGAGCTGATCTGAGGTCAGTCTGCAGACACAGCCAAGATCTGAGCTCTGATTGGTCCTCTCTGACAGTGGGATGATGATGATGCTCAGTGTGAAGATCACAGAGGGGCTGCATGAACATGCATGATGCTGATCCACTAACATGCAGACAGCGGATGGATCATGTGATCAATGCAGAGTCTGCAGCAGACAGAAGAAGAAACTGAGAGGACAACGCTCCATCTTTAGTTCATACATGAGAGAGACAGCTTCAGCTTTTACACTGAGCTTCCTGTTTTACATCCATGGAGAAGAACGAGCTGACAGACAGCCTCCTCTTCATCATCTCCAGCTTCATCACATCAGACTGGCTGACTGCTCAGTGGATGAGATTCTCCAACGTTCTTCTTTCTGTGGACAGACAGACACAGACTGAGCTCTGGACTCTGAGTCTAAACAGCACCTGCAGGTCCTCTGGTGTCCAGTAGAGGCAGCAGTGAGTCAGTTCCTATCTGATCGTTGAGTCTGACGTCATTAGCTGCTTCAGGTTTCAAAGTCAAAGGAACACTGGCATCACTGAGAGTTACAAACTGTCTAAACTCTTTCTTTTTAAACTAAAACATCACTACTGCCACGTCTGTCTGTAATGGAGGCGGAGCAAACTGGATTCGCACTCCATGCCTAGTGAATGCTCACAACGCAGGGGGAGCACAGTTTGTCGGGGACGCCTACCTTGGCACAACACCTGGTTTGGCAGCACATAGCGAGGCTCCAGATGCTGCGAACTCCAGACCACCGACATGCACACAACAGCCGCTCTATCACGTGATGCACACTGCTCCAACATGCAAAGGTCACTATATTTAATGGATTGTGTTACGTTTTTTCAGTAATTTAGGTCAGGATTGGACCAATACTGATAGGTAATACCGGCTCGGTCCCTCTCTAGTTTATGTATATAGTGTATGTGTTTAGAGAAGCTAGTGTATGCCTAAGTCCTGCTCTGGTTCACCATGAAGAGGCCACCTGTATCCACAGGAAGCCAGCGGTAAGGTGTGTTCATGGTGTGATGTGTGTGGCACAGTCATGCTGCAGTCTGTAGGACCGTCCTGCTTTGAGTCAGCCACCATCGTTGCAGTGCCCAAGAAGAACACAGCTGCTTGAATGACTATCGTCCAGTTGCTTTGACACCATAATCACCAAATGTTTTGAGCAGCTCATCATTTATACTGGCAGACTTCAGAAGAAAGCCAGCATCATCATCAAGGACACCTCACTCCCTGGACACCCCCCTCCTCTGGTAAACGTTACAGGTCCATCAGGACGAAGACAAACAGACTCAACAGAAGTTTTTACCCACAGGCTGTCAAACACGCCCTACCTCCACCATGATTGGAGGATAACTATGCTCTTTAAACTCGTGGACATTGCATTTTATTTACACATCGTATCTCTATTTATACTATAATCCAACCAACATTTCTACCTCTTTAAACTGTGTTTATTACACTAGCACCCCCCCCCCTTTACTCACAGAGGTTGAATCAGTTATTCAGTCAAAAGCAGGGCCAAACTTGGACTTACTCTTTAGACACACGAAATGGAGGCAGAGGCTTGGAAGCCGCACTGTTGCCTCTCCCGAGTGAAGCTCTAATGGTCGTCATCAGAGGCTCTGCAGGAGAGAAACACAGCAGTGAAGCTAATGAAGCCTCAGACTGAAGCTCAGGTCACCCTGTTGTCATGTGTTGGTGGATCAGAGGTGCTCACTGCTGGATGACAGTTACCCAGCATGCCTCTGGGCTCACACTGTGTGTGCAGATGATGGTTGTGACTGTTTAAGCATGTTAAAGATGATCCCTGCAGTCAGTACTGTCACAGTAAATGGTATCAGTATGAAATTTCATGTAGAAACTGTTTAAATAAATATGTGTGAGCCATCAGCAGCTGCTGCCAGCTCACACTCTCTCACACTGACCTTTGACCAGGAGCGGCACTAGCTTGAGTTTCATGGTGTTCACAGCCTTGTCGTGGATGATGCAGAGGTAAACTCCTCCATCTGCACAGACGGGGTTCCTCAGGGTCAGACTGAGGTCAACTTCAGACCAATTCAGCTGGTCTGTCTTCTTCTCCTTGGGTGGGAATGACTCCATCTCTGCGCGCTCTCTGTAATCTCTATGTTGTTGGTCATGTTTGATCTGACCGTTCTCAAACACAAACACCTTCTTGTTTTCATCCGTCACAAAGATCCACTCCACTTTGACGACCTCACCCAGACAGCATGTGTGTGTGTAGGGCAGCAGGACAGACGGCGCCCCCTCCATCACCTCCAGTGGTGTCAGCTGAGCCTCTGTGGGACAGAGCACAGGGACAGACTGAACCACAGCACAGGTAACAGGTTAACCAGCTGTTAGATTCATTCAGCCTCCATCAGCTTCTCCACCTGTGACCATCAAATAATCAGCCTGTTACCATGGAAACACCTCAGCTCACCATCATGTCATCATTCATTAATTTCATATCATAATAGTAATAAACTGACAAATGATTTCAGTTTGTAATCTGATAAAAATAAATAATTTATAATAATTTAACTGAAACAATAATGCAGGTTTGGTTTTACTCCGGCTGTGCTTTTATTTTGAAACATCAGGGGTTGTGTCCATGGAAACAGTAGCTCATGCATCTGAACCACAGACTAATGCTGCTGTTGGTTGGACCTGACTACCACATCACCTCCACCTAACAGCCAATCAGCTACTGTTTGATGATGTCATTCAGGCTGATTGGACGTACAGGAGCTGACAGGTGTGTGTGTGTTCATGTGTGGAGGTCAAAGGTCACAGACTAGTTGCAGTCCACAGCAGAGTGAATGTCAGTCACACACAGACTCACCTGTCATGAGCTTCTCTCTTTGTGTCACACGATACAGGAGGAAAATAATGACAGCACCGAGGAGAAGGACAGGAACCAGGACAGCTGGGAGGACTTTGGGCCAGACAGGACGTTCTGTAAGGAACACAAAGAAGAACATCATCCTGTATGACCTCTGACCTCTGATCATGTTCTTCTATTTGACCTTCTAGCTGAGCACTGCTGAACCACAGACCTGTTTAATCAGTCAGTGACCAGCGTCTGTGCTGTTGATCAATAATGAGTCAGTGTGAGGTGATGGTTGGGATGGTGATGGTTCTTCATCACTAAACAGAACATGAAGCAGCACAAACGTCGTCTGTCTGTGACTCTGGACCTGACCTTTGACCTCATCAGGGTCAGATGCACAGCTGGAGTGAGGGGTCTGAAGCTCTGTGACTAACGAGGTCACACAGACTGTTCATAAGCATCCACCTTGTGTTACAGGCGGATGGTGATGTCACAGAGAGCTACAACAATGATACACTTGTTCAGGTTTCCATGGAAACACAAACTTGCTTAAGTCTCTTCTGTGTAACTGAACGTGTTTACATACGTGGAATATTTCATGTTACTGAACTTTATCTTTCTGAATGTGTGTGATATGATTCAGTGTGACCTTTGACCTGAACCTGCAGCACTGACCTTTGACCTTCAGTTGGACTTCAGTCCTCTCCTTGTCCACTCCATGGATGCGGGTGGCACAGGTGTAGGTCCCACTGTCGGTGAACGTGGGGTTCCTCAGAGTGAGGCTGAGGTCTCCAGTCTGCAGGGCTCTCATTGATGTTCGGTTGCCATAACGAGGGTTTTGGTTGATAAGATCATCTTTTCCCTCCACGATGGTGTGAACGATGAAAGAAGTCAGATCTTCACGTTTCCACACGACTGCATGATCCTCAGGAACAACAAGCTTACAGGGCAGCAGGACAGACTCCTCCCCCTCATACACCTCCACCCCTGATGCATGCTGGGACACTGAGGACACAAACACAAGTTTAATCAGTGTGGTTTCCATGGTAACCTGACAGTGTGATCAGGTGAACAGTTACCTGCAGCTCAGTGTGCGGCTGAGAGGAGGAGATGTGAGGAGAAACATGAGACTAAAAAAATGAATAAATGTGAGTTTATCAGCAAGACTGAGTGAACACGTCTGTGCTGATCAGCATCATCAATTAATATTTATTTATTATTTATATATTATTTTTATTATTATTTATTTTTTATTTAATTATTATTTTTATATTAATTTAAATGTTTAATAAAGTCTTCTGTGTGTGTGTGTGTGTGTGTGTGTGCTGGGATGGGAATTTGAAACATCTCCAGGACAGGAAGCTGTCTGTGTCGCTGTGTAGACTCAGTAAACTATGCACCCACATCTGTTACACCTGCAGATGTTCTGTCTGCTGGAACATCTGGAGTAGGGGTGGGTTTTAAAATCGATTAAAATGTAAAATGTAAAATCGATTCATTAAAATCCAGAATCGATTTTTTAATATAAATTTATTTTACCAGAAATGCCAAAATCTGTGAAACCTCACAAAATTTCAACAACCACCAAACAGCTAAGACAGTAAATGAGAGGAGGAACACGGATTCTGCACAAAGACGTAAACACACAGCGCGGATCAGAATCAGTGAGATGTCGGCGGGTCCGTGCTGTGTGTTCACGCCGTTTTTGTGCTGTTTCTAAAGCTGTTAGTTTGATCTCTCTCCAAACAATATTGACCGAAACAGCAGCAAAAGAAGATCCAAACTACGCTTCACATAAACATCGTCATGAATTCACTTGAATGAATTGACTTTTACGGTTTTGCCTCCAAAACGATGCATCTCTCTCTCTCTCTCTACCGTTGTTTACAGCGCCGTCGGCCGCTGTTTTTTTCCCTTTTACTTACTTCCGAAAAGAAAGCCTAATTTATGCCGTTCAATACTGAACAAATTTAAACTTTTTAAAATTATGCAAAATGCTCAGCCGTGTCTCCAATAAAACCACTAATGTCAGAGGAAATGTTCATATGTTGATTAATGAGTTTCTTTCGTTTTTGATGTACTGCAGAATATTTTTTATAAAATCCCAGGCCAGGAAAATCACCTTCATGTTTTTCTGTGTTTTAACTTCAGCTACTCTGACACTTTGCTGTGATGCACCTTTCATAAAGTCTTGCGTGTGTCAGCTTCCTTTTTATTGATACAATATGTAAATGTACTGATCTGAATTATAATATTTCTGACTGTCAAAATTTCCCAGATTCAAATCGAATTAAATCGAATCGTGGATCGAATCGATTCGGGACCTTGTGAATCGGAATTGAATCGATTCTAGAAATCAGTGACGATACCTAGATGCCCTAGTCTTAAAGGGTCAAATAGCAAATATATTAGTGTTGTCTTCTCACTATACATACTCTTAACAAGAGAAAATAAAGTATAAAAAATTATATTTTTCCACACTTTTTTGCACTACCTAGATAGTTAGATAGTTTTTGTTAATTTATGTTAGATCAGTCTGTCTTGTCACTAGTTAGCTAGTTTAGTATTTTCTGTTTATTTATGTTGCATGTAGCACCTTGGCCCTGGAGGAACGTTGTTTCGCTTCACTGTGTACAAACTGTATATGATTGAAGTGACAATAAAGCTTGACTTGACTTGAAAGAAACTGTCTTGTGGTTTTGCAACATGGTGCTGCTTTACATGCACCCGGATTTGCGACATGCTTTACAGCAACTCAAAACAAAGACTGCACCCTCTCCACTCGCTGTTTAAAGACTGCATACTTTCCAGATGACCACAGGTCAGGTGGTATATCGTGATATATATCGTTATCGTGATATAAAATGATTCATATCGTGATAAATATTTTTTCCATATCGCCCAGCACTAGGCAGGAGCTGCTGAGGTCAGCAGGTCAAACAGACACACACACACTAGCAGCTCCAGCAACTCCTTCAGCTTCCTGACACACAATCACACTGCAAGTTCCGCCCAAACATGGCGCCCACAGGACATAATGTAAATCACCAAGAGCAGCTTTGTGTGTTACACAGACAGCAGTGTGTGTATGTAAGCTAATGCGAGCCTCGCGCGTTGGTGACATGTGTGCAGATATGATCAGAGAAACAAGGCGCGGTCGCAATTGCGGCGCGTTAAAAATACTTGCTCGTTTACATTCGTATTTACGGCTCCCAGTGTGGACGCAAACGGGGAATTCATGGTGCGTATAAGTACAGCTCGTAAGTAAGTTTAGCAGGAAAGCGTCTCTTCCGACTGTAACTCTGGTAAAAGGACAACACTCACAAACATTTATGATAATACTAATAATTATAACCACTCTTTGTCCCACTCACAACTTTGATTAACTGGAAATTGTGCTGTAGCAGGTTAAGGTAAAGATATATGTTCTAAAATCATTAAACAGAAACAAAAAAAAAATCAACAACTACAGGTACTGTCAGTAAACCTCCACAGATGTCTAGGTTTACGGGGTGCACTTAAATGCGCCACAAAATCTCCCTTGTTTACCGTACTGTGCGACATAGATGCCCAAGAACTTTTTAAGCCTCGTTAGCTCCCAGCTCCTCTCCCGTGAGTGTCCGCGGTGACAAAGGACGGGAATCTTACCGACAGCGAGGATCACAAACAGCACACGTGTCTTCATATTCATCTTCATCATGAAGGAAATCCAGCTGATCGCCTTTAATCTCTCTGAACTAACTCTGCGGACACATCCTCCGACTCTCCGCTGACTCACAACAACGAAGTCTTTTTTCGATTTACACCGGAAGCGAATCTGAACCAACCGGGCCTCATATGACACTTTCAAAATAAAAGATTATTTTGAAAGTCTCTTTTAAAAAAAATAAAAAATTAGAGAGACGTCAGTGGCTTTAATTTTGAAGTAGTTGATCAGCAGGAAGAACATGATGAAGGTGATGATGCTTAAAAAGAAGCCTGGTTTCCAGAAAGGACAGAGAGGCGGGTGAAAATTAAGAAGAAGTCTACATAAAATTAACTGCTAGTTTACTCCATCTTTAACAGTAATATTGTGTCTGTGCTACTTTACCTAACATGTACTCAATGAACACGTGTACAAAATCCCTTACCTGCGACCTGCTGCCACCAGTGTTGCACAAGTTACTTTGAAAAAGTAATTAGTTATATCCCAAAAGGTTGATTGTGTGCATCTGGATGTAGCATTTTCAGTGGGAGAAACATTTCTGACCTCCCAGTCCATTGTTCATTCAGTGGGCTGGTTTCAGTTATTGTGCAAATGTCCTGTTTATAAGGTTAGAAACCTGCAGTAAGCTGATAATGAAGAAGTCCCTTGGTTGAGTAACCAAACGTTTCTCCCACTGAAAACGTCCAGATGAACAGGATCAACTTCAGTCTTCTGACTGAAACCAGCTCACTGGGTCAACAATGGTTTGTGAGGTTAGTTCCTTGATATGCAAATTATCATCACCATTGATCGATGGCCCTGAATACCATTCACGGAGTTTTTTATGGACTGGAGCACTTTCTTAACAGCTTCAGAACATCATCCTCATCATCACATCTACCGTGCAACCTTAACTTGCTCTAACAATAACCAAAACTTCCACTGAGAGAATATTGTGAAATCTGAATATTTGTTTCCTTTAACTTGTGATCAGTATTGAAATGGAAAAAAATGAGACCGTGTGGAGAGAATAATGTGGATCCAAATGCAGATAACTAGAGGTGGCCCGCTTGAAGCTGACGCTTTGGTGCGTGTGTCAGAAAAACCAACACACTGCTTCAGAAGCACTGTGTTGAGGCTTGATTAGTTTGGCCAGAGTCACGTGATCATTGACGTCCGGAGCTTCATTTAGAACATAAGTGATTAAGTGGTTTATAGGGAAGTGAATCATTCCCGGGATTTGTGGAGAGTTTTCATGGTGACAGATAGCAAACCACTGATCATTCTACTGGGAGCTATGGAGCCAGTGAGAAAAAGATTCTGTCGTGTGGGAGTATTTTGAGTTGACTTTGGTCAGTCAGGTGGGTTTGCCAGCTTTGTGTTCTTGTTGTTCGCTTTTATTTTGTGTGTTTGATTTATCTGAAAATGTGAAAAACCTAAAATGTCTGAACAAAACAAAAATCTGCTTTTGATAATATAAATATCATTAAATAACTTTAAAACATTTCTATTTGATTTGAGTTTAACAAAATGAAAAAAAAAAAAGTATTTTTTTAAATAATCTTAAAATGTTATTCTACAAAATGTGCAGCAATTCAATGTGTTTATTCTTTTTATCTGATAGTCTGTGGGACCCAGGAAGACCGTACACCTGCATCTCTACAGTTTCTGCACACCAGCGTCTTCTGTTCATGTGAGAGGATTTTCTCTGAGGTCGGTGAAATTATCTACAAGAAAAGACACTCAGCCATCGCACAGTGGAACAAATTCTTTTCTTAAATAAAAATGAAAAATGGTTACCTTAAATACATCATGTTATACTTTAGACGTTCAAAACCAGAAAGACGTCCCCTTTCTGGTTCACAAAAAGTTCGACACCCAGGCCAAAGTATGTAGAAGGACACTGGCCTAATATCCTATTTATAAACATACCAGCTGTCCAGTGATTAATTGCATAAGTAACTCACAGCAGAAGCATACTCCATAATGTGTTGTACATTATGTGTATATTATATGTGTTTTTTATCTATTGCATTTACCAACATCAAGAAGTCACAAGCAAAGAAAGACCACAGCATGGTGAACGTTTAAACAAGGAAAGTTTATTAATCAGATTTATTTATTAAACAAATAAACATAACAATTCGCACAACGGTGACCCGATATCAGGCAGAATTGTGAACTACACTCTGTAGAGTGGAGATCACAATGAAGCAGTTCCTTTTAATTTGTAGATTCAAGCTGCTCTCCATATTTTTGGCCACCAGATGTCACCAGAGAGGACTGTGCTGAAAAGCTTTGAGCAATAAATCGGTGTTCAGAACAAGCTTCAGTGCTTCAGAAAGCTTCATTTGGCCGTCACTACAGACAACAGAGAGACAGGTGCAGGTTTAACAAAATAAACTTTATTTGGGCTTCACAAAAACACTATAAACAAAAGACAGGAAAACTAGTTCATGCATTTATTACTTCCAGGCTGGACTACTGTAATTCATTACTATCAGGATGTCCTAAAAACTCGCTGAAAAGTCTTCAGTTAATCCAAAATGCTGCAGCAAGAGTCCTGACAGGGACTAGGAAGAGAGAGCATATTTCTCCTGTTTTGGCTTCCCTTCATTGGCTTCCTGTTAAATCCAGAATTGAATTCAAAATCCTGCTCCTCACTTACAAGGTCTTAAATAATCAGGCCCCATCTTATCTTAATGACCTTGTAGTACCATATCACCCTATTAGAGCACTTCGCTCTCGCTCTGCAGGCCTACTTGCTGTTCCTAGGGTATTTAAAAGTAGAATGGGAGGGAGAGCCTTCAGTTTTCAGGCCCCTCTTCTGTGGAACCAGCTTCCAGTTTGGATTCGGGAGACAGACACTATCTCTACTTTTAAGATTAGGCTTAAAACTTTCCTTTTTGCTAAAGCATATAGTTAGGGCTGGACCAGGTGACCCTGAATCCTCCCTTAGTTATGCTGCAATAGACGTAGGCTGCCGGGGATTCCCATGATGCATTGAGTTTTTCCTTTCCAGTCACCTTCTCACTCACTATGTGTTAATAGACCTCTCTGCATCGAATCATATCTGTTATTAATCTCTGTCTCTCTTCCACAGCATGTCTTTCATCCTGTTTTCCTTCTTCACCCCAACTGGTCGCAGCAGATGGCCGCCCCTCCCTGAGCCTGGTTCTGCCGGAGGTTTCTTCCTGTTAAAAGGGAGTTTTTCCTTCCCACTGTCGCCAAAGTGCTTGCTCATAGGGGGTCATATGATATGATTGTTGGCCTTTTCTCTGTATTTATTATTGTGCTATCTACTGTACAATATAAAGCGCCTTGAGGCGACTTTTGTTGTGATTTGGCGCTATATAAATAAAATTGAATTGAATTGAATTGAATACGATAAACTAACAAAGACGTAAACTTGAACAGCTAAACTTAACGGTGTGAAATACAAAGAAAACCAACAAAGAAACCAATAATACAAAACATCTGAAACTAGGAACCGGTGGCACTAAAACACCTGGGATGACATTCAGGACGATAATCAGACAATTGGGGAAGGAAAAGAGGGAAACACAGTAAAAATACACAAGCAGGGCAACGAGAGGATGGGGAACAGGTGGGAACATGGCTGGGATTAATCACATGTGACAAGGCGGGCAAGAGAGCAAAACTGAGGGCATTGACACAGAACACCGATTGTCAAAGTAAAACAGGAAGTACAAGACAGACACAGAGGCGCAGACACTGGGGCATGGAAACATGACTGGAGGAAAGGTGAGGCACAGGAACAGAACAGAAATCAGGAACACTAAGTATAGTACAACAGAAAACCATAATACAAAGAATGAAACTTCACCCAAAAACACAAAACACTGGGTAACAAACCCAGGACCGTGACAACTTCAGCTGATGTTGTGTTACAAATAATTTCTTCTTAACTCTGGGATATGTGCACATGGCCTTTCAGTCAGTCCATGAAAACCAAACTATGATGTCTAAAGTAAGCAGCAAGAGAATGTCTTCTGTTTGTCTCCTCGCTGGCAGGAGAATGGATAATAATGACTCAAAGGCTAAAACATCTAACACTGTCACAGTGGGGATTTTTAAACACACGAAACAAAATAAAATAAGAGATGAAATATTATCTTTCAGCAGACAACTCCACAGCATATTAACATTTAATATAAAAAGAACAAAGGCTTGTCACATAAAAGACTGTAATGTTATAGCTCATTCGGGTAAACACACCACCACTCTGAGGGGTCCAACACTTGGGTATTCATCTTTAGTGGTTCATGTGCTTTCTCTGGGTTTTGGAAAGGTGGACATACCCGTGTGGGAACCCTTGGTTTCTAGTGTACGAAAACACTGGAAACCAAACAAACCCCTTTGGGTGAAGGACACCAATGTTCACATTTAGGACAGAGAAGATGGTTTGAAAGAGGAGTGAAAGAAGCCATTTATGTGCACTGTGCACAAAGAGCACAGTGCACAAAACTGTAGGATTAACATGCCGTTTAATAGGGCTGATAAAAAGATATAAACAAGGGGCAAAGGCAAAACTAATGCAAAACCTAACATTGAGCTAAACTGGGTTTAGGTTAAAGTTTGACAAAACCCACAGCTCACAAACAACGTGGAGCAATCCCACACACACATAGATGGTTTGTTACACGCAGTGAGTAGGGCCAGCTTTACTCACACAGCCTCAGATTTTTAAAGTTAGATGTAACAGATGTAACTTCCACTTTTGATTAAGATCACTCCATCTGCATATTTCTTAAGTGTCTTTATTAAGCCCTTATTTATAAATGTCTACACAATAATAGACACTGTGTGCTCTGTGACATTATAGTCTTCTACTTCTGCTTCCATTAGTTTGCATTTTAAACTCCCACCGCCGTTATGGACGGCTTATATTTCTAACATTTTGTAATGTAAGTGAACCACGTGGCTTTTTTATTTTCTGTATGATGGAATGAGTTAAGACACAAGTTATTGAAACAATTCTAAATGACAGTGTGATGATTCTTTATGAGGGAAAAATATGTTAAGGATAATGTTTCTCAATGTAAAATTGCAAAGAACTTTTGGATAGGATACAACATTTTATAAACAGTTACCTCAGAACCTGCCGATATTCAAGCTGAAGAAAATTAAAAGTTTTTTTGTTGCTCTACAGATTAAAGAGAAATATGTTTAACGATTCAACAAGAGCCACACCTTCAACACATATACATTCAAATTTTGGATCAGGCTCAACATTGCTGTTGTTCAGTAGTTTTTAGCCGCTCTCAAAAGTCATTTTATGGCTTTAATATTTCCAGCTGATAAGGAGACTTACAGCATTTCAAAGGGTAAATGGACTGATTCTTATTTAGTGCTTTTCTCTCTTCCAGAGTACTCAAAGCGCTCTATACAACATGCCTCATTCATGCAAGCACTTCTAAACACAAGTGCAAACTAATCTACATTCACACACAGTCACACTCCGAGGAATGCATCGGATTTGGGGTTAGTATCTTGCCCAAGGACACTTAGCATGCAGACTGAGGAAGTCTAGGATCGAACCACCAAGCTTCTGATCAGTAGCTGATCTGCTCTACCACCTGAGCCACAGACGTCCAAGTGCTATAAACATCCACTTTGTCTGCAACGACAGTATCAAACTACAGAGTATTGTTTTTACTAAAATTGTACATTTTCAGGTGAAAATTTGGCTGCTCCCCCCCCCTCACTGTTACACCCCCTCACTGTTACACCCCCCCTCAATACCATTTCTTAGGATGATCTTCTTGGATATTCTTTTTTTTTAATATTTATCCTTTTGGAGTGAGGGTATCTAATACGCACATTGTCACTGTGTTTTGTACTACCAACTGCGAGGGCTCTGCTTTTACTTTGAGCAGTCTGTTTTTATTTTGTCTCGTGAGTGCGTGTTTTTCAAACCAGATCTTCATCAGTTTGATTTTGTCACCACAAACTTTGTGTGAACTTCACAACAGAGGTAAAGAGATTGAAACACACCAGTTTAAGGAGGCAGCGGTTGGACCAGCTGCACAGGACAGGTGAAGAAGAGAGTGTCAGGGGAGACGTGCAAAGAAGCAGAGGGAACATTTTACAAGATGATAAATGGCAGATTTAGATGACTAAGGTCTTTGTTGTCAAGATTAAAAGACACCTCACAATCACAATCATTTGACACCTCTCAGTCGACTGATTGTGTTAGTGAAAAAGCAGCTAAATACACTGAGATTGCGCCACGTTGTTTGTGAGCTGTGGGTTTTTGTCAAACTTGGAGTGAACAAAAGCAGAAAAACAGTAAAAGATTCGGACATTGAGATTCTGGTTTATTTCATGAATACAATGAAACATTTTACAGTCCACAGAGCAAAGTAGCATACATGATAAATAGATACATATAACACGGACCGTGAGAAGTTAAACTGTCATCATACCAGATATTCTGTAAACTTCTGTAAACTTAAAATAAACTCCTGAAGTCTTCTATTAAAAAACATGAGTCAACACTTCTTTCTCCCAGCAGCATTACTGAAGTGACACTTTGACGCTTCATATCATATGGCGTTATTTTTGTGCCACTATTCTGAGCGCACAGAAAAACAATTTGAGTGCACATTAAAAAAAATTTTTGCAGCTGCAAGTGTTGCATTCTGAGGAGAAATTCTTTTTGAGCAAAGAAAAGCTAAATTTGAGTGAACAAAATTCATTGCTGCGTGCAAAAAATGTATTTCAGTGTTTGTTATTATCCACACAGACGCAGCCCCTCTTGAGATTTTTCATTTTTATGTTTGTCTGTTTTTGTAGCGGTATAAACAATAAAAGGTGGTGGATTAGCCAATTGGTCATGATCAACTCTGGGCTGGACCAATTACAATACTTCTGTATTGAGGGGAAAAGGAACGCGATTCGTCCTGCACTTCAGCAACAATGAAAAAAAGACACACAGCTGGAGTTATTAGTAATTAGTAATTATTGAAGTTAACTCAGAAAGATCAATTGGAGAAAAAGAGTCTAAATGAATATGAATGATACTAAAAGCAGATAATATTACATCTGTGGGATGATTATTGGTAATTTTTTTCTCTAATGATTAAAATGATATTTGTGAAGAAGTTCATGAAGTCATTACTATTTAGCGTTAAAGGGATGGTTGGCTGACTTTTTGTCAGCCTGGCTACAGTGCTGAAGAGAAACCTGGGGTTGTTCTTATTTTCTACAATAAATGAATGAATGAATGAATAATGAATAATGAATAGTAAGATGTTCTGGTTTCACAGAGGGCTTTCAAACGATTTCTCCAGGCTAAATGATGATCTTCTAAATTTGTGACACGCCATTTCCTCTCCAGCTCATGAGTTATTATACCAAGTACTTTTAGGGTCTATTTTCCACAGGAGCTACAGTATTCAGTGTCATACGCTGTGAGGAGTGTGAGGGGAGGCCTTTAAACATATGTTATTCACTAGTGTAATAATAATAATAATGATAATAATAATGCATTGGATTTATATAGCGCTTTTCAAGGCACCCAAAGCACTTTACAATGAATGTAGTGTAGAGAATGTAGGGCATAGGGTGATTGGAAATAGTATAACAGGAAGGAGGCAGTGGAGCTTGCAGACTGAATGAAATGCCTTAACATGTTCATCTTATGAGCAGGGTTGTGTAAGAGTATTAAAGCCAAATATGGCATTTAATAGCTTTTCGTAATATAGGAGCCGTGCCTGAAGGCTGGTAGAAGGAAAACTTATAACCATATATATACATATATATCTAAGGAACAAACAACCTCTTTGATAAAAGGTGGCAAAAGTTACTGTAGGTGATGGGTAGACAAAGTAAGTATAATTACCATAGATGTTTTGTCAGTGTCAGGGTCCTGGGACTGGGTGACCCAGGACCCCTGGGCAGTCATGGACCTGTTATATTGTTATGTATTTTTGGTGTTGCTCCCCTTTCTCTATGCTTGTACATATGTGTGTGTGTGGGTGGCTGTGTGTCTGTGCATTCGTTTTTAGGCACCTTCAGGCCTGGTGGGTGTGGCCCTGCTAGGAGACTGGCCACACCCGAAGCCACACACCTGCCGCTGATCAGGGCTCGTCGGGGGAGCTACTTAGGAGAGTCTTGGAACTCCCACCGACGCGGGATCATTGCGTTAGACTCCATGTTAGTTTTCCAGTTTAGTTAGTGTGTCTGTGTGTGTGTGTGTGTGTGTGTGTGTGTGTGTGTGTATGCCCGCGGTTGTATGTGTCCTGACGGCTGCCTCTATTTGTGTCCCCAGGAGAAGTGTGGAGCGCCAGACAGCAGCCAGCATGCGGAGTGCTGAGACACGGGAGCGGAGAGCACTGAGACACGACACGGGAGTCAGGGGAAATCACAGGGGATTTATTGTCATTATTCCATTCACTGTAAATAAACGCACTGTTTATACACACCGCGACTGGGTCCTCCTCATTCCCCATATCCCCACGGTCCGCCATGCCGAACCGTGACAGTCAGTACTTCACCTTTGTACAAAAGATCAACCTTAATGGGCAATAGATTATAATTGTAACCGTTGCATTAGGATGTTTTTAGATCAGCTTTAGGATAGACTGCATGGGATGTAGTGTGTTGGTCTCCAAAGTGTGCGCTTTGCTTTGCCTTGTGATTGAAATAAAGGAACTGAACCTTTTACAGCCCTAAACTTAGTTACAGCACTTCTACTGTGATAAAGTCTACTCTCCACTGCTGTGTAATCAATCATTGTAAATGTAAATGTTATCAGGAAATGATCAGACAGCAGAGGGTTTTCAGGAAACACTGTTAAATGTTCAGTTTCTATGCCATATGTTAAAACAAGATCTAGAGTGTGATTAAAGTGGTGGGTGGGTTCTTTTACATTTTGAGAGAAGCCAATTGAGTCTAATAACAGATTAAATGCCATGTTGAGGCGTCAAGGTGAAGAGGTCATGCTACGAGCAAAGATAAGCTAGTGAAACAGTAAAGACACACTTAGTGAATATCAACAATATATATTTAATCTGTGTACTATACTGGGATATTGATAATTGAGCTATCTTGGTATATTCTGTAAATTTGCCATATATTGTATTATTTTATTCAGTTTAGTCAGTTACTTTTCTTGTCATTTTGAGCAACTATTACCACATAATTTCCCACTCACTCACCCACTCTATCAGCTCGTGTAGCTCTGCTTAACCCTATCATTGGAGCTGATGGAGCTCCAGAGTCACAGACAGGCTGATCAGATCAAGGACTGCCTCACTGACTGACTGACTTACTGATGCTCTCAGGCTGTTTACACATAAACTGCAGCTTTAAAAATTTCAACACATCACTCAAAGAGTTCAATGAGAAAATGTAAATGTTCATGTTGCTTAGTGCAGATATCAAACAGAGTGGCCCACAGTGTGTGTGGGAGTAAAGCAGCTTATAGTTCAGTAAATTCATGTGTTCAGCCATCTACACCCTCACCTACTCACCTAAAACAACACTCAGTGTTTCCTGTACACGTCTGACTGTTTCCTGCTATTTGCAACCTCTTCAAACCTTTTTCTGACTGGGTATGGGGGGTTGGGGTGCTGCATGGGATGCACACTCAATGCAACCCATGATGCGCTGAATGTATTTTCTTAATAATGTAATAATAATGTATACTTTATTGATCCCTCTGCATTTAACCCATTCACTCTGTGAAACACAAACTCACTATGTGTTTATACACCTCTCTGCATTTAAGTTTTAGTTATTATTATTAATCTCTCTTCCACAGCGTGTCTCTGTCCCGTCTTCATCCCCTCACCCAAACTGCTCCCGCATGGCCCTCCCTCCCTAAGCCTGGTGCTGCTGGAGGTTTCTTCCTGTTATTATTTTTACTTTGCACCTTCAAATAAAATAAGTGCTGTACAAGATTAAAACAAACAGCAATTTCAATAATTCATAATAATGAAGCTGAGGTGTGGTGGTGACCATCTGTCACAAGGTCAGAGGTCAGCAGGATGGTCAATACTGTGGGAACAGTTCATGCTGTGTTCTTCTGATGTGATGTAGATGTGGTCCACACACACATGTGGCCACATTTATGATGTAATTATGTTTATATAATAACTACTAGTCAAAGGTTGCAGAAAACCACAATTTTTCTAATTTTTATTGACATTCAAGCAGCCTAATGACTCACTGTACTCTGAAAGAACGCAACAATAAACAATTTCAATTGATAGATCATTCCTCTTCTCCAGAGGGACAAGAGGTGGGGTACAGTTTGCACAGGTCACCAACCTGTCCTAGAGGCAACACAGAGAGACAGAACCATTCTTAAATTCACAACTATGGACAATTTAAAAACACCGCTTAACCTAAACCGGCTAATCTTTTGGTGCATGCACAGTCACCCAGGTTAGTTAATCCCAAAAAGTTGATTCTTTTTCGTACAACTGATTCTGCAGCATTTTAAAGCAGATAACTCATAAGCTGGAGAAGAAATGATGTATAACAAATTTAGAGGATCATCATTTAGCCTGAAGAAATCATTTTCTACTTTATAGGAAAGCCCTCGTAATGCTTCATAATATTATTAGGCTGTATTAGTGTAGTTGTATCTTTGGTAATTTAGATATGATTTATTCTGCAGGGACTGAATCAGCTGTAATCATCAGTGTAAACTGAACATGTCAGTTACGGACAAATAACCATCAGATAAAAGAGGGCCATAGCTACAGCTGCTCTTTAACTTTAACTTTGGAGAGAGCCAAGTCTGCTTTTAGTTTTTATGCTAAGCTCAACCTCAGTATATGAAGCTTCTTATCTGTCTCCTACAGGGCCAAAACATTAGGAGAGAAAATAAGTGTTCCTCTACTAACTATTCCTGTAATGTGTATGAGTGACAGAATATAAGGTTGATAGTAAATGTCATATGACAGTGTGAAGTAACTCAAATTTTACAGTCTGCCTGTAACTCACAAACACGCCTTTATTGATGGAGTCCCAAAGATACAAAGCTAAACTTGGGAATTCAGGAAACTAAACTAACAAATGCAGCACACGGCCAGCCATGAGGGAAAAGACGACGTAGAACATTGGGAGACAAGGACACCAAAAGGGATTCTGCAATGAGACTGGAAGTTTCCGCCTGGTTTGTGAGTTTCACTGGTTTCCACCCCTGGGCAGGGCTGCCACATCTTCAGCAGCTTCATGCACCTGGACCTCATTCAGAGCAATCAGGCCGAGAGATTTAAGCTCCACGTTGACGCTCCTTCAATGACAGTTTGTTAATTACACCAAGTTGGTAATCGGCTCACGTGCTCTGTGTTTTTGTTGCTAAGTGCTTTACTTATCTTGTTTTCCTACCAGCTTTTGGCTGTTGTGACAGATTCAGGGCAGAGAGGAATCACCTGGGGAAAACGGCTGAACACAATCTTACAAGATGGGCCAGACACCCGATACACCTGAAATGCCTCCCACAGGACACTTAGAGGGAACCGGTCGAATGCTTTCTCCAAGTCAACAAAGTACATGTAGACTCGTTGGGCAAACTCCCAAGCACCCTCATGTATCCTAGAGAGAATAAAGAGACTTTAGAAACTCTGGACGAACCTCATCCACCCGATGGGCCCTGCCACCAAAGAGCCGGCATGTATGTAGCCGCTGTCCATGCTGACATCCACTCTTAAGAGGCTGGCATCAGCAGGGAAAAAGAGCCCTCGCAAACGGAAATAGATGGTAAAAGGCCATAAAAAGAAAAGCCATAGCGACCCTGCTGTAAAGCTACTGGCCGCCTACTAAGGCCCACACTTCCTGCAATACATAACGAGTGTTGACTATAAAAGAACAATAAAAGGCAGAGATCATAACAAAGCTGAATTACAGGTACGTAGCAATTAAACAGCGTCACGTGAGTCATTAACAGAGTGGCTCATAGGAGGCTTCTACAGCTACGACCTATAGACTACATTGGCTTAGCACTGAGTGAAATAATGTACGCACTGCACCGAATAAACACATACCAGCCACGATGGAAGCTTCAGGAAGGTAAATGGCCTGTATTTATATAGCGCCTTTCTGGTCCCTAAGGACCCCAAAGCGCTTTACATATCCAGTCATCCACCCATTCACACACTGGTGATGGCAAGCTACATTGTAGCCACAGCCACCCTGAGGCGCACTGACAGAGGCGAGGCTGCCAGACACTGGCGCCACCGGGCCCTCTGACCACCACCAGTAGGCAACGGGTGAAGTGTCTTGCTCAAGGACACAACGACCGAGACTGTCCAAGCCGGGGCTCAAACCGGCAACCTTCCGATTACAAGGCGAACTCCCAACTCTTGAGCCATGATCGCCCCGAGTGACCTCTGCAACACTAGGGGAATTCAGGTGACCGAAAGGAGATAACAGGTACACGATCCGGGGATGCTCAGATGGCCACTATTTCTACTAGCGCCCCCTAAAGTGCCTGACTATAAGTGGAATGATTTAATATTCATCCTGCCACACAAAGTTCTGCCAGGGGCCAGGTAGGGCATTAACAGGGAAAAGGGAGCACAAGAAATACTTTTCTTTCTTATTCTCATTTAAAATGTCTGGTTTTTATTAAATAATTATCTGAATCTTTCAATCAAAGTTTTTATCTAATGCAAAACTGTCTTCAGAACATTGCACAGGCCTTATTGACAGTATTTGGCCATCTGAATGCTAGTCACTCAGAGACCTGTGTCTCTGAGTGACTAGCATTCAGATGGCTACCTGAGGACACTCTTCGTGTGAAAGAAAATCTGCTCACACAGAGACCTGTGTCTCTAAGTGGGAGATGAGAGATTGCATTAACATGTGTATTAACTGTATTAACAATTGGCCCAGTTTATTTTTCTTATCACTATTTTGAGGAGACCATAAATAGCATTTGCATTTTCTGTTGTACAGTTCATTTGCTGTTATGGAGTTCTTGTAATGGATAAAAAGTGTCTTTTTTTGTTTCAAAGTAGCTGATAACTGTTTGCTGATAGCTGCAAACATCTGCAAACAAATATAATTCTATAAATTTGTGCTATAAAGTGTGTAACTGTTACTATAGAGCGTTATTAAATTTATTGCTAATGTAATCATATAGCAAACTGACTTCTGAGAACTTCAGAACGGTTGCCTACCTCTATCTCAGAGGCAGTGTTAAAGTTTTTTTCCATGGCCTCTCCAAACTCCCCACACACCTTCAGCCACTGCCTGAACCATGTACCACTTGGCCTGTCGGTACCTCACTCTAACGGTGCGCACACACCGAACGCGAAAGAGGCGGCCAGAGCGTCAGGTTCACATGTAAAGTCAATGGAAAGAGCACGATGACACGCGATTGCGCGTCCAGCGAAAATGCGGAGGCAGATTTGCGTTGGGAAAACGCCAAAACCCGTGAAACGCGCGTCAGTGTACCGCGTGGGGCGCGTGTGACTCGCGAAAGAAAACCACGCGCGTCAGGTTGTGTGTTGCATTTTGTGCACACGCTGAGTTGGAAAATATGAACTCCGGTGTCAAATCACGCCCCGACAACCAATCAGGAGCCTGGTGACGTGGCTGTAACTAGGTCAAAGGGGCAGATCCAGTCACTCCGTATGGAGGAAAAGCTCATCTGTGCCGTGGCTAATCATCCAGAGCTAAATGATGCTAGTTGCTGCTTCTACTGAGACAGGAATAAAACGGACCTAGCTTGGAGACACATTAGTGAGGAGATTGGGCAACCTGGTAAGTTCATTCATTCTGCTTTTTAATTTCCAGACTGACCCAATGAAACCGTGCAAAAGCTAGCAAGCCCGCCTACTGTCCCGATACTTTCCCACTGATGTACAAATACCTTTCTGCTAACAAGATAATGTGTTTATTCAGAGGACATCTGCAGCACAACACATCTGGCACAACTTCCTCCCACATTTCCGGTTCACGCGCGTGGAAAGATGCAATTTTGAGGCGCGGTGGATTTTCCCTGGACACGCGTTGAGGTGCAAATGTGCACGCGTGACATTAGGAGCGTTTGGGCGTTTTCGCTCGCCTCTTTTGCGTCCGGTGTGAACGCACCGTAAGTAATGATGACATTTAAATGAGGTGGGGGGTTTTTAAAACACATATCTTTTTAGGCCTAAACTGACAGTGCCAATACCACACATTCAGACACAGTAATAGGTGGTGTTTGTAGTACTATATGTACTAGTCTAATTTGTGTGTATGAGGTCTACATTGACCTTCTCTGTTGTTATAATGGTTATAATGTTATAATGGTTATAATGGTTGCACAGCCACCCGCTGTTCTTTGCCACCAGGTGGCTGTAGCTCAGGTGGTAGAGCAGTTAACCTACTGATCGTAAGGCTAGTGGTTCGATCCTTCAGTCTGCATGTCAACAGTATGAATGTAGTTAGGAAGCACTCAGTTTAGAGAAAGTGTGGTTGGGTTTTCGCCATGTTACTTTTGCACTATTATGTTCCACCACATAATGGTATTACATGGCTTGATTACGGTACACATTAGGCTGAGATCTGGGCCAGCACAGGGCCAGCAGTGTGTCTGCCACTGGCCCGTACCTGCACAAAACTTACACATGGCCCAGATACCCCGATGAATATTGGCGCCCAGATCAGGTTTACTAGAGGTAGTCCCCACACGGACCAGCACAGGACCACCAGTGTACCTGCAACTATCCTTGTGCAGGTTCATGTGTGGGCCACCTCTATGCCGTTATTGCTGTACCACTATTCTGAGCGCACGTAAAAAGATTGCAGATGCAAGTGTTGCATTTTAAAGTGAAATTCATTTTGAGTGAAGAAAAGCTGAATTTGAGTGAACAAAATTCATTGCTGCGTGCAAAAAATGTATTTCTGTGTTCGCTATTATCCACACACACACAATAACAGCCCCTCTCGCTCAGTTTTTGCATTTGCGCTCGCTCGCAATGTGTTGCTCGCGCTTTCAACATTTCTGCCCATGAGTGCTCAACTCTTTCTGTACACCGTTATATTTGTGCCACAAAACCAGCCAATCACAGACTTGGATGCAAAAAAATCTCATTGGCTGTTTTTGCTCTCCAATCAGCTCGAAATGACAAAATGCAATATCCCAGAATCCATTTCGTCCAAAACTCAAGTTGCGGAAGACCACAGAGTGGTGGAGTTTGAAATATTACTCTTTCTGGGTCACAAAATAAACTTTTAAGATATTTTCATGATAGAATGGTGCTGTGTAAACTTCTAATATCTGCTCGATATATCAAGACATCACATATTTGCATAACTGCTCTAATGTTTTCGGAGATGCCTGTTCAGCTTTTCTTCGCTCAAAATAAATTTCTTCTCAAAATGCAACACTTGCATCTGCAAAAATCTTTTTTACGTGCGCTCAGAATAGTGGCACAAAAATAACGGCATACACCTCTGGCAAACAAGATCTGGGCCACCAAAGAGCTGTCATTCTTTACGGTATGTGGGCCATGTGTAAGCACATTGTGTGGGCCAGATTGGGGCCACACTAATTTTGCTATGTGGGCAGTGACATTTATATTAATCAGGCTGAACTTTAATCATACTTTAGATCATAGTTTTGTACTTGCTGCTTCCTTTATGCTTTGGTTTCCTGTCTTCTGTTATTAGATCTGAGATGTGACTGCTCTGTGCTGTTGCTGATGACTCCAGTTAATCCTACAAGACAACAGTTTGGTCTGACTTTCCTAAAAGATCATATCCCACAGACTTAGTTTAGAGGGTCCACACTGTCTGCACTGTATATAGTGAAGTCTGCAAGTTTTTGAAAGGTATAATTAGTTTTGTGCCCAAATTATTCTGGAGATCATCAGAATAAGTTACTGGCCATGTTTGCAGAGCCCTTTTTATAAGTGTGCTTTCATGACATTATTGTGTGTTGGGTGGTGGTCAGAGCTATCCAGACTGATAAGTGGGACAGTGGATGTCACCTCTCTGGTGGGGAGGGAGCCTGAGAGCCTAAATTGAGGTCTGCTCTGTAGAAAATGCAGAACAAATGTTTTAAGAAATAAAATAAGTTGTTGTTCTAAAGAATCTGATTGTTTGCTTGCAGGACACCAGCAGACATGAGTCCTCCATCACAGATGGTTGGTCAGTGACCTGCAGGTCGAAGGTCATTGCATCTCCAGCCCACATCCACTGCCACTGTACTGAAGGGAAGTTAAAGACTTTCTGCTGCACTTACATTTGGATCAGCTCGATCCATGACAGTCATTCAGGCAGTGATGCCTGGACTGGAAACAAGCATCCTTAAAATATTACAACACACCAGCTCCTGTGTTTGAATGTAAAACAAATGTGTTGTTTGATCTGGAGACTGAACAATAAATACAATTTATTTTAATTATAGAAGTAATGTAACTACAAACAAACTTGTGGGAAGCCTAAACTTAGTTACTTAGTTAGTGTACAGTATGTTGGATGATATACTTTTTTATATTTCAAAACAAAAGCTGGGCTGATTTTAATACTATTAAAAGAAGTGTTGTTAATTATTCTGTTTTTTTAATTTAGTAGAACTGTAAATGTTTATCAATGTGTAAACAAACAGTATTGCACAGTCAGAAAAATCAAGTTATTCTTAGAACTGCATACTTGGAATGGATAAGTTGTCCTAACTTAATCATGTTAAGTAAGCTTTACTTAGTTTTTTTGAGGCAACGAGTTTCATTGAGTTCTGGGAACTAATTAGGTTTTACAGTGCCAGAAGGCCGGTACTCTGCACAAATCCTGTTTTTTCTCACTTTTTCTGGAATTTCCTGGTGACACTGTTAGGGGTTTATTCAAAACTGAAGGTACACTGAACCAGCATGGCTACCACAGCATACTGCAGCCACATCCCATCATTTATTATTCAACAGGACAATGACCCCAAACACACCTCCAGGCTGTGTACGGGCAATTTGACCAAGGAGAGTGATGGATTGCTGCTTGTTACCTCTGCTTGGGGTCAGAGGGAGTGACATAAAAGAGAGTCTCACTAAGGAAGATCAGAGTCAGAAAGGTTTTATTATAGAAAAACCTCATTAAAAATAATAGCAGCATTGACTACAAACAAAACCCAATGCGAAAAAACTTTAATAAAGCACATCGATTACCAACTACTTTAAAGAAAATAACCATACAGTCTTAATTAAACTGATTATCTCCACACAAACAAAGAACAGGGTGAGAAGCATCACCCAAACAACTTTCACTTAAGGTTTCACAACAGGGGAAATCAAAATTAACCTCACAGGCTGTAGCACAGCTAATATTGTACAAGTGACTCTCACAGTTGAGACACATGCTATGTCCAAATTCAGGGGACGGATGCTCCAAATGCCATCATTATTACCATACCTGGAAAGGCGGCCCTAACATCCTCGTTTTGTAAATGACAGAATCTCAAATGGAACTGTTCCTCATTGTTTTAAGCAAGTTGTTGTCCAGCCGCTTCTAACAAACACTGCTTCGGACCAGTACTAAGCAACTTTAGACCTCTTAGATCTCTAAGCTGCCGTTTTTGTCTAAGGTTCTTGAGAAAGTTGTCCTCCACCAATTATTCTCATTCTTACACACACATGATATTCTGGATAAATAGTCTGTTTTCAGAGCCTCCCACAGTACAGACTCTGTTCTACTGAGCATGTTCAATTATGTGCTTTTAGCTGCTGACTCTGAAACATGTACAGTTTAATTCTTCTAGACCTGAGTGCAGTATTTGACACTGTTGACCACACAATCCTATTAAACCATTTAAAGATGTGTCGGTATTCAAGGTTCTGCTCTAAAATGGTTTGCCTCTTATTTGGAGAGTGGAACACACTCTGTGATGCTGGGTAACAACCACTCGTCCCGTGGTAGATTCTAAGGGTTTAGATTCTAAGTAGGTTCTAAGGGTCCAATTGGTGGGGAGTCCCAGATTTAAACCCAGTGGGAGTTTCCCCCCAAAGAGGGACAAAGGACCCCCTGATGATCCTCTAATCACATGAGCCAAGGTGTGAAAGCGGGTGTGGGTCTCAATCAACCAGGGTTTGACCCTTAGAACTGAATAAGCTTCTCAGATGAGAGGTGAAACGTCTTCAAGCAACTCAAAGAAGTCCAGACGCTTTTCTTTGCCAGCTCTTTAGACTATGATGATCTGGATGACTGAGAACCTTCACAGACAAGAATATTTCAAATACACCAACAGTATTTAAAGAAGGAAAAACAATATTTACAGTTGTTCACACAGGATTAACCTAAGTGACCTGTTCCTGGACCGTTTCTTGAACAACTGTAATAGTTTACAGGAGGTCTCTGGCAGTGTTGCTGAAGCTGCCCGAGCAAGATCAGACGTGGATGGGCTGCTGCAACTGAGACCTGCGCTTTGTCTTTTCTGGTCGGCGAGTGGAGAATCACACAGGGTGATCTGCAAAGAGCTTTAGGATGCTTCCTCCCACTGTCCACTGTATCGTCCATCCACAGGGTTTGCAGGGCTGGCTCACTCGTGGCTGCCACACCACTAAGATGTTTTCAGAAATATGCAAGCAGGAGATGTTAGTAGTAATATAGTAATACTATGTTACTACTAGTATAATACTTGTAACTCTGTAGCAGACAACAGTTTGATGAAGTGCTATTAAAAAAGAAACCAAAAGATTAGATTCTATAACTTTCAAAGACATTTAGTTTATATATTTTATATAATACAGTAAATGTGTAAAAATGACCGGCAATCATTCAGTCACTGAAATTATCCATGAAACTTACTAAGTAACTAAGTAATTCCTAAATGCGTGTAGATTACGGAACATTATGTTACCTGGATTTGATTGTCCCTGATGAGCCTAAGGTACCAAACATGCTAGTGACGTTGATACCAGTTTTGCATCTCCTCTGAAATTAAACACTACACAGCACACTGAGCAACATTTCTTTGTCTATTTTTCAGTTTTCGCACTGTGGCCGGAAAATAATGGAAGCAAGGACAGACTTGAACGAGGGCTGTCCTATTTCACAATCGTTCACTTCAGGCCTACCCTGCCGTCGAAGGATCCTACCTACGTGGATCGGGTAGGTAGGATCCTTCGAAGCATCCGTCCCCTGATTTTGGAAACAGCACTTGTCACATCTGGATCTAGTCCTTTAAATTATCACGACCCCACACCCTCTAGCATATCATTAAATGAAGGAACCGGTCATAGAACCTGCCTTCTATGACCGTTCCTCTTTCCCGCTGTTTTTCTTTCTCTCTTTCTTTCCCCTTTTTCTTTTTCCCAGTCAAGTCTGTCCCGAATTTAGCAAGTAAAAATAAAATACAATAAAATAAACAATAAAAGATGTTTCACATGAAGCAATACGGCAAGGCTGGGATGGTCCATTTGGTAAAGTAAATCCGTTGGGCATCTTTCTTTGCCTTTAGACAATAATTCTGATTGCAAAAGAGCCAAACAGGACAGGACAAAAAAAAAAGGAAAAAAAAAGAAGAACATTTGTCAGCCCCATCAACCCCCACAGCCTCCTCTGTATCAGCCCTGCAGTATTTTTAGCCTCCCATCTCCCCTCTGCACCACTCCTTCTTTCTGTGGTTTTCTGCTGATCTAAGGACAGCTGCTCTTATTTTAACTGTGAGTTTCAGGTCTGTGGGCTCTGCCATTTCATCTTCATCACAGCGCAGGCAGTGACAAATGTCAGGGGTTAAACATCTCCTTCAGATTATATTTAACATCAGTGTGAATTTTAACAAGGTTCAAAGTTGAGTCAATCACGTTTACACACATCTCTAAAACACTTGAATTCATGAAGAGTTGTGCGGCCACTAACAAACATATCTGTGGCTTCTCCAGTCTGACCTCATACCTCCAACCTCCTGATTGGTCGGTTCAGTCAGAATAAGGAAGTTGTGTGGTTGAAGAGTAAACTACCATCACTGATGTGTTTCCTTCTGGCTTCTCATTATATGTATAATCATTTGAAGTGTTTGTGTCACCTTTACAGCTCATATTGTTCTAAAACACCTGGTCTGTACCTGCTGTCTTCAGATCAGATCTGTATGTGGAATACGTTTTTATAGGGTTCTATGTTTCCTCTGGTTCTCTTACAACACGTTCTCACACCCAAAGCGTAACATTTTACACTAGGTGACAAATCGTCAGGATGTTATGCCCCGGTAGTGAGAACAGGCTTCCTGTTATGTCAGCATGTTTTCACAGAAACAGATTTTCAATGCGCAGCCTCTTCCTGACAGCAGTGAACCATTGCCCAGCTATAAAGTTGAATAGTTCTGATTCTTGTTTTCAGATTTCAACAGTTCAAACAGTTTAAATGAGGTGACAGCTGCAGGTTGTTTTGTTATTTGCTTTTCTTTCTTTCAGTTTAAGACACAGTACGAAGACTTGTTCCTGTTTTTCCCTTTGGTCACTTCTCAGAGTCGGCAGGACAAACATGAGGAAACAGTGAAATTATTCACACTAAAAATATGAAAATCAAAAGTTGTCAGGGGTCTTTGATCTCATGCTTTGTGTTATTTTGTATTGTTTTCTTATGTTTTTATTGTTTTTAAGTTAAAGGTTTTAATTGAGTAATTTTGTAATTTTGGAGTATTTATGAAATAATGTTAAGTCTTAGTATTAATATTTATCCGGTTGTTCAGTGATGACGCGATGTAGCATTTGTCTAGGGCAGGGGTAGGCAACTCCAGGCCTCGAGTGCCGGCGTCCTGGAGGTTTTAGATGTGTCCATGATCCATCACAGCTGATTTAAAGGGCTAAATGACTCCTCAGCATTTCCTGAAGTTCTCCAGAGGGCTGGTAATGAACTAATCATTTGATTCAGGTGTGTTAACCCAGGGTGCGATCTAAAACCTGCAGGACACCGGCACTCGAGGCCTGGAGTTGCCTACCCCTGGTCTAGGGTGTTGATCATTTTCCTAAATCCCTCGTTTTGCACAGTGTTGATATATCTTTGGTCAGGTGATAAGTAATAGCCTCTGTAATTTCTGTGTGCCTGCGGGAGTTCGACGTGTATCCGGTTGTTCAGTGATGACACGACAAATTCTACTTCCGGGCCTAAAGTAGTCTGCGTTTAATATGGTTTTTGTGTTGTTAACATGTTTAATGCTTTGTATTTTCTTCTATTTAATCTCAAAAAGCTCCTAAAAACAGTCAGTGATCACCGTTGACCTCCCTCGGCTTTTATTACCGCTAATCATTTATTTAAGCTCAGTTTTTAAAACCTTAAGATGTAACTACAGCACAGCCCATGCAGCAGTATATGAATAACTAACCTCGTATTGTGGATGGATTATCTCAGTTGTTCTCCTGGCTGAAGTTTGGTCCGTTTACAGCATCCTGCCATGCGATTACATTTGTTCCTGACCACCGAGAACACTCACGTTAACTTTTATCGAGTGGAAAAAAAGTTAGCTTGTTTATATTATGCTAACATAGCTGTGTCGCTAGCGGTCACGTAGCACATCATTATATACCAGCTAGCCAAACTTCAGTAACCCTACAAACGTCACTGCTGTTTAGCTTTCTGTCTTCATTTATGTTGGAAGTGATAGCAGAGCTGTACGTTTGAATTTGTTTCTAAACCCCCGCAGTCAGGACATGCTATATTGTATTTAGGTGGAAGCTAGCGAGCTAACTTCCTGCTAACTTCTAACTTCGTTAAATGTCATAAATTCTTTTTTCATGGATGCCTGGATGTTAAACTCAATTGTTACACCTGGTAGAGCAGAACGCTGATCATTTTATTAAAGATGAAAGACTTTAGACGGTGTTTTAACTCTCAATAATGCCACAGTGATCATTTGATATATGGACCTGCAGCAGAGTTTAGGCCCAGACACGGCTAGTGGCGTCAGACTGAACAACAGGATTGCCTTGAGTTCTTATGAGACTCTTCATGTCACCTGGTGTACGTCTGTCCTGGTCTTTTGTGTCATGTATTGTCTGTCCGTTCTCATATTGTCTAGTCTGGTTCATGTCCTGTTCTCTTCAGGTTTATTTTGAAAGGTCTTGTGTTTCCCTTGTTGAGTGTGCTTAGTTTTACTCTTCCCCTGTGGTGTCATTATGCATTTGTGTCAGCTGTTTCCTCATGTGATTCCACTTCCCGATCCTACACGATAGGATCAGCTCTGTGTCTGTGATGTTTGTCTTTGTTCTGTTTGTTCCTGTTTCCATCACAGCTTATTGATGCTTACAATCTAAGGCTGTGGCTGAACTCAGACTGCTGTTAGCACTCTCAGGCTAACCTCATCAGCATACAATAAACCATGATAAATACATCATTCTCTCATCAGCCATAGTTCACACTCCTTAATCACTTCAATCCTGTTTCTGTGACTCTGATTCTCTGTGTCACTGTTCATGTCACTGAAGTATCTGCTCTGTAATGTTTGAATGTTTTATTAAAGCACGAATCAACACAGAAACAGAGGGGTCAGTTCTTACTCAGAGACTTTTTTATCCAATCACTGATCAGTTCAGCTTTTCATTCCCACTCTCACAAAGTGCCTGATCATACCAGTTGTCTGCTCTGATCTTTTCTCTGTATTTACTGTAAAGTCTTTACCTTACAGTATAGCACATCGCACATAGCACAGTATCAGCAGTAAACACTTGAAAGCATTAAACAATAAAAGCACAAGGTTAATGTTTGTATCCATCCAATCAACAGGTGAACAGTTCACTGATCAGCTGACTGACTCAAAGATCAGACTGAGGAGTCTGTACAGACCACAGGTTTGACTCTGGGTCAGAAACAGGAAACCAGCTGCTCCACCTCCTTCACTTCCTGTCAGCTCAGAGATCAGCTCCATCAGGTCAGAAGTGATGTTCAGTGGTGACATCAGCAGTGACATTATCCTGTACAGCAGGATGGCTCGTTTCCACGGAAACATAAGGTGTGTTACCTATGGACAGAGTTAAGACTCAAGGATGGAGCACTGAAGTGAGTGATCAGAGAGAGTTATTCATATCTACCTGAGCTGGTGGAGAAGATTGACAGCAGCAGAGCAGTACAGGCCATGTATGGACAGAAGACCACCAGGTGCAAGACAAGTCTGAGCACTGACATAGAGGGAGAGGGAAGAAGAGGAGTGATGGTGGGAGCAGAAGAACGAGGGGAGAAGTCTATTATAGATTTAATACCAAAGAATAAGAAAGCAGGAGATAAAGTTGTAGTGGGTGGAGGAGGAGGAGAGATAATGAAGATGGTTCAGTCAGTTTATTATCAGGTCACCAGGCTGATTTGTATCTATAAACAGGAAGTGATATCAGTGCCCTGACCTCTGACCCTCAGTCTGCTCTGAGGAGAAGGTGGATGAATCTCAGTATAACACGAGTAGAGACCTTCATCAGACCGCTGGACTTTAGAGAGAATCCACTTTCCTTCAGGTCCAGATCCAAGTGTAACATTATCTCGGATGAAGTAAGATTTTCGTTTTTCTCCCTCTTTGGGTGTACAGTACAAAGTGACATCACTTCCTGTCATGACAGGAAGTGCAGGAATCTCCAGGATCACACCTCCTTCTGTCCAGCAGAGACACAAACAGAGTGACACAGAGACAGACAGAAACAGAGACACAGCTGGAACATCTGTCTGTACCTGAGACACTGATGGAGACTTCATCACTCTGCTCTCCAGATGAGCTTACACACAGGAAATTTCCACCAGTGGAGAGACCGAAAACACAGAAGGAGCTGTTAAACCTACTAAACTCTGAACCAGCTGCTCCACAGTCCTCAGTGCGTCCTCCTCTGGTCCTCTTCACTGTCCATCCATCAGCTGTCTGTCCATCATCAACACAACTCAGAGACACTGGAGAAGATCCACTGAAGACCTGCTGAAGGTTTGGACTGACAGACAGAGACACTGGAGGACACACACACACACACACACACACACACACACACACACACACACACACACACACACACACAGTAAATGTATTTGTGTTCTTGTTGGAGTCTCACTGATTGTTTTCACTTCATCAACTCACCTGCAGAAACAGTCGGTGCAGACAGCAGCAGCACACACACACCTGCAACAGGAGGTCAGAGGTCACTGAAGCTCAGAGGACACAAGGTCAGAGGTCACTAAAGGTCAGAAACAGTTCAAAATGGAGATTTGCTCTCAGTTCAGCCAAATCTTGAGCCAAACACTCAATGTTGGGAAACGTCCCAGAACAGGTTGTGGACAGGAAATCATCAAGACAAATTACTTGCAATTAAATTCAATTTAATTCAATTTTATTTATATAGCGCCAAATCACAACAAAAGTCGCCTCAAGGCGCTTTATATTGTACAGTAGATAGCACAATAATAAATACAGAGAAAAACCCAACAATCATATGACCCCCTATGAGCAAGCACTTTGGCGACAGTGGGAAGGAAAAACTCCCTTTTAACAGGAAGAAACCTCCGGCAGAACCAGGCTCAGGGAGGGGCGGCCATCTGCTGCGGCCGGTTGGGGTGAAAGAAGGAAAACAGGATGAAAGACATGCTGTGGAAGAGAGACAGAGATTAATAACAGATATGATTCGATGCAGAGAGGTCTATTAACACATAGTGAGTGAGAAGGTGACTGGAAAGGAAACTGCATCATGGGAATCCCCGGCAGCCTACGTCTATTGCAGCATAACTAACCCTTTAAAACCGGTCGGAGCGGGCACGCTCCGTTTTGCGTAACTATTTTTAAATCCCGGTAGCTCTGCAACCACGTAAGCTAGAGCAATAATTTTTTTTACATATGAAACCGGAGAAGTTGTACTTACATCTTATGCCATCAGCTTGTCCTAGGTCACGGTTTTCTTCCGCATTTGGCTTTGCAAAAACTGCATAAAAAGTGCTTGCAGCAACAAAAACATAATATTCGAGAAACACGTTTTGCCGATCCGATCAGCTGTTCATAACACTTCCTACGTTGGAATAGACGTCAGGGCGAACTTTCGCATGCCCGCCATTACCTGCCCGAAACCGGAAGTGACGTCATTTTCGCAGAAATGTAGTTTTTTTTTTTACTATGAGGGCCTCAGAGCCTATACTGGTGTTTTTAAAAGTTATCTTTGACTTTATGACTTTCTGTATCGTTTCTGGGATGCTTAGAACTCGAATTGCACTGCTGGAAATAGTTTATTTTGATGCATATGCTGCTTTTTTTGCAAATTTGCACTGTAATATTTATTTTCGTTTTTCCTGCAGTATATAAAAATTGGTGTATTTCAAAAGTAAAACTATGAAGACACTTCAAATAAATTTCCTGTGGTGGGAAACTAGTTTGTGCAACTTTTTTGTATTTACAGTTTTGAGGGATAAGCCTCTTAAATTTCTCTAACTAGAAATATATGTTAAAAAAACAAAAACGATTTTCAATTTTTTTGTAGTTTATTGCACTTTTTTGCAATTTATGTAGTTATTATGGACTTAATGCATACATATTATTAAAATTTGGGCTATAGTGGTTGTATTGATGTATATCAACTTGAAATGCTCCCAAAATTGGCACTACAGCATGTAAAAATATAATATAAGCTCTGGCGGACTTGGTTCTATGGTAGGTCTTAAAGGGCTAAGGGAGGATTCAGGGTCAACTGGTCCAGCCCTAACTATATGCTTTAGCAAAAAGGAAAGTTTGAAGCCTAATCTTAAAAGTAGAGATAGTGTCTGTCTCCCGAATCCAAACTGGAAGCTGGTTCCACAGAAGAGGGGCCTGAAAACTGAAGGCTCTCCCTCCCATTCTACTTTTAAATACTCTAGGAACAACAAGTAGGCCTGCAGAGCGAGAGCGAAGTGCTCTAATAAGGTGATATGGTACTACAAGGTCATTAAGATAAGATGGGGCCTGATTATTTAAGACCTTGTAAGTGAGGAGCAGGATTTTGAATTCAATTCTGGATTTAACAGGAAGCCAATGAAGGGAAGCCAAAACAGGAGAAATATGCTCTCTCTTCCTAGTCCCTGTCAGTACTCTTGCTGCAGCATTTTGGATTAGCTGAAGACTTTTCAGTGAGTTTTTAGGACATCCTGATAATAATGAGTTACAGTAGTCCAGCCTGGAAGTAATAAATGCATGAACTAGTTTTTCAGCATCACTCGGAGACAGGATATTTCTAATTTTAGAGATGTTGCGCAAATGGAAGAAAGCAGTCTTACATATTTGTTTAATATGTGCGTTGAAGGACATGTCCTGGTCAAAAATGACTCCAAGGTTCCTCACAGCATTACTGGAGGCCAAGGTAATGCCATCCAGAGTAAGAATCTGCTTAGATACCATATTTCTAAGATTTTCAGGGCCGAGTACAATAACCTCAGTTTTATCTGAATTAAGAAGCAGGAAGTTAGCGGCCATCCAGGTCTTTATGTCTTTAAGACATTCCTGCAGTTTAACTAATTGCTGTGTGTTACCTGGCTTCATGGATAGATAGAACTGCGAGTCATCTGCATAGCAGTAAAAATTTATGCTATGTCTTCTAATGATGCTGCCTAGGGGAAGCATGTGTAATGTAAATAGAATTGGTCCTAGCACTGAGCCCTGAGGAACACCATAATAGACCTTAGTGTGTGAAGAGGACTCTCCATTTACTTGAACAAATTGGAGTCTATCAGATAGATATGATACAAGCCACTGCAGTGCAGTACCTGTAATACCTACAGCATGTTCTAATCGCTCTAATAGGATGTTATGATCAACAGTATCGAACGCTGCACTGAGGTCTAGCAGGACAAGCACAGAGATGAGTCCAATGTCAGAGGCCATAAGAAGATCATTTGTAACCTTCACTAAAGCTGTTTCTGTGCTGTGATGAGCTCTGAAACCTGACTGAAACTCTTCAAATAAGCCATTCCTCTGCAGATGATCTGTTAGCTGTTTGACAACTACTCTTTCAAGGATGTTTGATATGAAAGGAAGGTTGGAGATTGGCCTGTAATTAGCTAAGACAGCTGGGTCTAGAGATGGCTTTTTAAGTAAAGGTTTAACTACAGCCACCTTGAAGGCCTGTGGTACATAGCCGATTATTAGAGATAGGTTGATCATATTTAAGATTGAAGAATTAATTAATGGCAGGACTTCTTTGAGCAGTTTTGTAGGAATGGGGTCTAAAAGACACGTTGATGGTTTGGAGGAAGTAATTATTGAAATTAACTCAGAAAGATCAATTGAAGAAAAAGAGTCTAACTTAACATCAATGGTACTAAAAGTAGCTGTAGATAATATTACATCTGCGAGATTATTGGTATTTTTTTCTCTAGTGATAAAAATTTTATTTGTGAAGAAGTTCATGAAGTCATTACTAGTTAACGTTAAAGGGATGGTTGGCTCAGTAGAGCTCTGACTTTTTGTCAGCCTGGCTACAGTGCTGAAGAGAAACCTGGGGTTGTTCTTATTTTCTTCAATCAGTGACGAATAGTAAGATGTTCTGGCTTTGCGGAGGGCTTTCTTATAAAGCAACAAACTATCTCTCCAGGCTAAATGATGATCCTCTAAATTTGTGACACGCCATTTCCTCTCCAGCTTACGAGTTATCTGCTTTAGGCTACGTGTTTGAGAATTATACCACGGAGTCAGGTACTTCAGATTTGAGACCTTAGTTTTCACAGGAGCTACAGTATCCAGAGTCGTACGTAGTGAGGAGGTAAAATTATTAACAAGATAATCGACCTCTGTTGGAGTAGCGTTCAGATAGCTGCTCTGCTCTATGTTGGTACAGGGCATTGAAGATGATAACAGTGGGTGGATTATATTCTTAAACTTAGTTACAGCGCTTTCAGAAAGACATCTATTTTGATAAAGTCTACTCTCCACTGCTGTGTAATCAATCATTGTAAATGTAAATGTTATCAGGAAATGATCAGACAGCAGAGGGTTTTCAGGAAACACTGTTAAATGTTCAGTTTCTATGCCATATGTTAAAACAAGATCTAGAGTGTGATTAAAGTGGTGGGTGGGTTCTTTTACATTTTGAGAGAATCCAATTGAGTCTAATAACAGATTAAATGTGATGTTGAGGCTGTCATGTTTAGAATCTACATGGATGTTAAAATCCCCCACAATAATTATTTTATCTGAGCTGAGCACTAAATCAGATAAAAAGTCTGAGAAATCAGAGAGAAACTCTGTGTAAGGCCCAGGTGGACGATAGATGATAACAAGTAAGACTGGTTTCTGAGTTTTACAGAAAGTGTCTGATGAAAAGGTCTTTAGCATAAACTACGCTCTGACAGCAACCCTGAAGCTGGGCAAACATTTCCTCAGGAGACAATGTGAGTCTGCTGGGTCCATAAGGAGGTAAAGTTCTGCCATGGTGGCTGTGTGGCTGGCAGAGGAAAGACCCAAATATAAACTCAGAAACGGGAATGGTGAACTAATGGGTTTTTTTTTGTGCAGTTGTCTTACCACATGCTTAAGTGAGTAGTATGGGTGACTACTAAATAAATTTCTGGATCCTGGCAGTAGAAACGGGCTGGGGCAGCGGATGCAGTGGTCAATAATATTAATAATGAACTGAAGGATGAATTAATTATGCAGTTACAAATAACTGTTAATGACTTTGTGACTGGGTAGGACCCGGCCTACATAGACTTAGTCCTTCAAAGGTCCTGTAAACCAGAAGGGCAAGGCTGTTAAATTGAATGTTCTAGCCTATGACCCGTGGTTTCTGTTACCTAGTAACATAAGCACCTACAGCTGTTGTGTACGGCATGCTCTGTACTACCTGACACAGTAGACCCTCTACAATTTGCTGTGACAACTGTGTGTAACTGTGACAACTGATTGATTGATTGATTGATTGATATACCTTTATTAGTCCTACAGGGGGAAATTTCATCATGCCATAGCCCTGACACTACATACTGCCCTCTTGTACCTGCAGATGAGAGACACGTATGCGAGAATGCTGTTTGTAGATTACAGCTCTGCATTCTATAACATCGTTCCCTCCAAGCTGAAAAGGAAACTGCAGGATCTAGGATTGAGTTGCTCTCTCTGCAGCTGGATCTTTAACTTTCTATCTGACAGACACCAAGTGGTCAGTGCCAAGTGGGAACTTCTAGCAGTTGAACTCACTTTGGAAGTATGGAGGCACTGGCTGGAGGGCACAGTTCAACCTTTCATCGTCTGGACCATTAAACCATAAAAATGAAAAAAACAAAACATAGAAATCTAGGGTACCTACAAGCCCGACATTTGTCTGTCCTCGGGTACCACACTGCCCATTTCATCATGGTATCCACAAAACTATTATCTTTCTCCAATGTTATTTCTGTTGGACATCTCTGTCTCAAAGCAACCATTAATATGTTTCAGTCTGTGCAACCTCTGCCAAGAATAAACACGGAAACCAACCCTATGGCGGCTACTGTCGATTGTTTTTGTGGCGCTCACTAAGCTCCCGTCTACCCCGGAGACCAGCCAGCTGCCCAGTGCCCACGACCTACTTCTTCCATCTATGGCATCCTGTAGAAGATTGTTTCTGATGGTGGGCACAGTTTCAAAGCTGTGTCTGTGTCTGTTCAATCCATTGTGACAAATGACAAGGAAAAGGTAGGAAGAGCGCAGCAGAGAGAAAAGCAGACAATATATAGACAAAAAGTACGGCAAGGGAATAGAACACAGGTGGGAATGCAACTGATACTAATCTGACTGACAAGACAGGGGAAGCAAAACTGAACATGATATCACTGCTCGCTTTGCATGGTTTGGAGCTTAGCCACTCAGCCGCCTTCACTAGCTGACCCGGTGCTAGGTCTGCCATGACTACTCCGATTAGGCATACACTACTCCGCAGTAGTCTGAGCCCAGAGTCGCCATTACACGAGGTGACCCAGACTCTCCATTAGAACTTGGGTTGAAAGTGTGAACTTCAAACTTTATACCAGCAGTTTTCTGTCTCCAACATAAATGAGACAGAAAACTAAACAGCAGTGACGTTTGTAGGGTTATTAAAGCTGGATAAGTTGGTATTTAATGATGTGCTACGTGATTGCTAACGACAAAGCTATGTTAGCATAAACATGGTGAGTCTTGAGGATGAACGCTAACTTTTTTCCACTTCATAAAAGTTAACATGAGCGTTCTCGATGATCAGGGACAATGCAAGGATGTTATAAATGGACGAAACTTCAATTAGAAGAACAACTGTAATAATCAATCCACAATACGAGGTTAGTCATTAGTATACTGCAACAAGATGGGAATAGAGCAGCTGCCATTAATGAATCAATGGTACAGAAGTGGAGGAAGCAAGAAGAATGAGTTGAGTAAAGTTAGAGTTATCTGACTGTTTTGTTTCGGTTAATGCGCCTTATAATGTGGTGTACCTTATGATCCGAAAAATACAGTACTTTTGTACATGTTATATTTTTATTTTAAATACATTTGGAAATATTTCAACCCAACTTTTTTTTTACTCTGTCATTCTGGTGTACTGTGTGCAGAATTTAGAGATGAAAAATGTATTTAATTTTTTTTTAAAGGGCTATAATATGAAAGATATGTGGAATAAGTGAAATACTGAGAATACTTTTAGGATGCGCTGTACCTGACATGCAAATGATGTTTACGCATCACACCACTGTTATGTGCTGGGCTTGACACTTCTTGTGACTGAATCTCACCTTTTCCGATACTAATAACTAGGGATGGGTACCGGTATCCGGTGCCATCATGGCACCGGTTCTGACATAAACCAGACCGAAAAGCAATTTTATTTCGGTGCTTTTTTTTCCTGAGCTGTGATACACTTTACATACACTTTAAGGTGATACTGTGATACCGTCAAAGGAGGTAACACCTCAAATCTGATGAAACACCTGGCGACGCATAGCGTTTTTTTTTTAAAGCCGAGAAATGCGCCACGTTTGATAGCTTGCTGCGAGACCTCACACCGAGCACATCTACTGCAGGTGTGGTGCCTGTTATTGGACCCGGAGTTAGCAACATCCCCCAAAAACCCGAAGAGTAGAGTCCTGGCCCCTAGCCCTGCCAGTGTAGCAGAAATGATGACGGATGATGATGGCAGCAGCAGCCGTTCTTCTCTGCGTGACTAGCTTAATCTTGTTCCTGTGTAATTTACGTTGAGTAGGCTAACCACATTATTACATTAATACATGTAAGGTGAACTAGCAAACACCGTCGTAGTTACATGCGGCTGTCTTCTTGTTTGATGGCAGATACTCCCTTCACCCTGGCCAAAAAGGCTAAAATGACCAAAGAAAAAGTGGAAAACAGCTAAACATGAGAGGTTTTTGGACAAAGTTTGTTTATTTTCCCATTGTTTAAGCACTGCTTCCAGCCAAGAGTGATACCATATATGTCCTATAGCTGCAGAAAAGGCTAACATTGTTATCTTTTTACAAAAAAACAGCTGAACATGAGAGGTTTTTGGACCAATTTTGTGTTCTCCATTCTTTAAGCACCGGTTTGAGCATCGTTTAAGCACCAGCACCGTTTCAAAAGTACCGGTTTGGTACTGGCATCGGATAAAACCTAAACCATACCCATCCCTACTAATAACATAAAACCAACGATACACAAAAAGACAGCTATGGCTATTGCTATCCCAAATTCCCGGTAGTTATAATGTCATGATGACATACATGTAATGGCAAACAAAAACTTATGAATGCAGGTCTCGATAGCGCTCTCCATTGGATGATCCTTTGTGAGTCTCCAGAAAATGCCTCTAGAAGCTCCCAGATAAGAACTGTGTGAATGAATCTGACTGAATGTTTGAGACAACTGTCCTTCAGCAGATTGCATCTGACATGATGTGAATGTGTTGGATAAAAAATCTAAACGTGAAATTAATGCATCTATGGCAGTGTGCATATTCACTAATGGTAAACCTGCAGTCTAAAGTTTAGCTTCACTCTCACTAAAGTCTTTGCACTTGTGAATACTTCCACTTGTCTGCTCTAGATCTGTTTCCTTCGTTGTCTGTATGTCAGACCTGTAATGAAAGTGTTCTGTGTTTGACTCACCAAAGAGGAGCAGAGAGACCCATGCAGTTGCCATCTTGTCTGGATGAATAAATCTCTCTGATAGTCTGAATATCAGAGAGATGCTTTTAATGCGACCACTTCCTTTTTAGCACCCACTGTGTGACTCTAAGTTCTTACTGGATGTACTTTATTTTAGGGGTGGGGAAAGCTGCTTTAATGAGTTGCGTGTATCATGTGCAGTGGTGAATCTTTTTAGATAAAACCACAAAGTAACAGTAACGTACTCAGAAAACAAACCAGGAATAAAGCGTTAGGGTTTGTTGAGACACATTTAACTGTCATAATAATTATTTCATGTGGTTTTGTTTACATACACTTTTACATTACTTATTCTAATGAATATTATTTGTTTTTGCTGTTATGGGGTGGGGGGTCATGTTTAGCTGCTCTACTTCTGGTTTCTGTCAAGAATCAAAGCAGAGAAGCTAATAATCTGCTAAAGTGTGCATACAATAGCACATTTTTTCTTTTGAACACTTTTTATTTTGCAAATGGTCTTATATATATATATATATATATATATTTTTTTTTTTTTTTTTTTGGTTTTGTGAGTGAGGTACCTTTATTTATGTGTGCTTTGATGGATGGTATTTACAGTTTGATTTTTGTCACGATCTCTGACAGAAAGAAAATTGGGCCTGTATACAAGGGCAGTTATATAACATGTTAGATAAATAAGGGTGGAGGCGCTGTGGTCATATAGAACGGGGATGGTAATTCCACTGAGACCAGAAAAGTGCACATGGACCAAAATATTTAACAGAACAATTAAAGACTAAGATGTTACACATGGGATGCTAGCAACATAGTTAATCAATAGCCACAACAGAGTGGTTGTATAGAATAACTCTGTTTACACTCTTAGTTTGCAATTTCCATTCCTGATTAGACATTTCAGCTCTCACTTCTATACATAGTTTGATGGGCAGAATGATGTGCTGGTGAGGAAGGCCACCCCCTCACAACTGCTCTGTGTCTGACTTCAATTCAACACAATCATTCCTCAGCACCTGCTGGCCTGAACACTCCCTCTGCAACTTGATCCTGGGATTTTCTGACTTGAGTTGAAGAACTAGTAACTATCATTAAATATTTTTTCAAAGTCACTTGCCCAACATTGATCATTATACACTGTATTTTGCAGACGAGTTACAGGACTCTCTCCCAGGCCACAGTCAGACAATCTCACTCAGTGCACAGCAGGAGCTTCACACAAACTCATATTCACAACAAATGTTAGTGTGTGTCTGCCTGCCTGCCTGCACAAGATTATTATATATATATTTTTTTAAATTTCATTGCAAGTAGACTAAAGCACTTAATTAAAAGTATGTAGTAAGAATGTAAATGCTGTTTCAGTCAAAAGGATGTTACAGTCCCTGATAATGCATTGCTTTAGATGGAGAGACTCTTGAGGGATGGCTGTTATGAGGAAAGGCAGCCCAGAAACCCATCGTTGTGTGCCTGAACTTTCGGTCTTTTACCCAGGCTAATCTGCCATTTCCAGATAATTTTGGTCTAAGACAAATGAGCAGTAATGCCACAAAAACTCTAATAGACCTGGTGTTTTCTAACAATCTGGACAGAGTGGTAAAAACCATATAATTTTTTTGACTGGTTTGTCTAACCACAATGTCTTATTTTTCTCTAGAAAGCTGACTAAAAAGCAACTGAGAATTGTCAGTAAAAGCATTAATTAATTAATATATATATTTCACAGGAAACTGTAAGCTAATTTGGAAAAATATTTACAAACTCCTTAGTATAAGTAAGAACAATGCTGATAAAGACCTTGAACTTAAATTTGCCAATAACTTGATATCAGAGCCTCTCAGCCTAGCAACTAAATTAAATAATTTCTTCCAATGTACCATTAATGAAATTGCACAAGTGTTTCCTAGTTCATATGACTCTCACAAAATATTGGGGATACCGACCCAAAAATGGATGTCTCTTCTCAAGAAACCAAGTTCAATATTCCAAAAATTACAGAAAATAAAGTAGAAAACATAATCTCAAAATTAAAAAGCTCTAAAGCAAGTGATGAATTTGAATTTGATACAATTTTTTTAATGCATTATAAATCTTGAATTTTGGTGCCTGTGACCCATCTTATTAATTTATCAATCACACAGGCAGTTGGAAGGTGGCAAAAGTCACACTAATTTATAAATCGTGCGATAAATCAGACCCTGCTCATTATCAACATAGAATGGAGTAGAATAGAATTACCTCTTTTATCCCACGGATGAGAAATTTAGGTGTTACACAGCTCTTATAGTGAGGGGAACATAAAATCTGAAAGGAAGACACAAAGTGGTCCTATATACATAAGCAACTGAAGTTATTATATACAGGTAACAATGTACAGAAATATGTATATGTATAAAATGGTGTTGTCCATGATGAATGTTAGCTTAGACAACATCCTCTCCTCCCCAATCTGCTCGATGGACTTCAGCGGACAGTCCAGGACAGAGCTGGCCCTCCTGACCAGTTTGATGAGTTCCCCCTGTCCCTCTCTGCCATTCCACCACTCCAGCAGACCACAGCATAGAAAATAGCAGGAACCACCACAGTGTTGTAAAATGTCCTTAGGAGTGTCCTGTTCACCCCAAAGGATCTCAGCCGCTGTAGCAGGCGGAGACGACTTAGACCCTTTACTTGACTTTCTTTGTCAGTACAGTGTTATCCACGCAGAAGCTGATATAATATATATTATGCAGGTAGGTAGTGTAAGTCCAGTTTTTTGTTTTCACTGGTAAAAAAAAAATCCACATACTGAGTGAAAGTAGGGAGGGTTGAAGACAAGGAAGCATGATTAAAATCCCCAGAGATGAAAAGGAAGGCTTGGGGGTTTGATGTCTGCAGCTGGGACACTACTGTGTGAATTGTCGCGCATGCTGCTGCTGCATCTACCGCTGCATCTGCCGCTGGTGGATTGTAGACAGTTATCGTGATGACTTGCGAGAACTTCGGTGCCAGGTAATACGGTCGGATGCTAACCGCTAATGCTCCGCATCTCGAGCACAGCGCTGCTCCTTAACACTGATGTGCCCCAATTTACACCATCAGCATACTCACTGTCTTTTCAAAGATAGTGGGTTGCTAATTCTGTCACCAAACATTTTAGACTACATCCACACATAGATTTCAAAACTTTTCATCTGAAAACGCTCTGCGTACACACTAGCTTTTTCAGTCGTTTTCACAGAGTTGTGCGTCCACATCGAAATGGGCAAAAACACTTACTTTCCAGTATTGCACATGTAGATTGTGTAGTAGCACAAGAAGATTCGGCCTGCCTCATTTCTGTCTGCCATCTATTTACTTTCAGGCTCTTTGAAATGTCGCGGCAAAAAGTCGAGGAAAAGCACAGAGTTTTTTTTAAATGGACTAACGAGGTGGAGTTGTTGCTGCGAGTAACACAAAAGTACAAAGTTACAAAAGCGAGTGAGAATTAAATAATTTGAAGAGCATGTACAGACTGATATTAATCTCTAATAGGGCTGTCAAAACTGAGAGCAAACAAAACAACTGCCGTATAATGCACTCTGCTATCTTTGTTTAATTGGTCACATGACTGCATCACATGACTAAAATGCATCATCGGTTTAGAAAGTCTATGATTTCAATGTCCACACTACGACGCAAATGCACCGTCTTCAAATGTACTCGTTTTCAAAACACTGCATTTTCGTTCGGGGAAAATGCCATCTCAGTGTGGACAGGAGGCCACAACAGAGAGAAAACAATGCGCTTTCAAACAAAAACACATTATTTTGGACGTAGCCTTAATTATTCCAATCCGGGTCTGCACCCTATGCAATTTGGATTTCGCACTCTACATTTAACCAAAACGGCTGTCTGTTTTTGTTGAGAGGGTGAAGTCTTATTTAGACAAGAGCAGTTATGTTGTGGCTACTTTTGCTGATTGTAAGCGTGCATTTAACACAGTGAATCATTGTAAGCTCTTGTCTAGACTGTCAACATTTAACTTTAGTAATCACACCGCTGAATGAATATGGTCTTATTTATCAGATAGAAAACAATGCGTGGAAATAAAGAATAGTATATCACCCTATCTTTACTGTATGCAAGGTGTCCCTCAGGGTTCAATTCTAGGCCTCCTGTTATTTTCACTTTATGTAAATGACCTGCCCAATGTCTGCAAGAATGTGGACCTGATTATGTATGCTGATAATACCAGTAATCTTTATACAAGTCAAAACCGCTGGGGTTATATTATACATGGTCTGGCGCCTCTACCAGTGAGTGATCTTATTAAACAAAAGTCTAGCAGACTAGCATCTCGATTGACTCGAGCCACTTAAAGAGGTGAATTGGCATTTAGGTGAACCACATTTTCCCAGAATGCTCTGTCATATCAGGGGGTGCAATATTGGGGTTTGTGCAATATAACTGATGTGATGTGATTGTATTGTCTTCTATATTGTCCTCTGTTGTCCACTCTTGTTGTCATTGTTTGTTCTGATATGATGTGAGCCTCTGTGTGTTTTTACTAACTTGTGTGTAACACCAACCTGCCAGAGGGTCTGCATATGGAAATTAGCTAATGGCTATAATCTGGCATTTACATTTGGCATTACATGTGTTAAAATGTTCATGAATATGTATAGTCCCTCATTCTAAATAAAATAAATAAAATTTAAATTCGAAATTCAAACAAAGAACACTTGCAGAACATGTCGAGTTAGATTATTATTCAGGATGAATAGAATCTATAGTTTTTTACTAGTTGAATAGATACTTGCACTGTAAAATCGAATTATTTCCCAGAACTTAAAAAAGCTATGCAAACTCATTGTCTCAAACAATTTGAGTTATGACAAATTACTCATTGCGAGTATACAGTTCTAAGAATAACTTTCTGACTGTGCCTGTCTGAGAAGTGGAATGAAAATCATACATGATTCCAAACATTTTTTACAATTAATAACTGAAAAGTGGGGTGTGCCTAATTATCCAGCCCCCTGAGTCAATACTTTGTAGAACAACCTTTTGCTGCAATTACAGCTGCCAATCTATTACGATTTGTCTCTACCAGCTTTGCTAATCTAGAGAAATCATTGTACATTCTCCTTTGCAAATCAGCTCAGTCAGATTAGATGGACAGTGTTTGTGAACAGCAGTTTTTTAGATCTTGCCACAGATTCTCGATTGGGCCATTCTAACACATGGATATATTTTGTTTTAAACCATTCCATTGTTGCCCTGACTTTATGCTTAGGGCCGTTGTCCTGCTGGAAGGTGAACCTCCGCCCCAGTCTCAAGTCTTTTGCAGACTCCAAGAGGTTTTCTTCCCAGATTGCCCTGTATTTGGCTCCATCCATCTTCCCATCAACTCTGACCAGCTTCCCTGTCCCTGCTGAAGAGAAGCACCCCCAGAGCATGATGCTGCCACCACCATATTTGACAGTGGGGATGGTGTGTTCAGAGTGATGTGCAGTGTTAGTTTTCCGCCGCACATAGCATTTTGCATTTTGGCCAAAAAGTTCCATTTTGGTCTCATCTGACCAGAGCACCTTCTTCCACATGTTTGCTGTGTCCTTTGCCCTGCCAGGCTAAGTAAACAGTCTTCCAGCCAACCCAGGTGGCCTTGCATAGAATGGGAAGAACAGTCTAAACACAGTCGTTATCTGGGTGTTGTTGTTCAGCTCCAGCCTTGACCCCACAGCTGGAGCCGAAGGGGTCTCCACATAAAATGATAATGATTTTTACTTAAGTGCGAACAACTCATAAGAATTTCAAAGCTGTTCTAACAGTCCAACACTGGTCTCTCAATCTCCCGTTGGAGAGCCGTGAGCTTCCTATGATGTTATCCAAACTTACGCTCCGTGATGTTGTCATTCTTGTGCTCAAAGAGCAGGTTCTGAGAACTCACGACCGCAGTGTGCTTCCCAAGATGTGATCAATTTGCACCCAGAGGTGTTATTCCAAGCGAGCCCCTCCAGATGTAATCAGTTTGCACTCAGAGGCCTTGTTCTAAATATTTACGGCAGCCGTGAGCTTCTCCAAGATCTCATCCGTGCTGTGCTCAATGACCCATTTCGAGAAACTCACGCATCGTCCCATCATTTCAATCCCAGCGGGCAGCCTTGTGGGGGTTTGAACAGCCGGTTCCGCTTCCTTAATTCTTCGATAAGTCAGGGCCAAGCCAGCTCCGATCAGCAAGAACCCTGTTATCATGGTTCCAAATAGGTAGATATCTTCAGCAGTCAGGCTCACCCAAGCCCAGACTTCTCGTTGAAGGGGTGTCAATTGCATTCAGAGACCAGTCGATCAAATCCATAATTCCTCTTTTAGGTTTTAGAGAACAGACTGTGAGAGAGTGTTCCAGGGAAAAGTAATACAAAAAACATGAGACTAGACAAGGACACAAGAAGCTAAGCAGGGAAGCTAAGGGAGAGGAGAGGAGGAGAGGAGAAAAAGTGCGACGGCCTTCGCCAAGAGCAAGAGCAAGAAAGAAACCTATTTGCTTTCTTAAAATATTTCTTCTGCATTTTCTACAGAACAGGCCCCAATTTAGACTCTCAATCTCAGGCTCCCTCCCCACCAGAGAGGTGACATTCAATGTCCAACTTGTCAGTCTGGATAGCCAACCAACACACAAGAATGTCAAGAAAGCACATTTTTAAAAAGGGCTCTGCAAACATGGCCAATAACTTTTCATTCTGATGATCTGCAGAATAATTTGGGCACAAAACTAATTTCAACTTTCAAAAACTTGCAGACTTCACTATATACAGTACACACAGTGTGGACCCTCTAAACTAAGCCTGTGGGATATGGTCTTTGAATAAATGCTGCTCAAACTGTTGTTGATTGTATTTACTTACACAGCATGTATTGTAGGATTAACTGGAGTCATCAGCAACAGCACAGAGCAGTCACATCTCAGGTCTAATAACAGAAGACAGGAAACCAAAGCATAAAGGAAACAGCAACTAAAACAGGTAGTCTAAAGTATGATTAAAGTTCAGCCTGATTAATACAAATGGGACAGCTAATATATAATTAGTATAATATAATTATATTTTAACCAATATACTTCCCACTCAGCTGATGTCTTTCTATCCAACAGATCCTTTTCTAGACTTGTAAGAGTTTGATGTAATCTGTGGAGTGCTGGTCTAAGTCTCAAAGACAGCAAGAAGCAAAGAGGGAGGAAGCTGATTTAATTCTTAATGGCTTTGCAACCATTATAACTTCCAACACAGAAGGTTAATGTAGACCTCATACACACAAATTAGACTAGTACATATAGTACTACAAACACCACCTATTACTGTGTTTGAATGTGTGGTAATGGCACTGTCAGTTTAGGCCTAAAGAGATGTGTTTTAAAAAACCCACCTCATTTAAATGTCATCATTACATAGAGTGAGAAGTTTGGCCATCCAGGAGGGGCTCAGAGTAGAGCCCCTGCTCCTCCACATCGAAAGGACCCAGTTGAGGTTGTTTGGGCATCTGACAAGGATGCCTCCTGGGTGAGGTGTTCTGGGTATGTCCCATCAGGAGGAGGCCCCGGGGCAGACCCAGGATACGCTGGGGAGATTATCTCTCAGCTGGCCTGGGAGCACCGGTGTTCCCCCCAGACAAGCTAGAGGAGGTGGCTGGGGAGAGGGAGGTCTTCTCTGCTTCAGCTGCTGCCCCCTCGACCCAGCCCCGGATAAGCAAAAGAAGATGAATGGATGGATAGTCGGGTGACTGTGGTTCAGGTCGCTGGTTCGATCCCCTGTTCTGTCTGTTTTAGTCGTTGTGTCCTCAGACACTTCACCTACGGCCTACTGGTGTTGGCCAGAGGGGCAGATCAGTCTGCCCCAGGACAGCTGTGGCTACAATTGTAGCTTTCCTCCACCAGTGTGTGAATGTGAGAGTGAATGAATAGTGGAATTGTAAAGCGCTTTGAGAGTTATATAAATTCAATCGATTATTATTGTTATAAAACAAACATGTTCATTAAATGTAAAAACAGCTTGCTTATGTCGGTAAAGAAAGATTAGATTCAACATTAATAGATGCCACAGATGTTCAAAAGAAACCACAAAGAATTAAAATAAATATAGAGGTTAAGAATATACAGTTCATATGTTATAAAAGTGGACTGAAAACAAGCCCCGCCCCTAATGGCTGCACCTTCAGAACAAGTTTTGTCTCGGCTCTTATCTGGTAGCGGCTCACTTTTCTATTTCAAACAATCAACATAAAATTTCACAGAGAGATTTTATATAAGGTTTTTAAATGTCAGAGGTTACTGTGTGGAGGTGAGGAAGAAAGTGGACCCAAACGCAGGACTCACAGTGCAGAATATGGGTGTTTATTGGAGGGAACAGAATGAGCAGATTGAGAGATGAATAAGCAACTTGCTGACTGACGGGAAGACTGGCTGAACGAAGAACACGGCAACAACATTACATCAATGACAAGACAAAGAACTGGAGGAAACTGAGGACTTCAACGCACTGAATGAAGAGGATAATAGGAAACCGGTGAGTCACACAGTTGAACTAAATCTGACTAATGATACACAGGGAAAGAACTAGAACAGGGGTGGGCAATCTCAGTCCACGAGGGCCGGTGTCCCTGCAGGTTTTAGAACTCACCTTGGGTCAACATACGTGAATCACATGATTAGGTCGTTACCAGGCCTCTGGAGAACTCCCGGACATTTTGAGGAGCTAATTTAGCCATTTAAATCAGCTGTGTTGGTTCGAGGACACATCTAAAACCTGCAGGGACACCGGCCCTCGTGGACTGAGATTGCCCACCCATGAAATAGAACATAATGCACATAGGCAGGTGATTGACACAGAAAATCAGGAAATATGAAAACTAAACAGTGACAAAAGTCCAAAACTAAGCCAGGTGCTTAGAACATGCGCTGAGCAATTATGCAGTATTTTGTATTACATCTTTCTTTTATCTCTTCAGCAACAGAAGGTTCCAGAGGTATGGAAAAAAAATCAATTATTTCTCCAGTTGCTGAGACCACAAAACCTACATCATTAAATGATTTTAGGCCTGTCGCTCTAACATCCTTAGTGATGAAGTCCTTTGAAAAACTTGTCAGGAAGGAGATCCTGCAGCAAGTAGAGAAGCTTATAGACCCACTACAATTTGCATACAGGCCTCGTAGAGGTGTTGATGATGCAGTGGTCACTCTGTTAAACTTCCTTTATCGCCATCTTGATGGCGCCAAAGCTCACGCTCGGCTCTTATTTATTGATTTTTCTTCTGCTTTTAATACTATCCAGACACATCTTTTAGTTGATAAACTTTTTAATCAGTTTAAACTTGATTTTAATCTCGTTTGTTGGATTTTAGACTTTTTAACTGACAGATCTCAGTGTGTGAGAGTAAACGGCTGTTTCTCCAAACAGCTGAACTCTTCTACTGGCTCACCACAGGGTTGCTGTCTCTCTCCTCTACTGTATATTTTGTACACTAATCACTGTCACAGTACACAGGTCAACAGGCATTTCATTAAATATGCAGATGACACAGTCATTGTGAGCCTCCTTCATGGTGAAGAGGATTCCCATGGGCCTGCTGTGGATGAGTTTGTTTCGTGGTGTGATCAGTCATTCTTAATAAACACCTTGAAAACCAAGGACATAGTTACTGACTTCAGGAAGACATCCCCCCATCCTGCACTAACAGGGGTAAATGGTGCAGCCATTGAACTGGTGGACAGTTATAAGTATTTGGGGCTTGTTCTTGATAAAACTCTGTCCTTTAAGTCACATCTTGCTGCTACAGTGAAAAAGGTTCAACAAAGACTTTACTTTTTAAGGAGGTTGAGAGGTTTCAATGTAATCTGAAATGATGACTCTTTTTTATAATAGTTTTATTGGATCTGTTTTAACTTTCTGTATCATTGCCTGGTACAGTAATATGTCCCTGAATAATAAGACCAGACTTAACAACCTGGTTAAAGTGGCTGGTCAGGTTTCAGGGAGGTCTCAGGTCCAGCTTGTGGACTTTTATAACAGGCAGGTGCTGAGGAAAGAAACCTCTGTCCTGTTGTGTTCAGATCATCCTCTCTTTAATGACTTTCAACTGCTTCCATCAGGCTGTCGTTATAAATTGCCTGCAGTGAAGACAAAGAGACATAGACTGTCTTTTGTACCTACTGCTATTATCATAGTTAATAACAGTATAAGTGTTGTTGCCATGGCATATTGCACTTTTTTTGATCAGAGCTGGGGCATTGCTGCAGGAATGGAACTAATAAACTGTGCAGGCCATTCAGTGTCGTACTTTGCCTTGAGTGTCCCATTACAGTGCGGCTCCATCTGAATCTGCACAGGTGCAGTTTCCACGTAAACAGGTTGCGAAGCAGCTCGAAATTCTTTTTTTGTGCTTCAAAGTCACCAAAGCGCCGTACGAACTCAGTGCACAGTGCGCTCAGTTTATCAGCAAAGTCCGCCGACTTGGTTCAACATTACTTGGCAACAGGGAGAGTGAGGCAAGTTGCACTGGTGCATTTGTGACAGCTTCACTTGAAATGCCTTCACCGCATCATACATATCCATGAACTGATAGATTTCCTTGCTGAGCACAAAAACTCTATTGAGATTTTTTCCCCAACTCAGCCAGCGGACCTCTGTATGATAGGGAATGTTGGCAAACTCTGAATCTATTTCCCACATAAAAGACTGAAATTGACGGTGATTTAAACCTTCAGCTCGGATAAAATTTACGTTTGCGTTACAGTTATCACTACATGCTCCATTTTTAGGACTTTAGCACACAGCGTTTCCTGGTGTATGATGAAATGAGTGATATGCTGTCAAGTCATCATATATTAGGCAGAGCTTCAGAGTTTTCACTGTTGCAGGATTCATGTTCACAGGATTCATGTTCACAGGTACATAAAGTTTCATTTGATCTTTAACTTGAGCCAGTTAGAAGACTGAATTTGTAATGCAGAGATTTTAACATTGAATTCAATTACATTTTATTTATTTAAAGCTATATCACAGCAGCAGCTGTGGAAAGGTTCTTAAAGTCAGCTGAGACATGTTGAGGTGAGCACATGGCTGCAGCATCTGCAGCAGGTGTTGGGGGTGGATGATGTTTTGTCTTTGTTCACAGAAACTGCAGGCTGCAGCCCATTAAAGGTGCTCCGCCCTCACCGTGAATTCATCACAGTAGCATGGCGACTTTTTCAGCCAGCGAATCACTAAGTGTGCTACAGAGGAAGTGATGAAGCAAATGGTCTCAGTCTGTCGTCCAGACGTTTAGTCGACGTCCAGACAAGATGAAGACCCCATCTATCTCCCCACTCCTCGGTAAGTCAAATATTCATTCACTCCAACACACACACACAAGGAGGAAAACACATTTCTGGAGACTTATTAATTTTGCCTTATGAAACTGCATCATTAAAGGAAGTCAAGTTTACATTACATCGACTTCCGCTTCAGTTTGTAAAATCTCACATTTCTGTGACTCTACAAAGACATCATAGACTCAGTTGCAGACAAAACTGGGACACACGAGGGTGTAGTATTAAGAGAAGTTTAATATAGGAAGACAAGAGTGACATAAGCCCGTAGCGAAAACAAAAACACTCTTGGCAAGTAAAACATGAACTGAAGGCGAGAGCCCCAAAACTGGCTCTTAGACGAATTGCCAAGTTACCAGTTAGAACATCACCTTGCATGAAGCAAACAAATAACTAGAAGTTACCTGCACTTAATGAAACAAAGCTTTTAATTACTATCTGTAGCACGAAGGAAAACGCTATGAACAAGACTATGAGAAAATCACTACGATCTGTGGAACAATACTATGAGCTACCATCAGCAGCACTAAAGAAAATGCTGTGCACATTAGAAATGAGTCACTACAATGCAAAATCACCAGATGAGCTAGGGCTTGGGCTCAAAGTCATAATGATGAGGAATGGGGACCCAGGCAGTGGGTAATATTCAGAGTAGGAGCCTTGAAGTTGTTGGCAAGTGGAGTAACGAGGCAAAGACCTCTTTTCTCTTCCATTTTAACGGCAGCTTGCATTCACAGGAGTTGCATTACTGCCATCCCCTGGAGTTATCTTAGATCACATCTAACTCTTTAAATCCTCTTAAATAATCCCGTATTTCTCAGAAACCGAAGCACTACTCCTTTTCCTTCATGACATCCTAGCCATTCAACCACCTTCTCAGAACTGAATTCCCCAGTCTTTCCCATTTCTACCCTCATCATTCTCCTATAGTTACCATGCCTCCTGCAGTTAATAAATACATGCTCAACTGTTTCCATAACACCACACCAATCCTGTTGAATGTTTCCCCTTCCTTCAGATTTAGATAATGGTATCTGTACTTGACTTGTAATCAAGACAAGACCAAGACCAAGTCGAGACTCGACCAAGGCTGACACCAAGACCGAGACAGAAAAGTCTTTAAACTGCAGCCAGATGCTGCTTGGTTTACAGGTGTCAGGCATATGTGTTTTTGTGATGCACTCGCACAGCCCTCCTCACGACTGTCTACTGTCTTGATAAATATCTCTTCACTCTAAAATTTAACAAATATATTTTTTATAAATCGTATGTATTTCTTAATTGCAAATTGCACACAAATTGTATTCAAAATTGAGCCACACTTATGGAGCTCCACAATTCTTTTCCTGGTGTTTTGGTTGATATCTCTTGATTTTCCCATGTCACAGAAACAGGCTCTGTGTTTTGGGGCTGCCTTATACACCAACATCATCAAAAATAATGTGGAAACCAGATATTTACAAACTCTTCAGATAAAAACACAAACACTTTTTTAATTGTATCATCAAATCAAACTAAATGTTTTTTTTTTAGATAAATATAAAAACATATTTGTTAAATTTAAGAGTAAAGAGAGAAACTATATGTATTTCTTAATTGCAAATGGCATCAAATTGTATTCAAATTGAGCCACACTTATGGAGCTCCACAATTCTTTTCCTGGTGTTTCCCATGTCACAGAAACAGGCTCTGTGTTTCGCCTTACAGTGGGGCAAAAAAGTATTTAGTCAATATATTAAATAAATTCTTTAAAAATCCTACCATGTGTATTCATGGATTTTTTTTTCACATTCTGTCTCTCACAGTTGACGTGTACCTCTGGTGCAAATTACTGGCCTCTGTCATCATTTTAGGTGGGGGCACTTGCACAATCGGTGGCTGACTAAATACTTTTTTTGCCCCACTTTATATTCAATCTTTCGTCGTTGGTGGTTTAGGCTTGAGCCATCTCCTCGTGAGGGCCATATTACTTGCAGCCAGCAAGATATGCAAAAGTCTTCTATCATTACAGTTCAACTTATCCACTGGGACCACAATATTCTAATATCTTGATTACATGATGTAGTGGGTATTGGTGGCACTGCACTTAATTGGTTTAGGTCTTATTTGGCAGACAGAACTTTCTCTCTCAGCCTTCTCAGTTCTGAATCATCTTCTGCTTCTCTGTCATGCGGCGTCCCACAGGGCTCAATTTTAGTGCCACTGCTGTTTTTACTGTATTTATTGCCTCTCGGTTCTATCCTTAGAAGGGATGGGATCTTTTTTCTTTGTTATGCCAATGACTGCAAAATGTATTTGCCACTAAAGAAGAAGGATGGCATCTCCATAAAACATCAACATCTTATCTGGGGCCAGGTTGTAGGGGGCAGCAGCCTAAGCAGAGAAGTCCAGACCTCCCTTTCCCTGGTCACCTCCTCCAGCTTGTCCAGGGGAACACCAATGGCATTCCCAGGCCAGCGAAGGCCTCCTCCCAGTGGGACTTGCCCAGAACACCTCATCCAGGAGGCACCCAGGAGGTATCCTTGTCTGATGTCCAAAAAACTCAACTGCCTCCTTTTGATGTGGAGGAGCAGCGGCTCTACTTTAAGCCGCTCCCGGATGGCCAAACCTCTCACCCTATCCCTAAGGGAGAGGCCAGCCACCCTTCGGAGGAAGCTCCTTTCTGCCACTTGTATCTGTGATCTCGTTCTCTTGGTCACTACCCAGAGCTCGTGACCATAGGTGAGGGTGGGGATGTAGATCGATGGGAAATTATGAGCTTTGCTTTTACATTCAGCTTCTCTTCACCACAACAGACCGGTACAGTGTCTGCCTCACTGAAGTGGCAGTACCAATCAAGAGATCAACAGCAGTACAATCTGTCGATCTCTTGCTCCCTTCTCAGATCACTCATGAACAAGAACCCAAGATACTTAAACTCTTCCACTTGGGGCAAGAACTTGTTCCTGACCTGGAGTGGGCACTCCACCTTGTTCTGGCTGAGGAACCATGGCCACAGATCTGGATGTGCTGATTCTCATTCCCACTGCTTCACACTCACGTAAAGCAGAGATGAGATTTTGAGACCAGAATAGAAAAGCGCTATATAACAATCAGTCCATTTACCATTCAAATCAGACTACCATTTTTTACAGTGCTGTCAGTGGCTGTTGTTTTTATTTTTTTCTAAAATTACCTGGAAAAATAAAGCCTCAATTCTGCTGTTCAATGCCAAATAAATAAAAACTTTTTAAGATTATGCCAATTTGCAAAACCCTTAGTTTTAGTTAGCCATGTCTCTAATCAAGCCTCTGTAACTTTCTTCTGTTTCGCTTCAGCATCATCAGGTAATGTTCAAATTTAGATTTGTGGTTTTTCCTTCCATTTTTCATCTATTGTAGAACATTTCTAAGGTTATCTGCTATAAAAAGCAGGGCCAGGAAAATCTACTTCATGTTTTTCTGTTTTATCCTCTATAACTCTGTCACAAAGGCATGTGCTGTGATGATCACACCTCTGATGAATTCTCACAGTGACAGCTTTCCTTTTAATAGATATAATATATGGATATGTACTAATAAGTGATATTTTTGACTGGGGCAAAATTTCCCCAATTCAAATTGAATTGAATCGACAATAGAAATCAGAGACGATATCCAGCCCTAGTTCTGGCCAGTCCAACACAGCCTGTACCTTAAAAGGTACAGGGTCTGATTTCAGGTTCCCCTGACCTGCCTTACATGATTTTCGTGTTCCAAAAGTGATCTGGTAAACAAAAACAAAGTGATTAGTGAAGTCCCCCAGGATGTCATTAACGCCTGCAAAACGTTCGGGCATTGGTTAACCTAAACTGCATTACTAAACACTCGAATTGGCCCAGATGACTGCTGAAAGTGGTCTTCCACTCGTCCCCCTTTCTTATTCTAACCAGATGGTAAGCATTCTGTAGATCTAGTTTCCTGAAGAAGCCTGCTTCCTGGAGTAATTTAAAAGCTTAAAGAGAGAGGAGGTAGTGGATATTTGTTCTTCACTGTGATTTTGTTCAGCCCACAGTAATCAGTGCATGGCTGTAATGTTTTATCTTTTCAACAAAGAAAAAAACATCTCCCACAGGAGAGAAAGATGGCTGCATAATTCCAGCAGCCAAAGGGTCCAGGGAATCCTAGGTTGGGGAAGGGCAACAACAATCCTCTTAAGTCACTAATGTCATCACTTTGGAGGAACCAGGCAGGGATGGGTGCAGGGACATTTTTATACAAAAGAGAGGAAAGTCAAAAGCCAGAAACAGATACTGTGAATGAAATTACCATGAGATAGCTGGGCAACACTGAAGAGAGTCATGCAACAATCCAGGGATGAGAAACGCTGACCTGCCATCTGAAATAGTCACCAGAGAGCAAGGGTAATGAGCAGCAGGTGATTAATTGACTGCAGATGTGTTGGCTGGAGGCAGGAACACACAATGAGTTTCCCCTTGGTAGAGGAGAGAGAGAGCAGAGAAAAACCAAAACCAAACAATGGAGTATTGAGCCCTGAGTGACGCAGAGAAGGCATGGGGACCTCCACCACAACACACAACAGATATTGTTGACCTCATGGCAATTTAATGACCTCTGACCTTTAGTGACCTCTGCCCTCCTCTTACAGGTCAGCCATACTACTCACTTAAACGGGTGGTCACACAACAACTGCACAAAAAAAAACACTATTTTTGCCCCATCTTCCTCAAACACGTCTCTGTTGCTGGAACACCAGTGAGCACTGAGTTAAAAAACCTAAACATTTATTTAACTCAACTGAAATCGCACATCCACACTTCCTCCCCTCACGCATGCTCCTCTTCTGCCACTCATGCTTTCACTTCTTACACTGCACTTCACATTGCTACACTAAGGGATCCAGGGAAAGGTTCTCAGACAAGTCCAGGAATCTTTATACAAAGACAAGTGTTAATACGAGCCACAAATATACAACAAGAAAAACTTAGATTTAACCGAGGCTGCATGAACTCAGGTTGTTCAACAATCCAGCGATGAGACACTCTGAGCCACAAACCCTAAATACTGGCCGAGGAGACAGGACTAGTCAGAGCAGGTGCATGGGCCAAAGGGGGGAGCCCAATATTGACATCCACCCAGGGAGGGAGGAGACAGCGAGGAGAAGAGAGAGGGAGAGAGAAAACAAAAACAATTCTGCAGCCCAACGTGAGTCAGCCAGAGAGACACGGGGAAATTGATGCAAAGGTTAGACTTCCTAGTTTTGTTATTTTGCACCTTATTTTAGTTTATTAAAACCAATAATTAGTTCACCATTCCCGCTTCTGATTTGGGTCTTTCCTCTGCCAGCCACACAGCCAACATGGCAGAACTTTACCTCATTATGGACGTAAAGCAGACTCACATTGTCTCCTGAGGAAATGTTTGCCCAGCTTCAGGGTAGCTGTCAGAGCGTAGTTTATACTAAAGACCTTTTTAACAGACACTTGCAAGTAATTTGTCTTGATGACCTCCTGTCGTCCACAACCTGTTCTGGGACATTTCCCAACATGGAGTGTTTGGCTCAAGATTTGGCTGAACTGAGAGCAAACCTCCATTTTGAACTGTTTCTGACCTTTAGTGACCTCTGACCTTTAGTGACCTCTGACCTTTAGTGACCTCTAACCTTGTGACCTCTGACCTTTAGTGACCTCTGACCTTTAGTGACCTCTGACCTTTAGTGACCTCTAACCTTGTGACTTCTGACCTTTAGTGACCTCTGCCCTCCTGTTGCAGGTGTGTGTGTGCTGCTGCTGTCTGCACCGACTGTTTCTGCAGGTGAGTTGATGAAGTGAAAACAATCAGTGAGACTCCAACAAGAACACAAATACATTTACTCTGTGTGTGTGTGTGTGTGTGTGTGTCTGTGTGTGTGTGTGTGTGTGTCCTCCAGCGTCTCTGTCTGTCAGTCCAAACCTTCAGCAGGTCTTCAGAGGATCTCCAGTGTATCTGAGTTGTGTTGATGATGGACAGATAGCTGATGGATGGACAGTGAAGAGGACCAGAGGAGGACTCACTGAGGACTGTGGAGCAGCTGGTTCAGAGTTTAGTAAGATTAACAGTTCCTTCTGTTCTCTCTCCACTGGTGGAAATTTCCTGTGTGTAAACTCATCTGGAAAGCAGAGTGATGAAGTCTCCATCAGTGTCTCAGGTACAGACAGATGTTCCAGCTGTGTCTCTGTTTCTGTCTGTCTCTGTGTCACTCTGTTTGTGTCTCTGCTGGACAGAAGGAGGTGTGATCCTGGAGATTCCTGCACTTCCTGTCCTGACAGGAAGTGATGTCACTTTGTGCTGTACACCCAAAGAGGGAGAAAGACGAAAATCTTACTTCATCAGAGATAATGTTACACTTGGATCTGGACCTGAAGGAAAGTGGATTCTCTCTAAAGTCCAGCGGTCTGATGAAGGTCTCTACTCGTGTTCTACTGATATTCATCCACCTTCTCCTCAGAGCAGACTGAGGGTCAGAGGTCAGGACACTGATATCACTTCCTGTTTATAGACAAACTAACCTGCTGACCTGATAATGAACTGACTGAACCATCTTCATCATCTTTCATCATCTCTCCTGCAGATCTCTCTCCTGTAGATTCTCCTCCCACCACAACATCTCCTCTTCTTTTCACTACTTTCCCTCCCTCCTCTTCTTCTCCACACTCTTCCTCCTCCCTGCCTCTTTATCTCCTGGTCCTCCCTGTAGTCCTGGTCCTGGTCCTGGTTGGAGGTGTGGTTCTGTTGAAGAAACAGAGAGGTATGGCTCACCTGGACTAACCAGGTAACCCCTTAAACTTGAAGCTCTCTGAGGGTGACAGTCAGACTTTACTGATGAGGATCTGATGATCTACTTTCCCTTTTCTATGTGAGATGATGCTCAGAGCTGCCAGCCTGTCTCAGCTCTCCAGTTAGATGTTAAGCTTCTCTTATTCTGGAAGTTGGGATGTTGTTAATGTTCACAGTCAGCTGTAGTCAACTCTAAGACTTTAGGACAAGTCATATATCTTCACAATGATACAAACTAACAATCACGGTTGGTCTCTGATGAACTGAGTGTTGGTCAGGGTGAAGTCTGTTTGCTGAGGGTTTCAAAACTTCAAACAGTGAACTGAGGTGCTGCTCTTACCATTTTAGTGATCAGGCTGGATTAGGATTTGATCCACTTGAACTAGCATATGCAGGGAGACGATGACACGGTGTACTTGAGAAAAAAGAAAGTCCTAAAAAAACACTAAAACAATCCAAAAGACATGTCTTAAACCCATGGTTTGGAGTTTCTTTGTGTGTTTTTATCTCCATTTCTGTACAAATTATTTGAGTTTTATTCTATCAGTCACCATCTTTCTGTTTTTGTTGATGTCAATATTAGTATAAATATGACATTAGTCTGTCCTCCATCAGTCTTTATTTGTATTCTGCCTTAAAGTTCCTACTTCCTAGATTATTTTTTAGTTGGGTTTCTGAGTATCTTGATTATGCAGTAGTGATGTGTCGGTCGCAAACGAAATGGCTCTTAGATCTTTGACGTGAACGACGCGAGCCGGCTAGTTATTGCGAGCCGTGTTTTCCGCTTCACTCCGCACACGAGCCTTGTGCTTTACGCTGGGCAGAGGGGGGGAGGGGCGGTAGTTACACTCGCAGTAGCACAGGAACAGGAGAGAGAGAGAGAGCCAGGGACAACAACGTCACATTAGAAAGGTATAGTAATCATGAAAAAGGATTCAGAAAGTTTATTCATGCAGGCCCATATGACAGAGAATATGCATCTTCTTTTTCATATTTTAATTTATATTTAATTGTGTTGTGGTTTGCAGTGTTTTGTGTTGTTTCACTTTAAATTTGTTTAAAAGAAAAAAGCTGAAAATTGAAATAGTTAAAAGTTGAACTGTGACTAGTTGGTTTTTTGTATTATATGATTTATTTATTACATTTTATGTGGAGTGAATAAATAGAAGTATATTTACGGTGGCCCCTACAGACAAAGCACGTAAAAACTCCAAAACACGTACAAAAGACAACAGAAGTGCTCCAGAATGCTAGGCGCAGTGTTGAGCTTTTGTTACCTAGTTGCTACACAAGCCAGCAAGTACCAACGACAGGATTTGGTGTGTGGTAGTAGCAAAATGAATATTATTTTTTAATTATTTGAATATATATGACTGCTTGTGTATAAATAAAGAAACAATACACATATGTTTTCAGTTGTGTAATTTAAGTGATCTAGGTAGCTCTGTTTTGGAAGAGCTACCTAGATCACCCACCTATGTTTTTAAGGATTCCGTTTATGATAGGAAGGAGATTATGAATTGCTTTAACAAGCACTTTATATCTTCTGGCTCTTTGTTTGACTCTCTGAACCCCAGTCTATGTAAAATCTGACACAAACCTTCCAGTGTACACTGGTCAGCCATTTAACTTTGTTCCTTTCTCTGTGCAGGAGGTCTGTAAAGCTCTTAAACTGTTAGATCCTGGAAAATCTCCAGGGCCAGACTTACTAGATCCTTACTTCTTGAAACTGGCAGCTGATTTTGTGGCAGAGCCTCTCACAACACTTTTCAACCTCACACTGGATACGAATGAAATTCCCTCAGTATGGAAATCAGCTTTTGTTATTCCGCTATTAAAACGGGGGCGACCCAGCAGTGTTAACTGATTACAGACCAATATCTAATCTATCTGTGCTGGCCAAAGTTCTTGAAGCTCTTGTGTGTGAGCAGTTAAAGGAGTTTTTACATACCAATGCCATTTTATCTGAATATCAATCAGGCTTTAGGAAGAATCATAGTACTATCACAGCTGCAATTAGAGTGGAACTGAAACTTGTTCTCAACACAGACAAAACAAAGCTCATGCTGTTTTCTAAATCAAGGAATTTGGCCCAAATAATCCCATCAGTAACCACTCTTGAAGGTAATAAAATAGAGTTGGTTCACACGCGTAAATATCTGGTAATCTTAATTGATACTTCGCTCACCTTCAAACCACATGTAGAGAATCTTGTGAAAAACCTGAAGTTAAAACTGAGATTTTATTTTCAAAATAAGTTGTTTTTCTCTTTTAAAACAAAGAAGCGACTTGTTGCTGCAACATTCTTGCCTGTGCTGGATTATGGTGATATTCTATATATGAATGCTTCTGCTCAATGTCTTCGAATGGTTGATTCTGTGCATCATGCTTCTCTGAGGTTCATCACTAACGCTAAATTTCAGACTCACCACTGTGATTTATACTCTCAGGTAGGATGGCCTGCTTTGGTAAGTCGGAGGAACTCTCAATTATACAGTTCTATATACAGTGGGGCAAAAAAGTATTTAGTCAGCCACCGATTGTGCAAGTTCCCCCACTTAAAATGATGACAGAGGTCAGTAATTCGCACCAGAGGTACACTTCAACTGTGAGAGACAGAATGTGGAAAAAAAATCCATGAATTCACATGGTAGAATTTGTAAAGAATTTATCCGTAAATCAGGGTGGCAAATAAGTATTTGGTCACCTCAAACATGGACAATCCCTGGCTCCCACAGACCTGTAACGTCTTCTGTAAGACGCTTTTCTGTCCCCCACTCGTTACCTGTATGAATGGCACCTGTTTGAACTCATCATCTGTATAAAAGACACCTGTCCACAGCCTCAAACAGTCAGACTCCAAACTCCGCCATGGCCAAGACCAAAGAGCTCTCGAAGGACACCAGGAAAAGTATTGTAGAGCTGCACCAGGCTGGGAAGAGTGAATCTACAATAGGCAAGCAGCTTGGTGTGAAAAAATCAACTGTGGGAGCAATCATCAGGAAATGGAAGACTTACAAGACCACTGATAATCTCCCACGATCTGGGGCTCCACGCAAGATCTCATCCCGTGGGGTCAAAATGATCATGAGAACGGTGAGCAAAGATCCCAGAACCACACGGGGGGACCTGGTGAATGACCTGCAGAGAGCTGGGACCAAAGTAACAAAGGTCACCATCAGTAACACACTAAAACGGCAGGGAATCAGATCCCGCAGTGCCAGACGTGTTCCGCTGCTGAAGCCAGTGCATGTCCAGGCCCGTCTGAAGTTTGCCAGAGAGCACATGGATGATACAGCAGAGGATTGGGAGAATGTCATGTGGTCAGATGAAACCAAAGTAGAACTTTTTGGTATAAACTCAACTCGTCGTGTTTGGAGGACGAAGAATACCGAGTTGCATCCCAAGAACACCATACCTACTGTGAAGCATGGGGGTGGACACATCATGCTATGGGGCTGTTTTTCTGCCAAGGGGACAGGACGACTGATCCGTGTTAAGGACAGAATGAATGGGGCCATGTATCGTGAGATTTTGAGCCAAAACTTCCTTCCATCAGTGAGAACTTTGAAGATGAAACGCGGCTGGGTTTTCCAACATGACAATGATCCAAAACACACCGCCCAGGCAACAAAGGAGTGGCTCCGTAAGAAGCATTTGAAAGTCCTGGAGTGGCCTAGCCAGTCTCCAGACCTCAACCCCATAGAAAATCTGTGGCGGGAGTTGAAAGTCCGTGTTGCTCGGCGACAGCCCCAAAACATCACTGCTCTGGAGAAGATCTGCATGGAGGAATGGGCCAAAATACCAGCTACTGTGTGTGCAAACCTGGTAAAGACCTACAGTAAACGGCCTCTGTTATTGCCAACAAAGGTTATGTTACAAAGTATTGAGTTGTATTTTTGTTATTGACCAAATACTTATTTGCCACCCTGATTTACGGATAAATTCTTTACAAATCCTACCATGTGTATTCATGGATTTTTTTTTCACATTCTGTCTCTCACAGTTGACGTGTACCTCTGGTGCAAATTACTGACCTCTGTCATCATTTTAAGTGGGGGAACTTGCACAATCGGTGGCTGACTAAATACTTTTTTGCCCCACTGTATAAGGCAATACTTGGGTTGCTACCTTCTTATATATGTTCCCTGCTTGCTAATGAAACATGCAGGTCGGTATTCTCTTCGTCCGCATGGTTACTTGTTGCTTTCTGTTCCACTTGCCCGAACTGAACTTGGTAAAAGAGCTTTTGTCCATTTATGACCCTCGGCTTGGAACAAACTGCAGAAGGACTGGAAAATGACTGAATTCATTTCATTAAGTGCTTTTAAATCTAAACTACGAATCCTTGAGGCCAAGTCCATAATATGCAACTGTTTCAATTAGATTGATTGTCATTTTAACTGACTTTTTTTTTTTATTTAATTTTTTTATTAAATTTCATTGAATTGTATTTTATTTTATTTGTTTTCTTTCACTTATTGTTGCATGTGTGTTGTTGATGCCTGTGTTTGAGTAATCTCTGTAACTGTGAGACACCTGCTGCTGCGTATCTTGGCCAGGTCTCCCTTGAAAAAGAGGTTTTTAATCTCAATGGGATCTTCCTGGTTAAATAAAGGTTAATAAATAAGTTCAGTTAACGCTAGGAATGTGTTTTGGAGTTTGTACGAGCTTTGTCTCAAGGGGCCACCACATATATTTATATATAAACATATATAAATAAAACCACTTTTTTTACATTAGTAATTCTTCTTGTGCATAATTTTATATTATCGTTAATAATAAATTAATTAAAGCGACGAAAAACCTGAAGAGCCGTCTCTTTTTAGTGAGCCGAAAGAGCCGGTTCTCTAGAAAGAGCCGGAAATCCCATCACTAATAGTCCAGCTGTGATAAGGTCTTGGCGTGCCAGATATATAGCTAACTCAGACACACCTCGAGCCTCCAGTGGTGACTGGGGAGTCTGTGTAGCGATGTGTGTGCATGGAGGGAACATCTCTGTCTGTGTTAAAAGACAGAGGGTCAGGGCGATTCTTTTCTCTGGTTGTCTGGGTGCAGGCCTTCAGCCGAACAAGCAGAAGGATACAGCTGTTGTGTGTCACAACTGACGCGATGAACTACAATATCTGGGAGGTGTCTGTGTTGTGGTACAGAAGCAGCAGCCTCTGTTTCTTTCTCATTTTGAGCTGAAGCGTAACTCTGCCCTGAAGAGAAATGTGCTTGGATGAACTCATCAGTTCGCTGTAATGACTGCTTCGTTGCTTGAGCATGACTGGCTTTACTCCCAAGGTCACAGTTGTCTAAATCTGCAGCAGCCTCAAATACTTGAGCCTCTGCTGAGGCAGCCTCAGCTTCACACTCTTCTTTTAGTGCATTCAATGTAGCCTCTATGCATGCTTTCTCCACTCGCATGTCTATTTGACATTTTGCATAGGTTGCTCGCATTCGTGCAGCTTCCGCCTTGGCACGAGCTCTAGCAGCAGCGGCACTAGCTGAAAATTTATTTGAACTTTGCTTGGAAAATGCAGCTGAGGCATCTGACCTAAGCTCCAGGCTCTGATACAGCGTTGATAGGGTTTGACATCGTTTAATACAGGCAGTTGAATGGGTCTTCAAATCCCGTAAAAAGATACAGAAGAAGCGAGCGTAGCCTCTTTGGTGTTTTTCTTCTACTCACTGGTTACTGGTGGCTAAGAAATGGGCTGTCGAGATTCCTTCACAGCTTGATGTGATGGTTCAACTTTTCACTGTTTTGTCCTCACTAAATGTTGTCCTAGTAAACATAAACTCAGCTATACAGACAGCTAAACACTCTCCTAATCAAAATCCAAGGAACAGGCAGATGTGTTGAGTTAGATGATTTAATAAGGCAAAAGTGTGAAACTGTTGACAAAACCAGAAATAAACCAATAAAAATGTTGCATCAATATAAAATATAACAAACACACCAGTAAGTCACATATTATAAAAATATGAGCACAATATTTCTCTGCTTAGTGAGTGCCCGAATAAAACATCAAATGAAATCACAATGATCAAAATGTTAAAGAAACCACATGGCATATGAGCTAGCTTAACCTTACTAGCTTAGTTTATACAGAGGGCTTCTCAATTAATCGAATTTTAATCGCGATTACGATCTGGGCTTTCAACGATCATTAAAAATGACTAAGCCAATTATTAGCTCCTCCTATCGCGCTGCTCGGTGTGGCAAATTGAGCGCACCTCTCTGCATTTCGAAGACGCGTCACAACAATTAAGAGGACCCGAGGGAAGCTTGGAAAGCTAAGCAGAAGTTATTTGGAGAGGAGAGGATAATGGCTGCTGAAGAAAGAATGCCGTTGGTTGAAAAGAGAGGTAAAACGACTTCAGTGGTGTGGAAACATTATGGGTTCGCGGAGTCAGACGTGGATCAAGTAGACATAGTGTGGAAACTTTGCTACGGTGTGGTAGTTGCACCACAGAGCATCACTACAAATTTCTTCAATCATTTGAAGACCGCTCACAAAGTGACAAACGATCAAACAATGAAGGAACATAGAGAAAACACTCTTGACAACACCTGCTTCATCCTCACAGACCTCCATTCACGCTCCCCTGTACAACGCGACTAAACATCCCAGTAGCTCCCAGAGACACAAGGAGATAACAAACGCGCCAAAGACCACTGCTCAATTAACACAGTGAACAACCAGTATTATGCAGTATTTTGAAGTTCACTAAACATAGATGTTTACATGCTTCATTTACTTTTTTATATTGCAAACATTTGCACTGTTATCAGTATTTGCACACTATTTTATATTATTTTTTGACATCTTTAAAGCCATTATTCAATACATTGTTATTGTTAAATAAATATCGTCACATAATCGAGATCTCAATTTTAGTGAAAATAATCGTGATTATCATTTTTGCCGTAATCGAGCAGCCCTAGTTATACATGCATTCAAATTAAATTCAAACTACCAACTATATCACGCCTTCACAAAAAACAATAATGCACACAAGTCGTCTCAGTGATAACAAACAATATTACTTACAGATGATGCTGTTTATCAACTTGTGAAAGCATGGATGGCAACAGATTAACAGGTGAAAGTGCCTCTGGCTACATCTTGCAGAGTAGAAAATACACAAGAACAACCACTAGAGAGCAAACTGCAGAACAGAAAATACCTAATACCAGCATAGCTTGAGTTTAAAATATTCATGTCCATGTCTATTATTTATTTTATCATCCAGTAAAACCCCCTCCCAAAAATAAAAAATGTTTTGCACTTTGGGGCAAATTTTCTTGTGCGATTAAATTAAGTTAATCAAGATGAATTAATTACCAAGACTAATTAATTAGATTATTTTTTTCAATTGAGTCCCACCCCTAGTAATTATACTTAAAGTGTTTTGTGTAATATACCTAATAATTACTTTATCTAAATAAAGATCCCAACACTGATCACAACAAACAGGGGGAATACTTCTATAATGTACAAACCTTTGACCCAAAGCATGTAATTAACACAAATGTATGTATGTATTTTTGTTTTTGATATGTTGCTTTAATGATGATGCCGACTCTCAAAGCAAAGCCAGTTAGAATCAATAAGAGAATCAAATTGATATGTGATACCAATAATGAATCACTACATTCTTATCAATTCACATCGCTAGTTACTTGCTATACCAACCAGTACGACCTACAACTACTCCCTGACCTGTTCCACCTCAGCTTTCTCCTCTGATCTAGCACTACACAGTAATGCACCATTACATACAAGAGCTGCTTTGAGTCTGTTTCTGATTTTCTTTTCCTTCTCAGTAACCAAGACTTCACCTGCTCCTGAAGAAGTGACCTATGCTGATATCAACACCAGACAGAAGAAGAAGAGGCGAGGTAAGCTGAGTGTACTTGAGCCTTAGCTGTCCACAGTGCAGGCACTTTGCTGCCATTTTGGGAAGGTTAGAATGAATTCGAATGAATGAATTCGATCTTAGTGCTGCACAATAATGTTTAATACTTAGTATTTACTGTTATATTCCCATAGATCATCGTGATGTTGTTTATTACTCTCGTTTTCTTCTGCTTGCTTTCTTTTTTCTTTCTCAACAGGTGATCCATATATGTATTTTTTGTCTGCTTATTCTGTTGGTTTTTGTTTTTTGCCCTTTTTCCCCGTCCCTCTTCTCAGCTGTTTTTCTTTCCCTCTTTCTTTCTCCCCTTTCTTTTCCCCAGTCAAGTCTGCCCCGTGTTTAGCAAGTGAAAATAAAATAAAATAAACAATAAAAGTTGACTCAAATAGACCAATAGGCTGGGATGGTCCATTTGGTAAAGTAAATCCCTTGGGCATCTTTCTTTGCCTTTAGACCGGGGGTGGGCAACTCCAGGCCTCAAGGGCCGGTGTCCCTGCAGGTTTTAGATGTAAAACTAATCATGTGATTCAGGTGTGTTGACCCAAGGTGAGATCTAAAACCTGCAGGACACCGGCCCTCGAGGCCTGAGATTGCCCACCCCGGCTTTGGACAATAATTCAGATGGCAAAAGAGCCAAACGGGACAGACAAAAAAAAAGAAAAAAGAATGAATTAAAGTTACTGTGCAGTTTATCTGTTTGATCTCTGTTTATCTTCCAGAAAAAAAATCTCTTGATCCAGATACAGTCTACTCTGCTGTGAGGACACACACTGCAGGTACACAATACACATACACAAAATTATGAAACATATTTGAAATTCAATTTATGGGGTTAGATCAAAAGCTGTAAAACTATTTAAGCTTACATCTGTGGGATGATTATTGGTAATTTTTTCTCTAATGATAAAAATTTTATTTGTGAAGAAGTTCATGAAGTCATTACTAGTTAACGTTAAAGGGATTGTTGGCTCAGTAGAGCTCTGACTTTTTGTCAGCCTGGCTACAGCTGAAGAGAAACCTGGGGTTGTTCTTATTTTCTTCAATCAGTGACGAATGGTAAGATGTTCTGGCTTTGCGGAGGGCTTTCTTATAAAGCAGCAAACTATTTCTCCAGGCTAAATGATGATCCTCTAAATTTGTGACACGCCATTTCCTCTCCAGCTTACGAGTTATCTGCTTTAGGCTACGTGTTTGAGAATTATACCACGGAGTCAGGGACTTCGGATTTGAGACCTTAGTTTTCACAGGAGCTACAGTATCCAGAGTCGTACGTAGTGAGGAGGTAAAATTATTAACAAGATAATCGACCTCTGTTGGAGTAGCGTTCAGATAACTGCTCTGTTCTGTGTTGGTACAGGGCATTGAAGATGATAGATGGAGAATAGATGGAGAATAGATGAAGATGAGTTTTTTGAGTTCATATTATATAAACAGTGTTCTGAACAATTTGACAGAGAGAACTTCGACTGCTCGCATTTAAATTTGGTGTATATCCAACTTTGCAGATTTCGGTATGAGCAACTGGCTCTGTGTACCTTTATTTTGAAGGCCTTTTCTAAACGTGACTGTGATGATGACTAAATGTGATGAATCAGCCCCTGACGGAGTTGCTGTCAGACACCACAACTGGTGTCTGACAGCAACTCCATCAGGGTCCCTCTCCAATTCTCCTTTTTTCCTTTCTTTCAACCAAAAAAATTACACGGGGTCACCAATTTGTCATGTTCACATTTTTTCAGAAGGAAGTACAGGAAAAATATCTGTTGTGTAAAAGATATAATTTGCTTTGGCAGTTGAAACTACAACCGCTGGACCTCAGTGTGAACACCAAGGATGACCCTGATCGGGACATACAATTTTTATCACCTGACAATAACACAATAACATTATTATTATTATCTTTAGCTGAGTCAGTGTTTCTGGATGACCTTGTTTCTCTGTTCAGTAAATCATCATCTCTCTCTCATTCACAGGCCCTTCTGAGGTCACTTATGGCCAAGTTCAAATCAGATCTCAGAGACCTGCGGGCAGAAATACTGGTAACCTCTGCAACATCCACTCATACTTAGACCATGGGATGAAATCATTGGTGATTTTGGCTCCTTTGAATCAGTTTTTGGAGTGTTTTTCACAAAGGAGCAAATTGTTTCACTGTAAACATGGTTAAAGAAGATCCATGATGGACGATTACAGCCTCAACAAACCATTTGTTTTGCTTTATATTTAGAGGAATGGGCTTTGATTGTAGATTGATAATAAGAATATCATTTTACAGAGGTGCTGCTTTAGTAAGGAGGAAGTCTTTAGCAAAATTTATTAACACCAGAGTTACACTGTCTGCCGACAGTTGACCAGGGCACATACACCTACCATTAGGTACACACTGAATGCTTCCTGACTACACTGCATTTGTACGGGAGAAATTTAGGAGAGGACTCCATGACAACACCACATTAGTAACAATTTGGGATTTCCTGTTACTGATATCAGTGAGACACATTTTGCTTTCCAGGTTGCAGGGTATCTTCTTTAAGGTGCACGTTCGTGTTAATGTTTGTATTCAAGAGTCGAGTACTCCTGAATAGAGGCTTTTGTTTTGTGAGGAGCTACAGTATCCTTGGTGATGTGCAGCTTGTATGGCCTCCATGTGCTTGTATGCATGCCTGACAGCATCATAGACATGTACCTCCTTGGTTTTAACTGAGCTCGGGGGCCAGTAACAAGTAACAATTCTGGCATCCTTTCATTCTTTCACTCAATAACTAATAGCAGTCAGGCTGCTGTTGCCTAGCCTGTAGAGTTCTGCGTGACCCACAGATCTTTACAGGTCTGACGGACTGCTGGATCAGTCAGTTAGTACAGGAAACCTGGACGGGCCATTCATTTAAAGGGTTCAAGTTTCTGACTCCAAGGAGTGTTCCCCAACAGATAATGAAGGAACCGGACTGAACCAGTGAGGAGACTCACCCAGCTTTAACTGCCTATCTCCAGTTATGAACCTGTTTCCTCTGACAATGACTGCCTGATGTCTGTGAAGGTTCTCAATGACTGCCTGATGTCTGTGAAGGTTCTCAGTGTGAAGGTTCTCAATGACTGCCTGAGTAACCTTGCAGGTCAAGAGCAATCTAGCATGGGCAATGCAAATGCTTTAGCACATGGTAAGAATCACTTAATTAAATCACCAGAATTTTATCCTAATCTAATAAATGCACTCTATACTGATGCTGATCTTTTATTGGTCTCGAGATGAATTAGAGAGGAGGGGAAGACGTACATTATGGTGACAAACTCCTTTCCATCCTGTGCGCAGTAACATCCATGGGTATTATTGAGTACAAAGCCCTCAAATCTCTTTTGAGACAACAATTCAACAAAAGTTATAGTTATAGCTCCAATTTTTATGTTCACAGTGGTTGGACAATGATTTGTCACATGTCACTAAAATCTCCAAAGTCCTTTCTTCTGATGTTGCTCTCCAGTCCTCATGCCCAGGAAGCTAGAGGAAGATCTTCAACTCATCTTAAGAGCACTCGTTTATACTTATTTGGCCTCTCTTGGTTTCTCTTTTTGAAACAATTACAAATCTTGGTCCTTATGATTACTTCTCTCTTACCTCACCCTGGAATCCTTCACTGCTATTGGTCAGGGTTCCTGGGTGGTTCACCTGGTGTTTTCAGTTCATGTTCAGTCTATGTGGAACATAGACTACAACTACTATAAATGCTGTACAGCAGTCTCTGTCCCCAAATATTTTTGGACTTATCTGTTATTTAGGTCGAGTTCTACTACTCTACCAGTCGTGAAAGATGGCCGACCTTGCCTGAGCCTGGTTCTGTTGGAGGTTTCTTCCTGTTAAACAGGAGTTTTTATATTTAACTCTCACGCATAGCCCAAGATGGATGCCTCAGGGGGTATATGAGGTTCATACTTTGCCCAAGGGCATTTCAATATCTAGAGGCAGGAGTTGGTGATTGTACCACCAACTTCCTGATAAGTTCACAATCCTCTCTATATCATGAGCAACAATATATCTGCGACTAGAGGTGGTAACTGGGTACCTAGTGAGGAGTGTAAGGACTCCGTCCAGGAGGTAACTGTGTTAGCTCTGATACAACACCACACCTTATTAGCTAATTACTGAAGAAGAAAAAATATGATTTCACATTTCTCTAATGTAAATTTTTAGATGGTTGAACAAAGGTAAAGACCATTTTACAATGGCTAGATGACTAAATTTGCCTTGTTTCCAAAGGACTAATGGACTTTATTATGACCCAGTCAAAAGAGTCTGAGTACTTTTACCCACGAGTAAATGATTTTACTGTAATATTAATTAATCTGCAGCAATAATACTTTTAGATGTCGGAGCCCACTAAGGCCACTCTCAATCTCTTGTTATGAATTGACTCTATAAATAAAATTCAAGTGAATGAACCTGTTGCACTACTCTATGTTGTGTTACAGAGTACCCAGCTGATCCAGATGTTGTGTACTCATCAGTGAGAGCAGGTACCTCAGCAGATCCAAATACAAATATGTTAATGCATTTGTATAACGACACACAACTGATCCAGTGTGTTTCATCCAAACAGGAACATGAAGATAAACAGCTGGAGGAGCTTCACGTCTTTCCAACCTGAATCTTTTATTTTGAGTGTAACTCTGCTAGATATGCTGTTTGCTCTGCTTTGTTTTACCACCTTGCTCGTCTCCTTTATAGTGTAACTTCTTCCTTTAGGCACAAGTTTACATCCATGAGTACTTGAACAGTGAGCCACAGAGCATTTTAAAGAGTGCATATCTTGAAAATCCACTTCTAATTTGTTATAAGATTTTTATAAACTCTGAGGTGTAAAATTTTAAAATCTGAAGCTCTCCTGGCAACTGGACCGTCTCCAGCTTTTAAACCACTGAGAGCATCCTGGCTTTAAGAAAACAGATAACCAATAGGACTTGAGCTAAATATTCAAGTCACAACCCTTTGCTGATCATCTCTTTGACTGTCAGCACAGTGTATAGCAGTATTCAAAATGTTTTCTCTCAGTGTAACTGCAGGGCCGTGAGCTGCTGTTATACATCTGTCTGTAAAGAGGAATTGATGCAGCTGTCTTAATCATAGCCATCAAACAGACAACCTGCTGCTACCTCAATTAATGAATGAATTCAGTATCAGAGTGATGTGTTAAGCAGGTTTTATATGTTCCACATCCATGTTTCTTCTTCTCTGTGACGTAAATCTAATCCTTGTAAAGACATCTGCACACCTGTCTGGTTTCTGTGTTTGTTCACAGTCATGCTTAGAGAATTTAGATTGCAATGCACCAACAACACCAGCAGTGTTGTTAATATGATGATTTAGTTATCTCTTCCTTTGTCAGAATACATAAACTATAAAATACTTACTTTTTTGTCTATGTTGTTATTGAACAATAGAAATAAAACAAGAAAGTCGGGAAAAAGAGCAAAGAAAGACCTACTGTAAAAATGTGGCCTTCATTATCCCTGAATTTAGACACATCCTATATATACTCACACAGAGGGTAATAAGGAAATGGCAAACGGGAGGGGAACACAGCTGTGACTAATCACAGAAAACAGAAAACGTTGGCTGTGTCCAAATTCAGGGAAAGGACGCCTCAGTTGCCGTATTTCCGGGCAATGACGTCACAGCGATGCGACTAAGGTTGTCCCAAATCGAAGAGTCCACCAAATGTGGCGACAAATGCGTCTTTGTTTTCCTCGAATTTGAAGGATGGGTTGGGTGTATCCTTCTTGTCCTACCATATCCCAGGATTCATTGCTGGCGGTAAAGGAGGTTTTTTTTCAGACAACGATGGCAGTTGAAGCATGAGAGGAAAACACATTCAAATTTAACCATATGAAAATCTGTTGATAGTGTGACATAAAGCAGTTTCCCCCCGGTTCTTTTTTATTCCTCAGGCCTCCAGAGACTACACCATCATTTCAGAAAACTTTTATTCATCTTCTGTTACGCATGGACCTTCCAGAAGGGGAGATGTACAAGGCATGTGTCCCTCTGCAGCTCTCAACCTCTTTGTTTGTTACAACCAGTTTTATAGAAGCGTCCCCATCGTAAAACCCACTCAGTGTGTCGTAAACTCAAAACAGTGTGTTTGTGTATGTATGTTCTAGCATGTGAGTGCCTGCGTGTGCACGTACTTTTAGACTTAGAGCTTTTATTGTCATTGTGCAGTTTGTCGCACAGTGAAATTGGGTAGCTGGACCACAAAGGTGCAAAAACAATAATAAGAGAAGCCTATATACAACAGAGGGGGAGGGGGGATAAATAAATAGATAAATAAAATAACATAAAAAGCAATGTATATGTATACATATATGTGAGTGAAACTATATACATGGTGTATGTGTAGGAAACATTGAAAGAGAAACATTGTGGGTCTGTATAAAAGGGCAGTGATAAAATATAATAAACTATACTTGTAACTGTGCGTGTGCACGAGAGTGTGTGTGCACGTGCCAGTCAAAGAGGGCCATTTCCACTCACACAAGCAACACCAAATTCTTCTCTTTCCTATCTCTGCCACACAGTCCTAGCATCACCCAACTGTAGCGTTAGCCTCTGACCACCACCAGTAGGCAACGGGTGAAGTGTCTTGCCCAAGGACACAACGACTGAGACTGTCCGAGCCAGGGCTCGAACCGGTAACCTTCCGATTACAAGGCGAACTCCCAACTCTTGAGCCACGATCGCCCCAAATATATACATATATATATCTATATATGTATATATATAGATATATATCACATATGCAGGGCACCGTTAACTAGTTTTTAATGAAGCAGCAAGGCAGAACAAGGTCGGGGCTGTATCAAGACACGGGACTAAACCCCAATTCAACCAGACCCAGAACTGATCTGGTGTCCCACGAAGTCTATATATATATATATATATATATATATATATATATATATATATATATATATATATATATATATATATACACATATATATATATACATATATATATATATATATATATATACATATATATATATATACATATATATACATATATATATATATATAGTGACTGGCTCCAGCAGATCCCGGTAAAAACAGCGGAGATCTCTGTCCAGAAGAGCGCAGTCCTGGGAACAGCTAAGATACTGCGCAGGACCCTCAAGCTCAAGCGTGAAGGATAAACCAGGAATGATTTTTTTTTTATATACGTTGCAGATGGTGAAGGCGCTGCACCATTACCATTTTTTTTTTTTTGCATGCAGCGCAGTGGGCCGAAGTGAAGACGGCACTGACGTTTTGCCTTTTTTTTATATAGTGTCTTGCCTATTTGGGGTTCTGTGTGAGTTGCCGCCCCTTTTTAACGTGTGTGATATGTTGATTATTTCTTAACCGGTTCCCCGCAGCGCTTATCCTGTCTCATGGGCAATCATATAATTTTATTGGTTATATCGTGCTTAACAAAGTAAAGTTTTAATTGTTTTTAGGTGTCGCTGTTACACGTTTACTTTTATTTTTGTATTAAAATTGAACATTTTTTTAACTGACTGTGCACCTACGGCTCTGTCCTATTTTAAATAGGTACGTACCACGGGTCACAAACGAGCCTCTAAGTTTACACAGCGATTAGTCAGTTGGTTTGTGTAAAATTATTTTTTCTATTTTTATGTGTGTGTGTATAAAAAACTTTTTACATTTGTTTTTATTTATTTTTAGGCAAAGCAGCAGCTGGTAATTCCTGGTGGTAACAAAGTGTAATCTGTAATTTAATTTACTGGCGACGGTTTGGAGTCCCAATCAGGCATTTCTAGCACCCGTAGACCTCATGACTCTACTCCTATGGAGGACTGTCTTCAGGAGAGGTTGGTTTATATCCCTAGAGAGGTCTTGCCCCCTGATTAGTGGAACTGGGGAAATTAGTGTTGTGAGATTATTATACCTTATATATCTTATACCACGTTATACCCCTAATTAAAGATTGTGAAATCACTATGTAATTTTAGGTTGCATTTAACTCTTGACTTAGAAGAAGGTGATAGTGTAACCCAGTGTTAATTTGCTTATCTGAGATTGTGTGATATTCAGTATATATGTATATATCTGTATTGGGTGTTCAGTTCTAAAATGTTCTTCAATGATTTTGAGTTTTTCTATTGCTATTGGTTTGCGGCTGCTTTATGACAGTCGACTGTCCTTTAAAGTGCTGGACACTGATGGTAAATTGCCATCAGACCCTAAATAAATTCTCCTCTGCTGTTATCTATATTGCTTCACTCATTCTTTAGTGAGCAGACGTATTGGTTACAATAGCAGCAGCTGGTAATTGCTGCTTGATTAGACTGATTTTTATTACATTAGACTGCTGATTTATTGTGAATGAATTATACTGCTGATTCATAAGAAATACTGTTTTCAGAAAATCATGGCCTTATTTGTCTGATTGGGAAGAACAGAACATACTGCACAGGAAGCCAAGGTCAAAATTCAGGCTCACTGAGAGAGAGAAAGATTGTGGATGTTTAGGTTTTATGACTGTGGAAGGGGGGGCAAAGCTATACGAATGTGAGAAAGACATTTTGAGATCTGGTGGACACCCTCCTGTCCACATCTCCAGTCTAGAGATTTTTTATTGCTCAAAGTGTTGTATGTAATATGGAATAAAGAGATTATTTATACACCGAGTGTTGTTATTCCTTCAGCTGAAAGATCAAAGAATTGGGATATTTAACAGTGTCCAGAGTTGGGTGGAGAAAATAAAATCTGTGACCCGCAATTGTAGACTTGTCCCTATTGATAGATCATCACGTTTACTTTTATTTTTGTATTAAAATTAAACCGTTTTTAACTGACTGTGTGCTAGGGGTGGGTTTTTATAATCGATTTATCGATTAAAATCGATTCTGGCTTGGATAACCTAAAATCGATTCATTAAAATCCTGAATCGATTTTTTAATATAAATTTATTTTGCCCGAAAAGCCAGAATGTCAGGTGAAACTCACAAAATTTCAACAACCACCAAACAGCTAAGACAGGTACACGGATTCTGCACAAAGACGTAAACACACAGCGCGGATCAGAATCAGTGAGATGTCGCCTTTCTCACCTGACGGCACGGACACGGTCGGGGCTGAAAGCCGACAGCTCGCTGATTCTGATCTGTCGATGGGTCCTCGCTTTGTGTTCACGCCCTGTTTGCGCTGATTCTGAAGCTGTTAGTTTGATCTTTCTCCAAACAATATTGACTGAACCAGCAGCAAAAGAAGATCCAAACTACGCTTCACATAAACATCGTCATGAAATCACTCTGACTTTTACTGTTTAAATCACCTTCATGTTTTTCTGTGTTTTATCTTCAGCTACTTTGACACAAAGGCATCTGCTGTGATGCTCACACCTTTGATAAGGTCTTGCGTGTGTCAGCTTCCTTTTTATAGATACAAAAATATGTAAATGTACTGATCTGACTTATAATATTTCTGACTGTCAAAATTTCTCAGATTCAAATCGAATTAAATCGAATCGGAATTGAATCGATTCTAGAAATCAGTGACGATACCCAGCTTAATTATTGTCTTTAGCCCACATAATTACACACTTTAGTTACATAAAACATGCGAGTTTTGATCTTATGTACTGTATAGCCTATATAATAAATAAATATGTAGCCCAATAAACTCCAGAAAGCTACACAACAGGGCGGTTCATTTACAAACACAAGTCTGACTTAAGTTAAGTTTTTGTTAGAAAACAATCACATTGTTACAGCTTAAATTAGTCAGAAATCTGCACTGTCATAAACAAAAATTTGAACCTAATCTTTTTTTGTTGGCTTAACCCACTGAGGTCTGAAATACAACTGCCCATTTTTGACTCCTTTCGAGTTTACGTTTGTGACAACACCCTCAAATTGTTTCATTTTATTTTTTTCACCTTGCCTTGTTTGGTATCTTTTCAGCTCAACTGAATTTAGTTGTTTTTTTTCACTAACATACTGCATTAGTACTACTATTACTATTAATAGTACTACTACTGATCTGAAATCACACAAAGAACTTAAAATCTTAGCAGTATTTTTTGCTGTAAAAAAACCCCACAGACATGTTGAGTAAATATAAATTGTACATTTTGTAAACATATACAACTATTTGTCTAAAAATGCAGCCAATACACCTGGTGTTTTTTTATTTTGTACAACCATTTAAAAATATTACTAAAACTAAAATGAGAGAACAATCAGGTTTCGCAATAAGATCCCCCACAAATGATATGTGCCAGTAAAAAATAAGATTGTCCACCAAAAGACAGAGGAGAACAGCACAGGGAGAAACCTGCAGGCCTGACAACAGGAGGTGTATCACTCCGCTGGTTTTCTACTTAGTGACAGTGTTTACACTGCAATGTGCCTTTGTGACATTCATTAGTGCCCTCACTGACACACAAAACAAAACGACTACACAACAGAACAACTACACAAGACAACACAACACACTAAGTATTCACTCCACACTAAACGTCACAAATCTCCCACATCTAAAAACTCTCTCTCTCTCTCTCACTCGCTCGCTCACTCCCAAAACTTTTTCCTCTTCCTAAACAACTAAATCCGACATGTTGACATTTTTTTAAAAATGGTCGACTTTCTTTACTGTTTTCGCGCTGTCCTTACAAAACACTTAAAACACACACACACAAAAACGTGACGACAGTTTTTAGAAAAAAGCGTGGCTTATATATATTATCATAACTATGGATTTACTGGCCTGTAATTAAAATTTAAAAACTTTGAAGTCTGAACTTTGAGTGTGGGCTGAAATAGAGACTCAGCGTGGCTGCAGCTTGTTGCTATGTCAGCTTACATCAGTCGTGTGATTTGGAGGTCCAGCGTGTCCGTGGACCAAAGAGGGTTAATAACCAGAGTGTAACATCCAACCACCTGTGTAAAATCCAAAATTCCCATGGTGTTGTTCAAAATGTGCTCTGGCACAATCATAAGCATCGCTTGCTACTGAAAACAAGAAAAAAGCTGGTCCGCGCTATGGGCTGAACCATTTGTTAATGGTGGAGGGGGGGAACACTGTGCAATGTATGCAGTTTTAGCATTTATATTCACTGCTGACTGTAACTACGCTCAAACTGTTAATGCGATTTTATTTTAATAAACAACACTGTCATATACAAGACTGGGGTGGCACTTGGGGTGGCAAGGGATCATTTTAGGGTGGCACTTGCCACCCCATGCCACCCTTCTTGATCTGCCCCTGTACGTACCACGGGTCACAAACTAACGTACTCATCACAACAGACACAGCAGTGTTTTCTCAATGCATTTGATTGCAGAAATGAGTCTAAATGTGCATCACACTGAATTACTGAGCAGCTGAAACAGATGACAGTTTTCACCTTTCATACAAACTAAAGTGATACATATAATATGCAGTGCTATACACACATATTTACATGTTTCTAATAATATTATAATAATATTATAATATTATAACCATTTTAACCTGCATCCTTGTTCACAATGTGCCTGAAAAAGACAAAACTAGTTTAAAATAGTTATTGCAGAAGTTGGTATTTATTATATATCAACAGGCATTATTGTATCTCAATAAAATCTTTTTGTGGTTATATTGGCATTAGCAATATTGAGCCAATATTTCAGCTTATATTGCAAAAACATTTTAAAAAATGAGTGAAGCAATAAGAGCATGTGGAGAGTTTGGAAACATCCCATTAGGAAAGAAAAATCAAACATTCGGATTCATTTTATTGAGCTCAGACTTGTTGAAAATACAGAGGAGCTGGTTGTGATCTGAGCTTCAGAGAAAGACAACATAATCATGTTTATGACAGTCGAGTGTGAAGCTTTGAGTAGAAAACGATAGAAAAACAACATGTGGATCCTGGAAAAATGGGAGCTTCCATCTTTAAAGGACTGAAGAGGAAGAAATTTACAAGGAATCATTTAGAAGAGTTTCAAACATAAACTGATTGAATCCATGAATCTGAAAACGTGTTTGTGAGTGAAAGAGACAGACATGTACAGACTGAACTATCTGTTCAACAGTCAGAGCGTTTCTCTAACAGGAGACACTCTTTACACTCAGCACAGCGACACTGAGGAACCAGAACAGACTCTAAACCCAGGATAAAGAGTTTGAGTGAATGTGGTTTTGAAGGTGTGGAGGTGGATCAGAGAGTCAGAGAAGACTCTGTAAAAGGACAGAGTGCCGGCTGGACAGTCCACATACACTGCTACTCTGTTAGAGACAGAGGAGTAGGAGGAGGAGACACGAGTTAATGTGGTGTTGTGCCTGACATGACGAGGACCATCATCAGAGCAGTACAGACTCCAGGACTGATCATTGTATCCAAACCCACATTCATCATTGTCTCCTTTCCTTCTGATGCTTCTGTAACTCACTGATACATAAACAACTCCTCTCCACTCGACCTCCCAGTAACAGCGACCAGTCAGACCATTTCTACACAGCAGCTGAGGTTCCTCGTCAAATCTGTCTGGATGATCAAGATATGATTGAACCTCCTCCACACGTGTCACCTTCCTGTTGTTGTCAGACAGTTGGAGCTTTGTGTGTACTGTGTTTGTGTCGATTGTGAGTTGACGGGAATCTGATCGAGAGAACAAAAACAATCCAGCTGCAGTTATTGATCCATCATCTGTTCATTGATTGACACTTTGATGATGACTACTGATATCAGAGATCTGAATTTGTGCTGCTTTGTTTTCATGAATCACATTAAAAATACACTTACACTTCCTCAGACCTGGTCTTAACCATCCAGCAGGCTCCACCCTGAAAAGAAGAGGGGGGGGGGGGGGGGGGGGGTGTCAGACCAACACAGTCTCTTTCAGCATGCACACATTGACATTACATGGCTCTCCTACACATAAACAAATGTATTCCCCAGCTGTTGATTATACCCTGCTCTTTTCCAGGAAAATAATTCACAATTCCTTTCCATCTCTTACAGGGTCACCTACAGCTCAAAGACATGGTTGACAAAAGGCTTCATCACCTGTGGAACCCTCCCCAACACTGTGCCTGCAATAAAGTTGACGCTGAATGACCGCCACTTCCTGTGATACAATCACCAGTTCTCACCATCTGTTTAACTGTGTGTAGTAAAGTATGTGAAAGTCTGGTGATGTCGGCGATGATGTGGTGCGGTCAGGCAGGGGAGGAGCAGAAAAGATGTATCACCTCAACCTCCTTAAAGCGTGGAGAGAGCCTGATAAATTGGGCAGTCTGCACAGCAGTGGAAGGATATCTCATGTTTTCAAAGAACAGAGTATTAAATTCAGTTCTTTTGAATTCTTTTGGCGGAAGAGAAAGACTGGACTCATAGTGGTCAAAACTCAAAAAAGATCAATGATCAAAAAGGGAACAAGTATAGAGAAAAACAAAGAGGATCAAGGATTGAGCCCTGCGGAATCCCACATGAAAGGGCGGGTGAGGTGGACAAAGTATTTTTCAGTATTAACAGCAAACATTCTGTTAGTCTAATAGGAATGAAGCCAGTCCAGTGATGCACCTTTAATGCCAACCCAGTGTTCCAAATGGGAGATACGAATACAGTGTACCACAGTATCAAACACTGCAGCAAGATCTAAAAGCACAAGAATCACAGAGCTTCCTGAATCATTTGATAAAACGATGTCATTAAAAACCTGTGAAAGTGCTGTTTCAGTAGAAAGTATACATTTAAAACCAGACTGATAAACCTCCATTATACCAGCATGTTTAAAACCATCAGGAACTCCACTAGAAGTAATACTGCTATTTATAATAGCAAGGGCTGAGGTTCCAATTTTTGCATCTACTACTTATTAGATTATACTTGATGGCCTGGGCCCCAGGAAGACCAGCAACCACTATGAAGCTAATGGGGTTCCTTATAAATAAATACGGCAGCTGTGAGCTGATTTTGATAACAAGAATTGTCAGAATTGGAAAAAAAAAATAAAACAATTCACAGAGGTAGACAGCATGCCAGATACACCAGCGCCTTCTTTTCCCACCTGGCCGAGGGTTGACTTATCATTTTCTGTGGTTGTTTTGCAATAGTAATTTAATAAATTGCAAATTAATTAATCTGCAATTTAATAAAAAAAAATTTTCATGTTTTGATCAAGCAAAGATGATAGTCTTCCCTGCTTCCCATGTTTGTGATAAGATGAGATAAATATGTCCTATTTATCTCTAAATAAAAATTCATCTAATCGGCATTAGGTTGAAAGGGAGGAAGAGCATACAGGGAACCTTTCAAATGGTGAATAAATGGTAAAGAAAAGGTCTTTTTTCATTCTTTTATAATCCTGCAAATGTCCTCCTTTAATATTCCCTATATTAAAATCTATTTTTACTTTTCCGCAAGACTACTGTTTTTGTCCCTGCACATGTTAGTTTTCATATCATACCCTCATGAAACCAACAGCAAGTGAGAGAAGGACACATTAAATGTTTCCAGCTGTTCCTTCCAGCTCTCCTCTAGCAAACATTCTCTCCATACCAGAGAATGTCCAGTCTCCAGTGTGGATCCATCCATACAACTAACAGAAGAGTCATTCTTGGGTGTCCTTGATTGTAGCTCAGGTCAGCTTTCTCAAATGGTGGGGGTCAGAGCTCAGAGCTGAGGCCAGAGAAGTACAGCCCTTTCTAGTACAACCCAGTGTGACAGACTGCAGACAGAGAAAACATGAATCCATCTGTGAACACCTCTTTTCTCTTTGTTTTCTTTTTGATGGTGTAGATGATTCAAATTATCATTAACCTCCTAAGACCCGAACTCTTCCATGGTATGTATTCTAAATTTCTCTTTATGTGGGCTGATTGGCACCTGATGAATGTAAAAAAAACAAACAAAAAAAGAATTACCAGGCTTATTTTTTTTTTCACCTAATTTTTGTTTCTGAGAAAAATGAGATCCACATATGAGGATATTTGTTTAAAATTTCAATAGAACAGAGGCAGTATAATGTCCTCGTACGTGGATATCAGGCCCTTGCAGAGCAAAATGTAGTATTTTGGTCTAGACAGCCCAAAATGCGATGTCCACATATGTGAACCGCAGTTCCTAGGAGGTTAATAATAATTCAGATAGCAGCCTTACAACCCATGGTCAGTGGCTCAGTTTTTCAGCCCCATGAATATGTCTTCTCTCCAGAGGAGAAATAAATAAATAAATGGCTTTAAAAAGAAAGTGTTGTTAGCATTAATACATTAATGCAGCATTAATGAGGCTTAAATGTGTTAAACACAGTCATCATAATTAAGAACACTAAAATATTTAACACACTCATCTGGAGCACAAAATGGACAAACTTTGGGCAAATGGCGTGGAATGTGTTGACAGATACATTTGAAGAATTTTGAGTCAGTCTGCACTTCAGATGGGTTAACTGTGAATCGCGTTATTTTTGATGATGGCATTAATGCATTTAAGCTGCATTAACGTCGAGTAACCCCTTACATGGATTTATCTCCATTAACTTGTGAATGTGGATTAGCATGTTTTAACGTGCTAACAGCACAAAAAAATTAATAAATTCTACTAAATTTTATATGAATCCAAATCTGAAAAATAATGTTAAAAAAGGCTTGAAACAAACAATGTCTCATACAATTACAATTAGGTGGGGTTTTTCTGTTTTTTTTCTGCAGACTTGTAAATGAAATGTACTTGTGTTTAGACCACTTTAGGTTTAAATAATTCACAAAAAAACAAAACATAAAAAAAAACTTTCACTGATTTAACATCAAGTCCAGCACATTAAAATAAAAGTAATATTGTTTGATACTTGGTTGAGGTGCAGCTGTGAAAGTTTAGAAAATGTGAAATATACAAATAAAGGAGAAGAACTTAAAAAGAGCAGAGAGGAAATGGAGAAATTTGTAGTGATTTAAGTTACAGAAGCAGGTCCAACTTTTAAAGAACAACCTGCCTCAAACAACTGAGACAAAAGGTGCTTACCTGCTGCTTCTCAAATTCTAGATACAAATACTCACACAAACTAAAAGACAGAAGAGGTTGACCTCGTGTGTCCAGCTGTGAGTCCGTTACCGTGAACTATGGAGCGGCAGATTTGTGCTGGAACTAAGCTGCACACAGCTGATGTTTGCCAGGTAAATATTACAGACACTTCCCACCCCATGCCATCCTTTACTTACCTTCGCACGGAGATGGTCATCTGACACCACATTCAGGAAAGAGAAGTGAAACATTCATAAGGAACAAAACCCACACCCGCTTTCACACCTTGGCTCATGTGATTAGGTAGAGGATCATCAGGGGGTCCTTTGTCCCTCTTTGGGGGGAAACACCCACTGGGTTTAAATCTGGGACTCTCCACCATTTGACCTTAGAACTGAAGAAGCTTCTCGGATGAGAGGTGAAACGTATTCAAACAACTTAAAGAAGTCCAGACGCTTTTCTTTCCAAGCTCCTTAGGCACTAATGATGGTTTCTAGAAGCATCAGTGTCCTGTTATTGAGTGTAGCTTATAAAATGAGCTGTTTGTGGTGTATGCTGATGCTTTGAATTCAAACTTGTCTAACTGGATATTAAAGAATTCACTGTTATTTGAATTGTTTCAGCTGAGCTGTGTCTGAGTTTATATGTTGAAGAGAAGGGACACTCAGCAGTCTTTAAGCCATGAAAGTCAAACTAATGATCAAATCTGTCACACTGAGTAAAATGGAGAAAACATTCCAACTTAAAAATTGCAGGTAAGTGAAACACTAGCAGCAGGAAGTGAGGTTTCTTCTCTCGACACACACTCAACACACTGTAAATGTGTGTGTTGGTGCTGACATGAGACATGAGCTCACAGTCAGTGCTTGTATTCCTCTTTCTATCACAGCAGGAAGAAGACTGGATTTCTTCAGGTAAATGGCCTGTATTTGTATAGCGCTTTACTTCATAGTCCCTATAGACCCCAAAGCGCTTTACACTACATTCAGTCACTCAGACAGAGGCGAGGCTGCCAGACACTGGCGCCACCGGGCCCTCTGACCACCACCAGTGTCCTTGGGCAAGGACACAATGACCGAGACTGTCGGAGCCAGGGCTGGAACCAGCAACCTTCCGATTACAAGACGACCTGCCAACTCCTGAGCCACAATCACCCCACAGGATCAGATTTCATGCAATTTTCAGTAAATTGTCTGTCACAGACCTTGTAGTTTATGTTTGTGTGATTCATGTGACTCTTCTCCTCCTGAAAGTGAAACTCTTACAAACACATAAGGCCACAACAATCCTTCTGTTCACAGCTTCCAGTCACAAACTGACTTGTCAGTAAATCCAGCAGCTTTTTACCATCTAAGGAAGTCTTTGTGCTGCTGCAGACGTCAGTAAATTGACCCTAAATATTCCCTTTTTTTTTACTAGCTGGGCCCATTTCCTCATTTTAGTTTTTTTATTAGATAAATATGAATGGCTTAAACATGAATTGAGTTGCGGTTTGGGGAAGGCCTCAAAGGGAACTGCAACTGCTGTTACATGGCATGGCTTCTGGGTCCAGCACTGACGTCTGTTGGCTTTTCAGCTAACTACATCCGGCCTGAATATGCACATGTTGTAGGCCATGATAAGACCAAGATGGCACTGGAGAGACAGCAGCCTTCTCACGTAGCTCTGCAACATCGTACTTGTTTCTTAACTTTTAACTGTTTTACACTAGTCTTTCAAACTTTTTTTCCACCTTCCTTTAGTTACTTTACTTTCTACGTCCTAGATATAGCATGGATAACACACTTTTTAAAACTTCTGGAAGCAGCTCCTTCAACTAGTCAAGAGCAGAGCTGCTGGCAGTAAACACAAAGACAGAACGGCATGAGACACAACATCACAGCTGAGCTAAAGAGGAGCTACAGAGGATGGAGTGAGAAAAAGAGTATCACTGGAGGCAATTCAAACCATCAATCCTGACAGTGATAATGGGCAATGTGAACTTGTTAAGGGTAAGATTGATGAACTGTCTGCTCTGTGGTGTTCCCCCCCCCATGAGTGCAGTTTGTTTATCTTCACAGAGACATGGCTAACCAAGCTAATGCTGCAGGCTAACGTAGACCTATGTGAATTCACATCTATGAGAGCCGATAGGGACACACAGACCAGCGGAAAAAGCAGAGGTGGGGGACTCATTGTCTACATTAACAACAGATATTGTAACCCTGGACACCTCAAGAGTTCAGTCATGTAAGCTGTGTGTGTGTTTACATCTCTCTGAAGGCCAATGCAACAGCTGCCTGTGAGAAAATACACACAGTTACAGCAAGAGTGCAGGCACAACACCCTGAGGCTTTCATTATTGTATCTTGAGACTTTAATCATGTCCCACCGGATTCTACTCTGGCTGCTTTCACCAGTTTGTGAACTGTTCCACACAGAGCAACACAACAATTGACTTACTGTATGCTTATGTGAGACGGATTGTATGCTTCCAATCCACTCCCAGTTTCACTGTGTCCAGTATCAAGAATACACTGTATTGGCACATAATCAAGACACAAGCTGACTTTAGGGTCACAGGTCCGGGGAGGAAAGTCTGAAGCAGAAAAGAAGGGAAGTCACACACTAATCACGAATCTCAAATCACTAAGCGCATGAGAAACACTAACGTCTGTAGTACAATCATCCAGCGACGAGAGGATCTGTGTTCCAGCCTCAACACAGGGTTCACAATAGCGTCGATGGGAAAAGGGCCAATAAACTGAGGAGACAGCTTCTTCGACTTAGTCCGTAGCAGCACAAAACGGGTAGACAGCCATACCTGTTGTCAGATGGCGTACTCAGGAGCTGGTGTCCGGTGACGGTCAGCGAGGGCCTTGTTCCGCTCCTTAGTATGGAGTAGGGCAGCCTGAGTCGCACGCCAGGCACGACGGCACCTGCGGAGGTCAGCCTGTACTGAGGGAACGGAGTGCTCACCTTCAATGGCCGGGAGGAAAGGTGGTTGATAGCCCAGGGATGCTTCGAAAGGAGATTTGCCCGTGGCGGTGGATGTGTGGCTGTTGTGGCCGTATTAAATCCATGGAAGCTGTTCACTCCAGGTTGATCGGTTGTATGAAGCGACACAGCGGAGGGCAGCTTCCAGCGCCTGGTTGGCCCGTTCTGATTGCTCATTACTCTGCAGATGGAAACCGGAAGAAAGACTGACCTTGGCTCCCAGTGCGGTGCAGAATTCCCTCCAAACTCGGGATGTGAATTGTGGCCCCCTATCCGAGACGATGTCCTCGGGGATCCCGTGAAGTCGGAACACATGGGAGGTGAGGAGCCAGGCCGTCTCCAAGGCAGAAGGGAGCTTTGGGAGGGCGACGAAGTGTGCAGCTTTGGAGAAACGATCAATAATGGTAAGTATAGTGGTATTACCTGCAGAGGGCGGCAGACCCGTGACAAAGTCCAAAGAAACGTGGGACCATGGTCGGGCTGGTGTAGGGAGAGGCTGCAGAATACCTGGTGGACGGTGGTTTGAAAGTTTGTTCTGGGCGCAGGTCAAACAGGCTGACACATACTCCTTGGCGTCCCTAGCCGGGCCACCAGAAGTAGCATCGGAGGAACGATAAGGTGTGGAGGACCCCAGGATGGCATGAAAAACAGGCGGTGTGAGCCCACTGGAGAACCCGAGAGCGGACGGCTGAAGGAACGAAGAGGCGACCGGGCGGGCCAGTCCCAGGATCTGGTTTGGTCTCCTGCGCCTCTTGGATGAGCCCCGTCGATCTCCCAAGAGATGGCTCCAATCAGTGTGCAAATGTCAAAGGCAAGCGATTGTCAGACACCGGAGACCTGCTGTTCTAACACTGCGCCCACCGCCTCATCCGATGTGTCGGTGGTCAACGCAATCTCTTCTGACGGAAACGGGTAGGCTAGCAGGGCATCGTTGGCCAGCGGGCCTTGGCCCCAGAAAATGCCTGGATGCGTTCAGGTCCTCCTCGTTTATTACTCATCACCACACAACTGAATACTTTTCACTCCTTATTTGGGCAATGTGCAATCCCTGAGCTGGGCTCTTACCTTAGGCAGATTAGGTCTCGCAGAGGTGCTCCGTGTGGATTTGCTGTGATTAAGTTTCATAAAGCATGATTGTAGTGCTACCAATTATTGCCTGATCTAAAACACTATTGGGCTGGTACTTATTTGGGGTGGACTTGTTTCTTTTAAAGCAACAAGCATCTGGGGCCGCTGGGAGAGAGAAAGCCCTCAGGTGATAGTTACGTTGCTGGCAGGTTGCACCAATAAGAATATATTGTTGTTGTTAGTGACCTTTAATGCTGAACTTCAATGTATTATGGCTGATATTGACCCTCGGATTAACCCACCCGAGAGATTAATAAAGTTTTATCTAATCTATCTCTAATCTCTAATCTTCTGCACATTCCATTTATTTTTCAACTCTCCATACCCAACTGCACACAGGTGAGGAAAGTATTCATCTGCTCTGAACTTGAGGTTCTCCACCATGTGCTTTACAGACAGATACTAAATCTGAAGTGGCACAGCCGCCGTTTTGCTATCGTCTTTCCTTCCTACTTTCAAGAAAGGCTAAACTTTATTGGTCCAGCAGGTCTGTCCAGTCTTACTGAGCAGTTTAAAGTGCACTCACAGTTCTGGCCTTTGGCCTTTCTAACAGCTGTGCTCACACTTTCCACTATGTTTGCAGCTTTAATGGAAATGATGTGTAACATTTGTGTGACTTAAGTCATGTGATCACCTGCTGCAATGACCTCATCAGCACTCTGGGTCTTCCTGGATTATGTGACTGCCCTGGATTTCCTCCCCTGGATGTGGTGAGCCCGGCCTGTGGTGACTGAGTGAGGAGTGTGTGGGAACTATATCATTTTTATTAAGATTTAAGTAGTGTCTTTTTCTGAAAATTTTTATTAAATAAAGTTGTCATGATCATTTTCATATTTGCAAATGTGCTCATGAAGAGGGTTACAAACATCATCTGGCGCAACTGTCCAGATGACATATTGTGAAAGGTGACACAGAGTGCAGAAAGGTCAATGCAAACACGCTTACACACAGACAAGAGTTATATGAGTTTTAAGGTGAAAGGCATATGTGCCTGCACAGCAAGAGTATGTGCTCATGATGTTCCAGAGATAAGCATGAAGAGAACAGATCAACAGGAAACACCTGGAGTGTAAGATGGTTGAAATAACTCTGAGTATGTCGAAAGGTTGTCAATAAAGGGATATATCTAACTGTCACTAACTGTAACTGATACATGTTATTTCGTCTACTTGACGCAAAAAGGGGCAAACCCTGACATACAAAAGCAATTCGAAGTGTGCTTTCTAGCAGAGATCTATGCTGATGTTGCCCAGTGTTGGGAAGGTTCCTTTTAAAATGTATTCCATTACAGATTACAGAATACATACCCCAAATGTATTCTGTAACGTATTCCATTGCGTTACTCAATGAGAGTAACGTATTCTGAATACTTTGGATTACTTAATATATTATCATGCTTTTTACAACTATGTGAATGTACTACTGATGTGTGATTTATTACTGTTACCGAAGGTCCGGTGCTCTGAACTGAACTCCGAACTAAACGGACCTTGGCTGCAGTGGTTATTATTATATTTACATGCTTCCAGCTCCCGTTTTTGCTCGATGACAACTTGTACTTTTCAACCCTCTTTTTTCTCCCTCCTTGCACTCACAGACACATAACGTGTATGGCAGTCCATTCTCCCTGCAGGACGGACTACACTGCCCATGAGGCTACATTCTTTAGAGCTATGCCTGTAGCATTCTGCCTATTAGCTTAGAACAACAACAACAAAAAGGCGCTCACTCACCCAGGAAACACACAGTCGCAGAGAGAGAGAGTGTCACCCTGTAACCACGGCAACCGTACATGTATTCCATTACTCCCCAACACTGATGTTGCCACAGTGTACATCGTCCCATGCATGTGTTTAATAAAATCATTGTCTTGACTGAACCTATCTGGATGTTTGGTGATGTGTTCTCTACCTCAAATAAAGAATTCGGGACTTATCATCTGTTCAACACCACAACAATTTGACTTCAATGTGAACGTTTGCCATTAAATAACCTTCTTCATCCAGCTGAAAAGCATCCTTCATTCTATGATATGAACAGTTCCTCCTGTTGATGACAAACCTCTGACATGATCTGCTTGAGGAGCTTTTTCATGTGAAGCTCTCTGAGCTCAGGGCTAAGTTGCTGTGTTTCATCTTTAAGAGCTGCTGCCTCCTCGCCGTTCTTCTTCTCCTAATGACACCATTTCTGCTTCAGATCTTTCACTGGGCCTAAAACAGATGAAGAGTAGATCTACTGCTGTTCACTGTTTGTGTCAATCTGGAGAAATATGAAAGACAAACACAGCACATACAGAGAAATGTAGACAGAATGTGCAGCCAGTGCAGTAAATGGTCTAAATATCAGCTCTTTAGAAAATGATCCTGATGAACATGAAACTAACATCCAATGAGAAACACAGCTTCCTTGTTTCATGTCCAATAACAATAAATGAAGAGCTAATAAAGAGCTATTCTATTGTAAAATGCTGAGATGATTATTAGACACAACCCAGCGGCTCACCAAAAGAATATAATACAATAATAATAATGGATTGGATTTATATAGCGCTTTTCAAGGCACCCAAAGCGCTTTACAATGCCATTATTCATTCATACACTGGTGGAGGCAGCTACGGTTGTAGCCACAGCTGCCCTGGGGCAGACTGACAGAAGGGAGGCTGCCATATCGCGCCATCGGCCCCTCTGGCCAACACCAGTAGGCGGTAGGGTAAAGTGTCTTGCCCGAGGACACAACGACCAGGATAGAGAGGCCGGGGATCGAACCGGCGATCTTCCAGTTACAGGTGCGCTTCCCAACCCCCTGAGCCACGTTCGCCCCAACAGACATACAGAACAATAACAGGACATATAATCATGTAGCAAACATGATCTTCAACAGGCACACTTCTATTATTCATGATCACAAAGAACTTGTGCAGCCCTGATATCAGCCCTAATATATGAGTGTGTTTGCCCAAAGATTGAAACAGCATCAACATGACAGCTGTAAGAAATCTTCTCTCAGCCTTGTTTGGCAGAAGATCCCTGCAACAAAGATTGTAGCTGAAAGATGACGTGTGTAAAGTTTGTCTTTGGGAGGGTTGAGGCTGTTTTTAGACCTTTGATAGTTTCAATCCAGTTCTGAAAGACAGAAAAACAAAACAAAACAACATCATTGGATCTATAACAACTGGAGCTGAACCAGTGGCTTCTTTTCATCTTTATTCCTGTGAAGCAGCTGCATTATAACCAATCTGCTCCTTTGTGGCCTTTAAAACAGCTTAAATAACTGTTGTTATATTTGTTTCTGCTCCTCTTGGACAGACGACTCTTGAAAAGACATTTTTGAATTTCAATGTGACTTTAACTGGATAAATATGGGATATATAAACGTCTGCAACAAACTGATTCCAGCTTCTACCTCATGATAGGAATGTTTTTGTGGCTCAAGATGACCTGATATCTTTCATGATGGATACATTTGACACATGTTTCACATATTATAGACCAACAAGTTATTCATAGCAGTTTAAATACGGGGAGTCACTTTTGGGCCCAGCAGATAAAACAGAGCCAATATTTCCTTCTTTATTTAAGTGACGTGTGTCACAGATGTGACCTAGTAAAGTGTAACTGAACATTACTGATGTAAGGCAGTGACTGGAATAAGTCACAAGGTGTCGCTGTTGAGCTGCATATACATTGTAGATTTTAGCAATTTTGACCATTTGTCCTCGGCAGGACACCGTAGTTCAGATTTCTCGTTCGCGCGGGCGCCATCTTGGTTCAGTGTTTACTGTGATTTGCAAAGGTAAGCACTGTCCGTGGTGTACTGCAATGGTTTTGTTTAAAAACAAGTGTTCCACTGTGTAAAATGGCGATTTGCTAAGTATATATTGTGTTTATTGAGATGTTCATGTACAGTTTGATGAGAGTACGAGGAGTTTGTGTGCATGTTTCATTCTGTAATCTCTGCCGCGATTTCGGGTTACATTTCCGCTAGTTAGCAGAGCACTCATTCGGGCAAATTAATACAAGATTAAGCATTAGCTTTTCAGCAACAGTTTGCTGGTAATCCTGTTATGTTAGTTTTGTGTCATACTCATTCCTGAGACTGAAGAGTTGTGTAAAGATGCCTAGACTACATGATTATTTTTTGTGTAATGTGTTTTTTTTTTTACATATTTATTGTTGGTTTTCACTATTTGTTGATGATCACGTTCAGTGTTTACTGTGATTTGCAAAGGGCCAGCAGCAGAGTTGGAGTGGTGTTTGCCCCAGCATCTGAATAAACGGCGCGGTCCGAGCCACAAATTGAACGCCTGTGTCCGACTGGTCTCTCTACTGTGCACCCCAATCCAACACAAGATTACACAACGCAGAGTCCGGGGTGTAGGGAGGCCCCTGCACGGGTTGGGTTATACTAACGTTATTAACACTCATCGCGTGCTTTGAAGTTAGCGTCAGCTAAAGTAATATACTAGCAAAAAACTATTTCCAAGCTTCCATCATACAGATGATGCTCATGGCAAAAGAGTAACGTTCAGAAGTCTTTTCATTATGAGATCTGTTTCTGTTCAGGAAATCACATTCAAACTGATTAAATAGACATTTTTCAGTAGTTAGCTGCCATGCGCCCGTCTCATTGTGAAGTGAACTGGAGTCTGTCTGTACTGGATCTGAATTCATCGCCGCCCCTCCAACAGCGACACAGTGATCCAGCTCACCGATTGGTGATAACGACCTACTGAGACTGCTAGCAGGTGGAGGAGGGCCAATCTGAGCCACAGTTATGGGCTGATAACTGTTAATAACACTCACTGATCGACTGATAACATGAATATTAAATGTCTGCTCCCTCCAAAATAAGAGCTTTTTTAAAAACTCAGACTGAGGTCTTATTTTGAAAGCCAGTCTTTGTTGAAGCTGTTTCCTGGAGCAGGACCCTGAATAATTAGAAAAAGCAGATTTAAAAACTCTTCATGTCACCTGTGCTCATTAAATTGATATCATGCAGTTCACCTTCTCACCAGAAAAGGCCAAAAGATCACCATTAATGAAGAGTTCAAGGAGATGTTAGTGACATCAGAGCTGTACGTATTGATCTGATTGATATGGAAGTCTATGTTTCTGTGATTTGATCAGTTTTAAAAGCATTATTAAGCCATGATGGAAACATCCCATTAAGAAAGACAAATCAAACATTTGGATTCATTTTAATGAGCTCATACTTGTTGAAAATGTAGAGGAGCTGGTTGTGAACTGAGCTTCAGAGAAACACAACATACTGAGATTCACTGTGAAGCTTTGAGTGGAAAAAGACAGAAAAACAACATGTGGATCCTGGAATAATGGGAGCTTCCATCTTTAAAGGACTGAAGAGGAAGAAGTTTACAAGGAATCATTTAGAAGAGTTTCAAACATCAACTGATTGAATCCATGAATGTGAAAACGTGTTTGTGAGTGAAAGAGACAGACATGTACAGACTGAACTGTTCAACAGTCAGAGTGTTTCTCTAACAGGAGACACTCTTTACACTCAACTCAGCACAGACACAGTGAGGAAGCAGAATAGACTGTAAATCCAGGACAAAGAGGTTCAGTGAATGTGGTGTTGAAGGTGTGGAGGTGGATCAGAGTATCAGAGGAGACTCTGTAGAAGGACAGAGTGCCAGCAGGACAGTCCACATACACTGCTACTCTGTTAGAGACAGAGGAGGAGGAGGAGATGGATGTTTCTGTCTTGTTGTGTCTGACGTAAAGAGGCCCATTATCGGAGCACCTCAGACTCCAAGACTGATCATTCCATCCAAACACGCAGTCATTACTCCCTCCTTTCCTTCTGATTCTTCTGTAACTCACTGATATACAAACGTTTCCTCTCCACTCGACCTCCCAGTAACAGCGACCAGTCAGACCATTTCTACACAGCAGCTGATGATGAAGATCAAATCTGTCTGGATGATCAGGATATGACTGAACCTCCTCCACACGTGTCACCTTCCTGTTGTTGTCAGACAGTTGGAGCTTTGTGTTCACTGTGTTTGTGTCGATTGTGAGTTGACAGGAATCTGATGGAGAGAACAAACACAATCCAGCTGCAGTTATTGATCCATCATCTGGTCATTGATTGACACTTTGATGATGACTCCTGACATGATGAAGATGGTTGAATGTGTGCTGCTTTGTTTTCATGAATCCCATTAAAAACACACTTACACTTCCTCAGACCTGGTCTCAACCATCGGACTCCAGCAGGCTCCACCCTGAAAGGAGGAGGGGTCAGAGCAGTCAGCATGCACACATGGACATTACATGGCTCTCATACACATGAACATTCACAGTGTTCATCAAAGTGAAAGCCCGGGGGAATGAATTGTCTGTGGTGTCTGTTTTTTTTGTTAACAACACTCTGTATCGTCTGCCTGAAGGAAGAAATGTGAACAGTTTATCTCCATGATGTGAAAGGTCTGTAGAGATGTGTTTGTCCCTCATTCTGGACCTTTACAGGTCCTGGATGGAGGAAAGACAGCACAGATGAGCCTCTCTAAAGACCTTTCTGTCTGACCCCGTCATGCTTCATGACTGAGGCCAACCAGACAGTGATTGATGGAAACAGGACTGACTGGATGATGCCATTTCTCCAGACTGCACAGGGTTATATGTTTGGATTACTTCTGACACATTCATCAACACCACATCTCCAGTCATTGGAGAAAATATCAGAGCGGAAAAAACTGGAAAAACCACAAACATGTTTAACCAACATGTACATGTACATTTAAAAAATAATTCACATGTTTTGCAAACAAAAACTGTAACTATTTCCCTAAAAATGCAACCGTTTCAAACCATTTACAGAATAATCAGGTGTTTGCATCCAATAAGAAGCCACACAAATGATTTGTGCCAGTGCACAAAATAGTTTGTGTCACTATAAGACAGAGGAGAACAGCACAGGGATAAACCTGAAGGTCTGACAGCAGGAGGTGGATCACTCCTGTTTTCCATGTGAGACAGTCTAAGGAGCTTGGAAAGAAAAGCGTCTGGACTTCTTTAAGTTGCTTGAAGACGTTTCACCTCTCATCCGAGAAGCTTCTTCAATTCTAAGGGTCAAATGGTGGAGAGTCCCAGATTTAAACCTAGTGGGAGTTTCCCCCCCAAAGGGGGACAAAGGACCCCCTGATGATCCTCTACCTAATCACATGAGCCAAGGTGTGAAAGCGGGTGTGTGTCCTAATCAGCCACAGTTTCGGGTGAGCTCATTGTGAAACCTGGCCCCACCCTATCATGTGATTTCCTGAGGTCAGATGGCCCAGGGTGTGAGTGGGCGTTAAGGCGTCTGGGAAGGGATCTCAAAACTGGATTATAGATGGCAGACAGTTGGTGTCGTAAACCCCCGCCTCTGTTCAAAGATGGTCGCTCACAGTGGACGTAAAAGGGTTTCTTTCACTCCTCTTTCAAACCATCTGTCCTCTCTGTCCAAAATGTGAACATCGGCATCCTCGAAAGAGTGACCTTTGACCTTTAGATGCAGATGAACTGCTGAGTCTGTGTTTAGGAGTTATGTCTTTAGGGTGAACCAGTTTCTGTCTGAGTGTGTTGCTGGGTCTGAAGTACACTGGGATGTTGTGTTTGGAGAAAACTCTCCTGAGTTTCTCTGATACACCGGCTACATAAGGGATGACAATGTTGTTGCGTTTGTCCTTCTTATCCTCCCTCGCTGGTATCTGATTTTCTTTTTTGTGCATCTTTGCTGACTTTATAAATGCCCAATTAGGATAACCGCATGTTTTAAGTGCTTCCTTTACATGTGTGTGTTCCTTCTTTTTCCCTTCAGCCTTAGAGGGAACATGTTCTGCTCGGTGGTGTAGGGTCCTGATTACTCCAAGTTTATGTTCCAGAGGGTGATGGGAGTCAAAGAGGAGGTACTCAACTTCAAAATAAGAATGGCAACCTCAACTTCAATGTTGAGGTTGCCATTCTCTTCAATGTGCACGGCGCAGTCCAGGAAAGGCAAGCAGTTGTCCTTTGTGTCTTCCCTGGTGAACTTGATGTTTTTGTCCACGGCGTTAATGTGCGCAGTGAAGGATTCCACTTCTTGTCTTTTGATTTTGACCCAGGTGTCGTCTACATATCTGTACCAGTGGCTGGGTACTCTCCCTTTAAAAGAGCCAAGAGCCTTTCTTTCCACTTCCTCCATGTAAAGGTTGGCTACAATAGGTGACACGGGGGAGCCCATGGCGCAGCTATGTTTCTGTCTGTAGAAACCCTCATCTGATCGGGTGTGAAGTTGGTCCTGTCTTCCAAGGAGCTGTCTTCTTGTAGTCGTTTTCTGACAGTCTCCACTGCCTCCGTGGTGGGTATGCAAGTGAAGAGGGAGACTACATCAAAGGACACCATGGTTTCATCTGGGTCCAGGGTAAGTTTCTGGACCTTATCAGTGAAGTCGGTGGAGTTCTTGATGTGATGTGGGGTGTTCCCCACAAGAGGTGCTAGGACGGTTGCAAGGTGTTTCGCGATGTTGTAGGTGGCTGAGTTTATGCTACTGACAATGGGTCTGAGTGGGGCACCTTCCTTGTGGATCTTAGGAAGTCCGTAAATGCAGGGTATGGCATCCCCTAGGTAAAAGCGGTGATATGTGAGGCGGTCAATGACTTTGTCCCTTTCAAGGTCTTGAAGGCAAGCTATAACTTTCTTTTTGTAGTTGCTTGTGGGGTCTCGCTTTAAGGCTTCGTAGGTATTGTTGTCACTGATGAGAGTAGTGATCTTTGTGTGGTAATCCGTTGTGTTCAGGACCACGGTGCACCTTCCCTTATCTGCTGGTAATATAGTGATGTTGTGGTCTTTAGTCAGGGAAGCGACGGCCTTCTTTTCTTGTAATGTGAGGTTAGACGGAGGGACTTTGGCACTGAAGAGGGTGGCTGAGACTTTCATCCTGATCTGTTCTGCTTCTGTCTGGGATAATTTGTTAATCCGTATGGCAGTTTCTGTGGCTGTGATGAGGTCCACTATGGGCAACTGTTGCGGAGAAATGGCAAAATTGAGTCCTTTGGCTAATACGTTCTTTTCAGGTTCAGTGAGATTCCGGTCTGAAAAGTTCTTCACCCATTTTTCCTGACTGTCCTCAGGTGTGTGTTCTTCGCTGAGTTGTGTAGATTCAGACTGAGGGGTGAGGGTTTTCGAAAGTAAGGTGTGAAATTTCTTGCGTTGTCTTTCTTTTCCTTTGGAGTGTTGTGCTCGCTGAGCGTTGTCCACAAACTTGTAAACCTCTTCTAGAATAGGAGAGGGTAGAAGGGTTTCCAGTTCCTGCAGCGTCTGGCTAATCTTGCTCTGGAGGGCATCTATAGTGAAATGGACCTGTCTTATCCTTTCACTTAGAAGCTGATTTTGTGCTCTCTGTAGGATCAAGTCCGCTCTGTGTCCCCTGACAGTGGATCCAAGGCGCAGGCTTGCTTTGTCTGCATCTCAGGTTGCATCTCAGGTTTGATGTAGTCTCCCTCTTCACTTGCATACCCACCACGGAGGCAGTGGAGACTGTCAGAAAACGACTACAAGAAGACAGCTCCTTGGAAGACAGGACCAACTTCACACCCGATCAGATTTGCACACTGTTAGACCTCTGCCTCACCACTACATATTTCAAAAACTCCCACTAGGTTTAAATCTGGGACTCTCCACCATTTGACCCTTAGAACTGAAGAAGCTTCTCGGATGAGAGGTGAAACGTCTTCAAGCAACTCAAAGAAGTCCAGACGCTTTTCTTTCCAAGCTCCTTAGACTACAATGACCTGGATGACTGAGAACCTTCACAGACATGTGAGACAGTGTTTACACTGCAATCTGCCTTTTGTGGCTTTAAGGCAGCAACTGTGACGTTCACTAGTAGAACTGAAAACAAAAAAACCACTAAACTACAGACTAACTACACACCAACTAGACACTAACTGTAGCCTCCAAACACGCTACAACAACATAACAGAAAATAAACTGTACAACAGAAAATACAAATGCCATTTATGGTCTCCTCACAATAATGATAGGGTGAGTGGGAGACCAGAGATGTGATCTCTGGTCTCCCACTCAGAGACACGGGTCTCCGAGTGTCCAGCATTCAGAGGCTACCTGTCAACAAGGCCTCTGCAATGTTCTGAAGACAGTTAAACTTGTCAGGTAGTGATGTCCAGCAGGTGAAAATGCAAGCTCCATGAACATGCACAGCTGGATTCCAGCTGCTTCCATATTGCATTAACTGGCATTAACTCAGCCAGTTAATGCGAGACAAATCTAGATCCAAATTAAAGATATCTGGTTTGATCAGAAAATAAATCATTGGTCCATACACCTGAAAGTCCCAAAAACGCATTGTGAATTCCGTACGGATATATCCGTGTATTTCCATGGTGCTGATGCTGTGCTGAGCAGACAGCTCCTGAAGCTTTTGAAGTGTCGCAAGTGATGCAAACTGTCTTGTTGGTATATGTATGATCTCTATACATTTTTCGTCAGATAAAAACTTTGGTTGTAAGCTTCAGATAATTATTTAATAACAGCCAGACATTTTAAATGAGAATAAGAAAGTATTTCTTTGTTCCCCCCTTTCCCTGTTAATGTCCTACCTCGCCTTTACAGCTGTGGCTCCAGCAAAAATCAGCTGATTCTAGAAATTAATATTAAATAAATTCTAACAACAGCTTTTCAAACTTAAATGTGCTGCTGTTGTTCAGCACGACATCCGCTGGTTTCCTCTTTCTTGCGCAAAGTGGGCGATAAACAAACAAGAGAGAAAAGCCGATCAGCTGATCATTGATCAGTTTCACGATTGAAGTAGCAACAGGAGAGAGAGGGGGAGAGAATGAGAGAAGAAGAGGCAGCTGAGGAGCATAACGACAGAATCACTCCATGTCATGTTCCGGCTGTGTGGGAGCAGGGAGAGGACCCAAACGCAAAACTCACCGAGACAAAAAGTGAACTCAAAACACTGCTTTATTGCAGGCTAGTACAAAAAATATAACAAACCTAAACTGGGACATGGATAACTAGAGACACAAGGAAACACAGCCATGAGGGAGAACGCGACACAGAACTGAGGGAGACGCAGACCTAAATACACAGAGGGTTAACGAGGGGAGTGGGAGCACACGGGGAACACAGGTGACACTGATAACCATAACGAGACAGGGCAGGAGTGAACACAACATGACGGATGCTGACGAGGGACTGTCAAAGCAAAACAGGAAGTGCACAGAGGTTCAGACAGGAGGAGAGAGAGCACGGGGAGAGCACAGACATAACGGGCTGGGGAAACATGGAATAAAAACACAAGGAGAGAGGAAACGAGGGCTCAGATACACAGAGGGGCACACAGGGGGTAATCAAATAAGAAACATCTTAACAGAACCTAGAAACCGAGGCATAAATAAAGAACAAATCCCAAAACACACGAAAAACTAAGAATGCTGGGCCAACATGGCCCAGGATCATGACATCACCCCCCCCTCAAGGGCTGGCTCCTGACAGCCGAAACCCGAGAACCAAAAACAAGAAAAACCAAAACAACCCACCCAGGGCGGGAGGCGGGGGACCAGGACGGAGGGCCCAAAACAAAGCCACAAAAACAAAATGTCCATAAGAAAACCTGGAAGTCACAAAATAGTCCAAACCAAAAGTCCAGGAAAGGCACTGGAGCAGAGGAAATAGTCTATAATCATTTCAGGGTGGCGACCATGACTCCAGGCAAAGAAAGTTCAAAAGCACCACTCAGGAGGCCGACCCGGAGGGTGACGGTCCAGGAATCCATAGTTCATTAGATTAGGGGGCCGGCCCGGAGGCCGACGGCACAGGAGGTCATGGTCAAACAGTTCCGGGGGCCGACCGTGCGGACGGCAACGGCGGCGACGGGGACACAGTTCCGGGGGCCGACCGTATGGAGGGCAACGGCGGCGACGCAGAGGACAAAGTTCTGGGGGCCAACCGTGCGGAGGGCAACGGCGGCGACGCAGAGGACACAGTTTTGGGGGCCGACCGCGGAGCCAGCGGTGGCGACGAAGGAGGTCAGGAGGCTGGCCGCGCCGGCGAAGGAGTCCAGTCAGCGGCCTGGAAGGTGGCCGCTGACGCCAAACCAGGCCTGGACGACGTCTAGCAGGCTGAGCCGGACGTGGACGAGGCGGTGGCCTGGCAGAAGCAGGAGCAGAGGCCGGAGCTGGACCAGGCGTAGCAGAAGCAGAGGCCGGAGCTGGACCAGGCGTAGCAGAAGCAGAGGCCGGAGCTGGACCAGGCGTGGGCGGAGCCGATGCAGGGGCGGATGCAGAGGCTGGACCAGGCGACGGCGAAGCCGATGCAGAGGCGGATGCAGAGGCTGGACCAGGCGACGGCGAAGCCGATGCAGAGGCGGATGCAGAGGCTGGACCAGGCGACGGCGAAGCCGATGCAGAGGCGGATGCAGAGGCTGGACCAGGCGACGGCGAATTGGACCCTCCACCGGAGACGAAGAGCGGCTGGAGAGGTTCTCCTGAACCCCCAGCGGAGACGAAGAGCGGCTGGAGAGGTTCTCCAGAACCCCCAGCGGAGACGAAGAGCGGCTGGAGAGGTTCTCCAGAACCCCCAGCGGAGACGAAGAGCGGCTGGAGAGGTTCTCCAGAACCCCCAGCGGAGACGAAGAGCGGCTGGAGAGGTTCTCCAGAACCCCCAGCGGAGACGAAGAGCGGCTGGAGAGGTTCTCCAGAACCCCCAGCGGAGACGAAGAGGTGCTGGCCGGGCTGACCTGAGCCGCCAGCGGAGACGAGGAAGTGCTGGCCGGGCTGACCTGAGCCGCCAGCGGAGACGAGGAAGTGCTGGCCGGGCTGACCTGAGCCGCCAGCGGAGACGAGGAAGTGCTGGAGGGGTCCTCCTGAACCCCCAGCGAGAACAGATGCAGAGCCAGCAGGTGCGGAGACCTCTGGCTCAGTGGACGCTAACTGTAGCTGCACAGGGCACACAGTCGGCTTGGGATGCAACGGCTGGGGCTGTGCGGGGCAAACAGTCTGTCCAAGAAGTGTCAGCACCACGCAGTCCTCAGCTGGCTGAGTGGGCTCACAAGAGCTTCTAGCAGAGGATGGCAGTAACTGAACGGGTTGCAGAGCTACTAACTGAGCTGGTGACAGAGTTAATGACAGAGCGGATAATGACTGAGCTGATAACTGAACAGGTAATGGTGCGTGAAACTGAGGTGGTAACAGAGCGGATGACTGAGCAGGTATCAGACTCTTGGCTGCTCTCCTCCGGGGAACAGGAACGGGTACTGGGCCTGGCCGAACACCAGTCATCCCCACCCGAGGAACAGAGACGGGTGCAGGGACGAGCTGGGCTCTGGCTGCCTTTACCCTGGGGGCCGGTGTAGGTGCAGGGGATAGCTGGACCTCTGCTGCTCCCACCCGAGAAACTGAGACAGGTGCAGGAGTTGGCAGGGTCACAGCTGACCTCACCCGGGGAACCGGAACAGGTGCTGGCAATGGCTGGGTGTCCATCAACCCCACCCGAGGAGCAGGTACGGGTGCCGGGATGAACGGAGCCTCTGCCAGGCTGGAGACAGAAGCAGGGACCAGCTGGACCTCAGCCACCCTCACCCGAGGAACTGATACAGGTGCAAGGGAAAGCTGGGCCCGAGCTGCCCTGGGTACAGGAACTGGAGGTGGAGAGCGACGCACAGGAACAGTTACAGTCACTGGGTAAATGAGGTTAATGGTGCTGAACACTGCACTAGCAATCAGACACTTATGGCAGGCTGATTTCAGCAACTCTGCTGTTCTTAAGCTGTCCATCTTATAGTTAGCAGTCTTAGGAAGAGTGAGTTCAGGAACATTCACAGGTACTGGAGAATTTACACAAGCAGTGTTTGGGTAACCTGGATGTGAGATAACACTACACATAGTTGTACAGGATGTAGCCTGAGACGTAGTACACACAGAGTCCATGAAACTTGGCCGAAAAGCATGGCGCACAGAGTTAAACTGACACGACCGGGGAACAGAAAAGTTAACCTGTGCAACCAGCTCTGCAGTGCTCAAACCAAATTCTTTTGGCATTTTATGTGTAGCAGACAAAACCTTACGGCCCTTAACCTTAGCAGGCATTGAATGCACAGTTACAATGAGTCCACAAGGAAAAACAGAAACAGAGTCAGGCTTAGCAGGCACGGGAGAAGGTGAGGTTACACAGGTAGCGTCCGAGTTAGCACTGTCAAGTTCTGGTACAGAAAAAACCACAGCCTGAGAAATCGATGGAGGAACACTGGGAGTCACAGATACAAGAGCTGGTCTAAAGATTAAACTGTTCATAGCAGAGGAATGGCTAATAGTCTCTGTGTCACCTGGCTCAGGCAGAACGCTAGGAGTACATGGTAAATTGGCTTGCTTAGCAACACAGGCCTCATTCACAGTAACTCTTTGAGGAGCTGAGAGAGCAGTGGCTGGTTGAGAAGTTGGCTGAGAAATATCAGAAATGTCTAACGACAAAAAAGGCTGGAACATGAAACAGTCACTTGAAGGAGCATCACCTAGGGAACACTCAGTCTCGGATGGTTTGTGCTCCACAGCATGCACTGTTGCATCTGGAGCTGATGGTGGTGGTGGTGTGTGGCTGAGCTCAGACTGGGAAACCACAGAATGTACAGGCCGAGTAAAACAGTTCTGTGGGACTACAACGCTGGTAGCAGTATGTAGGTGAGTCTGGTGTGGAATAACAGTCTTAGGTTCAGCTAACTCCACAGGTGAAACATTCATATTGGCTAACTCAGGGAGATCACTGCGAGCATTACAAGACTCTGAGGGCTCAAAAACACAAAGATTACTAGCGCAAGCACCTGGTGAATAATCTGACACGGAGGTGCCTCGCTGTATAGTGTCTCTAGCGTTCAAACACAAAGTGGCGGAGTTATCCGATTCAGGTAACACAATGGCGGGCAAAACAGAGTTACTCACAGTAGTGCATAAGTCGTGAAGTCCGGGATCAGAAGGCTTGGGCTGAGTGTGTGAAGCACAGTCACTCTCTCCCACGGGTGCAGCCTGCTTGGCTGTACGGGAGCGACGGCGGCGTGAACGCCGTTTTCGCCGAGAAGGGGGAGGAAACGAGCCGGGCCGCGAATCCTCCAGCGGACCGGGCTGAACATCCTCCGACTCTTCATACTGGAGAGGCAGCTCTGGGCGGATACGTACGGTGGAGACGAGGAAGTCCTGAATGAGGGGGTGTAGCGCGCCGAATAGCCATGGGAGTCCGGACACCATCCTCTGTAAACGGATGGCTATTGTCTCCCGATACTCCTCACCTGGCAGCGCTGCCCACTCCTGACAGTGATACTGTACCGTGTAAATCAAATCCTCGCGGAGCTCAGCGGAGGGGTTGTGAGTTGCTGGGTCCATTGTCTGGTCGCGTTCTACTGTCATGTTCCGGCTGTGTGGGAGCAGGGAGAGGACCCAAACGCAAAACTCACCGAGACAAAAAGTGAACTCAAAACACTGCTTTATTGCAGGCTAGTACAAAAAATATAACAAACCTAAACTGGGACATGGATAACTAGAGACACAAGGAAACACAGCCATGAGGGAGAACGCGACACAGAACTGAGGGAGACGCAGACCTAAATACACAGAGGGTTAACGAGGGGAGTGGGAGCACACGGGGAACACAGGTGACACTGATAACCATAACGAGACAGGGCAGGAGTGAACACAACATGACGGATGCTGACGAGGGACTGTCAAAGCAAAACAGGAAGTGCACAGAGGTTCAGACAGGAGGAGAGAGAGCACGGGGAGAGCACAGACATAACGGGCTGGGGAAACATGGAATAAAAACACAAGGAGAGAGGAAACGAGGGCTCAGATACACAGAGGGGCACACAGGGGGTAATCAAATAAGAAACATCTTAACAGAACCTAGAAACCGAGGCATAAATAAAGAACAAATCCCAAAACACACGAAAAACTAAGAATGCTGGGCCAACATGGCCCAGGATCATGACACTCCAGCTTTGTGTCTTTTGTTTGATGGTAGGAAATAACATCGGACCATTTTTGAGAAAACAGGGGGGGAGCAACGTCATTTGGAGAGGAACACGGTTTAGCATTACACAAGTTTCTCTAAATTAGGTAAAACAATTAGTAGAAAAGCAGAGAACAAACTTGAGCAAGAGCCATGCATGGATGGGTCAGCAATAGATAGAGTCGGAGGACTCAAACTGGCAACCTTGTCCACTAAATAATTAAGAAACTTATTGCACATAACCACAGAAGAGAAAGAAGAAAGAAAATATTCCTGCATGTGTGATTGTTCATGTCTCATCTGCAGGAAACAAACAGGAAGTGAGTGAAGGACACAGGAAATGTTTCCAGCTCTCCCTCCTCTATCAGACATTGGCTGTGTCCCAATTCAGGGTATGCACGCTTGAAGTACGCATTTCAAGTGCGAATACGTCACCGCCACGCGACGACGGCTGTCCCAATTTAAAGTGTACTTCAAATGCATACTCCAAATGCGCCGTCGATTTCCCCAAATATCAAGCGTGGTCCGATGCACGCTTCGTGGTCTCATATATCCCACAATTCGTAGCGCAGCGGTGGGTGTGGATAATTTTGCCGCAAAATACTGCAGAAGGGAGCGGCTAAAGAGTGAACTGGCAAAAGTAAGTACTGAATATTATGTCACTTATTTATGTGCGAATGTTTAAGAGCATTAAAACATTACTGTTGGCCACATGTTGGCAAAGTTATGTGACATTAGAGATGTTTGTACTTTCAGCGGTAACTTGGTTTTAAAGCCTCTACTTCTAAATATATATATATATAGCTGACCTTAATCTTACAGAGAATTTGATGATTGTATGGATAATTAAAGTCAGTCATATATCCACAAACACAACAAGCTGAAAGTCAGTGATGCTGCTCGGTTTGCAGTCCTGAATATCACGGCACAAGCAGGATTCACTGCACTGTTAATGTTAGCTATGTTATATTGCTGCCTCTGTTCGGTGGTGTCGAGCCAAACGGACTTTAACGTGTGTTTGAACGAGCTGACGGTTCACTCGTTAAGCTGAAAGAAAGATGCTTTAATCACAGGAGTCACACATGTGTCCACTGGACCATCTGGGAACTCTTCTTGTTTAGCACTCGTAATAACACAAACACTAAATCCTCCTTCTCTTGTGCTGTTTTGTAGCAGTGTATACACCTGAGACTGTCACCTGTCTGTCTGTCCTGCACTCTCTCTCTGTTTCTTTCTCTCTGATTGTGGAATAAAAGTATGAACATGTGTTTATAAGTTACACTTGTGTTTGAATCCTGCAGCTTATCACACATTTGATTTCCATGTGTGACGACTGCAAGTGTCCAGAGTGAGGACAGACTGAGGGACCCACTGCTGCACATCATCTGTGAGGCTTTGCACCCCTGATGATCCACCAGGACAAACTCAGCAGTGTGTGAGGAAGAGGAGGAGGAAGAGCCAGCAGCAGCTGACAGATGGAGAGAATAGACAGACTGTTCCCTGTTTGTGAAGGACTGCTAGAAAAGTTTAAAATAACTAATTGTCTGTCCTGAATCAGTCTTATTAGGTAATGTTCAAATAATGTGATCATCCCAGTGTTTTCAGTGTGGGAGAAAGTACTCAGGGCCTTCAAGTTACACACTATGAAAGGCAGCAACAAGTTTAATATTCAGAAACCTAAAGTATGTATCAGCAGCAGAATGGAGCTAAAAATAAATGTTTGTTTCAGTTCTATGAAGCTTTGAGTATTTTGGATTAGTAGCACTGCTGTGTTTGTTGCATCATATTGCTGTAATTGTTTATATGCTTTATATATTCTGAGGTAAGTTGATCTATAGTGTTACATCATATTATATAAGGATGTTATGTGTTTGTATACTTTCTGCCCAGTTTGACCCATTTAGCAGAAGTCAGCCTGTTTAAGGCTCTGATATCTATTCTGTATGACTTAAAGCAGTTATGACATGGTCTGATTTTCTCACCCAATAAAGGAATATTTCATATATCAGTCTACTCTTTGTTTATCAGAAACACTTATCACAGCTCATGCATTTTCCTTTTTACACATATATGTAAGCATTGAGCCAAATGTAATAATGCCAACATATTAGACGAACAATATTTGTCTCTTATGTATAATAAAGATACTTGTCTTTGAGTGAAGATTTAAGGTGATAGGAAATATAAATAACTGCAACTTTAATCTTTGACCCAGAGTGCAAGCTCACTGCTGTAATATATCCTGTAATATATATATATAAATATATGTGTGTGTGTCTGTGTATACCATAATAATCTGACAATACATATAATATTGGCCATATTATATTTACATTACCACAGTGAGATGACTTTAGTCTCATGAACAATATTAGCTAATTGTTATTTACTAACTAATCTTGAAATGACTCTTCAGTACAGAAATGAAGCCCAACAATCATGTTTTACAGTCCTGTGGTCTCAGCCTCAGATACTCAACTAATCAAAGTGATGTCATGACAAAAATGGATGACCAACAGAACATTTTTTCTCCTTCATTTCTGTCACAGCTGTATGACATGTTTCTCGCAGTTAGTATCATGGTTGCTAGGCAACCTGAACAGCGCGACAAGGGCTATTTCACAAGCCTCTCACTTCCGCACTACCCGTACTTGTAGTACGCACCGTCCGTAGTACGGATAGTGTGTGTACTTCAAGCGTGCATACCCTGAATTGGGACACAGCCATTCTCTCCATACCTGAGAGTGTCTAGCCTCCAGCCTGGATCCTTCAGTCCAGCCGACAGCAGCTTCATTCCTGAGTCTCCTGGATGATTGTAGCTCAGGTCCAGCTCTCTCAGATGGGCGGGGTTGGAGCTCAGAGCTGAGGCCAGAGAAGTACAGCCTTCCTCTGCGATCAGACAGCCCGACAGACTGCAGACACACAAAACAACAATCAATCTTTTAACGATCATTTTCTCTTTGTCACAATAACATCTATCCATTTACATCCATTCAATGTAATTTTATTTATAAGTGACAATTTCCAACAGACAACAACAGTCATCTCAAGCTGTTTAACAGTGTAAGGTAACAGCCTACAATATTAGTGAGAAAGCCCCAACCATCAGACAATCCACTGTGAGCAGCACTTGGTGATGGTGGGAAGGAAGAACTCCCTTTGACACAAAGATCCTCCCAGTGAAAACAGGCTCCAGGAGGAGCATCTACCATGACTGGTTGCAGGGTGAGGGGAAAGAGAAGAGATGAGCTCAGAGAGACAAGAACAAAACACAAACTAAGGAGAGAGAAGACAAAAGTTAAGGACATGCAGTAGTGACATATAAAAGCATCAGGAGTGAAAAGAGGGGAGTGGAGAAGAAAGCAGAGCATCATGGGAAGTCCACCAACAGCCTGAGGCTCTGTCTCAATCCAGCGTCCGCACCCTCCGAAGTACGCAGTTTGAGACCTATTATGTCACAGCGGCACGATGACGGTGGTCCCAATTCCAAGTGTACTCCAAATGTGCTGTTGATTTCCCCAAATTTGAAGTGTGTAGACTTCGTGGTCCCATATATCCCACAATTCATAGTGTCACGGTGGGTGTGGATAATTTTGCCAAAAAATACGGCAGACGGCTGAATTGGAGCGCATGAAGAGTAAACTTTCCAAAGGAAGTACTAAATATTATGCCACTTATTTATGTGTGAATGTTTAATAATAAAGAACATTAATAATTTACTGTTGGCCACATGTCAGCAAAGTTATGTGACATTAGTGATGTTTGTACTCACTTGGTTTTAAAGCCTCTACTTTAAATTGTACATCGTTTAATAGTTGACCTTAATCGTACAGAGAATGTGATGATTTTATGGATAATTAAAGTCAGTCATATATCCACAAACACAACAAGCTGAAAGTCAGTGATGCTGCTCGGTTTGCAGTCCTGAATATCACGGCACAAGCAGGATTCACTGCACTGTTAATGTTAGCTATGTTATATTGCTGCCTCTGTTCGGTGGTGTCGAGCCAAACGGACTTTAACGTGTGTTTGAATGAGCTGACGGTTCACTCGTTAAGCTGAAAGAAAGATGCTTTAATCACAGGAGTCACACATGTGTCCACTGGACCATCTGGAACTCTTCTTGTTTAGCACTCGTAATAACACAAACACTAAATCCTCCTTCTCTTGTGCTGTTTTGTAGCAGTGTATACACCTGAGACTGTCACCTGTCTGTCTGTCCTGCACTCTCTCTCTGTTTCTTTCTCTCTGATTGTGGAATAAAAGTATGAACATGTATTTATAAGTTACACTTGTGTTTGAATCCTGCAGCTTATCACACATTTGATTTCCATGTGTGACAACTGCAAGTGTCCAGAGTGAGGACAGACTGAGGGACCCACTGCTGCACATCATCTGTGAGGCTTTGCAGCCCTGATGATCCACCAGGACAAACTCAGCAGTGTGTGAGGAAGAGGAGGAGGAAGAGCCAGCAGCAGATGACAGATGGAGAGAATAGACAGACTGTTCCCTGTTTGTGAAGGACTGCTAGGAAAGTTTAACATAACTAATTGTCTGTCCTGAATCAGTCTTATTAGGTAATGTTCAAATAATGTTATCATTCCAGTGTTTTCAGTGTGGGAGAAAGTACTCAGGGCCTTCAAGTTACACACTATGAAAGGCAGCAACAAGTTTAATATTCAGAAACCTAAAGTATGTATCAGCAGCAGAATGGAGCTAAAAATAAATGTTTTTTTCAGTTCTATGAAGCTTTGAGTATTTTGGATTAGTAGCACTGCTGTGTTTGTTGCATCATATTGCTGTAATTGTTTATATGCTTTATATATTCTGAGGTAAGTTGATCTATAGTGTTACATCATATTCTATAAGGATGTTATGTGTTTGTATACTTTCTGCCCAGTTTGACCCATTTAGCAGAAGTCAGCCTGTTTAAGGCTCTGATATCTATTCTGTATGACTTAAAGCATTTATGACATGGTCTGATTTTCTCTGATTTCTGATTTTTGAACTCTCTCTGTCTCTCTCTCGTGGTTAGAATCATGGTTGCTAGGCAACCTGAGCAGTGCAACGAGGCTAGACCGTCCCATTTTACAAGCCTCTCACTTTCGCACTTCTTGTACTTCCTAGTATGCGCCATACCTAGTACGCAAACTGTGCGTACCATGGAGCATGCGGTCACTGGATTGGGACACAGCCTAAACCTATAGCAGCATAAATAAGGGATGGTTCAGGGTCACCTGATCCAGCTCTAATTATAAGCCTTATCAAAAAGGAAGGTTTGGAGCTGATTTTCAAAGCAGAGAGGGTGTCTGTCTCCTTCCATACCAAGTCCAACATAGCCAGGCTGAGTTGTTAGATTAGTCCAAAGTAAAGTCAGAAAGTCATTATTTGTGTAAAATTTCAGTGGAAATGTAGAAAAACTATCCAAAAGTTATTTCTAAATCTGATATTAAACAGTTTAAATGGTGGAAAAAGCTGTAAAGAAAACAGAAAGAGTCAATAAAAGCCTCTTTAGAGGGTCACCAGTTTAAAACTCAGACATTTAAACTGGTGATTCTCCTTCTCTGCTCAATTTCCTCTCTAGACTTCCTGTTCCTAGGAGAGATTTGATTGGCTGAACATCCTTTTACCCTGTCTTTAGTTCTTTGGGTGCTAATTGGAAACGCTGCTCCAACGCGTGGTTCAAACACTCAGATCACATGACCTCAGCTACCACAGGTGGCATACCTGCTCCTGCCAAGCATTCCCAGGCTCAGGAATTCCCATTTTTGATTGGCTGATCTTTTGGACTGGGCCTTGTAATGACTGAATGATGCTTTTATAGCACTGCTTCAGTTTATTCCACACACGTTCAGTCCTATCAGCAGAGAGAGAGCCACACACTCTCTGTAACATCATTAAAAGATCTCAGTAAAAACACCACCTCTGCTTCAAGGACTAAATCAAACAGGCACCAGTTTTCAGCTCTGTCTGTGCTCTACTATTTTCTACTGTACACAGAAAATAGGATGTACTGCATTCAGGGACATCATCCTCACTGTCAGCTGTTACTCACACACTGTGTGTAGAAATACAGAAAATATGGATCCTATAAAAGGGAAAGCTAGAAAAACACAATGATTAATTGATTTCTACTGCAATCAATCAATCAATCTTTATTTATAAAGCACTTTTCATACAAAACAAACTGTAGCACAAAGTGCTTTCATTGGTTAAAAGCAGCCCACCCCACACCACCCTCCCACTCATTCCCCGCACTCTCATTAACAGAAACGGTCATGGATACACACATTCTACCCCCCCCCCCCCCCCCCCCCCCCCACACACACACACACACATACACACACTTAAAGAATAGAATTGGGCTGGGTACGCATTAGCCAAGTGAGGAAACACTATCACAGGGAGCCGTCTGCACCGGGAGCCGGTCACAGACCGCAGCCTCCAGGCTGGGCACACAGCAGGAGGGAGGCAAAGAAGCCCCCAAACCAGGCTCAGAGGACACACAGGGCCCCAGGAGCCACGGTCGATCACAGCCCCGGTGCAGAGAGCCCCCTCCGAGGAAACACTGGAGATATGACCTAATAAGAATATAAACAGGATAAACGATAAAATAAATAAGAGTGGGATACAATATAAATATAAGTATAAACAGAGTAAGAAGATAAAAAATGAATAAGAATACAATCAATACATATTAGGTAAAACTAAATTACTAATATAAATAGAATAACAGGACAGAATAAATAAGCATAAAATAAATAAGCGTTAGTTAAAAGCTAAATTAAAAAGGTGGGTCTTGAGCCTGTTTTTAAAAACATGAACGTTCTCTGCGGCCCTGAGCTCCTCCGGCAGGCTGTTCCACAGTCGAGGACCATACCACTGAAAAGCTGCCTCTCCGTGAGTATGTGTCCTGACTTTAGGGACAATCAAAAGGCCAGTACCAGAGGACCTCAGGGTCCGCGAGGGTTCATATGGTAAAAGTAGATCTGAAAGGTAAGAAGGCCCAAGACCATTAAGACTTTTAAAAACCAATAAAAGAACTTTAAAATCGATCCTGAAACACACGGGGAGCCAATGCAGCGTTTCTAAAACCGGTGTAATGTGGGCCCGCCCTCTGGTCTTCGTCAGCACACGAGCTGCAGAGTTTTGCAAAAGTTGCAAAGGTGAAATATTCTTTTTGGGGAGACCAGAGAGCAGGGCATTACAATAATCAATGTGACTGGTAATAAAAGCATGCATCAGCATCTCCGTGTTGGCCCGAGAGAGAATACGGCGGACTCTGGCTATATTTTTTAGATGATAAAATCCAATTTTGGTTACATGTTTAATATGTGGGATAAAACCAAGCTCAGAGTCAAGAATAACACCCAGGTTTTTCACTTGTAGTGAAGGGCATAGTGAAAATGCCTGTAATTTAGACAAGAGTCTCTCTCTCTGAGCCTCAGGGCCGATGATTAAAACTTCAGTTTTGTCCTGGTTAAGCTGTAAAAAGTTTTCTGCCATCCAAGATTTTATATCTAAAATACAGTTAAAAAGGGCATCCATTGGTCTGGTGTCATCAGGAGACACGGAGATGTACAGCTGAGTATCATCAGCGTAACTGTGGAAGTTTACTCCATGCCTCCTGATGATGACGCCAAGAGGGAGCATATACAAATTAAAAAGTACAGGGCCTAAAACCGACCCTTGAGGCACACCACATGTCATTGTATGGATCTTAGAGGAGCATGTATCCATACTCACCATAAAAGTTCTGTCTGAGAGATAGGAAGTGAACCAGTGGGACTGCAGGCCTCGCAAAATCGCTAGCCCACGCCAGCAGGTTCACTATGAGCCAAGCTCCAGACTGACCGTGACACATTAGGCCAGTGTTAGAAGATAAAGTTCAGGAAAGGACGACTTAAAGATGTACGTGAAATGGAGGCTTCTGATTGGTCAGAATGAGCCTTTGAAAATGGAACAAACTTTGTATAAAGAAAGAAAACACATTTAGTCTTTTAATGGAAATCTATCTTTTTTAAAGTGATTGCAAATCAAAGCTAACGCCATGCCAGCTTGTAGCTTTGATTGACAGTGTGTAGAACAAGCCTGATGACACAAACTCCCACAAAACCTCAAAATCAACATAAAGCATCCAAAGTTTCACGGATGGGAGCAAAACTTGAGGCCAACAAACAGCTGTAAACCTGTGTGCTTATTACAGTAAACACACCAGTCTGTTCTGTTTGACTAAACTGATTTATTGTGTGTCTGTAGCTGTGTTGTGAACTGTGCTGGGCTCGTCAGTGTCCCGATTTCACAGAACAGCATCTACAACATGCCACAAATGCTTCCAATGTTTCAGTTTGATGAAGCCTCGCTTTGCCCATTGCTGCCTTTAAAACAGTGTTTGTGCTGCCAAGGACATCTTGTATTGGTCTCATGTCATGAATGGGAGTGTTTCAGGAGGCAGACTGAACCTTTGATGAGTTTGGTGTCTTAACTGAGGAATAAAAGGACACGAGGAACAAACTAAAGAGAATCTAAAAGAGGCCGGCAGCACACGAGGAGGAGAAACTGACACTGACATAAAGACTGAGGGAAGGACAGAGCCATTTATACACCTGAGGTCATCACAGGAGGGTCATGTGACACAGCTGAAACTCATCTAGACAACGTCTGACACCAGAGACCATACTTACCAAAATAAAACAGGTTATACTGAACAACCATGAGTGGAACAACGGAGTGAACCAAGCAGCAGGAGGGGGGCGTTTCTCCAAAACATGTGTCCATCACAATTATGGACAGTCGTGTATAATAAGTAGACTTGTTCAGATTTGTCCTACACAGAGTCATTATAGTGACTATTAGTGTTACTGTGGAGATGCTTATTCCAGCATCACTGACTTCATGGTTCCAGTGTCCATCACTAAGGACTACATGTAGTGATGCTGCTGTTAGCCATGTTAGCATGTTAGCTCCAACAGGTGGTCAGTGTGAGAGGAGAAGATGCTATCACGGACATCCAAACAAGGAAGGAAGAGACTGTTGAAGGCAGCGAGCTGTGACTGCTGTGAACAGTGTTCTCACACTATTTTCTCCCTGTGCCAACATACACGAGGTTGTTTTCAGCTGCTTAGTTATTCAGTGCAACACACCACAAACACCAGTAAATATACTGAGAGCACACTGCTGTGGTTGCTGAGGTAACCATCCATATATCCAGCTTGTTGGGGCCGATTCTGCTTCCTCATCCTTGGAAAAAACCCTCAAAGTTTGATGTGTTTTTGACTTGAAGCTTTTTGGGATTTGGTTTAATTTGTTATTCTACACACTGTGAAACAAAGCTAGAAGCCACTGTGGTACAGTGGGGGACTCAAACCCAGTGCCCCACCTGCTCCAACAACAGTTAGATAGATTTTATTAAGTCTCATTTTCTGTTCATTAGGAAAAATAATAATAATGAAGAGCACGTGTTTATAGAGGCACATTGAGACCAATGAGAACAGTCCATTCACACTGACCTCCACCTCTTTAAATGTGAGTAAACACATCATGGTTCTGGTGCTGATGTGGTATCTGGGACAGGTGATGATGATGATGATTTTGAACTCAGTCTGAGGTTTGATTATACTGAACCTGCACTTCTTTTTCCTGTTTATGACATATGTATACCTAAAGTCTCAGCTGGATAAAAAAGAATGAGGAAAAACACATTTGTTGACAGAATTGTTAACAAATGTGGTGAGAGTGTTGTAAGTAAAAGTGTTGTTCCTCTATTTTTCAAACATGAAGTGTAGTTTTGGACTTTTATTTACTGCTGGTTCAGTGAACTTTGGTTGGATAGTGATGAAAACTGCAGTCTCAGAATCTGTGAGAAGTCTGCTTTCAGCACGCACAGCATTGTTGTGTTGTGTGCTGTGTATTCACCTCCGCAAACTCATAACTGTTTTACCATTAGGTTTCTACTTAGACAATAACAAAGGAAGCAGTTCCCAGGAACTACTTCCTGTTTTAGAACTTTTCAACATAAGAGTATGTTGCACTTCAGCAAACTTCCACATCTCCTCTTATTAGAGGGCTGCCTTATTATTAATTTGCTAATTCTGTCAGTTGATGAAAAGACAATGCTTGATCTCACCTGAGAGTTTCCAGTGTACAGTGTGGACTCTTCAGTCCTTCAGACAGAAGCTTCACGCCTGAATCCTTCAGGTTATTGTTACTCAGGTCCAGCTGTCTCAGATTAGAGGTCTGAGACCTGAGAACTGAGGCCAGAGCTTCACAGCTTCTCTCTGACAGGTCACAGTGACTTAGTCTGAAAAATAACAGATAAACAATTACATAAAAAACCCACTTATGTTGAAGTGTAATTAGATACTATTATATTTAGCAATATTTAATCTTGTTTTTGTCAGGAAACTGAGCACTGATGCAGACCAACACATGGAAAGAATTAGAGGAGAAGTGATGCAAGAACAGCAGTAAAAGAACACTGAATTGTTCAGTGTGCTTGTGGTATCAACATAATGTGGCAAATTTCTTTATTTTGTATTCGTTTTAGAAGAATTAATGATTATTAACAACCACAGGCCAGGTCTAGATGGCACTTTGGTAAGAGTTATACCCAGAAATATCTCAGAAATGTCGACAATTTCTGCTGAAATGTTTTTGAGTAGCTTATCTGCTTAGCAATTTAATTAAAAATTTTTAGATATATTCTTTTTTCATGGTACAATCTCCACGTACTTCATCCAAAGCACACTATCTGTGTACTCACTCTCTAATTTATAGCCAAAGTATTTACTCACTGTCTCTGTACTGTTTCGCTAGCTTAGCTTAGCCCGTATCCGACTCGCAAGCACCATGGCCTCTTCACCTGTCCCTCCTGCACTTTCCTGCTCATTGTGTCAGATGTTTAGCTACTCCTCGGCCTCCTTTAGCAGTAATGATACCTGTAACAAATGTAGCATATTTGGAGCTCTGGAGGCCAGGATTACTGAATTGGAGACTCGGCTTCGCACCCTTCATTCACCCATAGCTAGCCAGGCCCCTGTAGCTGGTGCAGCCGAAGATAGCGTAGGCCCTGCTAGCTGCCTCCGGCAGACCCCAAGCAGCTGGGTAAAGAGGGCGGCTGGGTGACCGTGAGGAGGAAGCATAGTCTTAAACAGAAGCCCCAGGTATACCACCAACCTGTTCATGTGTCTAACCGTCTTTGCCCACTCGGCAACAGGAGTGACATGTTTAGCCGCATGTTCTCCTAAAATTGCTGGCTGTCTGAGTGGTGTCCCAGAAAAGATGTGGGCTTCATAGATAATTGGCAAACCTTCTGGAGGAAACCTGGTCTTGTTAGGGAAGACAGCATCCATCCCACTTTGGATGGAGCAGTTCTCATTTATAGAAATATGGATAAATTTATTAAACCCCCCAAAATATGACTATCCAGAGTTGGGACCATGAAGCAGAGATACAGTCTTACACTTGTCTTAGCCTTGTCCACCCCAGCTGTAAAACTCAGAAACCAGTCTTACTTGTTATCAACTATTGTCCACCTGGGCCTTACTCTGATTTAGTGCTCAGCTCAGATAAAATAATTATTGTGGGTGATTTTAACATCCATGTAGATGCTAAAATGACAGCTTCAACATGGCATTTAATCTGTCATTAGACTCAATTGGCTTCTCTCAAAATGTAAAAGAACCCACCCACCACTTTAATCACACTCTAGATCTTGTTTTAACATATGGCATAGAAACTGAACATTTAATAGTGTTTCCTGAAAACCCTCTGCTGTCTGATCATTTCCTGATAACATTTACATTTACAATAATTGATTATACAGCAGTGGAGAGTAGACTTTATCAAAGTAGATGTCTTTCTGAAAGTGCTGTAACTAAGTTTAAGAATATAATCCACCCACTGTTATCATCTTCAATGCTCATAGAGCAGAGCAGCTATCTGAACGCTACTCCAACAGAGGTCCATTACCTTGTTTATAATTTTACCTCTTCACTACGTACGACTCTGGATTCTGTAGTTCCAGTGAAAACTATGGCCTCGAATCAGAAGCATTTGACTCAGTGGTATAATTCTCAAACACGTAGCCTAAAGCAGATAACTCGTAAGCTGGAGAGGAAATGGCGTGTCACAAATTTAGAGGATCATCATTTAGCCTGGAGAAATAGTTTGTTGCTTTATAAGAAAGCCCTACACAAAGCCAGAACATCTTACTATTCGTCACTGATTGAAGAAAATAAGAACACACCTAGGTTTCTCTTCAGCACTGTAGCCAGTTCCATGTGAAAGACTAATACAAAGTAGTGTACACGTGAGAAGTGGAACGAAAATCATACATGATTCCAAAATTTTTTTACAAATAAATAACTGCAAAGTGGGGTGTGCGTAATTATTCAGCCCCCTTTGGTCTGAGTGCACTCAGTTGCCCATAGACATTGCCTGATGAGTGCTAATGACTAAATAGAGTGCGCCTGTGTGTAATCTAATGTCAGTACAAATACAGCTGCTCTGTGACGGCCTCAGAGGTTGTCTAAGAGAATATTGGGAGCAACAACACCATGAAGTCCAAAGAACACACCAGACAGGTCAGGGATAAAGTTATTGAGAAATTTAAAGCAGGCTTAGGCTACAAAGATATTTCCCAAGCCTTGAACATCCCATGGAGCACTGTTCAAGCGATCATTCAGAAATGGAAGGAGTATGGCACAACTGTGAACCTACCAAGACAAGACCGTCCACCTAAACTCACAGGCCGAACAAGGAGAGCGCTGATCAGAAATGCAGCCAAGAGGCCCATGGTGACTCTGGACGAGCTGCAAAGATCTACAGCTCAGGTGGGGAAATCTGTCCATAGGACAACTATTAGTCATGCACTGCACAAAGAAGAAGAAGCCATTGTTAACAGAAAACCATAAGAAGTCCCGTTTGCAGTTTGCCACAAGCCATGTGGGGGACACAGTAAACATGTGGAAGAAGGTGCTCTGGTCAGATGAGACCAAAATGCAAAACGCTATGTGTGGCGGAAAACTAACACTGCACATCACTCTGAACACACCATCCCCACTGTCAAATATGGTGGTGGCAGCATCATGCTCTGGGGGTGCTTCTCTTCAGCAGGGACAGGGAAGCTGGTCAGAGTTGATGGGAAGATGGATGGATCCAAATGCAGGGCAATCTTGGAAGAAAACCTCTTGGGGGCATAATGTGTGTCTGTTGACCAGGCGGAGAGTTACAGAGAATTTTTTTATTGTCCTACCCCTAGATTAAAGCTCACAAAACTATTTCAACAACCACCAAACGGCAAATGAGAGCAGGTACACGGACTCCACACAAAGACATAAACACAGAGCGGACCCGACGCATCAGAATCAGCTTTCTCTTCCTTGGCTTTCTCACCCGATGGCACGTAGACGGACATGCTGTCAGAGCTCACCGATTCTGATGTGTCGGGTCTGCTCTGTGTTTACGTCTTTTTTGCGCTAGATTCTGAGCTGCAGGTTTTGTCTCTCTTCAACCAAAATTCACCGAGCCAGCAGCAAAAGAAGATCCAAATTACGCTTCACGTTTGATAAATGTTGTCATGAATTCCCTCTGACTTTTGCTGTTTTGCTTCCACCACGATAAAAATCACACTTCATGCACAGCTCTCTCTCTCTCTGTACTTCAAGAACAGTTTCCCTGTCTCAAATCTCTGTTTTCAGCATCATTCATTCGCTTATTACCCACCAGTCTACCGTTGATTACAACACTGTCGGCTGCTGTCTTTTTCTTTTCTATTGTTTTGGGGGGTTTTTAACATAAATGACCTCGGACAAGAAAGACTAGTTTCTGCTGCTCAGTAATTAAGAAATGTAAACTTTAAAATTATGCAAAATTGCAGAATATTGGAGAATATTTTTAAGGTTATCTGCTATAAAAATCCAGGCCAGGAAAATCTCCTTCGAGGGTTTCTGTGTTTTATTCTCAGTTACTTTCCCACAAAGGCATCTGCTGTGATGTTCACAATTATGATGAAGTCTCACATGCATCAGCACTGATCAATTATCAGAATTATAATATTTCTGACTGTCTGAGGCAAAATTGAATCGAATCACGACTTTGAGAACCGGAATCGAATGGATTATAGAAATCAGTGATGATACCCAGCCCTAGTGAGCAGCCTAGGCCTGACAGAAGGGGATGTAGCTATGGTTAATAAGAAAAGATGAAAAGAGCTATTGATAACTATTTTGTTAAGTCAAGGCCTGATCCGTCTGAAATTCATAGGCAGTGCTCTGACGCAGTGCCATCAATCTGTGAATGCTGAAAAAGCACAGTGTATATGCTGCAATAAATGCACTGCCCAAGTGTCCCCTCTCCCCACTGCCTTTCAGCAACAGGCAGCAGCAAACAGGTCATCAGAGGAGACCGAGATGATGATGATTAAGTTTGACATTTTCTACAATACTGCCAAAGAGTGCCAAAGCACTTTAACTACAAGACTGTTAGTTAAATCATTTACAAATGAATATTGTCTTTATGGACTGCAATCCCCCCCCCCCCGCCTGAGTCCTCTCACCCACATCAGCTCAGAACTCTGCATTATCTACTGAGTAAGACTCACAGGATCAGGGACCAGAAGTTCTACAAAGAGCCGAACAAGATTTCCTGTATAAAGGTCTGTGGGCCTACTGAAGCACAGTGTCAGCACAACTTTCACATCATATTCATCTCAGCACAACTAAAGCATGGTGACTGACCTCAGAGTTTCAAATCGACATCGTGGATTCTCCAGAAGAACACACAGCTGCTTCATTCCTGAATCCTGCAGGTTGTTGTAGTCTCCACTCAGGTCCAGCACTCTGGGATATGAGGGGTTGGACTTAAGCGCTGCTGCCAGATAATCACAGCTGATCTCTGACAAACCACAGCCACTCAATCTGTAATAAAGAATGAAAGATGAAAGTTTATTAGACAAAGTGTGCGCTTGAAATCATTCAGAGCTGAAGAAGGTTCAGAATGTAGAAGTTTAGAAAATGGAACTCACAAATTTTATTCAAGCACTTTTCACACAAGAGTCAGTCATTATTCACACTCTCTGTGGATCCTTTACTGTAAATTGTGTGCGTTCCGGAGGATTGCTGAGTTTCTGTATATAGTGTTGTTACATTATTATATTATCTTATGCAACGTTATACCCCTAATTAAAGATTGTGAAATTATTATGTAGTTTTAGTTTGCATTATTCTCGTGAAGAGGTGATAACTATTAGATTTATTAGACTGATTTGTATTATATTAGACTGCTGATTTATTGTGGATGAATGATATTGTTTTATGATGCATTATATAGCCGAGTTATAAGAAATACTGTTTTCAGAGAGTCATGGCCTTATTTGTCTGATTAGAAAAGAAGAGAACATACAGCACAGGAAGCCAATGTCATAACTTAGGCTCACTGAGAGGAGAGAGAGAAAGAATGTGGATATTTAGGTTTTATGACTTTGGAGGGGGGCATATCGCCAAAAGTTTCCGTCATCACGTAGGGTTTAGGTAGCACCCCCTTGACTGATTAAGCTGGGTTTTTTTTTATTATTGTGGCCTTTGCTCACCCCGGAGTCATGCTTCAGTTTAGGCACAAGAAACCTGCTGCGTTCCTGCATCCCTAGACAGGGACGTAACACTGTGTGACTGAACCATGTGGGTGTAGGAAGCATGGCTTTTAGTTTTAATACCACATGGCAACATTAAAACATGAATCTATACAGTAACACTTTGATTTGTTACAGTGGGGAAACTGTTGAAGGGAACAATGAAGGGATACTGCAACAGCAGCAACAGAAACCCAGGAGACAAAGCTGAGGTCTATGTTCCTCTATACTACACATAGCCTCCTGCTCCTTTACTTTAATAAACACATAAATATCAATTACTTCAGAAACTTTATTAAACTCATTTCAAGTTCACTTCAGCTTTAAATGACCCACAATATTCGCACACATGAGCAAACAAAGTAACTCACACAGCTACTGTTCAAATTTAGTCATACTGTATTTAATACAAATATACCTCATTATTATGACTTTCACAGCTACCTGCTCATTGAACTGAACAATACTTTTGTTTTACCATTAAAACAAAATATGTGACTGTAAAAAAATCTTCAGACACTAATTAAGAATCTCCTAACCAATCCAAAGATAAAGAAAATGTCACCTGCCAATTCTATAAAGCTTGGTTGTTTATACAATAATATCATTCAATGATCAACAGTGGAAATGTTTGGATCCTGACCTGAGAGTTTCCAGTGTACAATGTGGACTCTGCAGTGCAGCAGACAGAAGCTTCACTCCTGAATCATGCAGGTCGTTGTTACTCAGGTCCAGCTCTTTCAGACTAGAGGACTGGGAGTTGATAACTGAGGACAGAGCATCACAGCTTTTCTCTGAGAGGTTACAGCCACTCAGTCTGGAAAAAACAAACAAACAAATTAATTAAATCAGTCAAATGAAACATTTTTTTTAAATGTAAGCGTGCAATACAATAATTGGTTAACTAAATAGCTTCATTAAAACACAACTGTGCGTCATATCAGCACTTACTCATTGGAAGCTCCACCTGCTCCACCTTCTGAGTCAGAAGACATGAAAACAAACTGCAAAACTAGTAGACACATAATTTCTGACTCATGGTTGGAAATGTAATCTTCTCAGATCCATTTGTACATTTAGAGCCTGATACTGAAATATAGCAACATGGACATTCACAGCAGCAAAGGGTTCTTGCTGATCGGAGCTGGCTTGTCCTGGGCTTATCGAAGATTAAATAAAGCGGAATCAGTTGTTCAAAACCCCACAAGGCTGCCCGCTGTGACTGAAACAATGGGACGGGTCGGTACTTCTCAAAATGGGCTCATTGAACGCAGTACAGATAAGATCTTGGAGAAGCTCGACGCTATCGTGAGCAGTCAGACTATGCTCTTTGGGCGCAAAATTGATAACATTTTAGAGAATCTCACAGCACTCCAATGGGAGATTGAAAGACCAGTGATGGACTGTTAAGATCAGCTGTGAAATTGACATGCAGTTTTTCGCACCAAAGAAAACCACCATCATTTCATACGGCTAACATACCGGCGCCAGCTGTGGTCTCAAGTCTGGAGCTGAACATAACAAATCTGACCCAGACTGACCTCCCTGTTGGAGCTCAGTCTGGGGGGAGTTCTTTTTTCTGCTCATCTTCCCTGTTGTTGTGCATTTTCCACTGTCTGGTTCCGGATCGCTGCTTGTGCCACTGACGGGTCAGCTACCTAGCCTGACATGTCTCCCAAATGTAATGTATTTGTGTATTGTATGTACGATTGGCAAGGTCAGTATTCTAATTGCCCCCTGGGGATAAATACAGTGTTCTGAATCTGAAAACATTACAGAAGACGATTCGGTTCAGTAAATATTACGCTCATGCTGTCAAGAAATACCAAAGGTCAGTAAAACTCTGGTCGTTGCAGCTATTCAGTATGACATGCTTTGTACTGTTCTGCTGCAGTTTGTGACACCTGGTGGATGAGTTGTGAAGGATGATGAAACAAACACTTCACTCAATGTTTTTCTTCTGAACTGGATGTAATTTTGGCAGCCGAGAGTTTTTCACAATCTATCCCAGCTGCAAATAGGAACACAACAAATAATTAACTTTACCCACTTGGATCCTTATCATTCAAGATTGTGAAAAGATTCTCCACTCAGAGAATACTGGTGATTCTAGATGAGAGAGATGATTTGGAAGATGATAAAGGGGAAGAGTTTTCAGAACTTGAGGCCTTTTGTCTTCACTGTATAGGGCAGAGAAGACAGGAAGGGAGGGAGAAGTGAGGAGAATAACACAGAGGAAATGGTCTTGGGCAGACTCAAACCAGGCCCTGGAGACACGACTCTAACTTTCAGTACACGGGTCACCTGCTCAGCCTGGTAAGCTATAGCAGCAGTCAGCAGTGTGTGAGTTAATGTGAAGACAATGATGAGAATGAGTATAAGTCAGATAACAAATAAAAAAAAAAACTTATCATCAGCCAACAAGGGGAAAAACGCTGAGCTTAAATGACCAAGCTTTGACCAAGGGTTGCTCACTCCTCGGCCTTCTTGCCCAAGAATTGAGCCACCCTGTATGGCTATCAATGTGGTGCAACGAAGACCATCATATAATACAGGCCATCCAAGCTGATTTTTTACCTTTCGTCCCAGATACCACCTTAAAAATCATCTAGATTAGGATATGATGGCTAATCTGAATTGTGCTCTAGATCCAATCACAACAAACAAGGGGCTGTTGTGTGTCCAAGGTGAACAGGAAGAATATATACATGCATAAATCCACAAATAGATATGCAACACACAGAGGAAAACTCTGCCCATCATGTGTTTTATAGACTGCTAGGAAAAGGTTCTTGTCTCAGTGGTGCTGAACTACAGATGCGGTTCCTGAATTTGGACACAGCTACGATACCGGACACAGCTTCTTCTTCTTCAGGGTTTAACGGCAGCTGGCATCCTTGTACATGCAGTGCTGCCATCTTCTGTTTCAGTCCATTATTACACTCTTAAATCCTACTACTCATTCCTGCGTATTTTGGGATCTGAAAAAGCTTCAAACGGCGCGTCGACTATTAAATTAGTCGTCGACGATTTTGATAGTCGACGTAATCGTGACTAATCGACTAGTCGTGGCACCCCTACTAAAGGCTGACATTAATCTGTTTAACTTCTGATTAAGATCAATAAAATAACTAATAGTGATGAGAAGGTTTGCTTTAGAAACTGTGGTGCAGTTTATCATTCAATTTTTTTCAATTTCAATTCAATTTTATTTATATAGAGCCAAATCACAACAAAAGTCACCTCAAGGCGCTTTATATTGTAAATCATCAAAGGTTGACAAACAGGCACCATGCTGCCAAATATGGCATGAAGTTAGACTTGAGTTTTTTTTAATCAAGATTACATTTTATAGCAACCACAGCAGAGATGACCAGGGAAGGTTTGCTTAAAGGGGAAGAAGCTAAAACAGCTGGTTTCAGATTGAAGATGAACTGAGGTGCTGCAATTCTGTGCCAACATTTTGACAACAGTAGGAAAGAAAAACTGGAAGAAAAGCAGATTCAGGGAGAGACGACCATCCGCTGCAAGCAGTTTGGAGTGATGGGAGAGAGCAGGCCAAAAACAACAAAGAAACAAAAACACACTGTGGAAGACCGAGGCATAGTTTAGTTTAAAGTGTAACTAAAGATGTTTCTATGGCTGCAATGATTCACTGAGTAATTCAAATGCTTTCTTTAATGCATGTAAAAGCAAGTGTCTCACCAACATTTGTGACTAAAAACTAGACCTGCAGTAGAAATGTATCAAGGAGAATGCGTGTGAACATAAAGTATTTCAACATCAGGCACATGCAGCCTAAGTTTTTAAACAAAGACTGATAACATAACAGCAGCAGTGACGATCAGAGTTATGGTGGATTCAGCATTTCGAGTGTACTGAGTTCTGGAGTCATCAAGGAGCTTACAGTTCCAAAACTTTACGAGAAATAATTTATGCAAAGACAGAAAGTCTGGTGAAATAAATTTCTGACACAGTTGGATGTTAAAGTAAAGACATGAGTACAAATGTACTTACGTAGCTTTGTTGGAGGCTTTGACCACTGGCAGCAGCCTCAGAAGAGCTTCCTCTGAAGCAGAATATTTCTTCAGGTCAAACACATCCAGATCTTTTTCTGAGGAAAGTAAGATGAAGACCAGAGCTGACCACTGAGCAGGAGACAGTTTATCTGTGGAGAGACTTCCTGATCTCAGGGACTGTTGGATCTCCTCCACTAGAGAACGATCATTGAGTTCATTCAGACAGTGGAACAGATTGATGCTTTTCTCTGCAGACAGACTCTCATTGAGCTTCTTCTTGATGTACTGGACTGTTTCCCGATTGGTCTGTGAGCTACTTCCTGTCTGTGTCAGCAGGCCTCGTAGGAGAGTCTGATTGGTCTGCAGTGAAAGACCCAGGAGGAAGCGGAGGAACAAGTCCAGGTGTCCATTTGGACTTTGTAAGGCCTTGTTCACAGCACTCTGATGGAGAGATTGGAGTTTTGGTTTGTTAAATAATTTAGGCAACATCGAGGTTGTTTGTTCCTCTTCCAGCAGATTGAGTCCAGAGTTGATGAAGGTCAGATGGACATGAAGAGCAGCCAGAAACTCCTGAACACTCAGATGGATGAAGCAGAACACAGTGTCCTGGTACAGTCCTCTCTCCTCTTTAAAGATCTGTGTGAACACTCCTGAGTACACTGAGGCTGCTGTGATATCGATGTCACACTCTGTCAGGTCTGATTCATAGAAGATCAGGTTTCCTTTCTGCAGCTGGTCAAAAGCCAGGTTTCCCAGAGACTCAATCATCTCCCTGCTCTCTGGACTCCAGTGTGGATCTGTCTCAGCTCCTCCATCATACTTGACCTTCTTCACTTTGGCCTGAACCACCAGGAAGTGGATGTACATCTCAGTCAGGGTCTTGGGCAGCTGTCCTCCCTCTCTGGTTTCCAGCACATCCTCCAGAACTGTAGCAGTGATCCAGCAGAAGACTGGGATGTGGCACATGATGTGGAGGCTTCGTGAGGTCTTGATGTGGGAGATGATCCTGCTGGTCTGCTTCTTATCTCTGAATCTCTTCCTGAAGTACTCCTCCTTCTGTGGGTCAGTGAACCCTCTGACCTCTGTCACCATGCCAACACATTTAGGAGGGATCTGATTGGCTGCTGCAGGTCGTGTGGTTATCCAGAGGCGAGCAGAGGGAAGCAGTTCCCCCCTGATGAGGTTTATCAGCAGGACATCCACTGAGGTGGACTTTCTAGGGTCAGTTAGGATTGTAGTTTTGTGGAAGTCCAGAGGAAGTCGACACTCATCCAGACCATCAAAGATGAACACAACCTGGAAGTCTTCAAAGCTGCAGATTCCTGCTTCTTTGGTTTCAGTAAAGAAGTGATGAACAAGTTCCACCAAGCTGAACTTTTCCTCTTTCAGCACATTCAGCTCTCTGAAAGTGAATGGAAATATGAACTGGATGTGCTGGTTAGCTTTGTCTTCAGCCCAGTCCAGGCTGTATTTCTGTGTTAAGACTGTTTTCCCAATGCCAGCCACTCCCTTTGTCAGCACTGTTCTGATTGGTTCATCTCTTCCAGGCGAGGCTTTAAAGATGTCTTCTTGTCTGATTGTTGTTTCTGGTCTGTCTGGTTTCCTGGATGCTGTTTCAATCTGTCTGACCTCATGTTCATCATTGACCTCTGCAGTGCCTCCCTCTGTGATGTAGAGCTCTGTGTAGATCTGATTCAGAAGGGTTGGGTTTCCTGCTTTAGCGATGCCCTCAAACACACACTGGAACTTCTTCTTCACGGTGGATTTAAGGTTACGATGACAAACTGCAGCATGAAGTTCTGAATTGAAAGAAAAATAAACACTCAATTCCAAAAAGAACTAATCTTTAAAACATTCATGCGACATCAGTAAATGTCTCATTTTTCCACCAGTACGGTGTACATTTTAGGACATCGTCAGGTCTCAGGAAAAAAGAGGTCAGGTCTCAGACTCACATGAAAAATTGTCAGGTCTCAGACTCATGAAAAAACTTCAGGTATCAGACTCACACGAAAAATTGTCAGGTCTCAGACTCATGAAAAAACGTCAGGTATCAGACTCACATGAAAAATTGTCAGGTCTCAGTCTCACATGAAAAATTGTCAGGTATCAGACTCACACGAAAAAACGTCAGGTATCAGACTCACACGAAAAATTGTCAGGTCTCAGACTCACATGAAAAAACGCCAGGTCTCAGTCTCACATGAAAAATTGTCAGGTATCAGACTCACACGGAAAATTGTCAGGTCTCAGTCTCACATGAAAAATTGTCAGGTCTCAGTCTCACATGAAAAATTGTCAGGTATCAGACTCACACGAAAAAACGTCAGGTATCAGACTCACATGAAAAATTGTCAGGTATCAGTCTCACATGAAAAAACGTCAGGTCTCAGTCTCAGATGGAGGCTGCCATCTTGCAAATTTGGAGTAGTGACACCCGCTGCTGACCGCAAACACGCCCCCCTACACTTACGTAGCCCGGCTGCTCGAGTGTTTTTGCTGGTTTACCACGACTGACGACTCGTTAAATTAAGGTAAATACAACCATGACACTGTTATAAAAAAAGGCACAAAGTTTATCGTCTTATAGTTCTAAAATCGCTCTGTTGTTAATTCGTTAGCTAGATTAGCCGCTAGCATACTCACTGTGTTGGAGGCCTGTTGCTAGCTAGTTAGCCATGCTACACACCTGCTACTCTAATAATCTGTTATTGAAGCATTCAGCACTCCTTAGGTTTTGTTATATATTTTTAGACAGTGATGAGATCATCTGCACACTCTACAGAGGCCCAGAGTTACTGTTAATATCAAAAATATAATGCTGTCTTTGAGATTTTAACATAAGACTGTGAGTGTAATGGATCTAAAACTGTTTAAATCTTCAGAGCCCTCTACAGCCTGGTAACATGGAGACTTTAAAAACATTAGCAGAAGGTTTCAGTATTGTAATTTGTTCTTTTCATTTAATAATAGAGTCCATATTATATCAACAGCTACATTCACCCTGGAGAGAAACTAGTGAGGGAGACCATCAGGACCAAGCTGGGTTTCCTGGGTCCAGAGGTTTGGAGAAACTTCTTCCCTTTCTTTCATCACAGCTGTCCTGTGCCAGAAGTTCTGTTGACCCGCTGAGAGAGGCTTCATTTAAGAAACACCAGGAAGACTGAAGCTCATCACATTGATCAAGCAGGACTCATGATCTTCACCAGCAGCTCCCTCACAGGGAAATCTTCAGCACTCCTCCGTAGGCCCGATCCAGGAGATGGATAAACCCAGCATTTCATGAACACTGTGATGGAGACCTTTGCTTTGTGTAATGTTATAAATACTTGGATTCTCCCCAGAGGCTCCAGTCTTTTATATAAAGATATTATATTCAGTCCTGTAGAAAGTTATATATTTAAAAAATATGTGATCCTCTCTGGTTACTCTGGTATGAATAACTCTGAATCACTTTATAGTAAATAACATTATCTGCAAAAACTGTGAAAGAATTCCAGATGACAAGTTTATAGTTCAACATACAAGTGACGACCTTTGACCTTCATCAGGTTTTATTTAAGTGTGTTAGACAAAATCTCATATGCTCTTCATGCAGCTGAGTACATCAAGTGTTTTAAAAGGAAGATGTGCAGGTCTGAGATACAAACTAAGGTCCTGTTAATACTGATGTATAGTGACACAGTTACATGAGTGATTAATCCTTTTGTTTTTTTGTCTTTAACTTTATCAATAAAGCTGCAGCTTTCACTACAGCACGTGTGGTACTTTGTAGTAACCTTCGCACTGTTTTCATCAGTTCATTTTGCAGTTAACATGTTGGATGATCTGTCTGCTGTCACTGGGTGGTGCTGAGGTCTGAATCTGAGGGCAGCTCCTGTAATCACAAAGAGAACAAAACCATCAAAGTCAAATATACATTTTATCCCTCAAAATTGAAATAAAGCTGATTCTTCTGTCCTCACACACTCAGGATCTGAAGTTCTTCTCTTAGATTTTTTTCAGTATTACAGTACACTATAGTACATTAACCCATAGTTCCTGATTAATGGCAAGACACTGAAAACATGCTGTTGTTTGCACATCTTTAATATTCAGTTCTGCACAGGAGCTGCAGCAGGTTGCAGCCTGTTGCTTTTACAGTATAATACTTGTAATAAAAGTACAGTAACAGTAATTAGTGACTGAGTAGCCCGGTGCGTTTCTCTTGATTTCTTTAGTAAATTCATTCACCTGCACAGATTAGCTAAATGAACCCTGACAGCCGAGTGCTCATCTTAGCTAGCTAGGTCTCAGGAGCTAGCTAAGGACGGTAGTTACGGATTAGCTTACAAACATGTTTAACTTACCGAAACAGTGCAGCGGGGCCTCGGGTCCTTCTGTCGGGTAGTCCAGTTTACTGAAGAACACCTCAGGCTGTCAGGTTAAAACACTCGGTCGTGTTTTCGAAGCGTAAACGCTGGCCGTCCTCTCAGAGCCTACGCTCTATCTGGTATTCCCGAACACAGATACGCAAGTTTCTCTGTGACTGCAGCTGTCACTACAGTCATTGGTTGGACGTGACAACAGCGCCACCTGCAGGAAGATTTTCTCTCTGTCTGATAGCTTGTGTTCTGATACCTGACGTTTTTTCGTGTGAGTCTGATACCTGACGATTTTCCGTGTGAGTCTGATACCTGACAATTTTTCATGTGAGTCTGATACCTGACGTTTTTTCGTGTGAGTCTGATACCTGACGTTTTTTCGTGTGAGTCTGATACCTGACAATTTTTCGTGTGAGTCTGATACCTGACAATTTTTCATGTGAGTCTGATACCTGACGTTTTTTCGTGTGAGTCTGATACCTGACAATTTTTCATGTGAGACTGATACCTGACAATTTTTCATGTGAGTCTGATACCTGACAATTTTTCGTGTGAGTCTGATACCTGACAATTTTTCATGTGAGTCTGATACCTGACGTTTTTTCGTGTGAGTCTGATACCTGACAATTTTTCATGTGAGTCTGATACCTGACAATTTTTCGTGTGAGTCTGATACCTGACAATTTTTCGTGTGAGTCTGATACCTGACAATTTTTCATGTGAGTCTGATACCTGACGTTTTTTCGTGTGAGTCTGATACCTGACAATTTTTCATGTGAGTCTGATACCTGACGTTTTTTCGTGTGAGTCTGATACCTGACGTTTTTTCGTGTGAGTCTGATACCTGACAATTTTTCATGTGAGTCTGATACCTGACAATTTTTCATGTGAGTCTGATACCTGACAATTTTTCATGTGAGTCTGATACCTGACAATTTTTCGTGTGAGTCTGATACCTGACAATTTTTCATGTGAGTCTGATACCTGACAATTTTTCATGTGAGTCTGATACCTGACGTTTTTTCGTGTGAGTCTGATACCTGCCGTTTTTTCGTGTGAGTCTGAGACCTGACATTTTTTCATATGAGACTGATACCTGACAACTTTTTTCCTGAGACCTGACGATGTCCTAAAACGTACACCGTACACCAGCTTAAATCTTTATAGAAATACTCTTACGTCTCTGCAGACGGTCAGCCAGCTCCTCCTGCTTCATTCTCCTCAGGAAGTCCAGTGTGATCTTCACAAATGCCTTTCTGCTGCTGCTCCTCTGACTCTCTAAGCATTCTGGGTAATCTGGACTCAGAACCTTCTGGATCTTCTTCAGCTCGTTCTTCACAAAAGTGATGATGTTCTTCTCCAGCAGCTGGAACAGAATACTTTATGAATGAGCCAATCAGACTGAAATCATGGAACCAAACATCAGATCCATGTTGGAAAATTAGGTTTGGGCTTAAAATTGATATCCTTATTCAAAATTATTTTTATTTGATTTATCCAATATTGATTAAATAAATCCTGAAATCAATTTTTAAATATAAATGTATTTTGCCAGAATCTCAGCTTCAAACTCACAAATCTATTTTAACTACCGGCCAACAGCTAAAACGGATTTGGCAAAAAGATATAAAAACAAAGCGCAGCTCCCCCGTTCACCTGTCAGGTGCTGAAAGCTGACGTCACAGATTCTGAGGCAGCAGATTTCTCCTACTAAAATTGAATGAACCAGCAGCAAAAGAATATCAAACCTATGCTTCATGTTTGAAAACCATTATCATGAATTCCCTCTTACTTTGGCTGTTTTGCTACCACCACTATAAAAATCACACTTCAAGCCCAGCTCTCTCTCTCTCAGTGCACGCAGAGACCAGTTTACCATCAAAAATCTGTTTTCTGCATTATTTGCTTGCTTATTATGCACCAGTTTACCGTTGTGTACACCACTTTCGCTCACTGTTTTTTCATTTTTACCTCTGACAAGAAAGTTTAATTTCTTTCTTCTTGGCATTCAGACAATAATTGTCATGGCCCGTAGCTCAGCATCCAGGGAGCCGTGGGAGGCTGCGGTGGCCACACCCTCGGGCTGGGCCACCTCCAAACCACCTGCGTCTCATCTGAGGCAATCACCGGAGGACTACTTCAGCCAGCTCTGATGACTTCTCCTCGCCAGTCTGTAAATCTCCTCCCAGTGTGACCAGCATTCGGCGTGGAAGCCTGTGGCCTGCCTGTCCTCCTGCCTGACTGCCTCCATCCCTCGGATCCCCTTCCCAGGCACCTCTCCCCTCCAAGCTCCACGGTCCTGCTCTACCTGTAAGCCTCAGCAACTTATGAAGTCTAGCTGTTCATTTCTTGGCAACCTGCGTGCTGTTAACTGTGTCTCCCCTTTCTGTTGCAGTTTCCCCACGGTCCCAATTACGGCGCTCCTGGGCTCCACGCTCCACGTTTCCCCCCGTGGCATGAGCCTTAGCCTAATTAAATAAAAGTTGTACATAGTTCTGAGCTGCGGTGTGCCGAGTCTGCCTTTGGGGTCCTGTTACCTGAACACTCCGTGTTTGTGACAATAATACTGATTGTTACAGTGCCTAACAGAACAGGCAAAAAACAAACAAATGAAAAAAAAAAACAAAACAAAACAAAAACCTCTTCCAGGACAGGGCTTTGATCACTCAGGTAAAATAGAAAAGTGCTATATAAGAACTGTTCCATTGATATTTACCTAAACGGGCCTTAACTGTTTCCATTTCATTCTTTATGTGAGTGCTAAACACTATGGATACAATATATTTTTGTCCACCATAGTCGTCTGGCTCTGTTGCGATTTATAAATGACAAGTTAATTATGTTTGTTTTGGAGGGGTTTTTCTTTTTGGCCTCTTTCATTGAGGGTAGAGAACGTTATGTTGAGGGCTTCTAGTCATTCTAGTGTCTTTGCACATGACGTTTGATACACATAAACAGGTCTACACAACCTAACGTATCAAAATGGTGAAACAGCAACACCATCACTGTTGTGGTCAAGATTGGTACTACACCATAAAATTCATAGAGAACCTAAAAAAACTAAAGAAAAAGGAAAAAAAGAACTGAATCAATTGTAAAAATCTGAAAGTCTGTACTTTTGCAATTTGGCAAAAGTACAGACAAACTGAGACAAACAGTTGAGCTGATAGAAGTGCTGCATTTGACATGACCTGCCACTTAAAAAAAGCTGCTCCTTTCATGCTCCCTGCTCCTCTTTTGTAGTGCTAACTAGATGCCAAAATACAGCAACTGCAATGTACGGACACTTGCAGCCATTCTGACAAAAACAAAACAAAGAAAATTTAAAAAACAAAAACAAAAAAACACTCCCTCTTCTAACCCCTGACTTTAGCAGACATGATCTCTTTTTATGCAACATCCTTTGCTGACTAATAGACGAACAGGACTGCCTTTCATGTGTTTCTGTTTAGGCTCAAATCGGTTTGATGCTTGAAGACTCGCAGTGACAAAATAATAACTCCTCTCAAATGTGCTAAAGTAAAAGTAATGAGCCTGCTTTTAAAATGTAAGAAGTAGAAAGTACAGATATTTGCTTAAAAGTGTAGGGAGTTAAAGTAGTCACAAAAAAAACTACTCAAATAAATTACGGATACCTGAAAATTGTACTGAAACACAGTAACTAAGTATTTGTACTTTGTTACTTCCCAGCCCTAATGACAATCCACTGGTCTACAAAGAGCAGCATGGAGATGACTGTGAACAGAATAGATGTAGAAGTAGTTGTTGTACATGTACAGACCATAAATATGGAGTCCAGCTGTGTTTGATGCTGCTGGGCAGACTGACCACTGGGAACCTTTGAGCTCTGCTGGTCCACTCTGTGGAGGAACCATGAAGGATTAGTTCAAGCACAGGATAAAGATCTAGGAGTTTCTGCTCAAATATCTTCATCTGAATCAAGTTTGTCAGGATTTAAACTCTCAAATTCTGAAGATATCGGGCATTTTTAGTCTGTTTTCTATTAACTTTCTATAAACATATAAAAAGATATTATATTAGATCTTAAATTTGACTAAAAAGATGTCCTACAAAAATTCACATCACGATCTATAAGACAGCCAAAATGATCACCAAATCAACTGCCCTTATGTGTCATATTTTCATTGTTTTTCCTTTTTGCTACCTAGCCTGGCCTGTCTCCCCAATGTGAAGTTTGTATATTGTATGTATTGTCAACTAGGTTTGTCATCTCAGTTGCAGGCAACTGCAACCGACAAATAAATGCATTTATCCATTTATGCAATCCAATCTGATTGTTTTGTTCAACACATTTTGCATATTTAATGAATGTCTGCACTTTTTAAGCTTCATCCTTTGAATCAAATAGTAATTGTGTTTATAACAATTAAGTGTAAATTGTGATTTCTCTCCATCATTTTAACCAATCAGATAGATGCACAATCTCATATAAAACTTTGTATGCTGCATTTAACTATTTTACAGCCTCTAACCAGAAGAGATGCATGTACATGAGACGTTTTAATCATTCAGTGTTTAGTAAATATTGATCAAAGGAAGAAGAGTTTTACTGGATAAATGAACACATTAACTGATTAACAGCAGCCAGTATGATCCAGGCTTTAGCTGCTGGGTCTCTGTGTGACCTCTCAGACTGTTTAACAGATCAGACACAAAGAGAATCAGAGCAGCTCTTTAAAGACAAACATGAACCCACTCAGGTCACACTTTCCCCACACATATGAGCATCACTGTCCTCAAACAGCAAATGACCAAGTCTAACATTTGGATCTTTTCTCTTTCATTGTTTTCTTTTTATGAATCTTTGTAACAATCTGAGGATGTTTCAGGTCAGATTTATCCAGGAAACACAAACATGTAAAGGAGTCATCACAGCTCTCTGACCTCGTTGGTCCAGGTTCACCACTGAAGTGTGGAGGTTCATCTTTGGACACGTCACTCCTCACAGATGGACAGCTGGACCCTGCAGACTGTGACCTCTGACCTCTGCAGACACAAACATGATTGAAGCAGCTGTGATCACACAGACTGCAGATAATGCAGCTGTTTCCTGTCAGTAACATCCTCTTAGATTAGAGTTCAGCTTTTTACAGGAAAACTGGACAAAACTGATTTTTGTTACAAATTCATTTTCATTTCCTCTCAGCTCACAAACACAGAAAATCAACCAGAATCAACACTGATTATAATGTCAGTGCAGAATTATTTCTGTTACTCAGTGAGTTCAGCTCTCTGACCTCGTTAGTCCAGGTTTAGCACTGAAGGCGGGAGGTCGACCTTGGGACAGGTCACTCCTCATAGATGTAAAGCTGGATCCTGCAAACTCTGCTCTGTCCTCCTCTTCCTCCATCATCATCTGCTTGTGGACTTCAGTCAGTCTGAGAGGTAAACCACAAACACGCAGTGAGTTCACATTAACAGAAGTCACTGACTTACAGTCACTGACCTCTGACCTGTCATATAACTTAGAAACCAGGTCACATGATCCACATCAGGGATCACAGAAACCTGATCTCACCTGCTGACTCTGAAATTTAAGACCTTCCAATATATATATAAAAAAGCAAAAAATGGACAGAATATTAGGAACAGCTCTGAGTACAATGTCAGCTCACTGCCGACCTCAGTATCAAACTATATTAAAGCTCTTTTATGTTCACTCAGACACTTTAGGACCACATGATGTTCATGCATGATATCTGTGACTGTCAGAGTTTAACATGTGAACTTCACACATGTAACATGTTCTTGTGTTCATGTAACAGGCCTTTATCTTTGAAATGCTTCAGTGTGCAGTAATTTGTGCTTTAGCCGTGTGTACACACAGTTCACAGCAGGATGTGTTTCAAGCATTAAAGCGTTTAATGTGCTCCACTTTTACAGCACCGTCCAAAGTGGAACACACACTTGATTTAACAAACACTATAAAACATCGATGTACCACCGTGCCTAAAAACCTGAAGGCCACCAGGATGCAACAGCTCTGCTTCAACAAAGATTACTTTACAAGTTCAAGGGAAACAGGATTTCTTTTCTTACCACTTTGCAGCTGAACTGTTTGTCACTCAGTTTGGTCACACTGAACAGAAAATTAAATCCTCGGACAAATTAGTACACTCCAAAGTCTTTGTGTTTCCTGTTGAACATCAGTAACAAACACTAAAACTACCAGGCAATAAATATTTGATAATCCTGCTGGGATTATCACGCTTTTACATTTGAATGTGGCAGAGTGCATCTATTGTTTTATTTACAATGAAAAGAATATTAATAAAAATATTTTATATAAGAAAATATAAAACGATGAAGCTAAATTAACTGTATTTACTGCGTTACAGTCCGTGCTGCTCTTCTGCACTTTCATATTTAAAAAGGACAAAAGTCCATTTTGCTTCATTTAAAGCTTTTAAGAGTTACACTTTATACTCCTGTAGTGAGACAAAATGCTTTAGACTGATACAACATCTACATGTTAACTGTTATTCCTATTCAAATATGTTATTAAAATTATTATTACATACTGTACTGCACATTACTGTAATGTTAATACTTTAAGAGAAAACAAAATGTATTTAAACAGGTTAAAATAAACACCTGATTTATTCTATTTAAATATAGACTGTGATATAAAAATAGATATAAAATCATCTTTAAATGTTTTGAGCGGCCAGCCCGGGTTCAAATCCGACCCATGGCCGTTTGCCGCATGTCTTTCCCTCCACTTTTCTGTCAGTCATCTCTATAACTATCTAATAAAGCCAGAAAAAGGCCAAAAAATATATTTTAAATATTTTCTCAATGACTAAAAGTCTGAGTGACATGACTCTGCTCTCTGTGGGAAACAGTCAATGTCACTTCCTGTTGGAGCAGAGTCAACAGGACCTTATTTTCTTGTTCACACACATAAAAACAGGAACGCATTAACAAAGAATGTAAGTCATTTATGTTAAAAACATCAACTGACTCAGTAAAGTGTGATTCATAATCTAAATATAACTTAATCAATGATTTATGGAAACGAGAAAAATGTTATTTTAGAGAAGACAAATTGATGAGTCCAACATTTCCATAGATCCTGATCACTGTGCAGATTTTTTGTTGTTTGTTTCATTTCCCTTCAAAATGTTCAGACTGGTTCAGTGTGAAGTTCACTGAGGCCACCTACAGGAAATGTAATGAAACATTGTCACTACGAATGTGAACCAATACCAGCTCAGCTCTGACATCCTGTGGAACAAAACTTTTTTATACTACAAACATTCAAAGTCAGTTTCTCTGTTTCCAGTCTATAGATCCAGTCACACCTTCTACCTTCACCTGTGCAGCAAAGACTGAGAGCAGAGCTGAAACCAACCGTCCAATCAGGGAGCAGCATCAATCCTGTGATGAAAGATTTATTTCACTGAATGTTTCTTCAAAGCTCATTTCAACCTGTTGAAGTCATGGATGAAAGTGTAGACTGAGAGTGGATCACATGATGTTTAAGGTGTGTCATGTGACATGTTCAGTGTTGTCACACATGTCTAGATTGACCCTGATATCATAACTGCTCAAACACTGATGATTATATCTGAAGAATTATTACTGATGGCAGCAAAGTTTGAATGGAGCTCTCAGTCTGTGCTGATTTGTCGCCCTCTGGAGGTCAAAACACAAACTGCATGATGTCACTGTAACCACCACAGTGACAGGAAGTGTTTTTAAATGATGAAACACTGATTACTGGGGAAATGTGATCAAATATCCATGTACTAAAGATTCTGGCTGCTGTAGTTTTTAAACAGCTGGAAGAAAAAATAAACTCTCATGCAGATTTAAAGATTATTTTTTATAATCCATCAGATAATCTCCTGTCTTAATGATAAAATTGATCAGTCTGATAATTAACACATTTGGTATTTTTACCAGCTTTTCTTCCTGCCTTCAAATAAACTTTATTAACACAGCAGATTTTTTCCAGCCAAACATTTAAAGCTCACACACATCCATTCAGAGCTTCTAACACTAAATACTGCACACAGATTTCCTCTTACACCATCACTCACCTTGATTCTGGATTATGTGTGAACATCTCCATATTTTTCTAATGTAAGATTGGGTGTTTTTGGAAAATCAGCTGCTGATTTTTTCAGATTAACTGACACATTACTTTTGACAAAGACTTTGAAGCAAGTTTACCTGGTAATGATACAACAGCCTCTCTTCATTTCATGGATGAGAAAGAGGAAAATCAACCAGACACAACAAGGTGTTGCCTAACGTAGATATTAACAAGAACTGACCTCTTAGAGAAAAATAGTTTGAGTTTCTTTGGACGTCTCTATATGAGCCTGAAATGACTGTTTACACCTTGTCAGGAACCACACTGAAACCTGCATGAACGTGGTACAGAGAACTGCCAACAACACTGATGAAGTGAGTGAAGTAATCTCTTCTCCGACCACCTCTGACTCGTGACCACTACTTTAATTTGACTTCTTATGGAATTACATTAATGTCAACAGCTCCACTGGAGAAAAAAACAAAAGTCCATTAAATTACTTACTAAGTTAGATAAGATTAAAACAAATGACATACTTTTAATCACATATAACTTTGGAGACATTGAGTCATAATGTGGGATAAAAAAGGTCCAGGTTCATGTTTGCGTTTAGTTCCTCTGATTAAAATAGTTCAAAACAGACAATTCTGTCACAAAATGCACCTTAAAACAGATAAACTGACAGTTACACCTGTGCCTGTGTGCTTTTCAGAAACCAGGAAACATCAAAATCATTTAAATCAAAGACATAATGTTACTAACAGCTCACCTCTCTGCAGCACAGACGTTAAAATTAATGGGACGATCTGCAGACAGGTTACTCTTTAAGGACACGGAGCTGGGTGGAGGTCCAGGTGGGTTCCTGTGAATAATGATGGAGCAGTGATGTGAGTGCTGAGCTGTGACATGGAGAAGAGTCATGGACAGTTAGAGATGGTCATCTCACCTCTGAGCTTTGGTCTGGCTCTCATGTTCCCCACACAGAGTGCTTTTAGAGGGAGGGACTCCCTCCTCTCTGTCCTCACACTGATCCATGCTGCTCAATTCAGCTCACACACACTTTCTACCTGCAGAGGAAACACAAATCATTCATGTGCACATGTTTACTAACATTTACAAATGTGTGCAGGGATTTGAAACCTCTGAGGGCTCACCAAGTCCTGTTTCGATCCACACAACACAAATCCAAAAACACTAAAACTATTTTACAAATGCACACATCCTAACGTGAATAAACACTGATGATTAATGCTCATTTTATTAAGTTCATCAGTGACACTCATACACACGTGTCTTTACTATCAACCAGTCTCACACACGCAGGACATTTTAGCAGGTTTCAGCACGTTCTTTACTTTTCATGGTTTTAATGAAATCTTTTACCAGGTTGGGAGGCACACGGAGTGTCTCCCTGTCGCCATGGTTACTCTCTGTCCTCTGTATTACAGTCTGAGAGCAGATATGAGCGGTGCTTTTATTTTCCCTGGTAGCCTTTCTATTGTCCCATCAACTTATGGTGCGGCATTTTCCCTTTTGTTGTTCTTAATAAAGTTTGAAAAAAGAGAGAAGCTGTGCTGCCGTTCAGCGCTGACGTCACTGTGAGCAGCTGCATGACTTCATGAATCAGTGTGAGAGACATAATGACCTGTGGAGCTATGTGTGCTTCCAGATGTATGAACACAGATTTACTTTAACATTTCATCCGAGAGTATAATGGAAAACTTTTCTTTTTCTCTTCAAAGTAAAGCAACAGAAGAGCGAGCAGAGCATGAAACGGCATCTACAGACCAAATATTCGCTGCATATTTTCTGTTTGTGGCAGAAACATCGGTTTCCACGTCACTTATATGGCGTTATTTTTGTGCCACTATTCTGAGGGCACGCAAATCAAATTTACAGGTGCAAGTGTTGCATTTTGAGGAGAAATTTATTTTGAGCGAAGAAAAGCTGAATTTGAGTGAACAAAATTCATTGCTGCGTGCAAAAATGTATTTCAGTGTTTGCTATTATGCACACACACACACACACAATAGCAGCCCCTCTCGCTCAGTTTTTGTGTTTGCGCTCGCTCTCTCAACATTTCTGCTCGTGCGCGCTCAACACTTGCACCTGCAAAAAATTTTTGCGTGCGCTCAGAATAGTGGCACAAAAATAACGCCATACACCTCGGTCGGCCTCGTTGGTCCAGCTGTGAGTCCGTTACCGTGAACTGTGGAGCGGCAGATTTGTGCTGAACTAAGCTGCACACAACTGATGTCAGGTGCCAGGAAAACATCACAGACTTTAATGCAGAGACCGGAAATAAAAACGCACACAGTTTCTTGTGTGAAAAAATCAGACATGAACATTTACATTACCTGACAAAGACGATCAGCAAACTTTACGCTCAGTAAAAAACAGATAAGGGAAGTTTGAGCAGGAAGGAAACGCACAGAGAGGCGTTTGAGGACAACTTCAAAACAAGGACCATCGAAACACTGTGCGCTGCGTTCAGGTGCACCTCGGGAACTTCCTCCTCTCTGGCAGGCTGTGATTTATTTCTGCTTTCTGTTTGAAGGACAAACACTTTGTTGTTCTTCTTCCTGCAGCGTTTAAATATTTCAGCACTAAACTGATGTTTGTATTTGAAGAATTATTACTGATGGCAGCAAAGTTTGAATGGAGCTCTCTGTCTGTGCTGATTTGTCGCCCTCAAAAGGTCAAAACACAAACTGCATGATGTCACTGTAACCACCACAGTGACAGGAAGTGTTTTGAAATGACTGAAACACTGAAATGATGCTAACGGCTGTCGTTAGGCTCACTGATAGCAGCGCTGATGTGTTCATGTCAAACACTGGCTCAGGTCAGACTCCTTTATCCTTTTCCAACATGGCTGCCCTCAGACCCACAGGAGCTCTGACCTTTGGCCTCCTAACACTAACAATTTTAGTCTCTTTGCATCTTTACATGCAAATCCATCCAGACTGTAGCCGAGCAAAAGAAGCTGGAAGCTGTTCTATGAATGATGTTCATACCAGAGTTTCTGTTTCCAGCTCAGACGTGTTAAACGCTGCTGCTGTGCTACATTTGTCATTTCCTGCTTTCACCTTTTACCCTGCCCATTAGCCATCACATCTGCCCCTCACTGATGCAACACTTCTCTGTGAGTGTGTGTCTGTCTGCATTCTTATTAAAACAGCACAAAGTTTGACATGTTCATGTCTTAAATTCACGCATAATAAATAATAATAATAAATAATAATAAATTCTTTCATCAAACTGATGGAGAGATTTTAGGAATCCATCTAAAAGTTGAGCCTGGGTGTCATATAACCAGTGAGACATGATAGTCATCAATCATTGATTAGTCATTAATTATTCATTAGACATAATGAATAATAAACATATTATCCTGTTTGTAGTTGTGTTCATGTACATTTGTGTTTCTACATGAGACACTTTGGCACATTTACTGCAGATAAAAATCATCAAGCTGCAGGAAGTGGAGGTGAAAATGAGCCTGAATGGTAACAGCGGATATTTCTACATGATGCAGTTAAATGCTGCTGTTTCTTCATGTGTGTGTTGCTGTTTGAATCAGTAAATGTGATCAGCTTCATTCAAAAACAGAAAGCTAACATATTTGCTGATGTCCTGTCCGGGTTCACAGCTGCTGTGTCTCTGTGCTCTCTCACAGCTGTGTCCTACACAGGAAACACAGTCCAGTCCCTCCAGTGGTTCACAGACTGGATCTGATGTTACTGTACCGTCTTTACCGTCACACCAGAACCTCCCAACAGAAAATGACTCAACATGTTTCATGTGTCTATCAATATTTCATTTATGATTTGTGACTAAAAACAGCTCAGCTCACTATGAGCTGATCTTTAGGAAATATGAAACATGATTATCTTTCATTGGTTATTAGCTTCACAATCAAAATCTGCTTTTCAGCCCTCTAACATTTCCAGTTGCTGTTAAACAGAGCAGGAATTTCTCACACATCCTTTCCAAACATTCTGCTTTTAGTTTGGATGCTGACATCTTGTGACTTTGGAAACAAAAACTACCAGGGTCACATGATCAGTCTGGCTCTGAGGTGGAACTTATGCACAAGTTGAGTTGATGTTAGTCTGAGTCTCAGTCCATCTGTCCTGGGTTACAGGGACGTCTTTCCTGACTCAGCCAGGTCATTCACTCGTGTCTCTGCAGCTGTTCAAGCTCTTTCGACACATCTTTCACTAATTTTCTTTCCAAAGTCTTTGAAATCTTTGCTTCCTGCCTCTGCCAAAGGGCTGTCATTCTTTGCGGTATGTGGGCAATGTGTAAGTTATGTGCAGCTACGGACCAGTTGCATACACGCTGGCAGCCCTGTGCTGGCTCAGAACAGTTTCAGCTCTGGCCCCAGATTTTAATAGTGAGAGTTTTATTAAACATGGATATGTATTAGAGGGGCCCATTATTTTTGTAATAGCGCACTTAGAGAAAACCTGGCAGGTGATGATGTTTTGTGCTTTGATGAGCTGATAATCAGCTCTCTTTTTCTCATTTTTGTTCTAAGCAGGCCTGCAAGATTGAATTAACAGCGCTTTAAAAGATTTCCAGGAGAACAAACATAAGGTAAGCTTTTCCAGATTACAATAGGCTGAGGAAAAGGCTACCTGTGGGGACCTGATCAGGCAAGGCAAGTTTATTTGTCTAGCACAATTCAACAACAAGGTGACTCAAAGTGCTTTACAGAGACATTAAAAACAAAAACAAATAAAAACTATGATTTAAAATTGATTAAAACAAGCAAGCAAGCAAGCAAACAAACAAACAAACAAACAAACAAAACAGTATATAAAATCAGAACAGTAGAAAAATCAGTAGTTAAAATGTAGGTTTTGAAATTTAAGCTTAAGTGTGGATTTGGTGCTTTAATCAAAAGCAGCTGAGAACAGGTGAGGCTTCAACCTGGATTTAAATAAATTGAGTGTTTCAGCTGATCTGAGGCTTTCTGGGAGTTTGTTCCAGATATACGGAGCATAAAAGCTGAATGCAGCTTCTCTGTGTCTGGTTCTGACTCTGGGAACTGATAAAAAACCGGATCCAGATGACCTGAGAGATCTGGAAGGTTCATACTGGGTCAGGAGGTCACTGATGTATTTTGGTCCTAAACCATTCAGAGCTTTATAGACCAGCATCAGAACTTTAAAGTCTATCCTCTGACGGACAGGCAGCCAGTGTAAAGACCTCAGAGCTGGACTGATGTGGTCCACTTTTTTGGTCTTAGTGAGGACTCGAGCAACAGATTTCTGAATGAGCTGTAGTTGTCTGACTGATTTTTTAGGCACACCTGTAAACATGCTGTTACAGTAATCAAGCCTACTAGAGATTAATGCATGGACTAGTTTTTCCAGGTCCTGCTTAGACATCAACAGGTCGTGGGCAACCGTGGCTCAGGGGGTTGGGAAGCGTATCTGCAACCGGAAGGTCGCCGGTTCGATCGTTGTGTCCTTGGGCAAGACACTTTTATGGGCAGAAATCTGTGCCATCAAATACTGAATTTGAATAAGTTAAACAGAGGTGATCCAGTAATGCTGCACTAATGAATTAGACTAACTATTCACTTTAGCTAAAGTTATTAAGTTAGCTAAAGAGTTGGGATGCTGTGTAAGACAGAAATAAAGCTCAAATACAAAGGTTTGGACACCGTTTTGCATGTTTCCCTACTGTAGGGGTCTCTGCAAGCATACAGGGCTCTGAGAGGGTACAAGATGACAACTTCGGAATTCTACTAGAAACAGTCGATCATATTTGTTTGTCAAAGCTGAATTCAGGGCAAACTAGGCTAAATTAGCGTTTTTAGCTAGCAGCTACAATAAGCATAAAAGTTACTGTACGGCTATCATTTGTTAACATGATGCTTGTTCTTATACATGTAATACATTTATTACCAACCTGAGAGTTTATCCGCTGGTCATTCGACATGACGAATGACTTCTGAAGTCTTCATTCAGCTCAAGACGCTGTAGATTCCCGTCAGTAACACTTTCAGTCCGCTAGCAAAATGTAGTTCTAGTAATCTGCGCTTGAACCGGAACCGGATGTAAGTCCCAAAAACTGAATTTTGGAACTGAAATTGAATTGTAGAACTGAAACTGAATGGTGAGAAGTGAAACTGAAATTATTCGAGAGCTGGATTTTGAAAGGATAAAATGCAGTTTCAAAGCAAATGAATTCATTTTCAAACCATAAATTAAATTTCAAATTAGACTAATTCAAATTCAGTTTTCAAAAGCATTTATTCAAGTTAAAAATTAGATTCAATCTGAGCAATTCAAATTCAAATTTAACTTATTCAAATTCAGTTTCTGATGGCACAGATTTCTGCCCATACACTTTACCCTACCGCCTACTGGTGTTGGCCAGAGGGGCCAATGGTGCGATATGGCAGCCTCGCTTCTGTCAGTCTGCCCCAGGGCAGCTGTGGCCACAACTGTAGCTTGCCTCCACCAGTGTGTGAATGTGAGCGTGAATGAATAATGGCATTGTAAAGCGCTTTGGGTGCCTTGAAAAGTGCCATATGAAATCCAATCCATTATTTTCTTTGGCACCAAAGACTATTACTTCAGTTTGGTTTTTGTTTAGCTGGAGAAAATTGTGGCACAACCAGTCATTGATTTCCTCAATGCATTTACCAAGAGCCTGTACAGGGCCTCGGTCTCCTGGTGACACTGTGATATATATTTGTGTGTCGTCTGCATAGCTATGATAGTTTATTTTGTTGTTCTTTATAATCTGTGCCAGTGGGAGCATGTAAATGTTAAACAGAAGGGGTCCCAAGATGGAACCTTTGGGGAACTCCACATGTGATACTTGTCTGCTATTAGTACAAGACAATAATTGTTAGAATGTAATGTGTTAAATTTGTTTAAAACACAGTAATAAGGAAGGATTTGTCTCTGTCTTTCAGTTTGGTTTAGCTGTGGCCTGAGTTTGTGTGTAATTGTTTAGAGAGAAAGGAATTTATTGTCATGATACGGCTGTGTGTAGGCAAGAGTAGGACCCAAACGCAAACTCACAGAAGCAAAAGGTAAACTAAAAAAAACCACAGCTTTATTGCTGGCATGGAGTGGGACACAAAAACAACACAAAACTAAACTGGGAAAACTAAAGCACAAGGAGCCACAGGGAAAACGTCACACAGCTATGAGGGATAACGTGACACTGACACAGGGAAACACAGGGCTAAAATACACAGGGAAGTAACGAGGGGAATGAGACACAGAAGGGGAGCACAGCTGGGAGAAATCAGAACTGACGAGACGAGGGAGCAAAGTAGAATACACTCACAAGAGACATGAACCTTCAAGGTAAAACAGGAAGTAGCACAGACACCAACTAGACTAGGGGAGACAGAGCGACTAAGAAACACAGAGAACAACAACAAAAAGACACAGAGGGCAGCTACTAAATACTCAGAGAACTAAAGAGAATACAAGAAAGCCAACCTAAGACACTGGACTAAAGAATAAGCTGGGGGAACAAAGGGAACTAAGATCATAATACAAAAAACTCAGACACAAGAAACTAAAAACACTGGGTCACTGACCCAGGACCATGACATTTATGGACACTGGGGGTCTGGTGTCATAAATAAAAGGAGTCAGGAAGCTACAATTGGGGGTTGCTGATGCTGATGCTTGTACCTTTAATAAAAACTCCTAATTGTTATAACTTTGAAGTAGGTTTGCAGGAGACTCGCCACCTGATCTGTAAATGTAAGACAATAAGAGGCCAATGGCCCAGTGCAAGCAGAGTGGTGGTCTCAATATTTGTAATATGTTAACTCTGTTTTGTATGTGGTCTAAAGGAATTTGGTGTGGCTTGGTTGAGGTTGCTTTTATGACCCCCAGGAAGTCACGTACGCAGAGAAACACACACACAGTGCTTAAATTGTTACACTTACACATCCACATGCACACTCACTCACGTGCACTCACACATACACACAGGTACGCACATACATTCACTCACGTGCACTCACGTAGACATATGAGTACGCGCACATGCAGGCATTCACAGGCTCGTGCATACACACACACACACAGACACACACACACAGAGAGAGAGAGTTTGCCTCCAAAAGTCTGACTCCAAAGTCTTTGAGACCTTTTTGAAAAAACTTGTTGGCAGGACATCTAAACAGCAAGAGGAGGAGTTCAGTTGACCTAAGATGTCCTCCAGGTCTTTGCTGTTAATAGGGTGAAACTGTTTGATGATGTTTAAACAGTTTTTCGGTGGACACAGTACATGTCCTGTATCTGCTGTTGATGTACCAATTGCTTGTCTAATCTTATGGATTTTTTCTGTGAAGAATTTGGCAAAGTCATTGCAGGCCGGGGTTGAATGAAGTCCAGCTGCCACTGACACAGGAGGGTTTGTTAGCCTGTCAACTGTAGAGAATAAGACCCGAGCATTATGACTGTTTTTGGTGATGATATCAGAGAAGTAGGACCTCCTTGCACTCCTCAGTTGTAAATTATAATTGTGAAGTTTCTCTTTATAGATGTCATAATGAACCCGGAGGTCTGTTTTTCTCCATCTGCGCTCAGCTTTCCTACACTCTCTTTTTTCATTTTTCACCAGTGTGGAGTTTCTCCATGGAGACTTTTTCCTTCCAGAGATAACCTTCACCTTAATGGGAGCAATAGTGTCCATTACATTTAACATTTTAGCATTGAAGCTAGTGACGAGCTCATTGACTGAACCTTTGGACAGGTCAGGTGTTAATGGGAAGACCTGGTTAAAGACCTCACTACTGTGTTCAGTTATACACCGTTTTGTGATCACTGCTGTTGATATATTTGTGTGGGCTGAAATTTTGCTTTCAAAGAAAACACAGTAATGATCAGACAGGCCCACATCAGACACAGTAACCTTTGAAATGCTCAGGCCCTCAGTAGGTCAAGAGTGTGTCCTCTATTATGTGTGGCCTCTGTTACATGTTATCTGTGCTCCTTAGCTGTATACTAGCTTGCTCATTGCCTTTGTTTTGAATCAAAGGCAATGTTGTTTCATTTCCACACAGTCCATTTACCTCCACGTTTAATTCTAAGCGATGAATTTTTGTCTCCAGTACTGCAATCTTCTGCAGGAGGCTGTGGTAGTCATCTGTGGAGAGGTAGGGCATCTTGTTGCTAGTTAGCCTAGCAGTTAGCATCTTTCCAGGCTATTGAGGCTGTTCGGTGCCCAGACGCTGTAATCAGGCTTCAGCTGTGTCTAGGCCACAGACACACGGAACGCTGAGGATAAGGTAACTATAAAAATGTTGCTGTTTCTGTTAAGAACACTTTAGTCCTAATGATCTATAAGTGTCCAGAAGCTATCGCAGGTAAGCTCATACAGAAAAAAGGGAAAATATCAGCATTAAAATCAATAAAAGAAGCAAAGCATTTAAGGAGCAAAGAGAGGACCTGTCCACACTTTGAAACCAAATCTGAGAGTCATCAGGTTGTAAGTACCTGTCTAAAAGGATTGTAGCGACTCGATCCAGTCCAAGAGCATAAAGAACTCTTTTCTTTAAAAAAATAAACAAAACAAAATAAAACAAATGAATGAGCTCATGTTGCTGAGGATGGAGAATCTGATTATTTGCGTAGGACTGGACGGAAGATGTGGACTAAAGATTGGACCGACTGGACACTGAGATAAAGACTGGACCAAGGTTGGGATGAATAAATGTGGACAAACAATTTACCATGCCGGCAAGAGAGAGGGGATGCTTTGCTTTGTTTTGCTTTGCTTTTGGCCGGAGCAGGAGGAGGAGAGAGAACGGAGGGGAGACTGAAGGTTCACATAAGAGTATGGAGCTGAAGACTTAATCTTATGGCTGTTAATTTTGTGTTGCTGATGTTTGCTTTAAAAAGAAAATTTCTGTTTTATTGACTGGGTTTAGAGTATGGTATTACATTATATTGTTGGGAAAATGCCAAATGCTAAAGGGGAGAAACTTTTTGATATAACTCATGTTACCATTAACCGAAGAAACACATGACTGATAACTCTTCTGTTTTAAGTTTTCTTTCTTAAAACACAGATTGGATCATAAATGGGGAAAACTGAGTATGAAATGTGAAGTTCAGGTTAACACACATGTTTTGTTTTTAGGCAGTTCCAAGGATGCAGGCTCTGGATGGAGCCAGGAGTTCAAAAAGACATGATGATTAAATTGATTTTATCCCTGTAACACAGGTTTGCAGGCCTGGAGCAAATATGCATGAGAGGAGGATCGCTGAGGTGTTTGGAGAAATAATATAACTAACCTTTTTCTTTTAATTCCCTAAGCTCTGGTGAAGCATTTTCAGTTTGTGACACATAAGATGTGTCAAAAGGGGGAATTTCAGGTTTAATGTGAAATAAGGGGTTTTAGGATCATTTTATGACTTTTTGGGTGTTTCATAATTTAGGTACGGTAAAACTTACACAGAAGTGACACAGTGCTTATATGCTTAAGCTTAACTGATTGAAAATTTCTGACTTGGGTTGGATGTATTTTAGTAGAATAGTGATGCAGAAGGTGTTAAGCATGCCATGAATAAGTCAACAGAAAACGTGTTGGGGGTGAGATGGTCGAAACAAAATGTTGCAGATAACAGAAACTTGTCTGTCATTAACGGTAACTTTTCCATGTTATGTAGCTGCTTGTAGTAAAAGGAGGCGTAAACCCTGATAGACTAAATTTGGATTGTGCTTTCTAGCGGAGATTTATCCTGATATGTTGTTGGTGTATGTCTTACCCTGGGTGTCTTTAAAAATTAAAAGTGTTCCTCACACACATAAAGAACATTAAAGATTAAGTAAAGATTAAGTAAAGTTAATATAAAGGATAGAGCCCAGAACATGATATTTGGAACCAACTTTAAATGATTAAGGGAACAATAGATGAACACTGATAGGTTTGTGGCTTGAACCCATTCCCTGGAACGTTGAAGACAATTTAATTACACAGCAAGCAAGACACGAGTAGGCAACATTCTTTATGTTTTACGTGCACGGGAGAGAACTGGACAGGCGCCGTTCCTTCGCTTGACCCCAGCTGCTCTCGTCCGCTCCCCTGTAACACTGCTCTTTTATTGTGGTTCCATGAATATGCATAGGGTCATTAACATATGACATCTTATATAGGTATACATGTGAACAAAGAATACTGTGTGTGTGTCTGTGTGTTCCCATAAATCCCTTCCTAAACCTGCTGGCCTGGAAGTCCAGCAGTTCATCTAAACAAAAGGCACTTATGCTTAAACAGATATACATGTGTTTGCTATATCATATATCAGCAAGAGAAGATACAACCTTGCTCATGATCCCAAGAGGTGAGTGATCTATGCCAGAACACTCTGAAGAGGAGTGGACGCACTCCCCTCTTCATGCTACACAGAGTTGTTACAGACCTCGTAGGATGAGACATTCTTTCAATCTACAAATGATTATATACTTCTAAGCATATATGAGTAGATATTTCTAAGCATAAATGACAATCCACTATATAAACCTAACAAACACAGTAGAATATTGAGGTGTAGCAGAGAGAGGCGTTTTGTTTTCTATCCTTTACAGGAGAAGATTCCAGAACCACAGCAGCCACAGGGGTGGTGAGAATCCAGGAAGCCCGAGACCGAACGGAACCAACCAGCAAAACGAAGCACAGAGCACAGAGAACCACAGTTCCAGAAAATGTGTTGTTTAGGAGACTAAAAGCTTGTTAGATACAGGTTAAGTGTGACCATAAAAATAATAAAGAGTAATGATAGGGACTTTAGTAATAGTTTGCAGGATTTCTATGTTATGTAAATTGCCCAAAAATAGTGTTAAGACCGGATAGGTTTGTTATATTTTAGCTATTATTTTCGCATGAAAGTACATTTAAAGGGATAAATAAGGTATTAGTTCACTTCTCAGGAGAGAAATGAAAAGGGGGGAACTGTTGAGATTTAAAATGTATATATTTAATGCTTATTTGCTAATTATTTTGTTCTTTGTACTTTAATAATGATGGTTTGTAAAGCAAGGCCACTTTTAACTCATAAACTAAGTGCTTAGTCAGACTGAAAAACAGGAAGTTGGTGTAGAGAGTTATACACCTATATTAATAAGTACAGGAAGCACTGCGCCACAAAAACCAAACAATAATCAGGCCAAATATGGCATGCCATCACATAAACATTGCCATCTACACCAGGCCTGCCCCATATCTGGATGACATACCACTTACCATGCCAGACGTCAGCCAGCAGTGCTGCCTTGACACCAGATCTAAGCCAGACCTATCTGCTATGTGAGTAAGAGCTGATTCCAGGATTATTTAAGGGTTGCCAAACATCTTTATGATTAGTGATTAGTAACATATTTATGATATGTGATTAGTTTGTCATTGATCTAACTGGTGATGATGTTTAAAGACGGATCATTGACAAAGCTCAGCAGAGCTCTAATATAGCTAACAAAGTAGACGTTAACTGTGAAGAAGATTGGTGCTCTGTTGAAGCTGATTTGTTACCCTCTGGCGGTGAGAAGATAAACTGTGGCTATCTCTCTCCATGGAGACGTCACCCAGCCTCTTTGTTTCTGTGGTTTCTTTGAGTCACACCAACAGCACACAAACAACATGACAAGTTCCATGTCAAGCTCAAAGAAGGAGCAGCATCCTCTCTCCAACCTTTTTCTCCATCATCTACAACACCTGATTTATCTTCTCAGTCATGTGACCTGCCTCCATCATCCAAAGGTTCACCTGAGTGGGTCCTGAAGGTTCAGGGATGGACTGGAAGGAGACAGCATAGAGAGGGCCTGAGAGAAGTCCACACACAAGCAGCAGTGTAATACTACGATATTTACTATTGGTTCTTAGGAGTTTTTTCCCAGTGCATTGTGTTTTTATGGGACTTGAGCTTTAAACAGTCCAAATTATGTAGAGAGCAAGACAACATACATGAGGCCAAATATTCGGAATCAGCTTCGAGCAGCTCATTAAACTGAAGTGTTTTTAATTTGATGAATAGTGAGTCAGACGCTTGATCGAAGCTGATGTTGTTAATGATTTTTATTGCTCTTTGTTGGAATATAAATATATTGATTGGAAATGCTCTTCTTTAAGGATGACACCTGTCACAGTTTTAATATCATGCAGTTCCTCACTGTGATCACCTGAGGGCAGTAAGGTGTCATCACTCTCTATCCCTCTGCTGACAGTGTCAGTGTTTTTATCAGTTTAATAATATCAGTGTTCCATATAAAGCGTCATTACCACAATTAGGGATGGGTATCGTTTAGGTTTTATCCGATACCGGTGCCAAACTGGTACTTTTGAAATGGTGCTGGTGCTTAAACGGTGCTCGAACCGGTTCTTAAAGAATGGAGAACACAAAATTGGTCCAAAAACCTCTCATGTTCAGCTGTTTTGTTTTGTTTTTTTGTAAAAAGATAACAATGTTAGCCTTTTCTTCAGCTATAGGGCATATATGGTCTCACTCTTGGCTGGAAGCAGTGCTTAAACAATGGAAAAAACACAAACTTTGTCCAAAAACCTCTCATGTTCAGCTGTTTTTTTGTAAAAAGATAACAATGTTAGCCTTTTCTGCAGCTATAGGGCATATATGGTATTACTCTTGGCTGGAAGCAGTACTTAAACAATGGAAAAAACACAAACTTTGCCAAAAAACCTCTCATGTTTAACTGTTTTCCACTTTTTCTTTGGTCATTTTAGCCTTTTTGGCCAGGGTGAAGGGAGTATCTGCCATCAAACAAGAAGACAGCCGCATGTAACTACGATGGTGTTTGCTAGTTCACCTTACATGCATTAATGTAATAACGTGGTTAGCCTACTCAACGTAAATTACACACGAACAACATTAAGCTACTCACGCAGAGAAGAACGGCTGCTGCTGCTGCCATCCTCATCGTCATCATTTCTGCTACACTGGCAGGGCTAGGGGCCAGGACTCTACTCTTCGGGTTTTTGGGGGATGTTGCTAACTCCGGGTCCGATAACAGGCACCACTCCTGCAGTAGATGTGCTCGGTGTGAGGTCTCGCAGCAAGCTATCAAACACGGCGCATTTCTCGGCTTTAAAAAAAAAACGCTATGCGTCGTCAGGTGTTCCATCGGATTCGAGGTGTTACCTCCTTTGACAGTATCACAGTATCAGCTTAAAGCACTTGTTGCAGGCTGCTGAGTTTGCATCTTTTGCTGTGAAGTACAGCCAGACTTTGACCGCTGTGCCTTGGGCATTTTTAATCTGTAGCTCTGCACAAAAAGAACGTACGTACCTAACCCGCCTACTATCCTCGGAAACGTAAAATGATTGGCTAGAATTGGCTCAGGAAAAAAAAAGCACCGAAATAAAGCACCGAAATGTGCGCTACTTTTATCGTTTATGTCAGAACCAGTACCACCATGGCACTGGACACCGGTACCCATCCCTAATCACAATGATAAAGATTATTGCTGATACTCTGCAGTGAATGTGTCCGAACTTATTATTCTATGTGGAGAGTTGTAGTTACTGACAGTTACCACTGGAGGGCGGTGATCCTGATAGTTTCTCTGAAACAGTCCAGAAGTCTGTCAGTGAAGCAGGATTAGACAATCAGGTTGGACACTCAGACATAACTGATATAACTGTGTGTTCTCACTGTGATGAAGGTGCTTCGTCACCATGGAAACATCACATTCGCATGTACGCAATACTCCTTATACAAGTTATACACTCTTAGTTTATTTATAGATACATTCAGACATTTCCCCCAATTCAATCAAATGAATCAAATGTTTTTACAGTTATCAATTATCAAGGTTTTTAATGCGAAACATCAGCAGCAGGAAGTGTGTTTTTCTCTGTGAAGACAAACCAAGCATAAATGTGTGCGTTGGTGAGCTCACAGAGTTGGTGCTCCTCTTTTCTCTCTGCCTCAGAAATGCTCACTGTGTTTGTAGGTCACTAAAACTAAACTAAAGTGATATAAAACATATGCATTGCTATACATACATATTTAAATGTTTCTAAGAGTTTGTTAACCAAGCTGTTACCAACATCCTGCACCATGTTTTGTTCAACATAGGTAAATCACAAGGCTATTTTCAAATGAGGATTGAAGCCTATGAATAATGAAAACGTGTTTCTGAGTAAAAGGGACAGACATGTACAGACTGAACTATCTGTTCAACAGTAGGACACTCTTTACAGGCACACTGACGAATCAGGATGGAGTCTAAATCCAGGATAAAGAGTTTCAGTGAATGTGGTGTTGAAGGTGTGGAGGTGGATCAGAGTGTCAGAGGAGACTCTGTAGAAGGACAGAGTGCCAGCAGGACAGTCCACATACACTGCTACTCTACCAGAGATAGAGGATGAGGAGGAAGATGTGGAGACATATGTGTCTCGGTTATTGTGCCAGACACACTGGGAACCATCATCATAGCAGTTCAGACTCCAGGACTGACCATTACAACCAAACCCACAGTCTTCACTCTCTCCTTTCCTTCCGATTCTTCTGTAACTCACTGATATATAAACGTCTCCTCGCCACTCAACCTCCCAGTAACAGCGACCAGTCAGACCATTTCTACACAGCAGCTGAGCCCAAGAATCAAATCTGTCTGGATGATCAGGATATGATTGAATGTCCTTCACATGTGTCACCTTCCTGTTGTTGTCAGACAGTTGAAGGTTTGTGTGAACTGTGTTTGTGTCGATTGTGAGTTGACAGGAATCTGATGGAGAGAACAAACACAATCCAGCTGCAGTTATTAATCCATCATCTGTTTATTGATTGACACTTTGATGATGACTCCTGACATCAGAGATGTGAATGAGTGATGTGACAGTTTGAAGATGGTTGAATGTGTGCTGCTTTGTTTTCATGGATCACAATAAAAACACACTTACACTTCCTCAGACCTGGTCTCAACCATCCGACTCCAGCAGGCTCCACCCTGAAAGGAGGAGGGGGGTCAGATCAGCACAGTCAGCATGCACACATGGACATTACATGGCTCTCTTAGAAATACTGTTAGACACATAAAGGAAGACTCCAATATTTTTACAAATACACTTCAATCTATACTTGGATCAAACTGCTAACGATTTGGACTGATCCTGGATCTCTTGGTATATCAACTCACCCCTCACTACTCGCTAACAGCAAGCTAACAACACTATGCTAATTGTACTACTGTGGTTGATTAGCTGCAAAGCATGTTTTGTCCATGACGTAGTATGACAAAATCAGCATTTACAATTTAATCCACAATAAATGTGTTCTCAAGTACACATTTTTTCAGTTTTTGTTTTCAAGCAGCACAATGAGAAAGAAAAAACTGATTTTAACACGGCCGATAAATAAGACAATTTTAGAAGTATTAGCTTGTCAGAGTTTCAAGTATTTAGGCTGCCATTTGCAAATGTTAGCTGCTCCTCTCTTGCTGTTTGTTATACACACAGACTGAAAAGATTCACAGCCTTGTATCTTTCTCTGTTTTCAGTCTATATCTACCTGTTAATCCAGCATGCAAAAACCCAACCATGGCTAACACCCAATTAGCCCACACACTTTGCTGATGTTGTCAGGCTGGCAGGAAAAATTGTCATAATTACACTGTATCTCCATGGAGCCATTTCTGCAGCTCATGTTATAACATATTGCTAGAGTTTCTGTTAAAAGCAAATGAAGAATGTTTCTGTATGTGACTATTTGTGTCACATATGCATGGAAACAAACAGGAAGTTAGTACAGGAAAAAGGAAATGTTTCCAGGTCTCCCTCATCCATCAGACATTCTCTCCATACCTGAGAGTGTCCAGTCTCCAGCATGGATCCTTCAGTCCAGCCGACAGCAGCTTCATTCCCGAGTCTCCTGGATGATTGTAGCTCAGGTCCAGCTCTTTCATATAGGAGGGGTTGGAGCTCAGAGCTGAGGCCAGAGAAGTACATCCTTCCTCTGTGATCAGACAGCCTGACAGCCTGCAGACACACAAAACAACAATCCATTTGTAAACACTGTATAGAACGATTATTTTATTTGTTATTGTTTTTTGTTTGCTGATTTATTCTGTGATGCAGAAATGGGCATGTCATTAGCTATGTGTCAATAGTGTCAGGAAGCGCTGTGTGCAGGCAGGAGATAAGGACTCAAACGCAGACTTTACAGAGGCAAAAATGGGAATTCAAAAACACTGCTTTATTGCAGGATCAAAAATAATACAAAACCATGTCAAAACTAAACTGGGAGAATTCTAAGTGTACAGGGAGACACTAGGAAACACTGCACGAGGGACGATGCGACACTGACTCAGAGAAAAACAGGGCTTTAATACACTGGGAAATAACAAGGGGAATGAGACACAGGAGGGGTGCACAGCTGGGAGAAATCAGACATAACGAGACCAAAGGGAAGCGAAACTCAATACATTCACGTAGGACACAGACCTTCAAAGTAAAACAGGAAATGTAACACAGACGCGGACTGACAGAGCAACAAAGAAACACAGAGACCAACATAAAGGAGGCACAGAGGGAAGCTACTAAATACTCAGAAAACTAAACAATATACAAGAGACCCAAACTAAGATACTAGACTATAGAATAAACTGAGGCAACAAGGACAACTTAGAACATGCATCATAATACAAAAACCCTGAGACACAAGAAACTCAAAACACTGGTTCAGGAGCTCAAGGATCCTGACACATAGCTGTGTGTGCATTTTAAATGCTGTGTGTAAGACTCTATTGAATAAGAAAACAAAAAACAAGAACATTGTAAGAAAATGTTTGGAGGGCAGGGGTAAGAGGGAGTGAAAAAAAATCAATGAACAGCACATAATCTTAGAAATTTGTGTTTCACTGAACAGGAAAACAGCTGATCGGTGCCTGGGCCTGGAGCCCCAGGCTGATACCCAACCTGACATATAGACACAGACAAACAGGCACACACAGATACAAACATCCATTCCCACCCTCATGCTCTCAAATGCAATTACTCCACACTCAACCAACGTGGAGACAGACATAAAGAGATGCTGTACACACAATCACACTCCCCAAGCATACTCTAAGAAGGTCTAGGTACCCTTGCCCCTGGAGGGGGAAACTGCACCCAGACCCAGGTGGTGTTACCCTTTTCTCTGAGGTGGGGAGAAGCAGACCGCCCCGACTCCACAGCGGCAGGGAGGCCCCACATACCAGACCCCAGTCGGACGGCCAACTCCTCCTCCTAGCCCCCCCGCTTCAACAGGCCGCAGAAAACGAGGGTGTGACAAGACTCCAAACCTCCCTACACCCGCTCATATGTAGTGTTGGTGTATGTTTGTTCTAAGGCGCATTTAAAACCCAGGAGGGCATGGAGCTACCTGCCAGAGAGCAGCAGGTAAGCACATAGCCCACCTGATAGCTCTCAATGTCTACGTGTATTTAAAATTGAGAGGTGCTCTGCACCCTGGTGACACACCCCTATCTCAAGGCCCTGCATGTGTGGGTGATTGTGGTGGAGCGGTAAGAGGGAGGCAGCTGGAGATGGGGAGGGATGGAAGGGAGGGGCAAGTGACCCCGCCCTTGGGCCAGCTCCCCCGCTGACCCCAGTAGGCACCCCCATACTCCACGACCCGCCAGGGAAAGGGGGCCAAGGCCCATCCGGACCGGGGCCCAGTGCAGCAGAGCAGCCCGGCCCCACAGAGCCCGGGACAGTCCACCTGACCCCACCACAGAGAAAACTGCAGCCACCCCATCATCCACTCATCTTCCAGACTACACAAGACAATAGACGCCCAGGCTGAGATCTTCCTCCACCTCTCCTGTATCTCCCCCTCCTGCAGAGAGAGTTCCTGAAGAGAGGAGAACTCCTGCAAGGTGTAACAACCTCCCCCACCAGTTGAAGAGCCCCCCAGGTGGCTCGATGCACCAGCGGCACCCTGCGCCAGAGCTGGGCCCCATGCACCCACCCGCCCACAACCCCGGCAACACACCAACCAGGACCCAAGCCCCGAGGCCCGGCTAGGGTCCCAGCCCAGAGACAGAGCGCCCCCAGAACCTCACGCCCATCCCGGACCCACCCAGGGGCAGCCAGGCTACCAGGTCAGTAACCCACGTCCGTCAGCACAGACCCTCCTCTATCCCCGCTGCACGCAGCCACGAGGAAACCGTCACCTAAGAGCCAACAGAGCCCCCAATTGGCCATGACTGCTGCCCCTGGTTGAGCCCCCCAAGGAAGATGCTCCTGGGAGCATCTTCATTGGTCATTATAAGTGCCATTTATATTCCACCACAAGCGGACACGGTCACCGCCTTATGCAAGCTGCATGAGGCACTCACACAGCACCAGACACAACACCAGACACAACACTGGGACACCGCGCTTATTGTGACGGGACTTTAATAGTGCCAACCTCAAACACGCAGTGCCGAACTTTCATCAACATATCTCCTGCCCCACCAGGGGTGAAAGGACACTGGACCACTGCTACACTAAAGTCAAGGATGGCTACAAGGCACAATCTTGCCCTCCGTTTGGCAAATCCGATAACGCCGACATTTTCCTCATGCCAAAATACAAACAAAGGCTGAAACAGGAAGTTCCGGTTCAGAGGAAGGTCACGCGCTGGACGGACCAATTGGTGGCCGCGTTACAGGACACACTCGACGACGCGGACTGGGACATATTCAGAAACAGCTCTGATGATGACATCAGCGTGTTTACGGAAGCGGTCGTGGGATTCATCTGGAAACTAGTGGATGATACTGTGGAGACAAAGACTATCACAACGTTTCCCAACCAGGAGCCGTGGGTGCAAGGGCGTAGATTTGGTTTTGGCATTGGTGGGGACGGATGATTCAACCACCGAATGAGCTGAACACCTCATCTGCCAAAGCCTCGCTTCGAGGCTGCAGCTAAGGACTCCAACGATGCTAGTGCTAGCGGCGCTAATGGCTGCAGAAAGGAAGATACTGCCAACACCAGAAACGTGCTCATCATCTCTGAGCATGATGTGAGGAGAGCCTTCAAGAGAGTGAACAACAGGAAAGCAGAAGGACCAGACGGCATCTCAGGTCGTATCCTCAGAGTCTGGGCATACCAGCTAGCACCTGTGTTCACTGAGATATTCAACATCTTTGTATCTTAGTCGGTGATCCCCACATGCTTCAAGGAGTCCATCATTGTTCCTGTCCCGAAGAAACCCCACCCTGCTTCTCTTATTGACTATCGCCCTGTAGCCTCACCTCAGTAGTGATGAAGTGCTTTGAACGCCTGGTCAGAGACTTCATCATTTCTTCACTACCAGACACACTGGACCCACTACAGTTCGCGTACCGTCCAAATCGTTCCACAGATGATGCCATCTCTCATCTCCTCCACACATCACTCACTCACTTGGACACTAGAAGGGGGAATTATGTTAAAATGCTCTTCATCGACTACAGCTCTGCATTTAATACCATAATTCCCTCCACACTCACCACCAAACTGGAGCACCTGGGACTCAGCTCATCTATGTGTCAGTGGATGTCCAACTTCCTAACTGGAAGACCACAGGCAGTAAGGATGGGCAGACATGTCTCAGCCTCCATCACTCTCAGCACTGGAGCCCCCCAGGGGTGTGTTCCGAGCCCCGTGCTGTACTCTTTGTACACATATGACTGTGTGGCCACTACCAACTCCACCACCATCATTAAGTTTGCTGAAGACACCGTCGTGGTGGGCCTGATCTCTGACAACAACGAGGCAGCCTACCTGAAGGAGATTAGGAATCTGGAGAACTGGTGCCAGAGGAACAACCTCCTTCTAAACGTCAGTAAGACAAAGGAGTTGATAGTGGACTTAAGCACTAAGCAGGAGAGGAACTACCAGACCCCTGTCATCAATGAGTGCCCAGTGGAGAGAGTGGACAGCTTCAAATACCTCGGAGTTCAGGACCTGTAATGTACCTGTCACATCAACACCGTGGTGAAAAAGGCCCGACAGTGTCTCTACCACCTCAGACGCTTGACATAATGCCGACTGCCCTCCAAGGTGCTCAGGAACTTTTACTCGTGCACCATAGAGAGCATCCTGATGGGAAACATCTCAACCTGGTTCGGGAACAGCACCATGCAGGACAGACGAGCTCTACAGAGGGTTGTGCGATCAGCTGAGCGCACCATCCGCTCCGAGCTCTCTGACTTGCACTCAATCTATATCAGGCGGTGCTGGACCAAGGCCAGGAAGATCGTGAAGGACCTCAGCCATCCCAACAACGGACTGTTCTCTCTGTTGAGGTCAGGGAAGCGATTCCGGTCCCTGAGGACCAACACAGAGAGACTGAGGAGGAGCTTCTTCCCGCAGGCGATACGGTCTCTCAGTCACACCACCACATAGTACTGACCCACACATATGGTTTTTATACACACACACTGGACATTCTGGACATTGTTTTCACTTCATCACTTAATTCACTTTAAGCATATTTGCACTGCACAAGACACTTACAAATGCAGATTGCACAACCCTGGACATTATATTTCTTCATTTCCATTTAATAATTGTACAGCTACAGTTATTGTATATATATTTATATTTCTTCATACATTCTTATATATTTGTATATTGTGTATTTGTCTATTGTGTATTTTGTTTTCCAGTTATTTTATTTTCAACTTTAATTTATATATTTATCTTATTCTTTCCCATTTAAATTTACCCTTCATTCTAATTTGTTTTTTTACAGTTATTTCATTTTTAACATTAATATTTATTTTTATATTTTATTCCTTCCTAGTTAAATTTACCCTTTTTAATTTTCATATTTATTTCCTATCTTATTCATAGTCTTTTTTTCTTTAGGTCGCAAGCAGTTGTCTAAGCATTTCACTGCATATCGTAATGTGTATGACTGTGTATGAGACAGATAAAATTTGAATTTGAATTAAATTTGAAAAGAAATATTCTGAGCTTGCATGTTTCTGTCTCTCTTCTCACCTGTATGGACAGTAACACTAAAATCACTTTAAAATAAAAGGTTTACACTTTAAAAACCCCTCAATTGAGGGCAAATTAAAGCAGTCTTAACTCATGTATTCCTGTGACTCAGTCGCCTGCGCCACTTCAGTGTATGGTGAAACTGGAGTCTGTGTTCCTTTGGATCTCTGGTGTGATTGAGTCCCAGTCATTGCAGGCATCAGTGTGCAAGTTCTTGTGGTTTAGAACCATAAGCAGTTCAGCTTTAGTGTACTGCACATGTCCATCCATCCACCCATTTTCTTCCGCTTATCCGGGGTGGGGTCGCGGGGGCAGCAGCCTAAACAGTGAAGCCCAGACTTCCCTCTCCCCAGCCATCTCCTCCAGCTTGTCTGGGGGAACACCAAAGCGTTCCCAGGCCAGCCGAGAGATATAATCTCTCCAGCGTGTCCTGGGTCTGCCCCGGGGCCGCCTCCCGGTGTCACATAATAATAATAATAATAATAATAATAATAATAATGTGTATGTGTTAGTCCCTGTAGGGAAATTACCTCTGCATTTAACCCACTCACCCAGTGAAGCAGTGGGCAGCCACCAATGCCACACCCGGGGAGCAGTGTGTAAGAATGGTACCTTACTCAGGGGTACCTCAGGGTAGCTGTTCACTGGTTTCAAACCCCTGACATTCCGATCTTGGGGCAACCACTTGACCTGAGACCCTGGTGTGGATGAAGTCTGCCCAGATTTCCAGAAGGCATTGGATGATGTAGGGCTGTGTTGCTTTACATGCCTCTACAATGTTGTATAGCGATCGGGGGCTACACCTCTGGTTACCATCTTTAAGGAGGTCCAGAGGGTGTGTTCCTTCTATCGGGGGATCACATTCCTCAGCCTATTTGGGAAAGTATATTGCAGAGTGCTGGAAGGAGAGTCCATCCGTTAGTCCAACCTCACATAAAGGAGTAGCAAAGGGGTTTTTGTCCCGGTTGTGGAACACTGGGCCAGCTCTTTACCATCTCGAGGATACTTGAGGGTCCATGAAAGTTTGCCTAACTAGTCTATACGTTTTGTAGACTTGGACTGGGCGTCCTTCTGGAGTATAGGGTGCCTGGACCATTGCTGCTTTTCATGGATGATGTGGTTCTGTTTTCTTCATTTAGTGACGGCCTCCATCTCGCAACAGAATGATTCGTAGCCAAGTGTGAAGTGGTGGGAATGAGAATCAGCACCTCTAAATCTGAGGCGATGGTGCTAGCTGGAAAAGGGAGAGTGCACACTCTGGGTCAGGGACTAGTTCTTGCCCCAAGTGGAGGACTTTAAGTATCCCTGGGTCTTGTTGAAGAGTGGCAAAAGCTCGACGGACTGGAGCTGCGGCTGCAGTGATGTGGATAGTGTACCGGCCTGTTTTGGTGAAGAGAGAGCTATGTGTAAAAGCAAAGCTCTCGATTTACCGGTCAATCTATGTCCCTACCCTCACCTCTGGTCACGAGCTGTGGATAGTCACCAAAAGAATGAGATCACTAATAAAAGCAGCCTAAATTAGGTTTTTTTGAAGGGCGGTTGGCCTCATCCTTACGGTGCGTTCACACCGAACGCGATAGACGCGGGCGAAAACGCCCCAAACGCCCCTAATTTCACGCGTGCACATTCACACCTCAAAGCGTGTCCAACAAAAATCCATCGTGCCCCAAAATTGCAGCGTCTCACGCATGTGAACTGGAAATGTGGGAGGGAGTTGTGCCAGACAGTATCTTTGCTACATGGCAGCTGTCGAGCTAGCACTTGAAGAGAGAGTTTCCCTTCTCTATCTAGAAGGGAAAGCAGAGCAGCGGCGTTAAGGACGTCCTCACCGTACCTGGGTCCAACAGGCCCTCCAGAGGCATGAGCAGTTTGGTGAGTTTCACCACTTGCTCCAGGAGCTGCGCCTGGATGACAGCGATATCACTGTCTTTCCCTCGCCCAGTTTGAGGACCTGCTGTCCCGCATCGGTCCCAGAATCGCCCACCTAGACACCAACTATAGGCACTCAATCCCACCTGCAGAGCGCCTCTCCATCTGCCCGAGGTCAGTAAAAGTGTTTAATACGGTAGTCGTTTATTGATACCTGTGCTAATATATGTTAAACTATCGTTTATACACTGCTAACATGGATGTGCTATGCTAACAGTGAATGCTGTCGGTGTTTACTGAAAGCAAACTGTGTTACTGAGACAGCTGTTTATAATATTTAGTGATACTCGAAAGGTCTCATCAAATCCTGATTTAATTAATTTTATGCTGTTATCAGTGTTTGCAATGATAGCATGGCTGTGGTGTCCATCAGTGTTGCTCTCGGTGTTTGCTGATATCAAACAGTGGCCCCTTTGTGGGTTAATCTTTGTAGTGATACTCACTACTTTTTTTTATTTAGACCTGGTTTATTTGCTTACTCCTACCTGACTGACATGTCTAGGAATTATGAGTGATTAGCTTACTGTAGTCATAAAAGTTGCTACCAATCAAATTATATGTTAAAGTTAAAACAAAACACAACTGACTTTTATATTATATCTAATATATATTATGTAATGATCTTTATAATTACAAAATGTTTTATGTAAGATTTATGTTTTGTAATTTAAATCTGACATCACAAAAGTATTTTGGAATTTGAATAATGTATTTTGTAACTGCAGTACACACAATACTACTTGAACAATTCTGTCCAGGTTCCTTGTCACCTCCTTCAGGACCATCGCATTCAGTTTCAGAGCCGGTGTGTCCACAGTGTGTCAGACCACCCCCCAGGTAGCGAGGGCCATCTGGGACTGTCTTGTGGTCCACTTCATGGCTGTGCCTTCACTTGGAGACTGGCGGTCCATGGAACTTCCCTTTCTGCTGTGGAGCTCTGGACGGGAAGCACGTCCAGACAAAGGCCCCCCATATATCATATAGGAGACACACACATTGATATACACTAAATATTTATTTAATTTCTTTTTTTGTGATGCCCGAATTTATGCACCAGCTTGATTTTGTTCAATCAATTATTGCACACTTTTTGTAAATCCAGTAAACTTCTTTTCACTTGTCAAATATCACTGTGTGTGTCACCTGTATGATATATTTAACTCATGTTTTTTATTGTAACAACCAATGATTTATACAGGAAAATACTAGCTATTAACAAGGTTGCCCAAACTTTTGCATCCCACTGTATTTGTATGCTTTGTCATTAGTATAATATAAAAATAAATTCTACAATGTGCCAAGTTGTGTGCCAACATTTGCTTTGTAGTAGAACTGAGACATTAATCATTCTAAAAATTTATTTGAAATAATATTAAAATTCTCAAACAGAAAAACATCAAACATAAATATATAAAATATAAGTATTCACAGAGAGAGAAGAATAAAAAGGACCCAGCTGCTCTCCAGAGCAGGAACAAGGCTGAGGAGGAAATGTTCCATTGGATACTGGCATGGCCTCTTCAGGGAGTCCAGGATGGCCAGCTCCACCACTGATGGACCATCCTGGGACCCGTCCCTCATCTGCCTCGTAGCTGTCTTCCTCTGTGGGTCTTTGGTTGGTGCGATACGTGCGTATGCACAAAATGCAACACAAAATCTGACACGCGTAGTTTTCTTCGCGAGTGACACGCGCCAGACACCCTGCTGTGACGCACGTTTCACGCGTTTTGGCATTTTGGCATTTTGGCAACGCAAATCTGTGTGTGTGAACACACCATTAGATATAGGGTGAGAAGTTCCGCCATACAGGAGGGGCTCAGAGTAGAGCTGCTGCGCCTTCACATCGAGAGGAGCTAGCTAGAAATTCTTTCCTTAATTTATTATATTTAGCAATGTCTTTCATGCAATGGTTTACCTATATAAGAAATTTGTTTTCTGTGACTGAATTTACTTGAATGAGCTAGGATCAATTACAGTTGTGCATATAATCAAAAACAGACATAAAACCTTGTTATCCACTCTTACACTTCATTGCTATTGTTTTTCTTTTTTATTTCAGTTTGATGCTTTATCTGCTTTAAGGTGTTGTAAAACTACAGATTTCGTGTTTTTTTTTCTCTGTTAAACACATCGAGTTCACATGTAATAAAATGTGATATAGCAATAAAATTTCCTTTGTCATTTTATTAATTTTTTAGGTTTTTAGATAATTAAATTTTATGTTTAAAAAGGGAAAAGGGGTGGGTGAAGAGTTGTTTAAAATACCCATGTTTTTTTTTTCAGATCAAAATAGTCAATCTGACCATGGTTTTAGAAGTAACATGAGCAGTGTTTAAGTTATTTTGAAAAAGAAATTAATTATAGTTACTAATTACTTCTTCAAAAAATTAATTAAAAAATGTAATAAAAAAAATTGAGTTAGTAACTCAGTTACAAGATTATAAAAGTAATTATTTGCTTGAAAAGTAACTATTGTGTTACTTTAAAAAAATGTTTAACCATGGAGTCCAGGGTATAATTCGCCACTTTTAACTACTTGTTTTGACCTCTACATTTCACCTTTAAAAACAATTTACTTTGGATTGTTTGGTATCATCCTTTTCAGCACAACCCCACTTGTCTGAATTTACAGTTATCTTTTCATTTTGACATACTGATCTAAAATCAGAAAAAAAAACAAAAACAAAATCCAACTAGAAAAAGTTATATTTTTTACTGTAACAACCATGAACATGTTTATTCTATCATATTTCATAACTTTAAATGCAAATATGAAGCTGAATATAGCTTTAACCGCCTGTTTGTTTAAAACTAGTAACGGCGTTTTAATAGTAATAAGTTAGATTACTCGTTACTGACAAAAGTAACCCCATTACTTGTAACACCATTATTCCTAACACTGAACATGAGTTATCAAATTCTAATTAATACACATACTGTGTAATAAACTGGTAAGTTTTGTTGATGGAAGTGTTGCTTAAGCTCATTGGACAAAATGAAATTAAAATTTTGAGAAATAATTCTATACAATGTTTTTGCTGTATATTGCTTTGGTTCACTTCATGATTGTTTAGGATCACTGTCGTCCCTCTCGGGGGTTATTCTCAAAGGCCCTCAATCTGACCCTTTTGACCATAGAACTGAAAGAGCTTCGCGGATGAGAGGTGAAACGTCTTCAAGCAACTTAAAGAAGTCCGGGCACTTATCTTTCCAAGCTCTTTAGACCAGTAATACAACAAAGATTTTAAATATAGATATTACAACAACAACAATCCTGACCTGAGAGTTTTCAGTGTACAAATTGGACTCTTCAAGCCAGCAGACAGAAGCTTTACTCCTAAATCTTGCAGGTCATTATTACTCAGGTCCAGTTCTTCCAGACAAGAGGACTGGGAGCAGAGAACCGAGGACAGAGCTTCACAGCTTCTCTCACATAGGTTACATCCTGAAAGTCTGAACAAATGAAATTCATTATATTCAAGCTGCTACAAGAAAAACAAACATTTCCATGTGCACTTCATAAATAAGAAAACACCTAAAATTCAAGTCTGGAAAAAACACAAAAACATTTTGAACTTGCTTTGTAAACAAATGAGGAGCTGCTACTTATAGTGATAATAGAGGTGAACACAAAGTAGACTATCTTTGACTTTTGTTGTTGGACACAGCTCATTATAAAGTATTTTTTTCTTCTTCTTCTTTTTTTTTACAAACTAAATCTTGTTATGGCTCCTTACTTACCTTGTGTTTGATACAAGCTGCTTTAACACCTTCCAGTGGTTACAGTTTACTAACTAAATAATAACCGATATTTTAGAAAAGGACTGAAGAAAACTTTTGGAGATGGACACAAGATTATGTGTGAAGAACCTGTTTTGTGTCTGAAAGAAGGAGCTGAAGTATTAGTTGGTATATTTACTTACAAAGCTTTATTTGAGGCTTTGACCACTGGCAGCATACTCAGAAGAGCCTCCTCTGAAGCAGAGTATTTCTTGAAGTCAAACTCATCCAGATCTTCTTCTGATGATAGTAAGATGAAAACCAGAGCTGACCACTGAGCAGGAGACAGTTTCTCTGTGGAGAGACGTCCTGAATTGAGGGACTGTTGGATCTCCTCGACTAGAGAACGATCGTTAAGTTCATTCAGACAGTGGAACAGACTGATGTTTTTCTCAACAGACAGATTCTCACTCAGCTTCTTCTTAATGTACTGGACTGTTTCCTGATTGGCCTGTGAGCAACTTCCTGTCTGTGTCAGCAGACCTCGTAGTAGAGTCTGATTGGTCTGCAGTGAAAGACCCAGGAGGAAGCGAAGGAACAAGTCCAGGTGTCCATTTGGACTCTGTAAGGCCTTTTCCACAGCATTCTGGTGGAAGTCTTTCTTTGGAGATGCTGTTGTTTCAGACTTCTTGGAGGTTATTTGTTGTTCTTCCAGCAGACTGACTCCAGAGTTGATGAAGGTCTGATGCACATGAAGAGCAGCCAGAAACTCCTGAACACTCAGGTGGATGAAGCAGAACACCTTGTCCTGGTACAGTCCTCTCTCCTCCTTAAAGATCTGTGTGAACACTCCTGAGTACACTGAGGCTGCTGTGATATCGATGCCACACTCTGTCAGGTCTGATTCATAGAAGATCAGGTTTCCTTTCTGCAGCTGATCAAAAGCCAGTTTTCCCAGAGACTCAATCATCTTCCTGCTCTCTGGACTCCAGTGTGAATCTGTCTCAGCTCCTCCATCATACTTGACCTTCTTCACTTTGGCCTGAACCACCAGGAAGTGGATGTACATCTCAGTCAGGGTCTTGGGCAGCTGTCCTCCCTCTCTGGTTTCCAGCACATCCTCCAGAACTGTAGCAGTGATCCAGCAGAAGACTGGGATGTGGCACATGATGTGGAGGCTTCGTGATGTCTTGATGTGGGAGATGATCCTTCTGGCCTGCTTCTTATCTCTAAACCTCTTCCTGAAGTACTCCTCCTTCTGTGGGTCAGTGAACCCTCTGATCTCTGTCACAATGTCAATACAATCAGGAGGGATCTGATTGGCTGCTGCAGGTCGTGTGGTTATCCAGAGGTGAGCAGAGGGAAGCAGTTTCCCCCTGATGAGGTTTATCAGCAGCACATCCACTGAGGTGGACTTTCTAGGGTCAGTGAGGATTGTAGTTTTGTGGAAGTCCAGAGGAAGTCGACACTCATCCAGACCATCAAAGATGAACACAACCTGGAAGTCTTCAAAGCTGCAGATTCCTGCTTCTTTGGTTTCAGTAAAGAAGTGATGAACAAGTTCCACCAAGCTGAACTTTTCCTCTTTCAGCACATTCAGCTCTCTGAAAGTGAATGGAAATATGAACTGGATGTCTTGGTTGGCTTTGTCTTCAGCCCAGTCCAGGGTGTATTTCTGTGTTAAGACTGTTTTCCCAATGCCAGCCACTCCCTTTGTCAGCACTGTTCTGATTGGTTCATCTCTTCCAGGTGAGGCTTTAAAGATGTCTTCTTGTCTGATTGTTGTTTCTAGATTGTCTGGTTTCCTGGATACTGTTTCAATCTGTCTGACCTCATGTTCATCATTGACCTCTGCAGTTCCTCCCTCTGTGATATAGAGCTCTGTGTAGATCTGATTCAGAAGGGTTGGGTTTCCTGCTTTAGCGATGCCCTCAAACACACACTGGAACTTCTTCTGCAGTTTACATTTAAGTATAGAGTGACACCATTGGAAGTGTTTTGGCATGGTTCCTAAAAAAACAATAATGAAAATATATCAAACGATATAAGTGATTTCTAAGTGCACATATTTTGAATGTAATTTTGTTCATTTCTGTAGTCCTTAGTAAAGGTTTGATTTATCCAGCAGCATAAATATTTAGAGAAATGTTCTCACTGCTCTGCAGGCACTCAGCCAACTCCTTCTGCTTCATTCTCTTCAGGAAGTCCACTGTGATCTTTGCAAATGCTTCTCTGCTGCTCTCACTCTGCTCTTCATCCTCACCCTGTAATACATCCTCATCCTCACACTGGCGCTTCAAGCATTCTAGGCCCTCTATCCTGAGGTCTCTCTGAATGTTCTTCAGCTCGTTCTTCACAAAAGTGATGATTCTGTCCTCAAGCATCTGGAACACAATACTTCATAATGCATTTATAATTTTATTGACCCAATAGCCCCTAAATCTTGACTAGCTGTTGGGTGAAAAAAAAAGTTACAAACAAATGGTATAGGTGTAGCTAGGCCTAATGGAACCACTTTAATTATATGCAGTACCACAATCTCCCCCAATAAATTTCAAATGTTGTCTGCTCTAAAAAAATAAAATAAAAAGATATTCATACAATGTGAGTGTTCCTACAGTTTAGAACTTTGATTTTTACACTGGTAATTCACTTTATTGTTCTGTTACACAATTCTCTTTCACTGATGTTTCTTTTTGGTACAGCATTGAGCAGTTAGCTTGGTTGGATGGCCAGAAGGAATCATGAGATGGAAGGCTTTCGCAGCCTTTCCCATTGGCATGGTATTAGAATACTGGTTGGCACTGATTTTTTGGTTGAGTAGTGTGGTTTGGCTGTAGGAGAAGTTTTTGGGTGTGAAAGTGTGAAGGCAGCATCAAGGATGAAAAATGCAGTTGTTATGTTTTTTGATTCTATTGACAAAGTGAATAGTGTAGTTGAGAAGGGAGTTGTTTTGAGAAATATAGTTACTACGGCCTTTCCCTAATGAACTTGGCAAAGAAGATCATTCTGTCTAATTTACCAACTTTAATCAGCAATGATGTATTGCTGAAATGGCACGGTCAGATTGTGTCAGCAATGGTAATGCTCCCCTCTGGGTCCAAATCAGCAAAGTTGAGGCATGCAGTTTCATTTCAAAGATAGGTGCATACGATTTCAAACAATGAGAATGAGGAGCTAAAATTAGTGATGAAATTTAAGGTTAATTGGTTTGACTACACAATTTTTGCAACAACAGAAACCATGAGTAAGGAAGGGCATTCAGTCTGTAATTGTCCTGAGAAGACGCAAAAAGAGGCTGAAATTGTGCAAGATTCTGAAAACGCAGGGGTCTGGGCTTCAGGAGAAAGCTTGGCAGGCTTTTCTACAGATAAGGAGGGGAAAGGTATTTCTGAAGATAACACAGAGGAAGGAGCTCCAGCAGTTAATGTAGGAGAGGAAAACAAGTCCAAGGTTTCAGCGTGTGAAATACTTAGAAGCCAGGAAAACAGTGAGGTTTTCTCTACTTCTGCTTCTGCTGAAGTGTGTGAGGAAGTTAGCAAGCACCAAGCAACTACATAAGAAGGAGTGGAAGGAATGGATGTAGATGAAATAGCCCATAGTGAATAAATTTGTTCAGTGATGATGAAAGCATTTTTAAGATGCCAAACACCAAAAGAAAACTAAAGACTAACGGGATAAAGCCAAAAAAGATGCAGGTAAAAGAAAAGGCTGGAAAAGAGAGTGAGTGAGATGTGTTATCTGATTCTGATAGTGATAGAGAGGTATTTGACTCTTAGATTCCTGATGATCAGAATTTTTTGGAAGCAACCAAAGGGAAACGAGATGTAATTAAACAGGATATTTTCCCTGATAAAAAAGTTTTTTCTTGATTCAGCTAAATGGCTAATAAGACAAAGGACTCCTGATGGCCTAAGGGACACTTCAGTGTATAGACTGCAAAACGTGATGCAGAGAAATAGAGCTCGAGTTTAATGCTGTACCTGAAGGGAAGAAAAATACAGCAGATAAGATTCTCTATACTCGTTTTTCTTATGGATCTTTGAGTAACTTTAAAATCTCATCCTTGAACCTCAGTGCCACCAGTCGGAAGTCATTCAGCTCATTGGGCGGTTCCTTTTGGGGACCGGGACGATGCAGGATGTCTTCCATAGGGCGGGCACTCTCCCCAGTCGAACCTGTTGAACAAGTAGTTGAGTTTGTTTGCCTTCTCCACAGTCCCCCCTGCTGTGCTGTTCTTGGTGTTGTGGCCTGTGATGGTTTTCACACCATTCCAGACCTCCCTCATATTGTTCCTCTCCAACTTCTGCTCCACCTTCCTCCTGTAGGTGTCCTTTGCTTCCCTCAGGCAGCGTTTCACCTCCTGCTGTGCTGCTTTCATCTCCTCCTTCACTTTGCTCCTGAAAGCCTTCTTTTTCATGTTGAGGACAGCTTTGACTTCCTGTGTTACCCACGGTTTGTTATTAGGATAACACCGTACTGTCTTAGCAGGGGCGACTGTGTCCACACAAAAGTTGAGGTAGTCTGTCAGACAGTGTGTCGCCCAGAGGTGGGACCAAGTCATTGTTTTGCAAGTCTCAAGTAAGTCCCAAGTCTTTATCCTCAAGTCACAAGTCAAGTCTCAAGTAAAGTCAAGCAAGTCAGAGTCAAGTCGTAAGTCAAGACAGACAACTTTCAAGTCAAGTCCAAGTCCGAAACTTTGAATTTCAAGTCCTTTCAAGTCTTTTTTTAACCCTCTGGGGTCCCGGGTATAATTGGCCATTCTTGACTACTTTTGATTTTACCTCTGTATTTCACTTTTAAAATATGTTTTTCTTGCCTTGTTTGGTATCATTATTTACAGCACAACCTCAAATATCTGAAATTTGAGTTATTTTTTTCATTTTGGTATACTATATTAGCAGAGTTGATCTAAATTCAGACAAAAAATTCAGAATCCGAGTAGAAAAAAGTTATATCTTTTACTGTAAAACCCACAAACATGTTTAACGAATCATTTTCATAACTTGAAATGCAAATAGAAATTGTACATTTCTAAAAATTATGCACAAGTTTTGCAAACAACAAAGTTATATGGTACTATTTACCTAAAAATGCAGCCAAGGCCTCAGGCGTTTTTTATATAACCATTTAAATCCATTTACAGAACAATCAGGTGTGCTGCATCAAATAAGAAGGCACACAAATTATTTGTGCCAGTCCAAAAAATGTAGTTTGTGTTCAGTATAAGACAGAGGAGAACACCACAGGCCTAAACCCTGCAGGTCTGACAACTGGAGGTGCAACCGTCCAGTTTTCTATGTGGAGACAGCGTTTACACTGGAATCTGCCTTTGACAGCTTTTTTAGATCAAATATGAAATTCAGCAGTCTAACTGACACACAATACAAAACAATAACTACACAACAAACTAACTACAGCCTCCAAACACGCTAAACGCCACTAATGTCTCGCATATGAAAACTCTCTCTCTCTCTTTCTTTCGCTCGCCCGCTTTCCGTCGCGGGTGTCACTCCTAAAAACTTCCCCTTCTCCCTAAACAACCAAATGTCACATGTTGCCTTATCATTTTTTTGATTGGCTGACATGGTAAACTCTAACACCAACAGGGAAGGGGTGTTTTTTCTTTTTTCACTCGCTAGTGGAGAGCGTATGTTAGGCTGTCTGTAGAAAACGCCGTTTTTGTCTAGCATCCCTGTTGAGAATAACCTTTGCAAATAAACAACAGCTAATAACATAAGATCAAAGTATTTTAGTTGATGTATTGACATAAATGACAGAAGAAAAAGGCCATGTATAGCAGGACTACTCAATTACACACTGAGGTGGGCAAGATTTTCTAACCAAAAAAAAATTCCCTGGCTCAGACATGCAAAAGTTGAACACGACCATTCACTAATTGCAAATTAAACACAGTGATTTTGAATTGTGATGTGATGGTAAAATAAATATTTGTCAGTCTAAACTGGGTTAAATCTACGGGGTTAATGATGGGGAGGAGACGGAGAAACTCTCTTCCCTGAGTACAGCTACAGAACCCACTTTCTGAAACGGACCCTGCTCACCATTCACCGACAATTCTGAGCTAACAAGTTGCATGTTATTCTTGGATGCGCTTGCAGGACCGGATTTAAAATAGCATGACAAACATATCATACCTGTTAAAGCCAAAGAGTATCATCAACGTAGCCCGGAGAACATTTGCTAATAAGATGAAGTTAGCTAAGTCAGCTATCAGCTATTTCATCGTAGCAAAAAAAAAGAAAAAAAAAGCACCACCTACCGTTCTTTATGCAACTTCAAATGTCGGACAAAGTTGGAAGTTGTTCCATCTCCGTCTGTGATTCTCTTCTTGCATGTTTTGCATATTGCATTTCGCTTTTTGTTGACTACTTCGTAGTTTATGTACCCGAAAGAAATTACTCTTGGAAGCATTTTTGGCTCGAGCGTTTTTGTTTTTGTTTTTTTCAAATCTGGTTAATCTGATTGGCTGTGCTACAGCCCACGCTCACATACATACGGAGTGTGGTAAGAATGAATGAATGAATAAAGTGAATTAATGGTCCGCACTTTTTATATAATATGTATGTTAAATTTTAGATTTGGCTAAAATATCAAGTCTTTTCAAGTAAACAGGTTCAAGTCCAATTCAAGTACCAAGTCACTGGTGTAAAAGTCCAAGTCAAGTCACAAGTCTTACAACCTTTTTTCAAGTCAAGTCTAAAGTCATAAAATTAATGACTCGAGTCTGACTCGAGTCCAAGTCATGTGACTCGAGTCCACACCTCTGGTGTCGCCCCCTCTATGTCCTCACCATGTGGGCTCAGAAGCACATCCCAGTCTGTGGTGTCATAGCAGTCTCTCAGAGCATCCTCCTTTTCTGGGGTCCATCTCCTGATGGAGCGTGTTGTGACAGGCTGCCTTTGGACGAGGGGTGTGTATTGTGGCTGTAGATAAACCAGGTTGTGGTCTGACATCCCTAGTGGGGGGAGCGGGGTGGCTCTGTATGCATCTCTCATATTGGCATACAGAAGGTACGTCAATTGTCCTGTTGCTCCTTGTGGGACAATTTACAAAGTGGTGAAAAGAAGCCAGAGTAGAATCCAGTGTGGCATGATTAAAGTCTCCAGATATAATAATGAAAGCCTCTGGGTTTTGTGTCTGAAGTCTTGCTGTAACTGTATGTATTTCCTCACAGGCAGCTGCTGCGTCGGCCCTCGGAGGGATGTAAACACACACACAGATCACATGACTAAACTCCCGAGGTAGATAATATGGCCGCAAGCTAACAGCTAGCAGCTCCAGGTTTGGACAGCATACCGATACTTTAATGGAGACGCGTCCAGGGTTACAGAATCTGTTGTTAAAGTAGACAATGAGTCCCCCACCTCTGCTTTTTCCGCTGGCCTGCGTGTCCCTATCGGCTCTCATGGATGTGAAACAGCATAGGTCTACGTTAGCCTGTGGCGTTAGCTTGGTTAGCCACGTTTCTGTGAAGATAAACAAACTGCACTCATGGTATAGTTGGTGGTTGTTCAGAGCACACAGTTCATCCATTTTATTCTACAGCGAGTTCACGTTGCCCATTATCACTGTCGGGATTGATGGTTTGAATCGCCTCCGGTGATCCGCTTTCCTCGCTCCAGCCTTGCAGCCTCTGTAGCTCCTCTTTATCTCAGCCGATTGTGTCGCATGCCGGTCTGTTCCTTTGTTCTTAATGCCAGCAGCTCAGCTCTCGAATACATGAAGGAGCTGGTTCCAGAAGTTTTAAAAAGTGCATTATCCATCTCGGATCACTATTTTTAAGTAGAAAAAGTATTTGTCAAAAAGTATTTGCGGCTCCCAGTGTTTTCTTTTGCGTGGAAACCGGGTCCAAATGGCTCTTTCGGTGTTAAAGGTTGCCGACCCCTGGCCTAGTCTAAAAAAAGTTAAAAGTTAAGAAAAGGTGTGGTGTTGCAGAGCTACTTGGAAAGGCTGCCTCCACTCCAGCGCCATCTCACTGCAATACCAGCGCCATCTGTTTCTTACGTTCAAGTCCCTGCATAACATCACCCTTCTACATCTCTCTGATGTTCTGCATATTCACACACCTTCCTGCCCTTTGAAATCCTCTTCCTCTTCTACTGTTATTTTACCATCTGCTCACCTGATCATTATGGATTATGGAGCTTTCAGCTCATTGGCCACTTGTCTTTGGGGCACACTATTGCAGAACATTCACAACATTAATGTCTTTAAAGTCCCTGTCTTTAAAGCTACCTTACAACATCCATTCTGACCACTAACAGTCATTTCAAAGAACAAATTGCTCCATATTGCAGCATGGAGATGACTGTGAACCGAATAGATGTAAAAATTGTTGTTGTACATGTACAGACCATAAATATGGAGTCCAGGTGTGTTTGATGCTGCTGGGGAGACTGACCACCGGGAATCTCTGAGCTCTGCTGGTCCACTCTGTGGAGGAATCAAGCAGTCAGAATAATACAACAAAACATTAAAACCTTATGCTAGTTCTCTGGATTTTTCAAGAAAAATAAAATGCATGGAGCTCTGATGGCACCCTGTCTGACACAAAGGCTTGGGATAAGCACTAACTGAGCACTTAAAGTGCTTTTAAATCAGGACCGATGTTGGAAAAAAGTCTTTCTTTTGCTACACCAATTATTGTGTAAGCAGACAAAGAGCACAAAGCCATGCAGTGACTCAGACCTGTGCAAGGTTAGTGCAGCCTGGTGGCTATATTGCAACATCAGAGATGAGTGGATGTAATCAGCTTTCTTTTATGAACAACTGAAAACTAATTAAAAACAACAACAAAAACAGAAACTACAAAATTGTGGATAGTGGGGGCTTGTGTGAGTGCCTCCTTATCCTGAAACCAAAAGTGGTCAAAAAATGAGGCTAGCAATACTCTGGACCCAAGAGGGTTAATCCAATAAATAAGGAAAAATTATTTTTCAATTTCTGACGAAACATTTGGTCATGACAGTCGATATTTCTGACAATTTGTGTAAACATAAGCAAGTAACAATTTGAATATTTCAAATTTAAAATCTATATGTGTAAAGAAATGGCTTTAATTTTGCTATCTTATCTGATTTCCACGGAGCCCCTCTGATGACATGGTCCAAAAAATAAATGAATTGTGGCCACAAAATACTACTTTGTGCCCTCAAAATAGTATAACGAGCCCACGAAATACTTATTTGTGGCCACGAAATGCTAATTTGCGGGCATGAATATAGTATAATGTGGCAACGAATTACGCATTTGTGTCAACAAAATAGATGACGTGCGCACATCATATTGATTCCTGGACAGTTGCGTAGAACCATAGGCATAGGAGTGGGCTAAACCTATGCACCATGTATAAAGACAGTATGATTGGGTTTTATTTTAGGCTGGGAATGAGCTACAAATGCATTTTGAAAAGCCTGGCAATGCAAGGAACCATTATTACGGAGAGATATATAAACAGGATATTGAGAGCCCGTTTGCTTTACAGACGCAAGTACGACCTGGTTTAACACATTTTCACACACTCACAAGCACGGGCCCAGAGAGAGGCACGCGCACAGACACTAAAAGGCACAAGCACTGAAAAATCACCAGATGGTGTTTTTTACGCATAAAAAGTAAAAACTTCTTAATGCATTCAAAATAAAAGAATGCTATTTGATATAAAAACCTTTTAATAATCATTTTTTTTATTTTTTTTTTTATTTTTTGGAGGGGGATAATGAGCTATGAACTAACATATTTGGATGAATATCATAATTTTTATGAATATCATATTTTTATTACTTCCTTTATTACTTCCTGAGCTCATGTATAATTTATTGGGGCCATAAATCACTCGGTTTGAGTTACCTCTCTGCAGAAGGACAGAGGCCTGCTTTAAAATCTTCACCAACTCCCTTTGACCCGTCACTCTTTAAGGACACAGAGCTGGGTGGAGGTCCAGGTGGGTTCCTGTGAATAATGATGGAGCAGTGATGTAAGTGCTGAGCTGTGACATGGAGAAGAGTCATGGACAGTTAGAGATGGTCATCTCACCTCTGAGCTTTGGTCTGGCTCTCATGTTCCCCACACAGAGTGCTTTTAGAGGGAGGGACTCCCTCCTCTCTGTCCTCACACTGATCCATGCTGCTCAATTCAGCTCACACACACTTTCTACCTGCAGAGGAAACACAAACCATTCATTCATTCATATATATGTGTATGTATGTATATATATATATATATATATATATATATATGGAGAGAGAGAGAGAGAGAGAGAGAGAGCGAGAGATAGATAGATATTCTTTCACATTCTTTCTCTTTTACTTTCACATAGGAGCTACACAATCTGTCAATAATTTAAAAAGTCTTTCAAAAAAACCTGTTCATTCTCACTGATTTCCAGTTCCAGCTGAGCAGGCTATTGTTGCCTTTGGCTTTATTCTGCAAACTGTCAAATTTACTTATGTTTTTGTCAATTTTTAATTAATGTTTGTTTTATATTTGAGTGTGCATTTATTTTCACTTTTTGATTATTAATTAAGCATAGTTTGTTTAGTCTATACAGTCTTTTGTCAATGTTATTTTAAAATAATATTATCTAAAAATAATCTCTTATAGTGAGTTTTATTCTTTACTAGAAATAATTTAACTCAGTTCATCCTCTGTCTGAAAGTCCCACCCTTTAAGATTCTCTGGTTTTACAGACAAAGTCTGCTGATGGAGACACCATCTCCTCCACCTGCTGCTGTGGAGAGTCAGATAATTAACAAAGAAGAAAGAAAAGAAACAGATTTCCTCTTTTGTTGTTGGATGTCTCTGTTTGGAAAATCTTCCAGTCATTTCCCTGAACCTAGTTGGTGAACTGAATTAGTGCTTTTCCATGCTACAGACACTAACATGAAAACTTGTTGAAGAGTTTTCTTTTCTCTGATGTTGAGAACACACTTCAACATCAGCAGCAGTTTTTGGCATTTGTGTCTGTGATCTTGAAAAATTTAAGCTGGTATTTCAGTTAACTGGTGTGAAATCTGATTTTAGCTTTCAGATCCAAATGAAAACTAACAGACATGTTCTGGTTATGAATCTCAGAATGAAGTCTGACATGTTTCTGGTATTTTAACCCAACAGGGCAAAAGAGTCAGAGTCACAGACACCTCAGTGTCAGATGTAAGTTATAGTATTTTTGTTCAGCCAGTCTGAGAAATGCAAAACCTGTTTTATTTCCTTTTAGTTTTGGTCTTTACAGTCTGTTGGAGCAGAGCCACCAGTTTGTGTCGCAGTATTTTTAACAGAGGCTGACATGCTGAATAGAGGCTGAATGTTTGTTTTAAACAATACTTTATGAATTCCCTCTATCTGCTGCCTCTGTGAACATAAAGACCCTGAAGCTGAGAAGAGTAAATTAACATTTTGGCAGATATGTAACCATTTGTAAATTATCTTAGTCAATAATAGAGCATGTTTACAGTCTGTTCACTGCCTCCATCTGAAACCAGAACTCTCTGCCAGCAAAGTATGTGGTACAACTGGTCTGTAGACCAGTCTTGGTTGTGCTGTTGAACCCTGCAGACCCAACATACAAAGAGCTAAAGTAAAAAACAGTGTGTTTGAAACAACAGCCTGTCTGAGCTTTTCAACTTTTTTTTTTTTAATCTTTCAAGTTTTTTTTCCAAGCTCTCACTCAACTCAGCTTTCCCTTACCTATTCCAATCAGCTTGTCAACCAATCAGTATTCAACAAATCTGTACTCATCTGCTTCCAGGAACATGGAGTCAAGCTCTTGGAGCTCTTGTGTTAGAGGCTTAATAAATGCAAATCAGTACAGATTTTATAATTAAAAAACACAGAAACTTTTGATAGAAGTGACCCTCAGTCTAAATAATTATGCCTATCAAACCCTCATAAGGCAATTCTTGATTTATATTTCTAAGCCAAATGAAGAGAGTGTGACACTGAGGATATTTCCCCAATAATTTGATTTTAGTTAGTTTATTTAGTTGTAATCCCTTTTAAAAGTTTAGTTTTCATTTGAATTTCAGTTCGCAATAAAGGTCTTTTTCATGTCTAGTTTTACTTTTGAGTTTTGTTTTCTTGAACTATACTAACCTGTGTCGTGTCAGCTGTGTGTTTTGTAACAATACTTCTTGTTGGAACAGAGCCAACAGTTTTTGGCGCGGTATTTTATGCACATGTCCGAAGCTGACATGTCCAATCTTTATCTAAGACACATCTGTAAGAAATATTCACCAAAAACATCTGCTCTCTATCTCCTGCTGTCCCTGTAAATATAAAGGCTTGGAGCTCAGAGTCTCTTCAGCTGAGCTCAGGACACATTCAGTGTCTTTAGTCTGATATACAGATACACAACAGTTATAGAAGCCCAACAATAAAAGGCTATATCTCTTGTAGGTTCAAATTTGTAAAGTAAAAGTGTGTTTTTAAATGAGTGTAGGAGCCAGGCATCAACAGCAAGTCATTCTACAATTTTTGCAGCACATAAGTAAAATCTGTCAGAGCTTACGTTACGTCTTTCGGACAAGCACAAACATCAGGTCTGCTGACCTGAGAGAACGATTACAGTTGTTAGGATTTAATTTTAAAAAATGTAAAATAAAATTCTTATTGTTACACTGACTGTAGCAATTAGTAACAAATAAAAGATTTCAGAGTCTTGAAAGTTCTTGTCCCTCAGTGTGTGTGTGTGTGTGTGTGCGTCTGGGCCGCACCTTCATGTGTTCACTCCAGAAATATGCCGTCTGACTGCTCAGAGTGAGTCTAAGTCAGGATTAAGTTCACATGCTGTGTTTGGGTAGTTATTCAAAGAGAAAGTAATTTCTTAAATATTCTAGGCTATTTTTCTTTAAAGTAAGTAGGAATGTTTCGTAATTACTCACCGCAGTATTTTGCTGCAGTACCTGTCACACTATTTTCACACGTCTCCATTAAATAACCTGATGTTGTTTCAAAATCACCATTAAACAAAATAAACACATATACTACAGCCTCACAAACAAACACAGATATTTTTCCTAATGAGGACACACATATGATCATATCGTATGAACACCAACAAATTGCAGTGCAAAGACAGTTTAAAGTCATTGTGACAATGATTCTACTTTAGAAACATGTACAAGTATCTCATGAGTTGAAGTTCAGAATCTGTCTGCTGCAACTAAATCCCTCTTTAAAAAAAATTAGTATATTTCAAAGTATAAACATTAGAGTGCACACTGGGTACAAAAATCCCAGCAGGACCTCTGTGTTTGGAAAATTCCAATTATTTTCCTGAACCTGCTTAATGAGCTCGTTGAGTGCTGCACTGTGAAAATGCTGTAGTAATGCTAAAGGTACCCACATGAAAACATTGTTGAGCAGCATTCCTTTCTTAATATGGAGAACAGACACTAGATATAGAAGGAACAAGAACAGCTTTGATACTTCTGAACAGATGAGTCAACTATCTGAGAAATGATGTTATTAAATCCTGTTGTTGTTGTTGTTAAAAATGGCACCGAAGATTGGAGATGCTTGACCAACACAGTCTCGCTCCTAACTCAATAACAGAACCCTCCTTGACCTTTGAACACACCATCAGAGAGCAGATAGAGTTTTGTCTGTGGTTTCTATTTTATTAAGTTTAAAGTAATTAGTTCTTGGACAGAGAAAACTTTAAATCTACTCTTTTTTTTTAAACAATGTTTTTTCACAATTATATTACTGTCAGAATAATCTATGACAAAAAATCATTTCTATATTGACAGAACGATTTAAGTTTAGTTTTATTTATATAGCACCAAAACAACACATCAACAGTTCCCTCAGAGTGCATTTTAAAGTAAGGCAAAGATAGCTATAATAATACTACCCTACCGCAAAAATCTCAAAGAATCATATGAGCCTGTATGACCATGCGCTTTGGTGAAAGTGGGAAGAAAAAAGTTTTTTCACAGGAAGAAATCTCCAACAGAACCAGGGTAAGGGAAGAGCAGCTATCTGCTGTGGCCGAATGTTGAGAGAAGGAAGCTGAACGGAAAGCTGACAAACCAAGAGTACCTATAATACCATCTGATCTAACAGACTTTATTAATAGACCATAATTAATATGCAGACATGACAAAGTTCTTCACATAACAATCAAATAAACAATCAGGAATGAAGACAAAGTAATGTTTCAAAAACAATAAAATATATCAATTTCTGTAATATTCCTATATGTTTATAACATGAAAACAGGTCAGAAGAAGTGGATCCAGTAACAACAGGTTATTTAAAAGACCTGTATAAAGACTAACAAACAAGAAGTATGATTTATATGTTTATTCAGATCATGCATCAGATTTATTTCATGTAAAGTAAATGATAAATGTCTCACTGCCCCATTCTGCTCTATTAGTTTCTTTGATGCCACAACCATCAGCTGTCAGCAGTGGAATGTTTCACTGAATACTTTATGTCTGAGTGTGTCACACTATGTGTGTCTGACTTTTGACTGGGTTATAAAAATGATATTCCACTCTGTTTTTTCTGTTTTTAAATCCATTCGTCTGTTTTTGTTTTGTTGTTTGTAAACAAATCTGAGTCCTTGTTAAATGAAAACTACAACAGTCAGACCGCTTCCTCAGCTCTGCTGATGAGTAGAAAATCAGATCTCACCTTGTGGACATGAATCTGTAGTCCTTCTTTAGTTTAGATCTTAACATCTGAACATTTCCAGCTGAGTTAGAAAAGACTGAGTTCACTGAATGTCTAATATAGAACGCCTCTGATATCAGATAATCAGGACAGATTAGTGTTCATTTGTGCCATTTTTGTTTCTGATTGTATCTTGTGTGGTGACGAGAAGTAACATAGATTTTATCTTTTACATGACTATACCTGCTCTTAAACAGACCTTTTAAAGAATAATGCAGTTGCTACAGAGCACAGACTGAGTGTTGAAAGAGTGTCTGGTCTTATTGGTGAAATAGAATTCACAAAGAGACAAAACAACTAACAATATTTTTGAACTGTTAATTTGTGTTTAATTTGAAACAGATTTAAAAGGTTTAGGTTCTCCACTTTGCACCTGAAACATTATTTTGTTGTTTAGGGAGAGGTACAAGTGTATTTGAGGTTGTGACCCTTTACTCTGATATTAAAGTCATGATTCACAAAGGAATACGTCAAAACAACAAAAGAGAATTATAACATGTATGAGTTCAGATATATGTACCATTAAGACATTTATTCAGAATGAAAAAAGTTCAAAAGGAATTTTTTTGTTTTTTAAAAAAAAGAAATATCCAAACTCTTCTGAATTTAAAAAAGAGTGAAACACAAGCAACCAACTATTAAGAGCTTAAAATCTTGAAATGGTAAATAAGAAAACACTAAATTCACTAATTAAGAACACAAAGACATGGAAAAGCTGCCAAGTCCAAATACTTTTCTGCACATTACACTTTATTTAAGTCACAGCCTCCACATTCAGATATTATCATAAGCTCCAGGATTTAAAACATGCCATAAATGTTCACAGTGCTTGTGAAAATTTCTATTTTCTCCTGATTAACTTTTCTTGCCATAACAATGAACTGAGCTGGCTCTGCTTTATATCAAGTTTTTTTAATGTCATTTCAGTAAAACCTGAATGTAGACTTCTTAAGAACAAAGTGATCTGATTGTTTCAAATTAATCTGAACAACAATGTTCCATCAGATTAGTGTCTGTGACGTCTGTGAAGTTTCATACAGATACGTTTAAATTGTTGATCACAGTAACAAATGTTTCAGTGCAGAGTTACTAACTGATAACCAATGCGGATTCAGTCCATCAACGATCTATAATCATGTGTATTTGTCTTTAAACACAAGAGTGATCAAAGTTTGTCCTGAAACAAGAGCTGAACATCTGGTCAAAGCATTACAGAGCAGAAACAAACAGTAAAACTGTTAAAGGAGGAAACAAATCAAACTTACAGTTTCTTTACACAGAGACACCAACAACAAGCTCCACTCCACACCTGGACACTAAACACGGACACACAGGTGAGCTGCTTCCTGGAAGAAGGTAGGACTCCACCTGAAGAGTGTGACAGGGCCACACCTTCATGGGCTGGTCTCAAAGTATGTCGTCTGACTGCTCAGACTGGCACATTCTTATGTGTGAAGACACAAAAAGTTGATCTGAACTCATATGAGAGGTTAGTGAGTGAGAAGTTAGAGCCATCTTAAGCAATCAAAGTTAATCTAAAAAAGAAGATAAATCCACTGATTCTTTGTAAAGTTCATCTGGTGCTCACATGAATCATGAGATGAAAACTTTATTTCGCTGAATATTTCTTCAAAGCTCATTTCAACCTGTTGAAGTCATGAATGAAAGTGCAGACTGAGAGTGGATCACATGATGTTTATGGTGTGTCATGTGACATCTTCAGTATTGTCGCACATGTCTAGATTGTCCCTGATATCATAACTGCTCAAACACTGATGAATATCTTTGAAAAATTATTGCTGATGGCAGCAAATTTGACTCACATCAGACTGGTGATGAATCTCCCAATTCTTTGATCTTTGGGCTGAAGGAAGAACAACACTCGGAGTATATATGCACTGTACATATGCACCGAACCCTGTGGAACACCATTATTGACCTTATTGATTTTTTTTTCTTCTTTTTCTTTTAACTTCCGGCGCCACTCCTAGCTAGGACCCCAGTATCAGCAGCTCCGACCTGACCGAGTCCTTTTTTTCTCTTTAATATATGTTTCTCTGTTGTTTTTGTGTTTTTTGTTTTTCTATTGTGGACTGCTGTCCCCCACAATGGAGCTCAGAATTCTATGGACAATGGTGTTCTTTATTACATTTTTTTACGGCGTCTTTGTCCGGAGAGCGCGTGGAGGTCCGACCTCCCGTTGTCTACAGCAGGGATCAGCTGTTAGCCCTCGGAGCCTCCGCTGCCATGCCTACCGCCGAGCAAGCTAACATCCCCCGCGAGGTGAGGAGGAAGAGACGCGGTACTCGGGCCGGGATCGGGCGTCGCAGTAAAGTTAGGAGGTACCAGTCAGCGATTCCATCTATTATTATGGGGAACGTAAGATCTCTCCCCAAAAAAGCAGACGAACTGGCGGCCCTTACCCGACATCAGAGGAGCTACAGGGAGTGCAGCCTGATGTGCTTCACAGAGTCGTGGCTAACTGCGCTAACTCCGGACTCACACGTAAACATGGATGGTTTTCATCTGATCCGGGCCGACAGAACAGTGGAGAGTGGTAAGAAGAGAGGAGGGGTCTGGCTGTGTTTGTGAACGATAGATGGTGTAACTCTGGACATTTATCTATCAAAGAGACGCTATGCTGTAAGGACATTGAGCTGCTAGCGGTTAGCATGAGACCGTACTATCTACCGCGAGAGTTTACACACGTGATTATGATAGCTGTGTATGTCCCGCCCTCTGCTAGCGCTGCGGCAGCCTGTGAGGTCCTGCACACTGTAACCAGCAGACTCCAAACACAGCACCCTCAGGCCCTTTTCCTAATCTCTGGGGACTTTAATCACATCTCCCTGTCCTCCACTCTCCCCACCTTCACCCAGTATGTTACCTGCCATACCAGAGACAATAAAACATTGGACTTATTGTATGCCAACACCAAGGAGGCATACAGCTCATCACCTCTTCCTCCCCTGGGGGGCTCAGATCACAACCTGGTTCATCTCCAACCTGTGTATAAACCTTTAGTACACAGAGAACCAGTAGTGAAACGCACAGTAAGGAAATGGTCGGCAGAGACTGAAGAGGCCCTGAGGGACTGTTTCCATTCTACTGTGTGGGACAACCTCTGCAGCCCCCTGGAGGATGACCTCAACAGCGTCACAGACTGCATTACGGATTACATGAACTTCTGTGTGGACAACACCGTACCCATCAAAAAGGTACGGTGTTTTTATAACAACAAGCCATGGATAAATCCTGAAATTAAGGCTCTCCTCAAGGAGAAGAAGAGAGTGTTTAGATCTGGAGACAAACAGGAGCTGAGAGTTGTCCAGAAGAAGCTGAAATGGAAGATAAGGCAGGGAAAGGAAAACTACAGGAGGAAGATGGAAGAGCAGCTGCAACAGGACAACATCAGAGGGGTTTGGAACAGCCTGAAGGACTTCACACCTGTCAGCTTCACACCTCCCAGCTCCCAGTCATTACACCCACCCACGGCTTCTGTGGACTCCAACATACACACCCTTCCCCCAAAATCCACTCTTTCTATCTCAGCACTTCAGGTGACGAATGAGCTTCGCAAGATCAAGGTGCGGAAGGCTGCAGGTCCAGATGGCGTCAGCTCCAGACTCCTGAGGTGCTGCGCAGATGAACTGTGTGGCATACTAGGATATCTGTTCAACCTGAGCCTGTCACTGGGGAAAGTACCACAGCTGTGGAAGACCACCTGCGTGGTACCGGTACCAAAGACCTCCCATCCCAAGGACCTCAGCAGCTACAGGCCGGTAGCCCTGACATCGCATCTGATGAAGACCCTCGAGAGGTTGGTTCTAAACCATCTGCGCCCCCTGGTGAGGTCTTCATTGGATCCGCTGCAGTTTGCTTACCAGCCTGGCATCGGGGTGGAGGACGCCATCATCTACCTCCTGCACCGAGCTCTGACTCACCTGGAGAAGCCTGGAAGCACTGTGAGGATCATGTTCTTTGATTTCTCCAGTGCTTTCAACACCATCCAGCCACGACTTCTGAGAGACAAGCTGGAGCTATCGGGAGTGGACCACCACATGTCACGGTGGATACTGGACTACCTCACAGAACGTCCACAGTATGTGAGGTCACAGGGCTGTGTCTCTGATACGCTGGTCTGCAGTACGGGGGCCCCACAGGGAACTGTGCTGGCACCGTTCCTCTTCACCCTCTACACTGCAGACTTCTCCATCAACTCCCCACGCTGCCACCTGCAGAAGTTCTCTGACGACTCTGACGTAGTCGGTCTCATCACAGGTGAGGACGACTCAGAGTACAGACAGTGGACTCTGGACTTTGTGGACTGGTGTCAGCAGAACCACCTGCTGATCAACGCCGGGAAAACCAAGGAGTTGGTGGTGGACTTCCGGAGACGCAGACCCACCACACTGACACCGGTGAACATCCAGGGAGTGGACATTGAGATAGTGGACTCTTATAGGTACCTGGGTGTTCACCTGAATAATAAACTGGACTGGAGCCACAACACTGATGCTCTTTACAGGAAGGGTCAGAGCAGACTCTACCTGCTGAGGTCATTTGGAGTACAGGGAGCGCTTTTAAAGACCTTCTATGACTCTGTGGTGGCTTCTGTCATTTTTTACAGTGTGGTATGTTGGAGCAGCAGTTTATCGGCAGCTGAGAGGAAGAGGTTGAGTCCACAGAGATGATTCCACTGTCAGAGGCCATAAGAAAATCATTTGTAACCTTCACTAAAGCTGTTTCTGTGCTGTGATGAGCTCTGAAACCTGACTGAAACTCTTCAAATAAGCCATTCCTCTGCAGATGATCTGTTAGCTGTTTGACAACTACTCTTTCAAGGATTTTTGATATGAAAGGAAGGTTGGAGATTGGCCTATAGTTAGCTAAGACTGCTGGGTCTAGAGATGGCTTTTTCAGTAAAGGTTTAACTACAGACAGCTTGAAGGCCAGTGGTACATAGCCGATTATTAGAGATCGGTTGATCATCCTCTTGTACAGACGACTCTTGAAAAGACATTTTTGAATTTCAATGTGACTTTAACTGGATAAATATGGGATATGTAAACGTCCCTCTGCAACAAACTGATTCCAGCTTCTACCTCATGATAGGAATGTTTTTGTGGCTCAAGATGACGTGATATCTTTCATGATGGAGACATTTGACACATGTTTCACATATTATAGACCAACAAGTTATTCATAGCAGTTTAAATACGGGGAGTCACTTTTGGGCACAGCAGATAAAACAGAGCCAATATTTCCTTCTTTATTTAAGTGATGTTTAAGTGACCTAGTAAAGTGCAACTGAACATTAGTAACGTTGCTAGCACTCTGATGGCATGTAATATACTAGCAAAAAACTATTTCCAGGCTCGACTTCCATCATACAGATGATGCTTGTGGAAAAAGAGTAACATTCAGAAGCCATTATGAAAACCGTTTCTGTTCATGAGGAAATCATATTCAAACTGATTAAATAGATGTGAAGTGAACAGGAGTCTGTCTGTACTGGATCTGGATTTATCGTCGTCCCTCCAACAGCGACACAGCGATCCGGCTCACCAATTGGTGATAACGACCTACTGAGCCTGCTAACAGGTGCAGGAGGGCCAATCTGAGCCACAGTTATGGGGCTGATAACTGCTAATAATGCCCATTGATAAACTGATAATATGAAGATTAAATGTCAGCTCCCTCCAAAATAAGAGCTTTTTTAAAAAACTCAGACTGAGGTCTTATTTTGAAAGCCAGACTTTGTTGAAGCTGTTTCCTGGAGCAGGACACTGAACAATTAGAAAAAGCAGATTTAAAAACACTACGGCCGTTTATCAATGCCCAAGTACGCGAGTATGTACTCGCGTTCTCGGTGAGTACGTACTCGCCGAGAACGCACGGGAGTACGTACCCGCCGAGAACGCGAGCACGGACTCACGATATGTACAATTGGAACACCAGCGTACGTGATGATGTCACAGGTCCGGAGTTTTCACTGCCGTCCCCTCTTAATTTAACTGTGAGTAACATGTTATGAAGCTTAACTTTAATCACAGCCAAACCGGTTTACTCAGGAACAAATAAAACACTGAAATGAACCAAACATTAACATTTAGAAGTGATCTAAGTGACTTATATATCATTTTTAACCTCAGTAGTGAAACCTCTATTAATAAAAATAGTGTACATGTACATACGTGTACATAGCTTAATAAAAACAAGCAGGTGAGATGTTAGAACGCTTTTATTTCAATTCTAGTGGACACTCAATACTGTAGACAGCTGCTGGGGTTTCTTTAACCTGAGTAGTGAGAAGTCTGCGAGCAGGGGGGGGGGGGTTTGAAAAGATGTGCCGGGAGTCCGCTGTTGAGTTTTGGACGAAATGCATTCTGGGATAAATAGCTGTCCCAAGTCTACACCGATGCATGCTCGATAAAACGGACGGATCGAGAACACATCCGGGACTTTTTCGCGTGCTCGGCTTGATGCGTACTTCGAATTGGAACAGTACTTGGTCTCCGACTGATGACGTATCACGAGTACACGAGAACGCAAGTACGCACAAGTACGCATATTGATAAACGCCCTACATGTCATCTGTGCTCATTAAACTGCCATCATGCAGTTCATCTTCTCACCAGCAGAGGGCCACAAATCCCCATCAATGAAGAGTTCAAGGAGATGTTAGTGACTTCAGAGCTGTACGTATTGATCTGATCAATATGGAAGTTCATGTTTTTGTTATTGGATCAGTTTTAAAAGCAGCTATTTTTATAGAATGACAGAAACATGAGAGATGCTGAATGTCTTTAATATTTCTTTATTTGTCTTTCATATTTGATACACTGAGTACTATTGGATGTCCACTTATTCAGCCGTGATGGAAACATCCCATTAAAGAAGAGAAATCAAACAAGGAATCATTTAGAAGAGTTTCAAACATCAACTGATTGAATCCATGAATCTGAAAACGTGTTTGTGAGTGAAAGAGACAGACATGTACAGACTGAACTATCTGTTCAACAGTCAGTGTTTCTCTAACAGGAGACACTCTTTACACTCAGCACAGGGACACTGAGGAACTAGATCCAATCCAAAACCCAGGATAAAGAGTTTGAGTGAATGTGGTGTTGAAGGTGTAGATGTGGATCAGAGTGTCAGAGGAGACTCTGTAGAAGGACAGAGTGCCAGCAGGACAGTCCACATACACTGCTGCTCTGTTAGAAACAGAGGAGGAGGAGGAGGAGGAGACAGATATTTTTACCTTGTTGTGCCAGACCGATTGAAGACCATGCTCATCAGAGCAGAAGAGATTCCAGGATTGATCGTTCCATCCAAACAAACAATCTTTAATTTCTCCTTTCCTTCTGATTCTTCTGTAAGTCAAGGATATACGAACCCATCCTCTCCACTCGACCTCCCAGTAACAGCGACCAGTCAGACCATTTCTACAAAGCAGCTGATAACATCCTTCAAATCTGTCTGGATGATCAGGATATGACTGAACCTCTCTCACTTGTGTCACCTTCCTGTTGTTGTCAGACAGTTGAAGGTTTGTGTGCACTGTGTTTGTGTCGATTATGAGTTGACAGGAATCTGATGGAGAGAACAAACACAATCCAGCTGCAGTTATTGATCCATCACCTGTTCATTGATTGACACTTTGATGATGACTCCTGACATGATGAAGATTGTTGAATGTGTGCTGCTTTGTTTTCATGAATCCCATTAAAAACACACTTACACTTCCTCAGACCTGGTCTCAACCATCGGACTCCAGCAGGCTCCACCCTGAAAGGAGGGGGGGTCAGAGCAGTCAGCATGCACACATGGACATTACATGGCTCTCATACACATGAACATTCACAGTGTTCATCAAAGTGAAAGCCCGGGGAAATGAATTGTCTGTGGTGTCTGTTTTTTTGTTAACAACACTCTGTATCATCTGCCTGAAGGAAGAAATGTGAACAGTTTATCTCCATGATCTGAAAGGTCTGTAGACATGTGTTTGTCCCTCATTCTGGACCTTTACAGGTCCTGAAGACGGCACAGTGATTGATGGAAACAGGACAGACTGGATGATGCCATTTCTCCAAACTGCACAGGGTTATATCTTTGGATTAGTTCTGACACATTCATCAACACCATATCTCCAGTCAATGGAGAAAATAGTCATCAGAAAAAAGTCAGGGCCAAACATTTTTGCTGTAACCACAAACATGTTTAACCAATAATTTTCAGAAATTGAAATGCAAACAGAAATTGTACATTAAAAAATATATTTTATTTTAACAATGTATATAACAATTTGAGCAAGTACATAATTTTCTGTTATTGTTCTCAAACAACAGAATGAGAATGAAGAATTGATTTTATCAAGGCCCATTAGCAGCATCAGGTTATCAAAGTTTCCAGTGTTTAAGCTTCCATTTCCAAATGTTAGCTGCTCTTGTCTGCCTCTTTGTCACACACACTGACTGAAATGATTCACAGCCTTGTTTCATCCTTCTGCCAGTGTCACTGACTGTCACTGTGACTGTGGACATACAGCATGGGAAACATACACATGGCTGAAACTTCATTAGGTACACAATGGACTCAGGTACAGTACACCTGTGACCTAAAGTTACAAAATGTTGTTTCTGTCCAAATATTTATGGACCTACCTGTAGGTCTACTTTTAATGAAACTCTCAACATGACTTATCAGTTATCATTAATGTTCCTGCAAACAGACTCCTTGGAGACCCCCTACATAAATATCCATGCACTATCCAGCTGGACTAGTGTGTCTGTCCCTGAAAATATTCCTGTTTGTGTGATTGTTCATGTCCCATCTGCAGGAAACAAACAGGAAGTGAGTGAAGGACACAGGAACACTTCTTCCAGCTCTTCCTCCTCTATCAGACATTTTCTCCATACCTGAGAGTGTCCAGCCTCCAGCCTGGATCCTTCACTCCAGCCAAAAGCAGCTTCATTCCTGAGTCTCCTGGATGATTGTAGCTCAGGTCCAGCTCTCTCAGATGGGAGGGGTTGGAGCTCAGAGCTGAGGCCAGAGAAGTACAGCCTTCCTCTGTGATCAGACAGCCTGACAGACTGCAGACACACAAAACAACAATCCATCTGTCAACAATCATTTTCCCTTTGTCACAATAACATCTATCCATTTACATCCATTCAATTTAAATATTTATAAGTGACAATTCTCAACAGACACCAACAGTTATCTCAAGCTGTTTAATGGTATAAGGTAACAGCCTACAATATTAGTGTGACAACAGCATCCTCCACACCTCTTCCTGTGTGGAGGATGCTGTTGGAAAGGGTCAACTGGAAAGGGTCAAGATGGTGTTAAACATGCATTAAAATCTCCTTCTAAATTATCTTCTCAAATGACTTCATCACTAAAGAAGTCAGAGCCACAGGCTTATAATCATTCAGTGACTTAGGAGAAGTAAGTAAGTAAGTAAAATGTATTTATATAGCACATTTCACAGACAAAAATCACAAAGTGCTTTACAATAAGATCAGACATACAAGTTAAATTTATTTAAAAGCCTGTTTGTATAAAAATGCCTACAGCTGCTTTTTAAAGGTCCTATTAATAAACAGTTAACGAATGTGCATTTATGAAGACGATTTGTGAGACTGGTTAACTTATTTTTGTTCCTACATGGTCTTTCGTTCTACATGGTGCATTTCAAGGTCCTGTACCCATCCGTCGGTAAACTGTACCTGGGCTTGTTGCAGTGACCTGACGTTACTAAACTTCATGAGTGTATGCACTCACTCCAAGAACCGTATAGTTATAAACATGAGCGTGGTGAAAGTTGGGAAGCACGCTAACGTCTTTTGTCCACTCTGTGTGCTCGTAAGGGTCTAACCCTTTCACTTGTTTGATTTTTTTCCTCGTATCTTTTCTTTGACTTTTCATCAAGTCTGTCTTTGTACGGACCGGCATTGTTCTCCTTCGTTTTGTACATAAATTTTTTGGGGGGGACAAAGAAAAAGCAAGAAGGTATTGGAACCGGAGAATGAACGTTTTGCGGTGCTGCAAATGCTTGCGTTTGATGCATTGCTTTGTTTTGTCACTAGTACCCGGCATGCAATGCGCGAAAGTCACGTGGTCTGTCAATCTCTATCTCTGGGGGCGAGGTCACTAAGGCAGTTAAACAACTCCTTAGTGGCAGATCCCCTGGGGTGGACAAGGTCCGCCCCGAGTTCCTGAAGGCTCTGAATGTTGTAGGGCTGCCTTGGTTGACACGTCTCTGCAATGTTGCGTGAGGATCAGGGGCAGCAGCCCTTGACTGGCAGGCCGGGATGGTGGTCCCCATCTTTAAGAAAGGGGACCGGAGGGTGTGTACCAACTACAGGGGACTCGCACTCCTCAGCCTCCCTGGGAAAGTCTATGCCAGGGTGCTGGGGAGGAGAGTTTGTCTGTTAGTTGAACCTTGGATATAGGAGGAAAATTGCGGTTTTCGTCCTGGTCGCAGAACACTGGACCAGCTCTTTATCCTCTAAAGGATACTTGAGGGTGCATGGGAGTTTGGCCAACCAGTCTACATGTGTTTTGTGGACTTGCAGAAGGCATTCGATCCTCGGGGGTTCCTGTGTTGGAAGGGGGGCTCTGAGAGTATGGGGTGTCTGGCCAATTGCTATGGGCCATTGAGTCTTTATATGACCGTTGCAAGAACTAGGTCCACATATCCGGCAACCAATCGGACTCATTCCTGGTGGGTAATGTGCTCCACCACGACTGCCCTTTGTCGGCAATTCTATTCATAATTTTTATGGACAGAATTTCTAGGTGTAGACAAGTGGCGGAAAGCTTTCACTTTGGTCGTCTCCAGCTCGCCTTGGAACAGTTCGCAGCCGAGTGTGAAGTGGTGGGAATGAGAATCAGCACCTCTAAATCTGAGGCCATTGTCCTCAGCTGGAAAAGGGTGGAGTGCCCACTCCGGTTAAGGACGAGCATCTGCCCCAAGCGGAGGAGTTTAAGTATCTTGGGGTCTTATTTACGAGCAATGGGAGAAAAGAGCGAGAGATCGACAGACGGATTGGTGCTGCGGCTGCAGTGATGCAGACAGTGTACCGGTCTGTTGTGGTAAAGAGAGAGCTGATCGTCAAAATGAAGCCCTCAATTTACCGGTTGATCTACGCCCCCTACTGTTGGAATGAAATTGTTAAATGTTGTCATTGTGTTACTTAAATTTGTAGGTCTTAGTTCAAGCAGCAGGATCAAAGACATTCCTTTGTCTCTGACCACCTTTCCAGCCAGTTTGTTGGTGGGGAAGGCTGAAAAGATAAAAATCTCATTTTGACAAGTCAGCCCTTAAAAGTGAGTACTGTGAATGAAAAACAAAAAACAAACAATCACTAATCACTAACCTCCTTATTTTATTCCTAAATAAATCTGATTTATATGTTATGGGCACAAAGGTGCCCTAATTAGCAAGTACATGAAGTATTTTTTAATAAACAAACATGACCATTAAAACTTTTAAAAGTAATTCAGAATCTAATAATCCATTCACACTTAAAAGCTCTATAAAGGTTACCTGTTCATGCAACAATTTACATTTTAAATGATCAAATGTGGAAAAGTTTGAATCCTGACCTGAGAATTTCCACTACACACTGTGAGCTCTTTAGACCAGCAGTAAGAAGCTTCACTCCTGAATCCTGCAGGTCACAGTTACTAAGGTCCAACTCTCTAAGACAAGAGCACTGGGAGCTGAGAACTGAGGACAGAGCTTCACAGCTTCTCTCTGAGAGGTTACAGCCACTCAGTCTGAAAAGTAAACGGCAATCTAAACAAACACTGATAAAAAGGTCGTTAATATATTTCACAAGATTAAATTCAGTATTTCTATTTTTAAAGTAAACATAATTCTTAACACAAAATGTAATTTGGCCTGACCTCAGAATATTTAGTTTACAGTTTAAACTTTGTAGTCCAGCAGACAGAAGCTTCACTCCTAAATCCTGCAGGTTTTTGATACTCAGGTCCAGCTCTCTCAGACTAGAGGACTGTGAGCTGAGAACTGAGGATAGAGCTTCACAGTTTTCCTCTGAGAGTTCACAGATGTTGAGTCTGAATTTAAAAACATGAAAACGACTGTTGTTAAAGTATAATCAAATTGCAACAGCTAATCCTGTAATTTAAAGGATCATCCTTGTCTTGTGCTGGTCAAGTTAGCAAAACTTCACTTTAACTTTAAGCTAAATGATTAATAATAATATAAAACAACAACAAATGGATAAAGTGTAACTTTACTGGTTAAATTGTTTTATTATTTTTGTTAGTTGATCAAACAAAAACAAACATATAAACAAAACAGAAAACAATTTGATCTGACCTCAGAATATTAAGTTTAGCATGTGGACTCTCCAATGCAGCAGACAGAAGCTTTACTGCTGAGTCATTCAGGCTGTTGGTACTCAGGTCCAGCTCTCTCAGACTACAGGACTGGGAGCTGACGACTGACAACAAGTCTTTACAGCCTTTCTCTGACAGGTTAGAGCTGCTCAGCCTGAGGAAAAAAAACAAACAAACAAATAATGTAATCAAATGAAATCTGTTAATATGTTGAACCATTTTTTTTAATCCCTTTTAGTCCCGCATGTGGAAAATTTTGTAGTCCTCTGCCTTTAAACCATTTACCCAGAGAAGCATTGGGCAGTTACCAATCCAGCACCCAGGATTGGTAACTTGACAGTACCTGGCTCAGGGGTCCCTTAGGTTAGCAGTTCGGTGGATTTGACCCCTGACCATCGGGAGACCACTCTACCTACTCAGCTAATAAATCTGTGTACACTGAACTAAATTCAGTCAATATTATGCTGGACTGTGAATAACACTGGATTTTAAGCACTAGCTGTATAAGGCTACGTTCACACTGCAGGTCACAATGCTCAATTCCGATTTTTTGATCAAATCCGATTTTTTTTATCTGCTTGTTCACACTACAAATAAAATGTGACCGCAAACGCATTCTAGTGTGAACCCTCAAAGTGGCCCACATGCGCGATAGAGGATTTGACACACAACATTTTCTGTTTAGACCCAGACCAAACAGTACTGTTTGACTGATGGCCCTTAAGCGGTGCTTCAAAGGAAGTTGCCGATTTCTGTTAGAATCTGCAGATTATACAGTACAAATAAAATGTTCACATTTCTCCAACGTTGTCTTCCCAAGAGTTAACAGTTAATTCACCGTTTAAAACCGGTCGGAGCAGGCACGCTCCGTTTTGCACAACTATTTTTAAATCCCTGTAGAACCGGATCCACGTAAGTTAGTGGAATAATATTTTTTTGCAAATTTAAACCGGTTTCCTTCCACATATAAAAAGCACTTGCAGCAACCCCCCCGATCAGCTGTTCATAACACTTCTTATGTTGAAATAGACGTCAGCGCGAACTATCGCATGTCCGCCATTACTTGCTTAGAACCGGAAGTGATGTCATTTTTGCGGAAAATTTAGTTTTTTTCCTTTGGGGCCTTATAAGCCGACACTGGTGTTTTTAAAAGTCGTATTTGGATTCATGATTTTCTGAATTGCTGAACTGGACGCTTAGAAATCAAATTGCACTGCTGAAAATAGTTTATTTTGATGAACATGCTGTTTTTTTTATTTTTTGCAAATTTGCAATATAATATTTATTTTCTTTTTTCACGCAGTATATAAATAGTGGTGTATCTCAAAAATAAAACTATGAAGACACTCATAATGAATTTCCTATTGTTGGAAACTTTCTTGTGCAACTTTTTTTTTTTTTATTTACAGTTTTGAGGGATAAGACTCATAAAATTCTAGAAATATATGTAAAAAAACCCACCAATAACGGTTTATTTTTTTCAGTTTATTTCACTTTTTTTGCAATTAATGTAGTTACTATGGAATTAATGCATACATATTATTAAAATTTGAGATATAATGCTTGTAGTGATGTATAGCAACTTGAAATGCTCACATCAGCAGGTAAAAATATAAGGTAAGTTGTGGCGGACTTGGTTCTATGGTAGAGCTTAAAGGGTTAAAGTCTTTGAACTGAGCACTTCTAATTTATTTCCAATAATTTGAAGGTTTAAGGGTATGATCACATATTTACTCACAGAGCTTTTTTGGAGGCTTTGACCACTGGAAGCATTCTCAAAAGAGCCTCCTCTGAAGCAGAGAATTTCTTGAAGTCAAACTCATCCAGATCTTTTTCTGATGACAGTAACATGAAGGTCAGAGCTGAGCACTGAGCAGGAGACAGTTTACCTGTGGAGAGACTTCCTGAAGTCCTGTATTGTTGGATCTCCTCCACTAGAGAACAATCATTCAGTTCATTCAGACAGTGGAGCAGATTGATGCTTTTCTCTGCAGACAGATTCTCACTGAGCTTCTCCTTGATGTACTGGACTGTTTCCTGATTGGCCTGTGAGCAACTTCCTGTCTGTGTCAGCAGACCTCGTAGGAGAGTCTGATTGGTCTGCAGTGAAAGACCCAGGAGGAAGCGAAGGAACAAGTCCAGGTGTCCATTTGAACTCTGTAAGGCCTTGTTCACAGCACTCTGGTGGAAAGATGATTTAAACAACACAGATGTTGCCTTTTGCTCTTCCAGCAGATTGAGTCCAGAGTTGATGAAGGTCAGATGGACATGAAGAGCAGCCAGAAACTCCTGAACACTCAGATGGATGAAGCAGAACACCTTGTCCTGGTACAGTCCTCTCTCCTCTATAAAGATCTGTGTGAACACTCCTGAGTACACTGAGGCTGCTCTGATATCGATGCCACACTCTGTCAGGTCTGATTCATAGAAGATCAGGTTTCCTTTCTGCAGCTGATCAAAAGCCAGTTTTCCCAGAGACTCCATCATCTTCCTGCTCTCTGGACTCCAGTGTGGATCTGTCTCAGCTCCTCCATCATACTTGACCTTCTTCACTTTGGCCTGAATCACCAGGAAGTGGATGTACATCTCAGTCAGGGTCTTGGGCAGCTGTCCTCCCTCTCTGGTTTCCAGCACATCCTCCAGAACTGTAGCAGTGATCCAGCAGAAGACTGGGATGTGGCACATGATGTGGAGGCTTCGTGATGTCTTGATGTGGGAGATGATCCTGCTGGCCTGCTGCTCATCTCTGAACCTCTTCCTGAAGTACTCCTCCTTCTGTGGGTCAGTGAACCCTCTGACCTCTGTCACCATGCCAACACAGTCAGGAGGGATCTGATTGGCTGCCGCAGGTCGTGTGGTGATCCAGAGGCGAGCAGAGGGAAGCAGTTTCCCCCTGATGAGGTTTATCAGCAGCACATCCACTGAGGTGGACTTTCTAGGCTCAGTTAGGATTGTAGTTTTGTGGAAGTCCAGAGGAAGTCGACACTCATCCAGACCATCAAAGATGAACACAACCTGGAAGTCTTCAAAGCTGCAGATTCCTGCTTCTTTGGTTTCAGTGAAGAAGTGATGAACAAGTTCCACCAAGCTGAACTTTTCCTCTTTCAGCACATTCAGCTCTCTGAAAGTGAATGGAAATATGAAATGGATGTCTTGGTTGGCTTTGTCTTCAGCCCAGTCCAGGGTGTATTTCTGTGTTAAGACCGTTTTCCCAATGCCAGCCACTCCCTTTGTCAGCACTGTTCTGATTGGTTCATCTCTTCCAGGTGAGGCTTTAAAGATGTCTTCTTGTCTGATTGTTGTTTCTGGTCTGTCTGGTTTCCTGGATGCTGTTTCAATCTGTCTGACCTCATGTTCATCATTGACCTCTGCAGTTCCTCCCTCTGTGATGTAGAGCTCTGTGTAGATCTGATTCAGAAGGGTTGGGTTTCCTGCTTTAGCGATGCCCTCAAACACACACTGGAACTTCTTCTGCAGTGCAGATTTAAAGTTACGTTGGCAAACTGCAGCAAGATGTTCTGAATGAGAAGAAATATGAAGAATATCACTTGAAAGTGGAAACAAACACTTAAATCCAAAAAGAATGAATCTTTAAAACATGTTGCTCCGTCTCTTCAGACATTAGTAAATCTTCATATATCCAAAACTTTAAATCTTTAGATAAATCCTCTTACTGCTCTGCAGACGGTCAGCCAGCTCCTCCTGCTTCATTCTCCTCAGGAAGTTCACTGTGATCTTCACAAATGCCTCTCTGCTGCTGCTCCTCTGACTCTCTAAGCATTCTGGGTAATCTGGACTCAGAACCTTCTGGATCTTCTTCAGCTCGTTCTTCACAAAAGTGATGATGTTGTCCTCCAGCAGCTGGAACAGAATATTTATGAATGAGCCAATCAGACTGAAATCATGGAGCCAAACATCAGATCCATGTTGGACACACTGACAATCCACTGGTATACAAAGAGCAGCATGGAGATGACTGTGAACAGAACAGATGTAACAGTAGTTGTTGTACATGTACAGACCATAAATATGGAGTCCAGCTGTGTTTGATGCTGCTGGGCAGACTGACCACTGGGAACCTCTGAGCTCTGCTGGTCCACTCTGTGGAGGAACCATGGAGAATTAGTTCAAGCACAAGATAAAGATCCAGTCTTCTTCATCTGAATCAAGTTTGTCAGGTTTTAAACTCTCAGGTTCTGAAAATATGGGTGATTTTTAGTAAGTTTATAGACGTCCTTTCAGTGGTGATGTCAGGGATGATTTTGATGAAGCTCATCAAACTCATTGAACCATCAGCAGATCACTGCTCCAAAACCAGAACATGATCCGAGGTCTCCCTCCACCACCAGAAAACCAGCTTTACTAACGTGATAGATCAGTGTAGTACAGATCAATAACTGATGACTCATTTTATCAAAATCACTGAGTGCTTTACATCTGACCCTCTGATGTTTCTGTGGACATTTTGCATATTTAATGAATGTCTGAAAGTTTTACATTCAGCTGTTTCTTGTCAGTAACAGTCCTCCTAGATTAGAGTTCAGCCTTCTACAGGAAAACTGAACAAAACTGATTTTTGTCACAAATTCATTTTCATTTCCTCTCAGCTCACAAACACAGTCAGAAAATCAACTAGAATCAACACTAACTAGAAAAATTTGCATTTCCTGTGAAAATGCAGTTTGGATGCTGTAACGCTGAAGGTGTCTGCTAAAACTAGTTGAAAAAGCTGAAAAGTAGCAAAACATTGTAATAACTTTGCAGAAGCATAAGAACTGAACAAAAATGTAATTTCTTTGCAGAAATACAATAACATAGCAGAACTTAGCAGAAACATGATAACTTCTCAGAAATACAGGAATTTAGCAAACATGGTACAAGATTACAGAGATACTTTATTTAACCAAAAATACCTAAACATTGCAGAAACTGTGATTTAGGACAAATACTACAACATAGCAGAAATACTGTGATTCAGCACATATACTATGCTATGGCACAAATAGAATGAAAATGCTTAAATACTATGATTCTGCTCAAATACTATGATTTAGCAATAATACTAATATTTAGCAGGAATACTATGCTTTGGCACAAATACTATAATTAATTACCAGTACAATAACACACCAGAACTATCAAGATTTGGCAGAAATACTATGTTTTAGCAGTAATACTATCATTTGGTAGAAATACTATAATTACACAGAAATACTATATTTACCACAAATCCTATAATCAATCAATCAATCAATCAATCAATATACTTTATTAATCCCAAGGGAAATTAGGGTTACAGCAGGCAGCACGCTAATGGCGCATGCGCATTTACAAAGGAACCTTCTGACTACACAAACATGACATTGGGGAGACATGTCAGAAAGGTAGGCTGATAGGAAAAAAAACAACGAAAATACGTAACATGAGGAAAGAGGAGGGAAAAAAAAAGTCCACTCAGACTGAGCTCCTAGTGGGAGAACAGTTTGATAACGGAAAAAAAAACATCAGCACAAAAAGCACATGACTATCAATACACCATAGAAACACAAGACAAGCAACAGGGGTGGGTAAAGGGTGAGAGAGAGCCGGTGTGGACAGCGCTTCCGGTCCTGCAGCATGCCTGCGCTGGTCCAGTCGACCGCCATCTTCCCCGGTAGGGCACAAGCATCGAAGGTGTTTGGAAAGGGAGGGGGGATCAGTGTGTGCATATCAGTGTATGTGTGTGTGTGTGTCCAGAGTCAAGCTGAGACAGTGTCCTTCGCCCTGCCAGGCTAAGTAAACAGTCTTCCAGCCAACCCAGGTGGCCTTGCATAGGATGGGAAGAACAGTCTCAACACAGTCGTTATCAGGGAGTTTTTGTTCGGCTCCAGCCTTGAGACCACAGCTGGCGCCGAAGTGGTATCCGCATGAAATGATGATGGTTTTAACTTTAGTGCAAACAACTCATAAGAATTTCAAAGCTGTTCTAACAGTCCAACACTGGTCTCTCATCTCCGTTGGAGAGCCGTGAGCTTCCTATGATGTTATCCAAACTTACGTTCCGTGGTGTTGTCATTCTTGTGGTCAAAGAGCAGGTTCTGAGAACTCACAACTGCGGTGTGCTTCCCAAGATGTGATCCAATTTGCTTAGGTGTTATTCCAAGCGAGCCCCTCCAGATGTAATCAGTTTGCACTCAGAGATCTTCTTCTGAGTATTCACAGCAGCCGTGTGGTTCTCCAAGATCTCATCCGTGCTGCACTCAATGACCCATTTCGAGAAACTCATGCCTCATCCCATCGTTTCAATCCCAGCGGGTAGTCTTGTGGGGGTTTGAACAGCCGGTTCCGCTTCCTTAATTCTCCGATAAGTCAGGGCCAAGCCAGCTCCGATCAGCAAGAACCCTGTTATCATGGTTCCGAATAGGTAGATATCTTCAGCAGTCAGGCTCACCCGAGCCCAGACTTCTCGTTGTAGGGGTGTGTTACGTCCCCCCCGAAGGGGTCTAGGCGTGCGAGTGAGGGGACCAGTAACAAATTAGTCCAGAACAGAATGAAAGGAGAACAGACAGGTGCTTTTAGTAAATAAAATAGTCTTTATTATAGAGAAGCTTAACATAAAGAGCCAGCAATGCCGTTTTATCAATAACCCTTGGAAAAAGGAAAACAAAAGTTACAACAACAAAGAACACTCAATCAAACAAAAACTCCACACCACGAGGAGGCACTTCCAGGGGCCCACAAGCTCACCCTGTCACCAGCAGCAGCTAGCTTTACTGCTGCCGAGGCCCACAAGCCCACACTCCTCACATAAAGCAGCTATACTGCTTCCACAACTCCACACTACGAGCAGGATAACCACACACCAATAACACCAAGCAAAGACACCAGAGAACACCACCCTGCTCACAGCTCATCCGCAGCTTAAATAGCCTCAGAGGTGATTGCTGACTGGATTCAGGTGGCAAACGAGGCTAACCAAGAGCAGCTGTGTCCTGGCGAGAGAGAAGAGTGAGAGGCTGTGTCCCAATTCAGGGTATGCATGCTTGAAGTACGCATTTCAAGTGCGAATACGTCACCGCCACGCGACGACGGCTGTCCCAATTCAAAGTGCACTTCAAATGCATACTCCAAATGCGCCGTCGATTTCCCCAAATATCAAGCGTGGTCCGGTGCACGCTTCGTGGTCTCATATATCCCACAATTCGTAGTGCAGCGGTGGGTGTGGATAATTTTGCCGCAAAATACGGCAGAAGGGAGCGGCCGAAGAGTGAACTGGCACAAGTAAGTACTGAATATTATTTATGTGCGAATGTTTAAGAACGTTAAAACATTACTGTTGGCCACATGTCGGCAAAGTTGTGTGACATTAGTGATGTTTGTACTTTCAGCGGTAACTTGGTTTTAAAGCCTCTACTTCTAAATATATATATAGTTGACCTTAATCTTACAGAGAATGTGATGATTTTATGGATAATTAAAGTCAGTCATATATCCACAAACACAACAAGCTGAAAGTCAGTGATGCTGCTCGGTTTGCAGTCCTGAATATCACGGCACAAGCAGGATTCACTGCACTGTTAATGTTAGCTATGTTATATTGCTGCCTCTGTTCGGTGGTGTCGAGCCAAACGGACTTTAACGTGTGTTTGAACGAGCTGACGGTTCACTTGTTAAGCTGAAAGAAAGATGCTTTAATCACAGGAGTCACACATGTGTCCACTGGACCATCTGGAACTCTTCTTGTTTAGCACTCATAATAACACAAACACTAAATCCTCCTTCTCTTGTGCTGTTTTGTAGCAGTGTATACACCTGAGACTGTCACCTGTCTGTCTGTCCTGCACTCTCTCTCTGTTTCTTTCTCTCTGATTGTGGAATAAAAGTATGAACATGTATTTATAAGTTACACTTGTGTTTGAATCCTGCAGCTTATCACACATTTGATTTCCATGTGTGACGACTGCAAGTGTCCAGAGTGAGGACAGACTGAGGGACCCACTGCTGCACATCATCTGTGAGGCTTTGCACCCCTGATGATCCACCAGGACAAACTCAGCAGTGTGTGAGGAAGAGGAGGAGGAAGAGCCAGCAGCAGCTGACAGATGGAGAGAATAGACAGACTGTTCCCTGTTTGTGAAGGACTGCTAGAAAAGTTTAACATAACTAATTGTCTGTCCTGAATCAGTCTTATTAGGTAATGTTCAAATAAATTTATCATTCCAGTGTTTTCAGTGTGGGAGAAAGTACTCAGGGCCTTCAAGTTACACACTATGAAAGGCAGCAACAAGTTTAATATTCAGAAACCTAAAGTATGTATCAGCAGCAGAATGGAGCTAAAAATAAATGTTTGTTTCAGTTCTATGAAGCTTTGAGTATTTTGGATTAGTAGCACTGCTGTGTTTGTTGCATCATATTGCTGTAATTGTTTATATGCTTTATATATTCTGAGGTAAGTTGATCTATAGTGTTACATCATATTCTATAAGGATGTTATGTGTTTGTAGACTTTCTGCCCAGTTTGACCCATTTAGCAGAAGTCAGCCTGTTTAAGGCTCTGATATCTATTCTGTATGACTTAAAGCAGTTATGACATGGGGGATGTTCTTTGTACCTCGCTTACTACATCCAAGATCAAATGACACATCCAAGATCAAATCATCGCGCTAACCGTGAGCTCGCTAATCCGGTTCTCCGAACGCACCTGTTGTTGACGATTAGTACAGCTGGATGAAGTAATCTGAGATCACTGGGTAGCTTAAAAGGGGCTACGCATCGATAGTAGAAACATTGATCGGCAACCCTGTGATTGGTCGGCGAAGATGTCGAAGGAGCGCACTCAGTGTATTACGGCAGCAGAGCATGAAATCTTGATTTTGGGATATCAGGAGTTTCAGAGTTTAATTAAAACGCAGGAGAACACTGCAAAGGCTGCAAAAGCAAGGAGAGAGGGCTGGCAGAAAGTTGCTGACAAATTACACTCGTAAGTGATCCATGATATTACATTATATCATGTGATATTATATTATACCACATTATATTATATTACACCATATCCTCTTCCACATTAGAGCCACAACAGGACCCACTAGAACATGGGAACAAGTACAAGTGAAATATAGGAATGTTCTACAGAATGGTAATATTTATCACTTATATTGCTTTTAGTCTATGACAAGAGACCCTGAAATAATCTGTTTGTTTGTTTATAACAGCAACCAAGAAAAGGGCAGAGCAAATAAAGACAGGTGGTGGTCCTGCACCCCCTCGTCACACCCCTTTATGTACTGTGACATTTATTGACATTGTGGGTTTTTTTGTGTGTAGTTTGACATAACACTCCATCACTTTTACCTGTTCCCATGCAAGGGGTGACTGAAGCATGCACAGTAAGTTGGGAGATATATATATATCGAGAGAGAGAGAGAGAGTGAGAGAGAGAGAGAGACAGAAGAGTAAATAATACCCTCACGGGAGAATCGATATCTCTCTATGAGCACACTGTCGCGCTGAGCTAAAGGATCCCGTCTATCCCGCAATCTATGCTGAATTCTGTAAACCCTCCTTATCAATCTTGCACCTTCCGCAATGGGTTGCTCGCGTACAAACGGACAGGACATGGCTGCAACAGACTTCCCAAATCCACCTTCGCTTTTATAGCGTGGTCTCTGATCTTGATTGCACGAAGTAATTTACTATTACTACTCTAAAATATGAATTACATCTGGAATGATCAAATACATGTAATAGAATGATTAATAATACATTTCCCTTTTTTTCTGAAATGACCTGTATGTATCTGTATGAAATCAATAAAAGAATCAAATACTGCATTATCTGTAGTTACATTGATAATATTTATTTATGGTAAAACAGTGGCGAAATATCGCTATTCCTTTCGTATAAATGCAGCGGACATACCTGAGTGGCCGCGATCTAATCCTGTTTACATAAAGTAAACCTGCTCCCGAGCAGGCTTACTCTTACGGATCTGTTGCTATGACAGCAAGTCCCAGATGAGCTTCGGAGAACCGAACGATCCAAGATCACGCCAAATCGTCAACATTCAAATCCGGCTAACTTACTTAGCGAGGTACGAAGAACAGGCCCATGGTCTGATTTTCTCACCTAATAAAGGAATATTTCATATATCAGTCTACTCTTCATTCTATCAGACACAGTTTTCACAGCTCGTACATTTTCCTTTTGACACATATATGTAAGCATTGAGCCAAATGTAATACTGCCAACATATTAGACGAACAATATTTGTCTCTTATGTATAATAAAGATACTTGTCTTTGAGTGAAGATTTAAGGTGATAGGAAATATAAATAACTGCAACTTTAATCTTTGACCCAGAGTGCAAGCTCACTGCTGTAATATATCCTGTAATATATATATATATATATATATATATATATATATATATATAAAAAACGTGTGTGTGTGTGTGTATACCATAATAATCTGACAATACATATAATATTGGCCATATTATATTTACATTACCACAGTGAGATGACTTTAGTCTCATGAACAACGCTAGCTAATTGTTATTTACTAACTAATCTTAAATGACTGTTCAGTACAGAAATGAAGCACAACAATCATGTTTTACAGTCCTGTGGTCTCAGCCTCAGATACTCAACTAATCAAAGTGATGTCATGACAAAAATGAATGACCAACAAAACATTTTTCTCCTTCATTTCTGCTGTATGACACGTTTCTCGCAGTTAGTATCATGGTTGCTAGGCAACCTGAACAGCGCGACAAGGGCTAGACCGTCCCATTTCACAAGCCTCTCACTTCCGCACTACCCGTACTTGTAGTACGCACCGTCCGTAGTACGCATAGTGTGCGTACTTCAAGCGTGCACACCCTGAATTGGGACACAGCCAGAGAAACAGAGGAGGTGGGAGTGGCAAGAGAGGAGGAGGCGGAGAAAAACACCACGCCCACACAAGGGCAGTTTCAGGAGGCCCAGCTAGGGCCATAACAGGGTGTCAATTGCATTCAGGGACCAGTTGATCCAATCCATAATTCCTCTTTTAGGTTTTAGAGAACAGACTGTGAGAGAGTGTTCCAGAGTAGAAAGAGTAGAAATAGTGTGATTTAGTAGAAATACTGTATTTAGCACAAGTACCGAAAAGTAGCAGAAATACTATGATTTAGCAGAATAGTAATAACTTACACAATTACAAATATGGACACATATTGAAACACAAATGCACAGAGGGAGAGACACACACACACACACAGGATCTAATCCAGTCAACCAGTCTAACTATATTCAATTTAAATTGTACAATGAGATGCCGCCAAAAAAGGGTAGGGTTCTCTCTCTCTCTCACTAAACACACACACACACACACACACACACGCACACACACACACACACACACACACAGGGAGAGAGAGACAGGATTTGTGTTGTCTATTTCTCATAGTGAGTGAAATGCTTCAGTGTGCAGTAATTTGTGCTTTAGCCGTGTACACACAGTTCACAGCAGGATGTGTTTGAAGCATTGAAGCGTTTAATGTGCTCCATTTTTACAGCACCGTCCAAAGTGGAACACACACTTGATTTAACAAACACTATAAAACATCGACGTACCACCGTGCCTAAAAACCTGAAGGCCACCAGGATGCAACAGCTCTGCTTCAACAAAGATTGCTTTACAAGTTCAAGGGAAACAGGATTTCTTTTCTTACCACTTTGCAGCTGAACTGTTTGTCTTAGTCACTCAGTTTGGTCACACTGAACAGAAAATTAAATCCTCGGACAAATTAGTACGCTCCAAAGTCTTTGTGTTTCCTGTTGAACATCAGTAACAAACAAATAATAAACACTAAAACTACCAGGCAATAAATATTTGATAATCCTGCTGGGATTATCACTCTTTTACATTTGAATCTGGCAGAGTGCATCTATTGTTTTATTTACAATGAAAAGAATATTAATAAAAATATTTTATATAAGAAAATATAAAACGATGAAGCTAAATGAACTGTTTGTATTTACTGCGTTACAGTCAGTGCTGCTCTTCTGCAATTTCATATTAAAAAAAGGACAAAAGTCCATTTAGCTTCATTTAAAGCTTTTAAGAGTTACACTTTATACTCCTGTAGTGAGATAAAATGCTTTAGACTGATACATCTACATGCTAACTGTTATTCCTATTCAAATATGTTATTAAAATTATTATTACATACTGTACTGCACATTACTGTAATGTTAATACTTTAAGAGAAAACAAAATGTATTTAAACAGGTTAAAATAAACACCTGATTTATTCTATTTAAATATAGACTGTGGTATAAAAATAGATATAAAATCATCTTTAAATGTTTTGAGCGGCCAGCCCGGGTTCAAGTCCGACCTACGGCCGTTTGCCGCATGTCTTTCCCTCCACTTTTCTGTCAGTCTTCTCTGTAACTATCTAATAAAGCCAGAAAAGGCCAAAAACTATATTTTACATATGTTCTCAGTGACTAAAAGTCTGAGTCACATGACTCTGCTCTCTGTGGGAAACAGTCAATGTCACTTCCTGTTGGAGCGGAGTCAACAGGACCTTATTTTCCTGTTCACACACATAAAAACAGGAACACATGAACAAAGAATTTATGTTATCATTTATGTTAAAAACATCAACTGACTAAAGTGTGATTCACAATCTAAATATAACTTAATCAATGATTTATGGAAACGAGAAAAATGTTATTTTAGAGAAGACAAATTGATGAGTCCAACATTTTCATAGATCCTGATCACTGTGCAGATTTTTTGTTGTTTGTTTCATTTCCCTTCAAAATGTTCAGACTGGTTCAGTGTTGAAGTTCACTGAGGCCACCTACAGGAAATGTAATGAAACACTGTCACTACGAATGTGAACCAATACCAGCTCAGCTCTGACATCCTGTGGAACAAAACTTTTTTATACTACAAACATTTACAGTCAGTTTCTCTGTTTCCAGTCTATAGATCCAGTCACACCTTCTACCTTCACCTTCACCACTTATCACCTATAGACTGAGAGCTGAAACCAACCGTCCAATCAGGGAGCAGCATCAATCCAGTGATGAAAGCTTTATTTCACTGAATGTTTCTTCAAAGCTCATTTCAACCTGTTGAAGTCATGAATGAAAGTGCAGACTGAGAGTGGATCACATGATGTTTAAGGTGTGTCATGTGACATGTTCAGTATTGTCACACATGTCTAGATTGTCCCTGATATCATAACTGATCAAACACTGATTATATTTGAAGAACTATTACTGATGGCAGCAAAGTTTGAATGGAGCTCTCTGTCTGTGCTGATTTGTCGCCCTCTGGAGGTCAAAACACAAACTGCATGATGTCACTGTAACCACCACAGTGACAGGAAGTGTTTTTAAATGATGAAACACTGATTACTGGGGAAATGTGATCAAATATCCATGTACTAAAGATTCTGGCTGCTGTAGTTTTTAAACAGCTGGAAGAAAAAATAAACTCTCATGCAGATTTAAAGATTAGTTTTTATAATCCATCAGATAATCTCCTGTCTTAATGATAAAATTGATCAGTCTGATAATTAACACGTTTGGTATTTTTACCAGCTTTTCTTCCTGCCTTCAAATAAACTTTATTAACACAGCAGATTTTTTCCAGCCAAACATTTAAAGCTCACACACATCCATTCAGAGCTTCTAACACTAAATACTGCACGAAGATTTCCTCTTACACCATCACTCACCTTGATTCTGGATCATGTGTGAACATCTCCATATGTTTCTAATGTAAGACTGGATGTTTTTGGAAAATCAGCTGCTGATTTTTTCAGATTAACTGACACATTATTTTTGACAAAGACTTTGAAGCAAGTTTACCTGGTAATGATACAACAGCCTCTCTTCATTTCATGGATAAGAAAGAGGAAAATCAACCAGACACAACAAGGTGTTGCCTAACGTAGATATTAACAAGAACTGACCTCTTAGAGAAAACTATTTTGAGTTTCTTTGGACGTCTCTATATGAGCCTGAAATGACTGAAACCTGCATGAACGTGGTACAGAGAACTGCCAACAACACTGATGAAGTGAGTGAAGTAATCTCTTCTCTGACCACCTCTGACTCGTGACCACTACTTTAATTTGACTTCTTATGGAATTACATTAATGTCAACAGCTCCATTGGAGAAAAAAACAAGAGTCCATTAAATTACTTACTAAGTTAGATAAGATTAAAACAAATGACATACTTTTAATCACATATAACTTTGGAGACATTGAGTCATAATGTGAGATAAAAAAAATTAAATTTAAATTTTTTTTTCTGACAATATTTACTTTTACTCCCTACATTTTCAAACAAATATCTGTACCTTACATTTTCAAAGGGCTGCTGCTTTAACATTAAATGCATTTGAGGTGAGTCGATGTTATTGATGGTCCTACTGTGAGGAGTCTAAATGTTGGACATGTTTTACAGAATAAAGGAATCCCTCAATCAGTGACTTCCTTTGAGATGCAGATTAGAGACCAGGAAACACCATCAAACAGTTCATTTAAATCAGACAGCAAAGTGACATCAAAGAGTTCATGTTACTAACAGCTCACCTCTCTGCAGCAGACAGAGGCCGGACTTTAAAATTAATGGGACGATCTGCAGACAGGTTACTCTTACAGCACACACAGCTGGGTGGAGGTCCAGGCTGGTTCCTGTGAATAATGATGGAGCAGTGATGTGAGTGCTGAGCTGTGACATGGAGAAGAGTCATGGACAGTTAGAGATGGTCATCTCACCTCTGAGCTTTGGTCTGGCTCTCATGTTCCCCACACAGAGTGCTTTTAGAGGGAGGGACTCCCTCCTCTCTGTCCTCACACTGATCCATGCTGCTCAATTCAGCTCACACACACTTACACTCACTCTACCTTCACCTGCAGAGGAAACACAAATCATTCATGTGCACATGTTTACTAACATTTACAAATGTGTGCAGGGATTTGTGTGAAACCTCTGAGGGCTCACCAAGTCCTGTTTCGATCCACACAACACAAATCCGAAAACACTAAAACTATTTTACAAATGCACACAACCTAATGTGAATAAACACTGATGATTAACACTCATTTTATTAAGTTTATCAGTGACACTCTTACACACGTGTCTTTACTATCAACCAGACTCGCACACGCAGGTCATTTTAGCAGGTTTCAGCACTGACACGTTCTTTACTTTTCATGGTTTTAATGAAATCTTTTACCAGGTTGGGAGGCACACGGAGTGTCTCCCTGTCGCCATGGTTACTCTCTGTCCTCTGTATTACAGTCTGAGAGCAGATATGAGCGGTGCTTTTATTTTCCCTGGCAGCTTTTCTATTGTGTCATCAATTTATGGTGCGCCATTTTCCCTTTTGTTGTTCTTAATAAAGTTTAAAAAAAGAGAGAAGCTGTGCTGCAGTTCAGCGCTGACGTCACTGTGAGCAGCTGCATGACTTCATGAATCAGTGTGAGAGACATAATGACCTGTGGATCATTGTGTGCTTCCAGATGTATGAACACAGATTTATTTTAACATTTCATCCGAGAGAATAATGGAAAACTTTTCTTTTTCTCTTCAAAGTAAAGCAACAGAAGAGCGAGCAGAGCATGAAACGGCATCTACAGACCAAATATTCGCTGCATATTTTCTGTTTGTCGCAGAAACATCTGTTTCCAAGTCACTTATATGGTGTTATTTTTGTGCCACTATTCTGAGGGAACGCAAAACAAATTTACAGGTGCAAGTGTTGCATTTTGAGGAGAAATTTATTTTGACCGAAGAAAAGCTGAATTTGAGTGAACAAAAATTCATTGCTGCATGCAAAAAATGTATTTCAGTGTTTGCTATTATCCACACACACACACACACACAATAGCAGTTTTTGAGAGCTTGCGCTGTCAACATTTCTGCCCCTGCGCGCTCAACTCTTTCTCTACACCTTTATATTTGTGCCACAAAACCAGCCAATCACAGACTTGAATGCAAAAAAATTCTGATTGGCTGTTTTGGTCTCCAATCAGCTCGAAATGACAAAATCCAATATCCCAGAATCCATTTCGTCCTAAACTCAAACGAGGCAGTGGCGGAGTTTGAAATATTACTCTTTCTGGGTCACAAAATAAACTTTTAAGATATTTACATGCGAGAATGGTGCTGTGTAAACTGTGTAAATATCTGCCCGATTTATCAAGACATCACATATTTGCACAAGTGCTCTAATGTTTTCGGAGATGCCTGTTACCCACCAGCTGACTGGTTGGGAACTCGGGTTAAACATAATATATAAGGCTGAACTGACAAAAAAAATCACCGACTACACCACCAGCAGTCTTTATTATACCATAAAGGTTTTCATTAATAAAAACCATAAAAGTTTTTATTTTTCTTATAATAAAAACCATAAAGGTTTTTGTTATATTCGCGCCTTGTTTACGGTCCAAAACAAGTTAAGCAAATGAATGAATCAAGCGGCGATTTACATTTCTATAGATGTCTTGGGCATTTACCAAATATATCTGTAAATGATGTTCATCAACTTGTCGATATTTTACCCCGTGCCTCAGAGCAAAAGAGAAAAGGGATTCAAATGTTATATTTCTCAGCTGTCCCTCGTTTATCGCGGGTGTTATGTTCTAAAAATAACCAGCGATGGGTGAAATCAAGTAGCCAATTTTATCTTTTGACGTGTGGACATCGTGGACATCCAGTACTGCACTTCAGAGTCACACTGCTAGCAGTCGATGCAGCGATTCTGTACTGTACAGGAGAGACGTCACGGAGGAGATCGTCTGCAGCGATCAGGACGCAGGACACAATGTGACGTAAAACTAAGCATGAAAACTTGCACTAAACATTCCGCGAAACAGCGAGGTGAAAGGTGAACCGCGTTATAGTGAGGGACCACTGTAATTTTGAAGGTTAGTCACAACATACCCTTAATACATACTAATGTATAGAAACCCTTACCAGCAATCGTTCATTTTTTGTGGGGCCCATTTTCACGGTTTGTTAACATGCTGTGTAGGTGTGTACTTGACTAGCTGATATGGACATAACGGGGAAACATCTGGTTTGACTGTTGTTCACCTGTAGTTTGAATGCTGAACATTTGCCTGTTTAAATCATAAGACCAGTCACTATACAGAGATGTGCTTCTGAATGTGGACGATGTGTCTTCTGATTTTGTAATGCAGTTCTGCTTGTGTTGAGTGATGTAAAAAACTGATCGATCGAAACTCTTTAAACGTCAAAATTGACCATTAGATTTTTTGTGACACAACAACGGTGAGTGTTCCCACCTTCTCCTCTTTGTAACTTAATGCGATCTTTCTGTTTTCGAGTTTCGGACATGATTTTGGAGAATATCTTCGCCAGTAGCGATTGACTGCAAAGTAAAGCTACCGGAAATGTACAACCCCACATCCGGTCTCAAACCAGGAAGTTAGCATTTTCTCGTGCACAGGGTCTGTGATTGGCTGGTTTTGTGGCAGAAATATAATGGTGTAGAGCAGGGGTGCCCAATCCCAGTCCTCGAGAGCTACCGTCCTGCAGCTTTTAGACGCATCCTTGTTCCGACACACCTGAATCAAATGAATGGCTTGTTATCAGGCCTTTGCCAAACTTGATGGCATGCTAAAGAGGTAATCAAACCATTTGATTCAGCTGTGTTGGAGTAGGGATACATCTAAAAGCTGCAGGATAGTAGCTCTCGAGGACTGGGATTGAGCACCCCTGGTGTAGAGAAAGAGTTGAGTGCGCACGGGCAGAAATGTTGAGAGGGCGAGCAACTCATTGGGAGCGAGCGCAAATGCAAAAACTGAGCAAGAGGGGCTGCAGTTGTGTGTGTGGATAATAGCAAACACTGAAATACATTTCGTGCACTCAGCAATGAATTTTGTTCATTCAAATTTAGCTTTTCTTCGCTCAAAATAAATTTCTCCTCAAAATACAATACTTGCACCTGCTATTTTTTTTTTATTTTTATTTATTTTTTTTTTTGCGTGCGCTCAGAATAGTGGCACAAAAATAACGCCATACACCTCGGTCGGCCTCGTTGGTCCAGCTGTGAGTCTGTTACCGTGAACTATGGAGCGGCAGATTTGTGCTGTTTGTGCTGAACTAAGCTGCACACAACTGATGTCAGGTGCCAGGAAAACATTACAGACTTTAATGCAGAGACCGGAGATAAAAACGCACACAGTTTCTTGTGTGAAGAAATCAGACATGAACATTTACATTACCTGACAAAGACGATCAGCAAACTTTACGCTCAGAATAAAAGAGATAAGGGAAGTTTGAGCAGGAAGGAAACGCGCAGAGAGGCGTTTGAGGACAACTTCAAAATAAGGACCATCGAAACACTGTGCGCTGCGTTCAGGTGCACCTCGGGAACTTCCTCCTCTCTGGCAGGCTGTGATTTATTTCTGCTTCCTGTTTGAAGGACAAACACTTTGTTGTTATTCTTCCTGCAGCGTTTAAATCTTTCAGCACTAAACTGATGTTTGTATTTGAAGAATTATTACTGATGGCAGCAAAGTTTGAATGCAGCTCTGTGTCTGTGCTGATTTGTCGCCCTCTGGAGGTCAAAACACAAACTGCATGATGTCACTGTAACCACCACAGTGACAGGAAGTGTTTTGAAATGACTGAAACACTGAAATGATGCTAACGGCTGTCGTTAGGCTCACTGATAGCAGTGCTGATGTGTTCATGTCAAACACTGGCTCAGGTCAGACTCCTTCATCCTTTTCCAACATGGCTGCCCTCAGACCCACAGGAGCTCTGACCTTTGACCTTCTAAGACTAACCATTTTAGTCTCTTGGATTTGCTCAGTCTCTCACTGAGCAAATCCATTGGTTGCTCAGTGCACACACAAACCTGGGGGGGGCACCCGTTCAGCCATCAAATCTGCCCCTCACTGATGCAGTGAGTCATTATAGTCATCCATCTAATTCTAATGAATAATGAACAGGTGTCATATAATCCTGTTTGTAGTTGTGTTCATGTACATTTGTGTTTCTACATGAGACACTTTGGCACCTTTACTGCGGTTAAAAAGCATCAAGCTGCAGGAAGTGGAGGTGAAAATGAGCCTGAATGGCCATAGCTGACATTTCTTCATTGTTCACAGCTGCTGTGTCTCTGTGCTCTCTCACAGCTGTGTCCTACAGAGGAAACACAGTCCAGTCCCTCCAGTGGTTCGCAGACTGGGTCTGATGTTACTGTACCGTCTTTACCTTCAGACCAGAACCTCCCAACAGAAAAAGACTCAACATGTTTCATTTATGATTTCTGACTGAAAACAGCTCGCCTCATTATGAGCTGATCTTTAGGAAACATGAAACATGATTATCTTTTATTAGTTATTAGCTTCACAATCAAAATCTGCTGTTCAGCCCTCAAACATTTCCAGTTGCTGTTAAACAGAGCAGGAATTTCTCACACATCCTTTCCAAACATCCTGCTTTTAGTTTGGATGCTGACATCATTTGACTTTAGAAACAAAAACTACCAGGGTCACATGATCAGTCTGGCTCTAAGCTGGAACTTATGCACAAGTTGAGTTGATGTTAGTCTGAGACCTCTCAGTCCATTCTGTCCTGGGTTACAGGGACGTCTTTCCTGACTCAGCCAGGTCATTCACTCGTGTCTCTGCAGCTGTTCCGGCTCTTTAGACACATCTTTCACTAATTTTCTTTCCAAAGTTTTTAAAATCTTTGCTTCCTGCCTCTGCCAGGTCTGTGTGTAGAAGCATGTGTATGTTACTGTTTGAAGTCTGTTCATGAATCCAGTCATGTTTAGTTCAATATAGTGACGTGCTGATCTTTACCATGTTGTTCTGTTGTTTTGATCCCTCTGGATTCAAATGATGAACAGATCAGTCCTGTGTTTACGGCCATGGAGCTGACACGTGTCACACTGACACAACTCATGAATGAAAAGCTCCACCAACAACTTTTCTTTCATCTAAATGCAGATTTGTTTCTGTCTGTGTACAAACTGATGTCTGTCTCACTTCAGACTGGATTTAAATTCAGCTTCTTCAGGTGACACCTTCATGCATTCACTCCAAAAACAGTGTGAGATTGTGATAATATCTTATGCCATGTTATATCCCTGATTAATGATTGTATAATTATTATGTAGTTTGATTTTGCATTATTCTCCTGAATTAGAAGAAGATGATAACTATTACAGTTATTTAACTGATTTGTATTACATTAGACTGCTGACTCAGTGTGAATGATTAATATTGTTTTATGATGCATGATACTGCTGAGTTAGAAGAAATACTGTTTTCAGAGAGTCAGGACCTTGCTTTTTCTGATAGTAGAGGAGACAGAGAGCACATCCCACGGGAGCTTCACTCCCACCGTTGTTGAAGGCAGACAAAATAGAGAGCCAAGGCCATAAGTCAGGCTCGCTAGGAGTTAGAAAGAATGTGAATGTTTAGGCTTTTATGACTAGGTGGGGGTCAACAGTGGCTATAAGAGTTTGAGTAACCCTCCACCATTTGGAGATTTGCTGTGTCTCCCCATCCGGATGGTTTGTGCTCAAAAGTGTTGAATTGTATGGAATAAAAGATTGTTGATTGAGCATTTATACACCGAATATTGTCTTTCCTTCAGCACAAAGATCGAAAGAATTGGGAGATTTTAACAACAGAAAGTCGTCTGACTCTCAGACTGAGTCTGAGTAAGGTTCACATGCTGACAATGGGTTGTCACTCAAAAAAACTGATGTATCACAGAATTACTTTCATATTGATCTTAAAAGTAATGCATTATCTTTATCAATTACTGGTTGAAGAAAGTCCTCTCCCCTGAAGCCGACCTTGCTGAGCCTGGTTAGTGAACCGAATCAGCTTCTTCCATGTTTGTTACAGCCTCTAACATGACAACATGTTCAGCAGATGTCTCTGATATGGAGAACACACTTCCACATCTGCAGCAGATTTGGGACTTTTGTGTCTTTGATGTTGCTTGATAATCTTGTGAGAAGTGTTTGAAGATGATGAAGCAAACACAGACAGTAGATACAGAAGCACTGAGAACAGAGTGGAGGTTAAGGTTAACCCAAAGACACAAGCACAGCTTTATTTACACAGCACCAAATCACAACATCAGTCGACTCAAGGCGCTTTATATTGTACAGTAGACCCTACAATAAACCATACAGAGAAAAACCCAACAATCAGGCTACTAGTTACTGAAAAACTGTTTGTGTTTAAAGTGCTTTGGCATTCTTTGGCAATATTGTAGACAATGTTAAACTTAATCATCACATCGGCCTCTGACGACCTGTTTGCTGCTGCCTGCCGTCTCACTGCGTCCTGTCGGCGCTCTGTGTTTACGTCTTTGTGTGGAATCCGTTTACCTGCTCTCATTTACTGTTTTTGTCACGGTTGACACTGGACAACCGTGGGGATGTGAGGAAGGAGGACCCAAATGCTGGACTCTTTAATGAAGACAGTGCGTTTATTTACAGTGAAGTAAATAACCAGTACACAATAAATCCCTGTAGCTCCCTTGAGTCCCGTGTCATGTCTCACTCAAACGTCTGTGCTCGTGCTCTCCGCTCCCGTGTTTCCTGTGCATGCTGTCCTGTTTTGCCCCACGCTCCTCCTGCAGGGAAACAACAGAGGCAGCCATCAAACACAACTCCCACAGGCACGACACTACACTAGACAGCAGAGGTGTGGACTCGAGTCATTAATTTTATGACTTTACACTTGACTTGAAAAAATGTTGTAAGACTTGTGACTTGACTTGAACCTGTTTACTTGAAAAGACTTGATATTTTACCCAAATCTAAAATTTAACATACATATTATATAAAAAGTGCGGACCATTAATTCTCTTCATTCATTCATTCATTCTTACCACACTCTGAATGTATGTGAGCGTGAGCTGTAGCACAGCCAATCAAATTAACCAGATTTAAAAAAAAACAAAAAACAAAAAAAACAAAGCCAAAAATGCTCCCAAGAGTAATTTCTTTAAGGTACATAAACTACGAAGTAGTCAACAGAAAACAAAATGCAATATACAAAACATACAAGAAGAGAATCACAGACGGAGATGGAAGAACTTCCAACTTTGTCCGATATTTGAAGTTGCATAAAGAACTTCAAGCCCGGTTAGGTGGTGCTTTTTTTTTTTTTTTTTTTTTTGCTACAACGGATAGCTGACTTAGCTAACTTCATCTTATTAGCAAATGTTCTTCGGGCTACTTTGATGATACTGTTTGGCTTTAACAGGTATGATATGTTTGTCATGCTATTTTAAATCCGGTCCTGCAAGCGCATCCAAGAATAACATGCAACTTGTTAGCTCAGAATTGAATTGAATGGTGAGCAGGGTCCGTTTCAGAAAGTGGGTTCTGTAGCTGTACTCAGGGAAGAGACTTTCTCCCCGTCTCCTCCCCATCATTAACGCCGTAGATTTAACCCAGTTTAGACTGACAAATATTTTTTTGCATAACACATCAAAACAACTGTGTTTTACTTGCAATGAGAGCATGGTCGTGTTTAATGTCTAAGCCAGGGAAATGTTTTTTTAGTTAGAAAATCTGGCCCACCTCAGTGTGTAATTGAGTAGTCCTACTCAATTACACACTGAGGTGGGCCATAGAAAAGACAGAAGAAAAAGGCCATGTATAGCGCTATACATGGCCTTTTTCTTCTGTCTTTTATGTCAATACATTAAATAAAATACTTTGATCTTATGTTATTAGCTGTTGTTTATTTGCAAAGGTCAGTTATTCTTAACAGGGATGCTAAACATTGCTTATTAGAACTGTATGCAGAGTTCTGAGAAAAGTGTTTTAATAAATGATTTTTATATTTTTTTATTTATATTTTTTATTGTCTCAAAACTATGAGGGTTTAAGTGTTAATATTTATTTAGGATTATTAGGATCAACTTAAAGTCAAATGCAATTCATGAATGGTTGTAATGGAATGTCTGACATGAGTCTAATATGCTTACCTCTGTCAGATTTGAAGAATACCAGATGAAAAAGAGGATCACAAATGAATGTGTGAGATGGTTTGTCAGAGACCAAAGTGGCATCTCCTTCACTTTCAAAGTTATCTAAGCTCAGCTCTCTACTGCACACAAGCACAACATTCAAAGATGTGTTTGAAGCTGAATTTGGTGAACAAAAAGGGATCCCTGCTGCTGTAATCACAAGATGGAATTCAACACTGAGACAAGTGAAGGCAGTTCTCCAATGTGAACATCTAAAACTCTGTGCTGTTCTTGAAATGGCTGGGCAGAAGGAGTTATTATTCACAACACGAGAGTGGAACCTGTTGAAGGAGATGTGTGTGTGTGTATGTGTTAGTCCCCATAGGGAAATTGCTCCTCTACATTTAACCCATTCACCCAGTGCAGCGCCCGGGGAGCAGTGTGTAGGGACGGTACCTTGCTCAGGGGTACCTCAGGGTAGCTGGAGTCCAATCCCCGACCTTCCGATTATGGGGCAACCACTCTACCTACTGAGCTATCCCTGCTTCAAGATGTTGGACATCTTGGAGCCTTTTGGAGAAGCAACAGATTTGACACAAGGTGAGAAAATAGTCACGATCAGTGCTGTTGTTCCATCCATGCTGTCCCTCAATCACCAGAAACTGAGAAACTGAAGCCTCAAGCCCGTTTCCTGAATGGTCTGGTCAGGAGCCTCCAAGCATCTTTGAACAAAAGATTTCTTGGGATCTTTATCAGTGTGCGAATGGCTAGAGCAGAAGATGGGATAACTGCCCCCTTTTCAGATCCAGTGTGTATATATATATATATATATATATATACATATATATATATATATACATTACATATATATATATACATTACATATATATATATATATATATATATATATATATATATATATATATATATATATATATATATATATATATGTAATGTATATATATATATATGTATATATATATACATTACATATATATATATATATATATATATATATATATATATATATATATATATATATATATATATACATATATATATATATATATGTAATGTATATATATATATATATATATATGTATACATTACATATATATGTATATATATATATGTAATGTTTTTTTTCCCTCTGTCACTCACACATGGACACATACAAACACGCATGTTCACACCTGTTCACATAGAGACTAAATGAGAGACACACACATATACACACACACCCTGCCTATACATACAACATGTGGAACACAGACATGACAGCATAGTGCAGAAGAAACACACATCAAATAATAATAATAATAATAATGATAATAATAATAATAATAATAATAATAATAATAATAATGGTAATAATAGTCCACACTGCTCACAGACCACGACTCCCCGGAACCGGGTCCGTGACAGTTTTAGCGGTTTGATTTAACCAGCTTTAAACTGAGATTTAATGAATCTTTAATGAATATTGCTTTATTTAAGCGTCTCATCTCTATCTGCCTGCATTTTCAAACGTACGTACGCAAAGGACTAGGAATATCTGGACCACGGCCAATCAGAGAGGTGCCTCCCCTGACTATCTCTGATTGGTTTAGACCACAATATGGGCATAATGTGTGCCTATTACCGGTGCGACCAAGGATTTTTTTAGTTGCACCACTGAGACATTTGGTCAAAAATGTGACACTCTAGAGCCCTGCTAATGGAAGCAGGTGTAATGTAAACAGAATTGGTCCTATCACTGAACCCTGTGGAACCCGTAATTAAGCTCAGTGGGTGAAGAGCACTCTCCATTTACATGAACAAATTGGGGTCTATTAGACAGATATGACACAAACCACTGCAGTGCAGGACCTGTAATACCTACAGAATAGAATATTACCCACTGCAGAGGGTCATCAACACAGCCCAGAAGATCACTGGCTGCTCTCTGCCCAGCCTGGAGGTCATTGCAAACTCTCGATACCTCAGCAGAGCTGGCAATATCATCAAGGACCATTCTCACCCCAGCAATCAACTGTTTGAACTATTACCGTCAGGCAGACGGTACAGGTCACATAAAACCAGAACAAACAGATTCAGGGATAGCTTCTTTCCCAGAGCTATCACCATTGCAAATAAGCACAAAAACAATTGAACCTGCTTAGCCATACCATATTGTCACTGCCATTATATTATGCTATTATTATTATGCTGCTATTCATACTGTCATACTGTCATTATATTAATGCTGCTATCCTGTAAATATCATACTTACTTTTGTTTGAGTACTTATGTTTGTTTTATTGTACCTTTTATATCTTACTATTTTTTTATTATATTTATTATTGCATTTTGCACCAAGGGAGTGGCACTCCAATTTCGTTGTACCCTGTACAATGACAATAAAGGCTATTCTATTCTATTAGAGTGATTAGAGCACGGTTCAGTTCTGCACATTACATCTGACACATGCTTTAGTCATGGAGGGAGAGGTAGAAATGTGTTTAAGTCTGTGAGACTTTACTCTGATATTACAGTCAAATACTCATATATATTTATATATCACTAAAAGTGACATTAAACTGTAGGAATCCATGGCAGCAACAACTCTGACCCACCCAGATGACTGTGATGTCAACCCAGTCAAAGGTTGAGGAAACAATTTTATTTGTTCAGTCTGTGAATTACAAATAAACAAATTCAAAACTTAGCGGTTGGTTCTGTTTAGGTGGGCAGTGTACAGTCAGCCTCCACAGTCTAATAAAGAGTTGCAGTGTGACCACTAATGCTTTGGGCAAATAACAATGTAATGTAATTGGAAAAAAGAAAAACAAGTTTTAATTTAATGTGATTTGTGATGCCGAGCATGTTAAACAGTAGTAGCCTGTTCAAAATGTTTACATGTACTGAAGACTTTCTGTTTTTTACTGTGCAGGATCAGTTTGATCTCATCACCACATGAAGACATCATCTCAAAAAGTTTTCTCATCAGTTCAGGACCTCAACTGAGACCAAAGACAGAAGTTTGGAACAAGAATGACTGTTGGAGAAAAACATCCAAATAAGACAAACAGAACCATCTTACTGGTGGGAGAAACAGGAGCAGGAAAATCTGATCAACGCTCTGCTCAACTACACCATGGGAGTGAAGTGGGAGGATGAAGTCTGGTTTGCAATTGTAGAGGAGAAGAAGAAAAGTCAGACATCAGATGTGATCGTGTACGAGATCTTTGGTTTTGAAGATGAAACTCTGCCCTACTCTCTGACCATCATCAATACTCCTGGATATGGAGACACCAGAGGGATCGAACATGATGACATCATCAGTCACAGATTATTGGACTTGTTTCAGTCAGAGGATGGAGTCCATGAAGTTCATGCTGTGGGTCTGGTGATGAAGTCGAGTGTGAATCGACTGAGTGACCGACTGATGTATGTCTTTGATTCAATGATGTCTCTGTTTGGAAAGAACATAGAGAAAAACATTGTAGCTCTGATCACACACTCAAATGGAAGAAGACCTGAAAATGCTTTTAAAGGGAAAATAAGAAGAATCAGCCAGTTTACTTCCTGTTTGATAACTGCCAGCATGAAGACCGAAGAGAGAAAAATTCAGTTTATAAAAATTTATGGGAACTTACACAGACAAACATGGATCAATGACAGACTTCTTGGGAAAATCTAATCCTCAAAAACTGATGAGAACAGTTGAGGTGTTAAATGAACGAATCAGACTGAAAGCCTCCATCCAAAACCTGAAAGAGAGAATCATGCTGGCTGAAGTGAAACAGAGAGAAATCAGAAACATGAAAGAAGCCCTGAAACAGACAGGAAATAAAATAGAAATTAAGAAAATATTGAGTCTTTCAGAAAACCTTGAAAATTAAATTAAACAGCTGACAGCCGAGAATTCCCAGTTTCTGGATGAGTCCTACCAAAATGTTGTCAGGCTGGAGCAGATCGCTCTGAAAGCTGATTCAGCATCCACTATTGTACACTTGGACTTTCTGATTGAGAAGATGAAGCAGAAAGGAGACACGGAGAAGGTCCAGAAACTGGAGGAGATAAAAAGGTGAGTGGACGAAGGAACCAAAGCACACGTTGGTACGAGCTTCATCAAACTCCATCAGCTATCAGAAACATTGATGATTGGAGAAACACACAGGTTACCTGGTGATAGTCACAGTTTAATATGGGCAGCTGCTGTTCAATATAACATCGTCACAATATTGTTCACAAAATAAGTAAATGTAGTTTGTTTCCTGAGCTTAGAGCTGCTGGAACTTGTGTTTCCCTCGGAGTGACTGACCCGAGTCGAAGATGATAAACAGGATTTAAAATGAGGAGTAATGGACACTGAGCAGCAGATCAGCCTACAAGAAACACATGATTTCATCCAGGTTCCTTAAGCTTGTATCCAATCTGACTCATCTAATGCTAAGTGCTTTATTTATCAGTGTGAGACGTGTATTTTGCCAAATATCAGCAAAATATATACAATTCAAAGTACCATCAAGCCAAGTAAGCTCAAAATTCCCAGATGTGGTCTCGCTCCTCCTTTTTTATTGAGCATGCATCGGTGGCTTGTGTGGACTTGGTACAGCTAAATATCCCAGAATGCATTTTGTCCTAAACTCAGACGCGTCAATGGCGGAGGAGCGTGGCTATACACTTTTAAATATTACTCTTTCTGGGTCACAAAATAAACCTTTAAGATATTTCAGGTGAGAATGTAGCTGTGTAAACTTCAAATATCTGCTCGATTTATCAAGATATCACATATTTGCAAAAGTGCTCTGACATTTTCAGAGACGTCTGTTACCCACCAGTGCGATATGTAGCTGGGGTTCAAGGCTCACTAGAGCCAGTGGGAACAGCGAACTCCCAGCACATCGTTTTCAAACCCCCGCGGTCTTTGGCTACTCAGGTTAAACATGATATATAAGGTCACTAAGATAACTTAAAATGTTACTGTTTGGTTTATTTTAGTGTTTGATTTGTTCCTGAGTAAATCGGTTTGTTCAGCTTCATAACTGGACCGTTTCATTTAGTACTGACATCTTACTTGGAGAGCTGAGAGCTATGTTTTGAGTTTCACCCGTTAGAGCTCGACGGTGTTCTGCAGTGCAGCTGAAGTACCACACTGTGATGCAGTGACAGAGGATGCTCTCTATTGTGCTCCTGTAAAGGTTTACTAAGAGCTGGGTTGGCACATTTGCTCTTTGTAGGCCCAGGAATTTAATGCCATTCACCCTCAACTTCCTCACCATTTATGTGGAGGGATGGTCGTGTTGTTTTCTTGGCTCTCCTGTAGTGTACAACCGTCTGCTTTGTTTTGGCAGTGTTCAGAACCAGCTCGTTGTTTCCGCACCATCTGATTAGATTTTGGACGTCCTTTCTGTAGTGAGACTTGTTGTTGTCTGATATCCTTCCCACTATTGTAGTGTCATCAGCAAACTTCACTATGGTGTTAGAAGAGGAGTGGATGGGTTTGCAGTCATGTTTGAATAGAGTGAAAAGAGCTGGACTGAGAACGCAGCCCTGTGTTACTCCTGTGTTAATGGTGATAGCAGATGATGTAAGCTCCCCTTCTGTGGCCTGTTTGTGAGGAAATCCAAGATCCATGTGCAAAGTGTGGTGGTTAGTCCCAGGTCATTCAGCTTGTTTACAAGTTTGTACGGCACAATGGTGTTAAATGCTGAGCTGAAGTCTACAAATAGCATCCTAACATATGTATTGGGATGCTCCAGATGAGTAAGGCTGGTGTGAAGTGTGACTGAGACTGCATCCTCTGTTGATCTGTTCCTGCAGTGAGCAAACTGTAGGCTGTCCAGGTCAGGAGGGATGTTGGCCTTGATGTGTGAAAGAACGAGTCTCTCAAAAGACTTCATGATCATTGGTGTCAGAGCGACCGGGCGACAGTCATTCAGACATTTTACTGACTGTCTTTTGGGCACAGGAATGATGGTAGTTGATGTGAGGCATGTTGGGACTGCAGCCTGCTGTAGAGACAGATTGAAGATGTTGGTGAACACCCCGCCAGCTGGTCGGCACATGACTTCAGCGTGGGTCCTGAACCCTTTCTGGTCCTTTCATGATCTGTTCTATTTTATACAGCTGACGCTTGTTGAGATGAAATTATTTGAAGTGCCTCAATTCTCTGCTTTATATGAACTAAAATGCCACATAAGCATATATTGTAGTATTAAGTGGACACGGCCCTGAAAATAAAGGCATTAGACTGCGTGTCCTTGGGGGTAGAAGGCTGTAGACTCTCGCTTGCCTGGGAGAAAGTAGATAACAGGAGACCATCTTCTAGTGTAAAGTTACTGAGACACTGTTGTTTAGACTAGAATGAGAGAGCTGGTAATAAAAACGCGCGTCACCATTTTGAGATTGGCGGCACCGTGTCATGCAGGACGCATCTCCCTGCTAGAAATAATTTTGTGAGAATAAAGTGTGAAATGGTCGACTGAGCAGTGTTTTGTCTTCCATCGGATGAAGAATCAAAAGAACTCCGTGAAAGTGTTGATATTTAACACTCTAAGTTAAATCTAACAATAAAAATATTTGCATTTAAGAGGAAACGTTTTCAGCGGGAGCAGAAACAGTGTGTTAATACGTGGAGATCCTGAATGCTGCTCTAAAAATGATCAGATTATATGTTCAGTATTTGTTCTCTTCCAAACCCCTGCTGTCTATTGTCAGCAAAATCTGTTTGTTTTTATTCAGGCATACATGTGTAACAGGGTTTCTATGCTATTACTGCCACAAATGTCAGTGTAATGGGGGAAACAGCGCCCTCTGTTGCTGTGGCCGGTTAGTTGCGGCTGGCTGCAGAAATGACTGTCAGTCTCCTGAAGCTACACCAGAGTGTGCTATGTGGAGTGGTGAAGCCATTAGTACTGACCCCACACTCCACTCCACTTTCCACTCAGGAAATAAATCTGCAGAGATTCCTTGTGTTCTTTAAAAATACAACAACGCAGAGCTGAGGAGTTTATTTGGGCCTGTTACAGTTCGGTGAAGCACAAACTGCTTACACATGTGACCATTTTTTTGTGTGAACCTTTGAAGTACTGACTAGTGTAACTGAATATTGAGAAAGAGCCGCGTCAGTAAATCAAGAAGCTTTTTACTATCTAAAGAAGTCTTTGTGCTGCTGCAGACATCAGTAAATCTGACCCTAAATGTTTCAAACTCAAAGCTGATGTTTCACAGGCTGCTCTCCTTTGAATGACCTGCAGAAATCAGCAGGGTTACAACATGTGCTGAATGAAGATTCAATGAAGAGGTTACTGATAGAAGACACGAGGTTCAGCCTGTGTTTGAAGCACAGAGGAGACGCCTGTTTCTGGACAAAGCAACACTTTGTTTCTATTCTGAGTTACTTTGTTTGTTGGATTTCAGTCGGTTTCTGCTTTAATTCATGTTAGCTTCAAATGTTTTGACATGTTTCACTTCCTGTTTGCTAAAGTGGATTGTCCGCTGTTTCCAAACCAAAGGCTAGTTTTAAAGAGACAGTTTCACTGGGATTGAGGGAACGACGTGTTTGCAGTTTATATCCAAAAACATCAAGCAGTTAAAGAGTTCATGTTACTAACAGCTCAGCGCTCTGCAGCAGACACAGGCTGGACTTTAAAATGAATGGGACCATCTGCAGACCAGGTCCAGCAGGTCTTCCACAGATCCTGTTAGAAAAATGTGCTTTCCATTTGCTGCAGCCATAGAAGCTGATGAAGATTTCAAATATTTCCATCATCCCAAAGAAAAAGTGGCTTACAGGCTGAGCATGAGGAGAAGGAAACTCCAAACTAGTCCAGTCATTTACAGTGTGCAGGAATATTGATGGTCCTACTGGGAGCAGCACCAGTTTAAATGTTCCACATGTTTTATAGGATTAAGGAATTCCTCTGGGTCAGTGGAAGAGAAGGCTGCAGATGAAACTGGTTACAGCTCAGATACCAAACACATGGACTCAATCATTAGATAGATTTAGATTATATTAGGTGAAACTTTATTTATCCCTCGGGTGGTCCTGTTTAAAGGGAGTTTTTCCTTCCCACTATCGCCAAAGTGCTTGCTCATAGGGGGTCATATGATTGTTGGGTTTTTCTCTGTATCTACTGTAAAATATAAAGCACCTTGAGTCGAATGCTGTTGTGATTTGGTGATATATAAATAAAATTGAATTGAATACTGAACATGTCACATGGCACACCTTAAACACCATGTGATCCACTCTCAGACTTCTATCCACAAATAAAACTGGCTGAGTTGGTTTGAGCTTTGACTTGTCTCCAATAAGCCAAACTGAGCCCCACTTGTGTTTGTGTATTTATTTCAAAACACAAATAAACTTTTCGCTTTCATTTAAACCAAAAAGCACATCTATGAACTTATATCATTTGAGAATAGGACCACGCCCTCATGCAATCAGCTGAGGTGCAGGAAAATCTAAACACCTACGCTACCATTACAAAGAAACAAAGCATAAAGATTCACTTTGGCTCTCACACTCAGTCTGCACTTTTATTCATTACTTCAACAGGTTGAAATGAGCTTTGAAGAAACATCAGTTTAGTACCGAAATATTCAAATGCTGCAGGAAGGAGAACAACAAAGTGATGACACATGTTTGTGTTTTAAACGGGAAAACTAAATCAGGACCTGCAACAGGTTTAGGAATTTCCGAGGTTTATTAGAACGCAGCACAGATGCTCCCGAGTGTCCTCAAACGCTGCATTAGGCTCAACGTTTACTTTCACTTTCCTGAACTTCGTGGAGTGGAGCTTGTTGTTGGTGTGTGAAGAAACTGTAAGTTTGCTTTGTTTCCTCCTTTAACTATGGGAATTTTGCTGTTTGTTCAGCTCATGTTTGATTTCTTTACACAACAAACCGTGTGTGTTTTTATTAAAGTCAGTGTGTAATGTTTTCCTGGCTAACATCAGCTGTGTGCAGCTTAGTTCAGCACAAATCTGCCGCTCCATAGTTCACAGTAACGGACTCACAGCTGGAAAAACGAGGCCGAGTGTGTCCGCCACTCTGAGCTACGTCGTGTTTGTGCACTTTTGTGTTTTTGTTTGTGTTTGTGGGGTAAATACGCAAAGGATTCTGGGACCGCGTGGCAAGCGGTACTAGAGCACGCAGGCTTTCAATTAAAATCAGTTACACAGCGATAAAACCCCCCACACAAAATGGCAAGAAGCTGTTGTATTATTAACTGCAATAGCCGGTCTCATGACAGCCACGGGAAGCCGACGGGTAAAGAGATCAGTTGTTATCGGATTATGTCATTGAAGAGAAATTTTTCAAGCCATGTTTCCGAAGTAACAAAGAGCCATTCGAAGACCAAATATAACGTCTCAGAACACTCCAGCTCACATGTTAGTCTGCTCCAAGCATTCCCACAAAGGTCAGTGTTTTGTAGTAGTTAATACGTCAGTTTTCATAACATAATTGGTGATATAGGTTACAAGCAAGTCTGGCGCTGAACAGAAATTGTCACACTATGCTCCTTTATTTATTGTGTATAAATAGTGAATTGTCCTGACAGAATATTGAGTTTTGCTTCTGTTATTACCACGGTACATTGACAAAAACATATACTCTTATTCACAGGATAAAACAGTTGTTTTGTATCACTAATTGTCCAGTGCGATTACAACATACAATATTATTGTCATTGCTACATTTCTGTAATGTGTACCAGAAATTATTTCCACTACTAATTAATTACCATTGAGTTTAAAGGTTATATTAATAAACAGTAAACGAATGTGTATTTATGAAGACGATTTGTGAGACTGGTAAACTTACCTTTGTTTGTACCATGGTCTTTCGTTCTACACGGTGCAATTCAAGGTCCTGTACCCATCCGTCGGTAAACTGTACCTGGGCTTGTTGCAGTGACCTGAAGTTACTAAAAACTTCATGAGTGTATGCACTCACTCCAAGAACCGTGTAATTATAAATCTGAGCGTGGTGAAAGTTGGGCAGCACGCTAACGTCTTTTGTCTACTCTGTGTGCTCGTAAGGGTCTGACCCTTTCACTCCTTTGATTGTTTCCTCGCATCTTTTCTTTGCCTTTTCATCAAGTCTGTCTTTGTACGGACCGGCATTGTTTTCCTTCGTTTTGTACATACCTTTTTTGTGCGGCAAAGAAAAACCAAGAAGGTATTGGAACCGGAGAATGAACGTTTTGCGGTGCTGCAAATGCTTGTGTTTGATGCATGGCTTTGATTGTTTTGCCACTAGAACCCGGCATGCAATGCGCGAAAGTCACGAGGTCTGTCAATCTCTATAGGGCTTTGGAGTTGACGTCATGCCGCAATGCATTGTGGGAGCACGACGCCATTTTCGGGGTCTACGAATCAAAACAAACACACAGTGTTGGAATGACGACTACAAGAAACAAGCTTAAAAGCAGCTCAAAAGAGAATGGACTGTATAGAGACCGATTGCGTCCAGAGGCAACGCGGCGGTACTTGCAGAAAATAGCGTGCATTGGAAATGTGGACCCGTATTTCATACGGGACCAAGTATGTGGACCCGTATTTCATACGGGTCCACATACTTGGTCAAATACTTGTCACTCGTGTCACTTCCAAGTCTCAGAGATTACTGGAGACAGAATCATAGAGAGTTAAAGCTGAGTAAATGCTGACACCAGACCACCACCGTGATAAACTGAACAGCTACTGAATTTGAACAGGTCACAAACTGATGAGCAGTCAGGTTGCAGGTTTCTACCTGTTTATGTTTCTATAGTATAATTACTTTGAAATGTCTTTGTGCTGTTTCATCTTTGATTTGTGTTCACACATAAACACTCAGAGAAAGATCATGTGTGTCAAGGAAAGGATCTGTGTTGGTGTGTGGGGCTGTAGCCTCAGCTTTATATTGTTAAATGGTGATTATGAGAGTGTTTCAGCTCATTTTACAGAGTAACATCAGTAATGTAATGCATTACTTTTAATAAAAATGTTCTGTGTATTATGTGTAATAATTACTTTTCTGATCAATGACCAACACTGATCACAACAAAGAGGAAATGTACATCTAACATGAACAAACATTGACCCACAAAATGCAGTTATTTTGCACAATTGTCTTTGATATGCGGCTCGGTGATGGTTTTCACTGTCAAAGCACAGCTAGTGAGAGTCAGTAAAACCCACTATTGTGCCACTATGTGCCTCATCACAAGTAAGTCAGCGCCCCTCTCTTTCCCTCGAAGGGTTTAAATATCTGGGACTCTCCACCATTTGGTTTTAGAACTGAAGAAGCTTCTCAGATGAAACATCTTCAAGAAACTTAAAGAAGTCTCTTTTCTTTTCAAGCTCCTTAGATAACCATGACCTCAATGACTGAGAACCTACAGACATGTTGACCTGGTTTCTAGGTTACATGACAGGTCAGAGGTCAGCGACTGTAACTCAGTTACTCCTGTTAATGTCAACTCACTGAGTGTTTGTGGTTTACCTCTCAGACTGACTGAAGTCCACAAGAAGCTGATGATGAAGGAAGAGGAGAACAAAGCAGAGTCTGCAGGATCCAGTTGTCCCTCTGTGAGGAGTGACTGGTCCAAAGATAGCAATCCATACTTCAGTGCTGAACCTGGACCAACGAGGTCAGAGAGCTGTGATGACTCCTTTACATGTTTGAGTTTCCTGGATAAATATGACCTGTAAAATCCTGAGATTTTCACAAAGAAAACAATGAAGCAACCAAGATCAAAATTTGCTGTTCGAGAACAGTGATGCTCATATCTGTGGGGAAAGTGTGACCTGAGTGGGTTCATGTTTGTCTTTAAAGAACAGAGCTGCTCATCTTGAATAGACAGGTTGTTAAGAGACAAACAGCTAGAAAAAGCAGAGGAAAGGATATCAAGATTTATTTTCTTGATATTCTGAAAATAAATAGTAGAGCGTTCTTGATTATGGAAAAAGTCATTTGGACATTAAAAGAAAGAAGCATATGATTAGAGAATGGTAGTTTGTCAGCTGTGCAATTGGAAGGAGTAAGTCCTGTTGTGGGAGTTTTCCATTTAATAAAGCCTGCAAACAAACAGTGAGGGGTAGCTAAGATCCTTTAATAAAAAAAAACCCCGAAACCCAAGCTTGATGCGTAGAGAAAAGCCATCGCAGGGCAGACAATCGGCGGAGTCCCTCACTGAGCCTAGCGTGGCCCTCAGTTAAATACCTCTTACAGGAACAATAGGCAATAGACAGCTGTTTTCACACCTTTGGTCTTCCAGATGTGAAAAGTCGATGGGCTGTTGCCATGTCTCAGGCAAATAGAAAAAGTAAAACCGACGGTCTTTGAGGAGATCCTGGACAAGATGACCTTTGTTCGTGAGCGAACGGATGTTAAGCAGGCCGAAATTGACGCAAGTACTATCAGACTATGTGAGAGTGCTAGGCGACCTGGTCAGTTTAGCCAAAACATTGTGGTCAACAGCCCTGCCAGGGTTCTGTCGAGAGTGGCGAGAGGTGGACCAGAAAGATTGCAGTTGCTTAGAATTATCTTGATTAAAATACCATGGATGTAACACCTCGGCAAGAGAGGAAAACATTATCCGCATGGAGGTGAAGAACAGCAGGTGGTGGAGCAGCCAGGGAAAAGCGAAGTCGAAGGAGCTCATCAGCTGTGTATTGATGGATTTCAGTACAGGGTTGAAGGATTGATGACACAAGGATCCAGGTCCACACAGACAGTGCATAAATCCTGGGAGGCCACATTATGAACAGGAGCAGAGACACCGTATAGACACGAATAGAACAGGAATCCGTGGGAGGGAGTAGCTGGGATGCCGGGAGAGGATAGCAGTGAGTGGCGATAACAGTAACAGGAGCAAAGGGTAGCAAAACCAAGGGGGCAAGTAGCAGGTAACAAGGTACAAGTGGCAGGAGTAAAGCGAGCAAGCATTCACTCGACCGAAACCAGAACACACATACTAAACATGAACTAAAGGTGAGTGGAAATACACCTAAATGCTAACACAATGCACAACGCTCAGGGGCTAAGAAATTAAATTAACTCACTATGACTGGCAAGAACTTCAAAATTACTAGATACTATACCAGAGGATTACTGTAGAATGCTGTGAACAAAAGCAGAACTGTGAAGCACTAATCTCGACTACAACAATTTCAGTAAAAGTCACATAACATGAAAACCTGAGTCACACTAGGAGTGTGGCAGCAGAGTCCAAAGGAAGAAAGGGGGAGGCAAGAGGCATTAATCTTAATTTTAAGTTCTCTCACTGTAAAGAACCTGGGTGGTGCTAAAAACAATGGCCACCATGCCAAAGCAATGGTTTTGACTCGATCAGTGTTAGCCCCGCCCCCTGCGTTTGATGGTTGAGTCTGACAGATAAAATTAATTCAAGATGAGAGCCAGGCGCCAGGAGTGCCAAAATGAAATAAATAAATATATCATTAAATAATTAATTAAATGTGTCAATAATTAATTAAAATGTGAAATACATAAATAATGAATTAAATGTGTCAATAATTAATTAATTACATGTGTCATAACTATTTATTTAATTAATTAATTCCAATATTAATTAATTATTGACACATTTAATTAATTATTTAATGGTGTATTTAATTAATTCACTATGGCAGTCCTGGCGTTCCATAGCATACAGCTGGTGTTAGAAGTATCTTGCTATACTAAAATGATATGATAAAAATATGTGAATACATGGGATTAAACCACAGTCCATAAAAAAATAACAACTAAAATTTAAACTAGAAAAAAAAAAACATTAAAAAGAAACAATTTAAAATTCCTGAAATTCTTCATGGTTCCTCCACAGAGTGGACCAGCAGAGCTCAGAGGTTCCCAGTGGTCAGTCTGCCCAGCAGCATCAAACACAGCTGGACTCCATATTTATGGTCTGTACATGTACAACAACTACTTTTACATCTATTCTGTCCACAGTCATGTCCATGCTGCTCTTTGTAGACCAGTGTCAGTGTGTCCAACATGGATCTGATGTTTGGCTCCATGATTTCATAAAGTATTCTGTTCCAGCTGCTGGAGGACAACATCATCACTTTTGTGAAGGACGAGCTGAAGAAGATCCAGAAGGTTCTGAATCCAGATTACCCAGAATGCTTAGAGAGGCAGAGGGATGATGATGAGGAGAAGAGGAGCAGCAGAGAGGCATTTGTGAAGATCACAGTGGACTTCCTGAGGAGAATGAAGCAGGAAGAAATGGCTGACAGTAAAACAGTTTCTAAAAATATGTAATATGATGGATAATATTTACTAATGTCTCCAGACATGAAAAGCACGTGTTAAGTAATTTCTTATCATGCGTATTGTGTAAAACACAAACTTTTTTTTTTCATTTAGAAGTTTCTGCTGCTGCTTATCATCGTAGCCTTAAATATAGGCTGAAGAAGAAGTTCCAGTGTGTGTTTGAGGGCATCGCTAAAGCAGGAAACCCAACCCTTCTGAATCAGATCTACACAGAGCTCTACATCACAGAGGGAGGGACTGCAGAGGTCAATGATGAACATGAGGTCAGACAGATTGAAACAGCATCCAGGAAACCAGACAGACCAGAAACAACAATCAGACAAGAAGACATCTTTAAAGCCTCACCTGGAAGAGACGAACCAATCAGAACAGTGCTGACAAAGGGAGTGGCTGGCATTGGGAAAACAGTCTTAACACAGAAATACACCCTGGACTGGGCTGAAGACAAAGCCAACCAGCACATCCAGTTCATATTTCCATTCACTTTCAGAGAGCTGAATGTGCTGAAAGAGGAAAAGTTCAGCTTGGTGGAACTTGTTCATCACTTCTTTACTGAAACCAAAGAAGCAGGAATCTGCAGCTTTGAAGACTTCCAGGTTGTGTTCATCTTTGATGGTCTGGATGAGTGTCGACTTCCTCTGGACTTCCACAAAACTACAATCCTGACTGACCCTAGAAAGTCCACCTCAGTGGATGTGCTGCTGATAAACCTCATCAGGGGGAAACTGCTTCCCTCTGCTCACCTCTGGATAACCACACGACCTGCAGCAGCCAATCAGATCCCTCCTGACTGTGTTGGCATGGTGACAGAGGTCAGAGGCTTCACTGACCCACAGAAGGAGGAGTACTTCAGGAAGAAAGTGAGCAACGAGAAGCAGGCCAGCAGGATCATCTCCCACATCAAGACATCACGAAGCCTCCACATCATGTGCCACATCCCAGTCTTCTGCTGGATCACTGCTACAGTTCTGGAGGATGTGCTGGAAACCAGAGAGGGAGGACAGCTGCCCAAGACCCTGACTGAGATGTACATCCACTTCCTGGTGGTTCAGGCCAAAGTGAAGAAGGTCAAGTATGATGGAGGAGCTGAGACAGATCCACACTGGAGTCCAGAGAGCAGGAAGATGATGGAGTCTCTGGGAAAACTGGCTTTTGATCAGCTGCAGAAAGGAAACCCAATCTTCTATGAATCAGACCTGACAGAGTGTGGCATCGATATCAGAGCAGCCTCAGTGTACTCAGGAGTGTTCACACAGATCTTTAAAGAGGAGAGAGGACTGTACCAGGGCAAGGTGTTCTGCTTCATCCATCTGAGTGTTCAGGAGTTTCTGGCTGCTCTTCATGCCCATCTGACCTTTATCAACTCTCGGCTTAATCTGTTGGAAGAACAACAAACAACAACCACGTGGTCTGGCTTTTTAAAACGTAAAGAATCTCTCCATCAGAGTGCTGTGAACAAGGCCTTACAGAGTCCAAATGGACACCTGGACTTGTTCCTCCGCTTCCTCCTGGGTCTTTCATCGCAGACCAATCAGACTCTCCTACGAGGCCTGCTGACACAGACAGGAAATAGCTCACAAACCAATCAGGAAACAGTCCAGTACATTAAGAAGAAGCTAAATGAGAGTCTGTCTGCAGAGAAAAGCATCAATCTGTTCCACTGTCTGAATGAACTGAATGATCGTTCTCTAGTGGAGGAGATCCAACAGTCCCTGAGATCAGGACGTCTCTCCACAGATAAACTGTCTCCTGCTCAGTGGTCAGCTCTGGTCTTCATCTTACTGTCATCAGAAAAAGATCTGGATGTGTTTGACCTGCAGAAATACTCTGCTTCAGAGGAGGCTCTTCTGTGGCTGCTGCCAGTTGTCAAAGCCTCCAACAAGGCTCTGTAAGTACATTTGCACTCTTGTGTTTAATTTATTGGTGAAATAAATTTAGTAATTTTTTCACTAGGTTTTCTATCTTTCTATGAATTCATATCCTAAATTTTTGAAATTTTTTCCAATACAACTGAAACCTCTTTGATGGCTCAATAACTCATCAGTGTACTCAAGACACTGAGTCCAACATAAACTATGATCATCACTGCTGCTGTTGTGTTATCAGTCTTTGTTTAAACACCAGGGCTGTACGTGGCTAATGTTACAATACTCTATATTCACATACATGCTCCTAGATACATTTCTACTGCGGGTCTATTTTTAGTCGCAAATGTTAGTGAAACTCTTGCTTTTACATGCGTGGTGGATTTCATTACACAAAGCATTTGAATTACTCAGGGATTCATTGCAGCCATAGAAATATCCATATGTGACCAAGTGGTCGGTGGGGTTATAAGTAAAGTAGTACAATGACAACGCCACTCTAGGAAATACAAAATTGTTTAGAAATGAAATGTAATTTAAAAAACAACATTTGCACTGGTTCAGAAATGCACACTGAGGCCCGCTCAAATAGTAACACAACTTTATTTATTAATTTAAAATAAGACAACAATGACAGAGCACTGAATGCAGTGTCATCTAAAACTGTGTCCCAAATTACAATAAAAATAAACAGACAACTGGGCCTTACCAGCAGGGACAGACCAAAAAGAAAACCACAGAAAAAAACCCCCACTACAGTCTATTCACCCGGTGCTGTACATCAAAGGAAGTGTTGAAAACGACCCACCACCCGAGGTCCCACGGCCGCCGGTAGATCCTCAGTTCACTGAAATAAAAGCACAAGAGATAGGAAAAGAAGGGAAATGGGCGTTTTGAAAACGCTCTCGAAAACGGATGCATTTGAAAACTCTGCTTTCGCGTCACAGCGTGGACAGCGAAAATGGAGACTTTGTAAAATGATGACGCATGTTAGTCATATGATGCAGTCATGTGACCAATTAAACTAAGATAGCGGAGGGCATTATACAGCAGTTGTTTTGGTTGCTCTCAATTCTGACAGCTCTATTAAAGATGAATATCAGTCTATACATGCTCCATATAGCTTTTCTTAAAATTCTTTAACTCTCACTCGCTTTTGCAACTTTGTACTTTTGTGTTATTCGCAGCAACAACTCCACCTCATTGTTAGTCCATTTAAAAAACGTAGTGCTTTTCCTTGACATTTCCTTAACCACAACGTTTTAAAGAGCCGGAAAGTGAATAAACCACAGACAGAAGTGAGGCAGGTCGAATCTTCTTACGTTTACCACATGGGCAGTACTTAAAACGGTACTGTGTTTTTGGCCATTTCAATATGGACACGCAACTCTGTGAAAACGACTGAAAACGCTAGTGTGGATGCAGAGTGTTTTCAGACGAAAACACCGTTTTCAAATCTATCCAGGCTAGTGTGGATGTAGCCACAACCTGCAGCACAGTAGTACAAAGTATGGATGGCTGAATGGCTGCAACAACCAGAATTTTACTTACCTGTGGTATTTCTTGATAGCACGAGAGTAATATTTACTGAACACAGGCATGTTCTTATATCTTTTCTGCCGTGAATGTCCATGCTGTCCACACTTACATTTCAATATTAGGCTCTAAAATGTACAAATGGCTCTGAGAAGATTACATTTCTAATCACGAGTCAGAAAGTATGTTTCTACTACATCTACAGTGTGTTTTCATGTCTTCTGAAACAGAAGGTGGAACAGGTGGAGCTTACAAGGAGTAAGTGCTGATATAGAAGGACAGTTGTGTTTTCATGAAGCTATTTAGATAACCATTAATTGTATTGCTGGGTTTTAAAAAAATGTTTCATTTGACTGACTTAATTAATTAATTTGTTTTTCAGACTGAGTCACTGTTACCTCTCAGAGAAAAGCTGTGATGCTCTGTCCTCAGTTCTCAACTCCCACTCCTCTTATCTGAAAGATCTGGACCTGAGTAACAATAACCTGCAGGATTCAGGCATGAAGCTTCTGTCTGCTGCACTGCGGAGTCCACATTGTATACTGGAAACTCTCAGGTCAGCATCCAAACATTCCCACTGCTGATCATTTAAAGTCTGAATGATATTATTCTATAAACAACAAAGCTTTCTGGAATTTGCAAGTGAGTATGTTTGTGAAGGTTCTCAGTCATCCAGGTCAAGAGCTTTGAAAGAAAGGCTTCTGGACTTCTTTAAGTTGCTTGAAGACGTTTCACCTCTCATCCAAGAAGCTTCTTCACTTCTAAGGTCAAATGGCGGAGGGTGCCAGATTTAAACCCAGTGGGAGTAACCCCCCAAAGAGGGACAAAAGGACCCCCTGATGATCCTCTACCTCACATGAGCCAAGGTGTAAAAATGGGTGTGGGTCACAATCAGCCAGGGTTTCAGGTGTGCTCATTGTGAAACCTGGCCCCACCCTATCATGTGATTTCCTGAGGTCAGATGGCCCAGGATGTGAGTGGGCATTAAGGCGTCTGGAAAGAGAACTCAAAACTGGATTATAGATGGCAGACAGTTGGTGTTGTAAGCCACTGCCTTTGTTCAAAGATGCTCGCTAACAGTGGACATAAATGGCTTCTTTCACTCCTCTTTCAAACCATCTGTCCTCTCTGTCCAAAATGTGAACATTGGCATCCTCGAAAGAGTGTCCTTTGTCCTTTAGATACAGATGGACTGCTGAGTCTTCTGCCGTGAAGGTGGCTAGACCACCTCCACTGAAAGAGGAGTGTGTGTGACAAAAGAATTTCCCCCGGGATAAATACAGTTCATCTTATCTTATTTTATCTTATCTTATCTTATCTTATCTTATCTTATCTTAAAATGCTCTTAACAATCAGGGTTATCCTGTTGATCAAAGTCCAACACTGAGTTTTGTGGTCGCAAATTTTGAAGCCATCCTGATAACCTTCTCCCACCAACGATGTGGTGATCCAAATCCAATTAAAATCAAGACACTCAAAAAGATGCTCTGTAAAAGAGTAGAATTCTTGGAACAGAGTTTAATACACTGAATCGTATGAACAGCAGGAAAAATACATACAGACATTTAGCAAGAGAATTACATAGCAGAAAGCAAGCAAAGCAAAACCCCGGGGTGTACAGCCTTAAGCACAGACAGCAGAGCAACACAGAGACGGACAGGAAGCAGCAGCAGGAGGAAAAAGAGCTCTGGGGTGTCCTCTGGTCCCCTAATATAGGGACCAGTATCCCCGCCCCCTGCTGCTGGGTAACTTTCCCACACGCCCAACACAGCTGCAGGGGTCAGGTAGCGGCCAAGGTCTTGGCCAAAGGCCAGTCAGGACTCTGAGTACCCCTTCCTCTGGCTTATGACAACAGTTCATGACACGGTCAAAGGTCAGACATTAATCCTAATTATTAAATCTTATACAGCAAGTGGCACAATTTTATAACATATAATACAGAGGTTACATGCTTTCTCATATATAAAAACACTTCAGTTTGGGTTCAAAGTGTGTGTGCGTGTGTGTGTGTGTGTGTGTGTGTTGAGGATCTCTGTTACAATGTTACTGTTTTGGTTGTGCTGCATTAAAGACGTTGAGTGTGTATTAGGGAAAGTTACTTACCGGAGAGTAAATTATTCAAGAGAACTCTCCCCTTACATTAACTGCCCTGTTACTGTACCAACTTAATAAACCTCAGTGAAGCAAAAATGTCTTGTGCTTAAGACTCCACATCAAAGTTAAAATATATATGTTCAGTGCACATAGATATATAGTGTATATAGTTACATAATTATACATATCACACAAAAATCCACCACAGTTTGTAAAAACACATTTGTCAATCATTATCTTTGGTATATAAGGAAAAGGATTTAATAACTTCCTGCTAATACACAACATTTAATCATATTTCCTCATCGCCCTCTTTTGTCTGACCATTTGAATCCCATTTGAATTTCCAATAAAGGACTCCACAGAGTTTGGTAAAAATAATGACAATAGATGTCATGACGACCAGTGTTGTTAGTCTAGGTCAAAAGATGACTCGTTGGACTGAAAATGAGCTTGTAGTTTGTCTGTTTTAATAATGTGACTGGAAAAAGGTGTGGTTGGACTTCGAATATGTCTATTTCTTTCCAACTTCACCTTTAAAAGTGAAGCTACGAGTCTTTTTCATATTTGTATGATAAAAGTACAACTTTAATGTCAAACATTCTGAGTTTTTTCTCCTGTTGTGTTTGTTTGAAGCTGCTTCCTGTTGGCTTCAGCTTTTTGAAGTTTCCATATTCTAAACTTCTACATTCTGAACCTTCTTCAGCTCTTAGTGGATTGTGAAACACTGAATGATTTCAAGCACACACTTTATCTAACAAACTTATATCTTTCATTCTTTATACAGATTGGGGAGCTGTGGTTTGTCAGACATCAGCTGTGATTATCTGGCAGCAGCGCTTAAGTACAACCCCTACCTTATGAGAATCCTGGACCTGAGCTTCAACAAGCTGCGGGATTCAGGAGTGAAGCAGCTGTGTGTTCTTCTGGAGAATCCACGATGTCGATTTGAAACTCTGAGGTCAGTCACCATGCTTTAGTTGTGCTGAGATGAATATGATGTGAAAGTTGTGCCGACACTGCTGATCATAGCCCAACAGAGCCTTATACAGGAAGTCTTGTTCTATTCTTTTTAGAACTTTTTATCTCTGATCCTCTAAGTCATACTCAGTAGTTAATGCAGAGTTCTGGGCTGATATGGGTGAGGGGACTCGGGCAGCCTGACAGACTGTCCAGATGTCCATGTCTTCCCTGCATGTCCTGATACAAATAAACATAAGTAGCCTTTCAGGTCAGGTGTTATCAGTCACACCTGTTAGTGCAGCCCTTCTCTAGATTGTAGTGCTTGTTAAACTTCGATGGTTTTAGAAGCCTGGACCGCAGACTAAAGCAACCTATTAGAGGTACTTGCACTAACATAGATTAATACTCCGATTTACACCTATATTGTTTCACAAAGGATTAAAAAGTGAATGTACAGAGAGGGATGAGATATGCACTTCCAGCACTGGAGATGTGTTCCAGCTCAGTGTTCATGGAAATAATCTGAAGAGCAGGATTCCTTGATAAATGTTACATCTTACTTCTTAAAGTTATAAAGCACAAGGAAAACCTTGAAACTGTCGATCTGATATCTAGTCAGCCAATCAGGCGTTTACATGAGATTCACTGATCTTCAGCCCCACCTTATTATCAGTCTCTCTCTCGTTCACATTTGAATAATCTTCCATCGATTTCAATCAATTTTCTTCCACTTATCCAGGGGAACACCAAGGTGTTCCCAGGCCAAGAGATATAATCTCTCCAGTGTGTCCTGGGTCTGCCCCGGGGCCTCCTCCTGATGGGACATGCACGGAAAACCTCGCCCAGGGGGCATCCTTGTCAGATGCCCGAACCACCTCAACTGGCTCCTTTTGATGCGGAGCAGCAGTGGCTCTGAGCCCCTTCCGAATGACCGAATCTCTCACCCTATCACTAAGGAAAAGGCCAGCCACCCTTCAGAGGAAACCCATTTCCGCCGCTTGTATACGCGATCTCGTTCTTTTGGTCAATACCCACAGCTCATGACCATAGGTGGGAGTAGGGGCGTAGATCGACCGGTAAATTGAGAGCTTCGCTTTTACAGTCAGCTCTTTCTTCAGCACAACAGGCCGGTACAGCGTCCGCATCACTACAGCCGCTGCACCAATCCGTCTGTTGATCTCTCGCTCCCTTCTCCCATCACTCGTGAACAAAACCCCGAGATACTTAAGCTCCTCCACTTGGGGCAGGGTCTCGTCCTTGACCTGGCGTTGGCACTCCACCCTAATCCGGCTGAGGACCATGGCCTCAGATTTTGAGGTGCTGATTCTTATTCCCACCGCTTCACACTCGGCTGCGAACCGTTCCAAGGCGAGCTGGAGGCCATCACCTGACAAAGCCAACAGGATCACATTATCTCTGAAAAGCAGAGTTGGATCCTGAGACCACCAAAGTGGAAGCCTTCCGCCACTTGGCTGTGCATAGAAATTCTGTCCATAAAAATTATTAACAGAATCGGTGACAAATGGCAGCCCTAGCAGAGACCATCAACCACAAGGAACGAGTCCGGCTTATTGCCAGCTATACAGACCAAGTTCTTGCAACGCTCGAGTATCCTCGAGAGTGTAAAGAGCTGATCCAGTGTTCCATGGCCAGGATGAAAACCGCATCCTGGCCTGTATCCGAGGTTTGACTAAAGGACGAACTCTCCTCTCCAGCACCCTGGTATAGACCTTCCCAGGGAAGCTGAGGAGTGTGATTCCCCTGTAGTTGGAACACACCCTCCACTCCCCTTTCTTAAAGATGGGGACCACCACCCCGGTCTGTCAGTCCAGGGGTACTGCCCCTGATCCCCACGCAACATTGCAGAGACGTGTCAACCAAGACAGCCCTACAACATCCAGAGCCTTCAGGAACTCGGGGCAGACCTCGTCCACCCCAGTGGCTCTGCCACCAATGAGTTGTTTAACTGCCTCAGTGACATCAGCCCCAGAGATTGGCACACATCCCCTTCATCCCCAGACTCTGTTTCTGCCACGGAAGACGTGCCACTGGGATTGAGGAGGTCCTCAAAATATTGCTTCCACCGCCTGATGATCGATTTTCTCTGTTCAAAGTCAGCAGCACTCCACCCGTACTATGCACAGTGCAAGTAGCGCACCGCTTTCCCCTCCTGAGTCAATTGATGGTTTGCCAGAATAACTTGGAGGCAGACCAAAAGTCTTTTTCCATGGCCTCTCTGAGCTCCTCCCACACCCAAGTTTTTGCTCCCGCCACCGCCCGTGCCACGTTCCGCTTGGCCTGTCGGTACCTATCAGCTGCCTCCGGAGTCCCACTGGCAAACCAGAGAGGTGACATTCCATGTCCCAATTGCCAGTCTTAGTAGCCGGGGATCGGTCTGCCAGGGCCTCTGCTCCTGGCTGCCGCCTTACTCACATAGCACCCGGGACCTACAGTGCCTCCCATGGGTGGTGGGCCTGCAGGAAGATGGGCCCATTTCCCTTTTTCAGGCTGTGCCTGGCCAGGCCCCAAGGACTAAGGCGCGGACACCAGATGCTCACCCTCTGGCACCCTCTCCGGGCCTGGCTCCAGGGCGGGGCCTCAGTAACCCTATCCCGGGCCGGGTGAACTGTTCCCTTGATGGTCTTTTCATAGGGTTCTTTTGAATAATCTTCAATTCACATTTCAAGCAGTTCAGATTTCATCAGCACGTTCATTTTAGCATATCAATTTTAATCCAAACACCTTTCTCTTTAAAACTATGTTTGCCAATCACAGTATATTCAATCCAATCCTCTTTTTCACTAAGCCATTGTGGCAAGGATGATGCATCATGGGTACAGAGGTTTGATTTGAGAGCCAACTTTATTCACACAGTGCAACTGCAGCTCTCAGCTGCAGGCCGCACAGATTCCTTGCCACCACACACCCCAACAACCCCGAATCCCCGTGTCTTTAACTCGGCGGGCGTGATTGCGGATGCCATTCAGGTGTGTCCACATGGCACCACAGACAGTCGCACACATTCAGTGCTCAGAGTGTCTGTCACAATACGGCTGTGTGCAGGCAAGAGTAGGACCCAAACGCAAACTCACAGAGACCAAAAGTAAACTCAAAAACACAGCTTTATTGCTGGCGTGGAAGGGAAACAAAGAACCAAAAACTAAACTGGGAAAACTAATACTAAATCATACCTGGAAACACAGGGAGAATCACACAGCTATGTTGGAGGACGCAACACTGACAAAGAGAAACATGGGGCTTAAATACACTGTGGGATAACGAGGGGGAATGAGCCACAGGAGGAGAGCACAGCTGGGAATAATTAGGCAGGACGAGACAGGGCAAGCAAAACTAGAAACATTAACATAGGACACAGACTGAAAGTAAAACAGGAAACACACTGACTGAATTCAAGAAATGTAAACTTAACAGACTGGGGAGACAGAACATAGGGACCTGAAACATGGGACAGAAAGGCACAGTAGATACAGCATGAACATAACAATGTCACAGGGGAAGAATACACAAAATGCAGGAACACAGGACCTCTTTCAAAATAAAATGGGAAGCATAATGAAACGCGAACATGACAACATGAGAAACACAGACATGAAACACATGAAGGACAAGGGAGAATTAACAGGGGTGGGATACACAAGGAGAATCTAATAAACAAATGAGCTTAGAAAACCTAATGAACAAAATAAATTCAAACTTAAAACACTGGCTCATAAGTCCCAGGACCGTGACAGTGTCCTTTGTGTGCTCTTATTTACTCACTCTCATTCTCATATGGCTGAACTCTGTCACTACACAGGCTGTCAGCTTACTTGAGTTAGGTCTGTCTCTAAAATCTTTATTTTATTACTTTCATTCTGATTCATCTTTTTAGCCAAACTTAAACATCTTTATATAGGATGCAACACAGACACCAGATTAGAGATGGCACGATACCACTTTTTTATGTCCGATACCGATATGATAAATTTGGATATCTGCCGATACCGATATTAATCCGATATAGTGTGTTTTTTAATCAATAAAACTGTTTTTTTTAATATCTTGCTGCATTTTGTATAAGTTCATACTCAAGTTTAAATAAACAACAACACTAAAGCTATTCTGTTATACCTGTATGTAAAAAATACACTGCGCCCAAAATATTTCATAGTTCAGCAACACTGATCAATCTAATAAACTTAAACCTACTCCATCCCCCCTATTCTGGTATTTTAAAGAGTACTTAGCAGAAATATTAAGCCAGGGTTGGAAAATAGGGTTGCAAACTCCCAGCAAAAAAAAAAAAAGGGAACCACCCCCCACCCTCCACCTCATGATGCTTAATCGATGTAATCAACTTTAATTTGATGCAGTGTGAAAAAAAATGCACAGAAATAAATTATTTTTTAAGAATAATTAAATAGATTCAACATCTTTCTTCTACAGAATTGCAGATTGCACAGATGGTATCTACCCAAAGGAAAAAGTACTATAGCCTACTGGGGTATATTAGACTTAACAGTTACTATATACAGTAATGGACTTATACACATTTTACTTTAGATTAAAACTTTGGGTGTAAGATTCAGATAATTATTTATTAAAAGCTAGACATTTTAAATGAGAATAAGAAAGAAAAGTATGTCTTTGTGCCCCCCTTTTCCCTGTTAATGCCCTATCGGCCCCCCTGGCTAAACTTTGCTAGATCCGCCCCTGCACAGTTACCAGCCGTCAGCTAGAAAAGGATCCTGGTCTAGAAAGTAATATTAAATAAATTCTAACAACAGCTTATCAAGTTTAAACGTGCTGCTGTTGTTGAGCCGCTGGTTTCCTCTTTCTGGTGCAAAGTGGGCCAAAAACAAAGAAGAGAGACGGACTGGCGACAGAAAAGCCGATCAGCTGATCATTAAACAGTTTCACGATTGAAGTAGCAGGAGGAGAGGGAGAGAAGAGGCAGTCGCTCCATATATCGGTTGTTAAGCTTAACGTGGGAACGCTTTACAAACATTCAGAGATGAACTTACACACTTGCTTCACTTCTCTCTGGGATAACTTCCTCGGAGATGAAATGCTGGATTGCTAGTTAGGCTACAAATACACACAGCCGCTCTGTCACGTGAGCACACTGCTCCGACGTGCTACGGTTATGAGGCAAGTTACGCATGTGTCGCGAGTTTTGTGAGGTGCTTTTTTGATATTTAATGGATCGGATTACATTTTTTATTTCTCTCCGATATCCGATCCAGGAATTTACGTCAGTATCGGACCGATACCGATACCTAATATCGGATCGGTCCATCTCTACACCAGATATGCAAACACAGCATCATACAACACAACCAGAAGATCAAAAGAATTCTCTGTGCATTTCTGTGGCTGATGGTGCTGGAAGGAAGCTGTGTGAAACATCGTTGGGCACTTTGGGATCAGAAGAGTAAATTGAAAGTCTGTGTAGAGGGTTCAATGGAAGCAGCCAAGTGCTGTAAGTGTCTTCTGTACAGGGATGCTGTGGCTCAGCACAGTTTCACACTGTGACTCAATAAAGGCAGCATGAAATAAAAGCATGATGCTTTCATCAGTGTGGAAATAAGAACGTTTCCTGTAACGTGACACATGGTGGAGCTCTTTGACTCACTGAAGTTTCAGCTTAAAACTTCAGCTTTTTGTGCAGCTTTAGTCATCATAGTCAGACTGTCGGCCTCCTGAAATTGTTTTCTTTGTTTTGGATTCTGATGTTTGTTTGTTTTTTAATTTCATGCATTAAAGCTTAACAACTCTTCATGTTTTTATGATAAATGTAGAACTTTAATGTGAAAAATTCAGATTTTTCTCTTGTGTTTGTTTGAAGCTGCTTCCTGTTGACTTAAATTGTTTGGAGTTTCCTTTTTCTGAAATTCTACATCTGAACTTTCTTCAGCTCTGAACAGATTATGAAATACTGAATGACTGACTTCAAGCACACACTTTGTCTAAAAAACTTACATCTTTCATTCTTTATACAGATTGATGAGCTGTGGTTTGTCAGAGATCAGTTGTGTTTATCTGGCAGCAGCGCTGAAGTCCAACCCCTCCCATCTGAGAGAGCTGGACCTGAGTGAGAACAATAAGCTGCAGGATTCAGGAGTGAAGCAGCTGTGTGGTTTTCTGGAGAGACCAGGATGTGGACTTGAAACTCTGAGGTCATTCACCATGTTTTGTTTGTGCTGAGATGAATATGATGTGAAAGTTGTGCTGACACTAAACTGCAGACATAAGGCTGATACTGATCCACACTGAGGATCTTCATGGTAAAGTCTGTTTTCTTCTTCTCTGGTTTAGTCAATTGACTGTAGCAGAACAATGTTCACATTTCAAACCTTCAAAGAACAAGAAAAATCCTCCACTGGATAATTCACTGCGAAACTCTAAAACTCTTCATTCCACCTTAAAGTCTGTCTGACACTGAAATCCAAACCAAAATGTGCGTTTGCTTTACAAACAGCAGTCCAACACAAACATACACACATCATCCAAAACACAATCCAAAATCCAAATCTACTCCAATGCCAGCATGAATGATGGGAAAAGAGAAGGAGGAACACTCTGACATTCAGGGTTAGAATGAGTTTCATAAAGCAGACTGTGAAGATCAAACCTGCATTAGATAGCATACATAAATTAATGAATGAGTGGACATAAGTGGACAGAGATCAGAATCACCCCAGTGGTAATGAAATGCTTTGAGAAGCTGGTCCGCAGACACATTACAGCAGCACTGCCTCGCAGAATGGACTCACACTAGTTTGCCTACAGAGCAAACCGGTCCACGGAAGACGCTGTAGCCACAGCACTCCATGCTGCCATAACACACCTGGAAGAGCATGGGAACTACGTGCGGATGCTCTTCGTGGATTACTGCTCAGCTTTTAACACCATCCTCCCACACAAACTGGTGGCCAAACTACAAGACCTGGGGCTTCCATACAGCACCTGCACGTGGATCTATAGCTTCCTCAGAGGGCGTTTATCAATATGCGTACTTGTGCGTACTTGCGTTCTCGTGTACTCGTGATACGTCATCAGTCGGAGACCAAGTACTCTTCCAATTCGAAGTACGCATCACGCCGAGAACGCGAAAAAGTCCCGGATGTGTTCTCGATCCGCCCATTTTATCGAGCATGCATCAGTGTAGACTTGGGACAGCTATATATCCCAGAATGCATTTCGTCCAAAACTCAACAGCGGACTCCCGCCACATCGTTTCCACCCCCCCCCCCCCACCCCCACCCCCACCCCCCCTGCTCGCGGACTTCTCACTACTCAGGTTAAAGAAACCCCAGCAGCTGTCTATAGTATTGAGTGTCCACTAGAATGGAAATAAAAGCGTTCTAACATCTCACCTGCTTGTTTCTATTAAGGTATGTACACGTATGTACATGTACACTATTTTTATTAATAGAGGTTTCACTACTGAGGTTAAAAATGATATATAAGTCACTTAGATCACTTCTAAATGTTAATGTTTGGTTTATTTCAGTGTTTTATTTGTTCCTGAGTAAACCGGTTTGACTGTGATTAAAGTTAAGCTTCATAACATGTTACTCACAGTTAAATTAGGAGGCGACGGCAGTAAAAGCTCCGGACCTGTGACATCATCACGTACGCTGGTACAAATCACGAGTCCGTGCTCGCGCACTTGAGAATTGAGAAACGGCCCACGAGTCCGTGCTTGCGTTCTCGGCGGGTACGTACTCCCGTGCGTTCTCGGCGAGTACGTACTCACCGAGCACGCGAGTACGTACTCGCGTACTTGGGCATTGATAAACGGCCAGAGAGTCAGAGTTGGCCATCACACATCCTCAGCCCTGAGTCTCAGGACTGGCTCACCCCAGGGCTGTGTTCTCAGTCCACTGCTCTACTCTCTGTACACACACGATTGCACGCCTCGCCACCACAGCAACATCTTTGTGAAATTCGCAGACGACACCACCGTGGTGGGGCTTATTTCCAAGGGTGACGAGTCTATGTACAGAGATGAGGTGGAGCAGCTGACGTCATGGTGTAAGGCCAATAACCTCCTCCTCAACATTTCAAAAACCAAAGAACTCATAATAGACTTCAGAAGGAAAAAGGCAGAGATTCAACCACTATTCATAAATGGGGACTGCGTAGAGAGGGTGGCAAGCTTCCGCTTCCTGGGAGTCAATATAGAAGAGAACCTTTCCTGGAGTGGGAACACCTCCGAGCTGCTGAAAAAGGCCCAACAGAGAATGTACTTCCTGAGAACTCTCAGGAGGAATAACATCACACAAAGAATGCTGGTGTCCTTTTACAGAGCCACCATTGAGAGTGTTCTAACATACTGCATTTGCTTATGGTACACTAGCTGCACAGGAGCTCAGAGGAAAGCACTACGAGCGATCATTAACACTGCCCAACAGATCACTGGCTGCCCACTCACCACACTGGAAGTCCTACACAACATCCACTGTCTCAAAAAGGCCCAAAACATCATTAAAGACACCTCACATCCTGGCCACTCCCTGTTTGAACTGTTGCCCTCAGGCAGACGGTACAGGGCAATCAGTGTAAGGACAAATAGACTCAAACACAGCTTTTATCCAACTGCAATAACACATCTGAATACTGCAAAATAATGTACTTCACGCCACTCTTATGTTAATCCATTCACGGTGTCACGGTCCTGGGTCTTATGACCCAGTGTTTTGAGTTTAGTTTATTTGGATGTTTATATGATTAAGCTCATGAGTTTTTCTAGTTCTTTGTTATTAGCTTCCCCTTGTGTCTTCCAACCCCTGTGAAGTCTCCCCTGCTCTTCATGTGTTTCATGTCTGTGTCTTACGTTGTCAAGTTCTGGTTGTCATGTCTGCGTCTCATTAGGTTTCCTATTTTATGTTGAAGAGATCTTGTGTTTTTATATTATGGTTTATGTTTTGAGTCCTTTGTTGTACTGTTTCTTGTTTCAGTTATGGTTATCATCGGTTTAGTTCTTTGGCTTTGTAATATGGCTTCCCTGTGTTCCATGTTGTGTCCACTGTGACCTTTTTGTACCATGTTTCAGGTTCTTATGTTCTGTCTCCCCAGTTGCTGTTAAGTTACATGTCTAGAGTTCAGTCAGTGTTTCCTGTTTTACTTTGAAGGTCGGTGTCTCATGTCAGTGGTTCTAGTTTTGCTTCCCTTGTCTCGTCCAGTCTGATTACTCCCAGCTGTGCTCTCCTTCTGTGTCTAATTCCCTCATTATCCCTCTGTGTATTTAAGCCCTGTGTTTTCTCTTTGTCAGTGTCGTAGTCTCCCTCATGGCTGTGTTTCCCTGTGTGTTAGTTATCCATGTCCCAGATTAGTTTATTTATATTTGTCGTGGCATCCTGCAATAAAGCAGCCTTTTGAGTTTAATTCCTGTGTGGTGAGTTTTGCGTTTGGGTCCTTCTCCTGCCTTTACACAGCCGAAACATGACACACGGTCTGAGGCATGTATGTGAGAATGTATGTGAATGTTTTACTGATATGTCTTATTAGTATTTTAAGTATTTTATTTATTATTTTGTTTATTTTATTTATAGAAATTTTATGGTTTTATTTATTTTTCTGATATTGTTAGGGATGATGCATTGATTGGGGACCTTCCTTAATTTCATTGTACGTGTGACAGTGACAATAAAGATTCTGATTCTGATGAGATCATCTGAAGCACTTCAAAGGCTTTAAATCAGCACATTTCTCTTTATTCTTTATGAACTCTGTTAGTTTCTACCAGTTTTCTGTGTAATGAAGCTAACAGCAGGCTAATAAGATGCTGACCAATAAGTTTATATTAAATGTTGTAATTTGTATATTAAAAAGTGCCGGTGCTTTGGCTCAGCACGGATCAGCTTACAGTTAGAAAACAGCTGCTGGATGTGATTACCATGTCATAGTTATCTACCAAACTGCTAACTGGGGAATTTCAGGCCACAAATAATTTTTGCTAAATGTTTATTCAGGTTAGGGTCACAGGGCTGGAACCTGTGCTCTAGCTGTCATAGGGCAAGATACGTGGTCCACCTGCACAGGTGAGCAGTCCATCACAGGGCCAACAGAGAGAGACAGAGAAGCACTCTCTCACATCCACACCTACAGCCAATTTAGAAGCACCAATGAACCTAAGCAGCATTTCATTGGACTGTGGGAGAACATCCAACCTCCACAGAAAGGCCCAGCTGACCAACAAGCTTTAACCTAGTGGAGGAAGTCTTAGTTCCATTTGAAGCTTCAGATTACAGTTAGTTCCTTTCAAAAGAGGTGGAGGTGGTGGGACGACAAGACCATCATCACTGAATGGCATAGGACACTTAACCTTGCTTAGGACTTCCTGTTGTTCCAAGGAGGACTGGAACATGTGTGAAAATCTCCCAGTCAGTTGCAGACAATCTCGGGTCAAGACTAGAACAACTGTGTGCCCAGTTTGAGCTCTCTTCAGTACTGTGATCTGACAGACCCAGAGTGGCCAACACATCACATTTAGAAGCTCCCTAGATGGAGCCACAACATGTCCAATACTTAGTCTGTCTTGTGGGACTGACTGGAAGAAATGATTCAAGGACTTAGTCACAGAACAGAGATTCAAAACTCCAAAATCCAACTGGCTGCATTGGGGCATATGGTCTGAAAACTCTGCACAGCTTCTTGTTTGAAGCTGTTTCCTGCTGGCTTCAGCTGTCTGGAGTTTCCATTTTATTAAACTTCTACATTCTGAACCTTCTTCAGCTGTGAACAGATTATGAAACACTGAATGATTTCAAGCTCACACTTTGTCTAATAAACTTAAATCTTTCATTCTTTATACAGATTGTGGAACTGCGGTGTGTCAAAGATAAGCTGTGATTATCTGGCAGCAGCGCTAAAGTCCAACCCCTCCAATCTGAAAGACCTGGACCTTAGAGAAAACAACCTGAAGGATCCAGATGTGAAGCAGCTGTGGGATCTTAAGGAGAGTCCAGACTACAGACTGGAGACTCTGAGGTCAGTAGAGTGATGGAGTGAGTGGGTGGTGCTGTCAGCAGTATTGTACTAAACACAGTCAGTAGGAAACAAAGATCCAGTGTTTCCTGTAAAGCTGCAGCTTCTCAGTGAAGCTGGGAGAGGAGAATGGTGACAGGCTTCAGGATTGGACACAAACACTTCCTGTTTCTGCCTTTTTGTGACTTTCATGGTCACCATAGTAACAGGTCACGCACTCCTTCAAACACTGTCAACAGCCAATCTGCTCTATGAAAAAAGCAGCACACAGATGAATGAATGCATTCATTTCCGAACTTAAGGCAGTTAAGAACACAGTCTGTAGGTGAGGAAGAGTTTGGTGAGAGCAGATGTTTGGATGGAATTCCTCCAGTTAACAGCTGGAACCGTCCATCTGGATTGTTGGGGTTGTTGTTGGGGTTCCTACAGAGCTCAGAGTTGACACACCAAGGTTCTTCTAATGAATGAAAGTCCAACCTCAAACTAGGAGGGAAAAACATTTTCATCAACTTCAATAAAAATCCAAAGATTAGAAAAAGTGAAGCAACAATGAGTCCTAGTACAGTCCCAGCACTGAAGTCCCTGCTGCTCTTTATACTGGATGTGCTGCATCACTGACTGAAGAGTCTCTGGAAACACTTGTTTAGATCCTCTGCTCTTCCTCCTTCTCTCTGCAGGTGGAGGTCATGGTAAACAGGACGGTGTGTGTGCTGAGAGAGGAGCAGCTGTGTCCTGATGACCCAGATAGGATGAAGCAGCAGCAGCTTGTGTGTAGAGACGCTCTGACTGGGCCATGTTACTGAGAGGTGGAGAGGAGAGCTTCATCCAGCAGTGACAGACAGAGGAATGAAGTGCAGATGACTGTCAGTGCTGCAGAGTGAACTGCTCTGAGAACAGCTGACAGAGGATCATCAGTGTATCTGGACTGCTCTGCTGCTGCTCTGTCCTTCTACAGTCTCTGCAGTTTCTGTCTGACTCTGGCTTCAGACCCTCCTGAATCAAACTCACCTGGAAAGGCTTTCAAACACCTTTGAATAATAAACATCATGTTTTTATAAGATAAATATGGGAGAAAAAACACAACACAAGCTTCTCGTCTGTGACTGAAACCTTTGAATCATTTTTGATCTTTGCTGTTTAACTGGGCAGTGAGGCAGCTTTGAACACAGGAGACTCCCATTTGACCTTTAAATGAACCTGTGATCTTTGCTCCAGCACCACTCTCAGCCCACGAACAACTTGTGACTGATTAACTGAACTGATCAATAGTCCAGAAGTTTCACAGATTCGATGTTGCACTCCGATTAAAAAGAGCTTTTATTTTGTCAAGCAGGGTATAGGTCACTTCCTGTCACTCCTAGCGTGACATTAAGACACACCAAAAATGTCCTGAACAGTGAAATAAGTAAAAATGAGCTCAGTGATCAGATGAAGACAAAAACAACGATGAAGCTGATCCCTGCAGTTCCTCAGACGTCCAGCAGAGGCATCAGTGACTCAGTCCCCATAGACTCTCATGTTTCCAGCCTGATACACAAACTGGTTTGGTCTCTACAGATAATTTCTCCCTTCATGTGTTTTTGTATTAACGAGAAGGTCAAAGTCACATGACCTCATTGTTGCTTCCTGCTTACAGCACACTGGACTCTCCAGGTGTGTGTTTGTGACATCATCACTCAAATATACCCTGGTAAGCTATACTACTTTTTCCTTTGGGAAGGTACCATCTGTGCAGTCTGCAGTTCTGTTGAAGAAAGATGTTGAATCTATTTAATTATTATTGAAAAATAATTTATTTCTGTGCTTTTGTTTTTCACACTGCATCAAATTAAAGTTGATTACATCGATTAAGCATCATGAGGTGGAGGGTGGGAGGTGGTTCCCTTTTCTTTCTTTTTTTTGCTGGGAGTTTGCAACCCTATTAGTTAGGTTGCTTAATATTTCTGCTAAGTAATCTTTAAAATACCAGAATAGGGAGGATGGAGTAGGTTTAAGTTTATTAGATTGATCAGTGTTGCTGAACTATGAAATATTTTGGGTGCAGTGTATTTTTTACATACAGGTATAACAGAATAGCTTTAGTGTTGTTGTTTATTTAAACTTGTGTATGAACTTATGCAAAATTCAGCAACATATTAAAAAAACAGTTTTATTGATTAAAAATCACACTATATCAGATTCATATTGGTATCGGCAGATATCCAAATTTATGATATCGGTATCGGACATAAAAAGTGGTATTGTGCCATCTCTAGTATATACTATTTTATTTAATTCAATTCTGTACAGTTGTGTACTGTATTTTATTCTTATCATATTCTAATTGTGCTATATAACTTCTGCACTGTCCACCTCCTGCTGTGACAAAACAAATTTCCCATGTGTGGGACTAATCTTATCTTATCTTATCTTATCTTATCTTATCTTATCTTATCTTATCTTATAGAGCCCTCTAAAGAATCTCTTTCCCATTTGACATCTTTACTTCACTTCTTTCTTTTGCTGTAATGCCACAAGCCACATAAACTGGAGTTGGATGATCTCTTTTAATGGGAGCACACTGACTGGGAAATGGAAAGAAGGATTTTAGGAACTCTTTATTTCCCAGAATGCACTGCTCTATCTCAACCCTCTCAAATCTGACACATTGAATCAAACTGCTCTGTGTCTTTGCTACACGTCACATTTTTATGGGTCTCCTCCCAAATCTCAAAGACATCCACCTATAATTCCCTAATATCTCATTTTTATAAAAGGTGTGACAGTTACAAAGATGAATTATGAAATTCAGCAACATTATTGCTGGGTCAGTCTGTGGAGGCACAGCAGTTATAGCTCCAAAGAAATAAGAAAAGAGTGGGGACACTGTTACATTGTAGAGTTACACAGTGTGTGCAGTGTGAGTTTACATCATAATATATAATAACCATCATGTATGTGCTGTCTTTATTTCATTTGGCAGCAAAAACATGAAACATGAACTGAACTGGATTCAGGCCTTAACACAGCGGCTGCATCAAATGTATGTGAGTGTTTTTCACACTCACCTGTACTGTGTGTTACACAGTACAGAATACACAATGAGATGGAAATAGTCCAATAATAGAATTGGACATCAGACACAGCTCTGTGAAATGATTTCTCTGTCTCCTCAGATGTGATCCGACTCTGCCAACAGGAGCTCAGACCTGCTAAAATCACAGTCTGAAGCTGCAGCCTTGCAATCCTCACTTCCATTCATCCAATCAGGCTTGCTTCAAATCCTTAGCAAGAAGATCAAAGTAGTAGAATTGAGATTTATTGTGTGTGACTATCAGAGCATCAGTGAGCACAGAACATAAAGATTGTGCTAACATTACAAAGTGACTTCCTGATAATGTGCTGCACTGCACACAGGAAACACCACTGATGCTACTTGAGATCACAATATTGCAAACACAGCTGGAGCCTGATGTCAGTAACAGTAAGAGAGTCAGTGTCAGTGTGGTGTTTCAGTCTCAGCTCACACTCATGTGCCTGTCGGTCCAGAGTGAAAGTGGCAGTGATCACAGTGCTCACAGTGATTGTATTTGTGTAGATTTTTCTGAAGAAGGAAGCTTCTGTGAGGGTTACAGACATGGTGGGGCTGCCGTCTCTGGGGAGAGATGAGCTCATATATGGCTGTTCTTTCAAAGAGAAAAGAACAAAATCTCATTTCATCCGCGCTGTGATCCAAAGCTATGAACTGAACTAAAACCACGTGGAACAAAGACCTTGATACCTGCTAGCATGCTAAATCCCTACACAAACAAACACACTGAGATATTACAGGAAATGAAGTCAGCAGCTCCTGGTTTCAGCTGGGAAATGTGAAACACATGATGAACTCTCATGTTCTGGGGCTACTTTAAGCCAGCAGACAGGATTAATCATGGTATTTATCTCAAACAGACCAGTGAAACTGGGAGCCGCTTTCTTCAGACTCACACTCAGAGCGCAATGGTATATTCCTGCTAGATAATCAGATACTCTGACCTGACTGTTATGATAGTTCAGGGCTCTGATGGCAGTCATCTTATGTCTTTAACAGAGTCTCTTGGGTGGAGCTTCAGAGAGGGAGGCAACAATGAAGATGATGGTGCACAGAGGGAAATGAGTGCTCACCTTCAACTGTGGGGAAGAGTGGAGGTTGATAACAGAGTGAAGATTCAAAGAGGGAGAGTCCAGTGGCTGAAGAGCTCACAGAGCTGTGTGCATACTCCACCATTTATTCATTTATTTATTTATTGATGTCAGCAGCGAGCATGACTTCTGAGTGATCACTTCCACCGTGTCCATCACTGGTAGGTTAAACTGGGAGAATTCTGATTGGTCAGGTTTAGGCAGAGCCTTGAGTGAAGCTCGATTAAACTTCTGCAGGAAATCTGAACCTGACACTGCAACTTTCCACGCCTTTCAAGTCACCGTGTGTCCACCCAACGCATAGTTACTCTTGTAAGGAGGTGCACGTCAGGTCACGTGGAAGGTTACGGCGTAAGTTACTCAGATTAGTCACAGAAGTAAATCAAGCTTCAGTCTGAGTCAAGTCAGCCGAGGTTGAGAACAGTGGATCCTCACATCGCTCATTCAGAGACTTCCTCAAGTGTTTGTGTGAATACAGAGTGACACAGCTCTGCTTTATTCATAATTACTAGTCAATAAATTGATCTACAATCATTTTATAGCATGTATGAGTGTCATGTGACCTGGGGTAGAAATATATAGAAGTCCCACCAGGCTGCCTCTACATCACAGCTCAGAGGTTCAAAGGTCTTAATAATCAGCTTTATGTGATTATATATGATCAGAGTGCTGAAACAGAACTTTTCTCTGTTTCCTAATAATAAAGCATTTTTATTGTTAATCAAAGATAAATGAATCTTCTGTAAGAGGAGCAGGTCAGCAGATTGGATCTAAGAGGTTCATGTTGAAGACTCCAGCAGAGACACTAGAGGGGGAACCTCAGTCCAACCTGTCAACTGATTGTGTGATTTTTGGCTTCATCTGCTCATTGTTGTCATGTTAGATGGTTCATTCATAACTATTTAGATGCTATCACACTTCCACTGGATGGCCAGCTGCTCTCCTGCTGGGGGATTATCATCAACACAAAACTCGGGGATAAGAGCATCTTTAGGCCTGGCTGTGCTCATCCTTCCTCCAACCTCTCCTCACCAAAGAGAAGAACAAACTCAGCATCAGCTCAGAGTAGCTTAGTTACATCAGTAGAGTTTAAGTCATCTGATTATTAATATTTGATTTTGCTAAACTGCTTTAATAAAGTTTCCTGTAATTAAAGTGTAAATTGTGGATGTTGACCCTTTAAGCTGTAGTGAAACAGTGAAGGTAAAAGCCTGAGTATTATTCTTTATCAGTTCAAACAGCTCTTACAGGTTAGCCTAGCATTATAAAATCATGTTTCCTTGGAGCTGCTGTCCAGCCTACTAAAACCATCCCTCTATCTTCTTCCACTGATCTGTGAAGTTATCACTATATCAGTGAGTTCCAGCAGAATCAGACGGGAAGGATTCAGTAATGAGTGAGGGTTTGGATTCAGGGATCAGTCCTGGAGTCTGGACTGCTCTGATGATGCTCCTCAGTCTAACTTCAATGAAATCATCTGTCTCATTTTCTCCTGTTGTGAACTCAGGAATCCACTCAAAGCTCAAATCCAAACCACTTGTCACAGCGTTTTATGTTCCAAACACCAAAAAAGTCCAAGAAAAGGCCGTGGGTGGCAACGGGAGGTTTGAATTAGAACGCACTTCTGACTCCATTGTATAAAAATCATATGCCATTTATTTCGTGGACAATTATAAACAAAAATCAGCCAAATAACTTCTTAAAACTTAAAATTAAACGAAAGTTAACTGAATTTGCTTTAACAACTTCAAAAGTGGTCAAAAATTATTTTCTAACCCTTCCGTCCTCCCATGTGACATTTGGCAAACAAAAAACAAAACATCTTTACCACACCCATCCAGGGTGCTCTTAATCTCTTGATTAATGGGAGGGTCCATAAGCTAATAAACCAATCACTTTCCAAAAGCTTCTCCAATAAAATTAATTACAGATTTACATAACAAAACTAGGTCAGTATATTCTTACACCTTTAAAGAAAAAACAAAAATGAATACAAATTGCATTTTATACACATTCAACAAAAATGGCCACAACACCACTGAAGAACCTCTGCTGGAAAGAATTCAGAATTGATTTAAAAACAGTGACAGTTTATGAAATGAAGTCATCAAAATGATAAAACTGGTTTCAGATATTTAGGATAATGAACATTTCTGCTCTTTACTGAGGCCTCTTTGTCCATTTAATGAAAGTGTCATGAACAGTTAGCTGTGACATCATCAGTACAGAATAGTTATGGTGTAACCAAACTGATTATGATATTTCATTGACAGCACTTTAAAGTCTGAAGGACGTCTTACTTTGTTGAATCCTGCTGTTGAGGGGACAAATCGATCGTGTGCAGTTTGGGAAATGACAAATGTGGTATTGGACCATTTTAATCCTGCACACATTTGTTTGATTTGATTTCTCATTGGAGTTTTTTGGGGATGGCTGGAGAAAGAAACACAGCAAAAAGCGTTTAGAGGCAGAATAACACAAGTCAAGACAGGGTGGTGTTTAAAAACGCCCACAGGTGTGGAGTGGAGCTTGTTGTTTAGATTACAGCCAAACAACAGACAGTGTGTGCGTTCATAAGACAGTGAGTTAATGTTTTACTTCACTCAGTTATGTTGGTCTTCAGCTATGAGTGTATTTGATGACTTACCAGCAGTTTATGCTTCTTCTTGATGCATTCTCAATCATCCAGGAAAGTAAATCTCCAAAAGTTGAATCTGTTCATCTGGACGTAGCGTTTTGTGGGAGAAACATTTCGTCACTCATCCAAGTGACTTCTTCAGTCTCAGCTGACAGCAGGTTTCCCCAAATCTTATGTACTGTTTATAAGACAGTACATAAGATAGTTAGTTACACTCACAGTAGCACAGGAACAGAGCAGGAGGGAGAAAGAGAGCCAGGGACAACGACGTCACATTATAAAGGTAAAGTAATCATCCAACTATTTTCAGTTTTCAGATGATAAAGGATTCAGAAAGTTTATTCATGCAGGCCCATATGGCAGAGAATAAGCATCTTCATTTTGTTTTGCATATTTAATCTATATTTAATTGTGTTGTGGTTTGCAGTGTTTTGTGTTGTTTAACTTTAAATTTGTTTAAAAGGAAAAAACTGAAAATTTAAATAGTTAAGAGTTGAAATGTAAATAGTTGGTTTTTTGTAATAAATGGTTTATTTATTACATTTTATGTGGAGTGAATAAATAAAAATATATTTACAGTAGCCCCTACAGACAAAGCACCTACAAACTCCGAAGCACGTAAAAACTCCAAAACACGTACAAAACACAACAGAAGTGCTCCAGGATGTAGGTGCAGTGTTGAGCTTTTGTTGCCGAGCCGAAAGAGCGTGTTTTATTATTTTAAAATCAAGCATCTAGGAAGAATGTTGTGGACCAGGCAGTCCTGAATTTTATTATAATGGACTGCCAACCCTTTAGTATTGTGCCTGTGAGGCTTACTCGGCTCTTACCTGTCACTACATTAATGAGAATATGCAGTTGTGTACATCTGTTTTGGGTGTGAAACACTTTCCACAAAGTCACTCTGCAGGCAATTTGGCCCAATTCAAAACGGGCATGATGGATGATCACAAATAAGGTAAGGTGTCTTGTTACCAATGCAGCACCAAACATGACTGCAGCAACAAGAACTCTCCAAATTCGACATTCAGTTTGCATTGCACACAAACTCAATTTATTAGTCAAAAAATCAGGTGATCAAATCCCTGAACTTTCATCCATAAGAGACAAATCGTATCATTCTTCAGATCCAGCACTACAGCCAAAGAAAAGCTTGCTCAAGGGCAGCAGCAGATGGGATGGCCCATTTTGAAACTTATCAACGAGGTACCAACACGTTGGAACAGCACATATGAGATGCTGTCACGGCTACATGATGAGAAAGAAGCGGTCTGGTTATTTCTTGCTTCTCTTCCAACAGATTTAACTCCACTTATGACTGATGAGTGTTACACCGTAAGGGAAGCACTTCTTGTGCTGGCCCCTTTCCATCAGGCCACAGTGGAGTTGTCTGAGGAGAGGAGAGTTTCAGGATCAAAGGTCATCCCGTTGATGAAAATGTGCACTTGAGCAGAACTCTTTACATCTCCACACACAAGCAGCCACCCATCTCCATGACCAACTTAGGCGTCGTGTCACAGACACTGCTTCTAATCTGGAGTCATTAAGTGTGTTGACCCTCTCAACACTTTTAGACCTAAGATTTAAAACACTCGGATTTTGTAGTTCCTCCAAGTGTAGTGAGGCACCTGAAAATGGAGCGTGCTGCAGTAATTGCCCGCACAACATCTGAGCCACAGCCTAGGCCTTCATCAGAGCAGTCACCTGTTCCAGGCAAGTTCAGTATTATCCTTTAACGTACTGCAAAACATCTTATCCAAACCTTTTCAACCTGGCTTTACAGTTTTTGTGTACCACAGCTTCATCTGTGCCTGTGAGCTTGTTTTCCAAAGCTGGAGAAATAGTGTCAAATAAAAACAATAGACTGAATGCAAAAACATTGGATAAACTTATTTTTCTGAATAAAAATTTATAATAAATTCTGAGTCAATTACATTTAAATGGGTAATATTACATTCACAGTACTTTCATTTTAATTTTCACTTAATGTCATTCACAATATATTTTAAAGATTTCTATAAAATTTGAAATATAAAAGATATAAAATGATTCCATGGAAAGTACCTTACGGTGTATACAAGTATGACTAGGTATTTGAATCAGTGTCTGTTGTGAGTCTCAAGAAAGCTGCCAGCAGTGATATTTAAGGTCCAGCAGGTGTCAGTATGAAGCAAAACAGCAACACTGTGTCGACACAGTATCAATACAGTTTGGGGAATGTGCTAAAATGCTTCACAAGGCCTCAGCTACTCATCACTACAGTTTACATATGAAAGCTACTTGGTAACTTTGTGTGGGCTGTATGCTGTGCAATCACACAAAGGTTAAAATAATATGAAATAAAAGACGATACATTAAGGGCAAATTTACAAGACAAGAAAAAATACAGTTATAAGAAGATGTGACACATGGTAGTATGTATGTATACACACACACACACACACACACACACACACACAGACACACACACACACTAATTTGAAAAAAATTAGACTGTGGATGCATATTTTTGTATCAAAAAGCAACTGACTATTAATATGAAATGGAAAATATGGGTGACCTTGCCAGTCTTTTGATTTCAGTGGTTTAGATATGATTCGTGTGTTGACCCAGGGTCATATCTATAACATGCAGGACACCGGCACACTGATATAAACAGACACCGTAGTGCTTTTGTTAGTGTAAATTTCCTCATGATGTTAAATTTTGAGTACTGACAGTGAGAAAGAACTATTAAGTTTTGTTACAGGTGCGTAATGCTGTGATCAGTGGAAACACAGGGCTTGCATGAACAGATTCAATTCAATTCAATTCAAGTTTTTTATACAGCACCAAATCACAACAACACTCGCCTCAAGGCGCTTTATATTGTACAGTAGATCGTGCAATAATAGATACAGAGAAAAACCCAACGATCATATGACCCCCTATGAGCAAGCACTTAGGATGAGCAATGCAGGAACAGCAAAGAACCTTGAACCTAAACGAAAGATAGTCATCAACAAACATACAGAAACTTCCTGTTGCCACACACGGCCTCTAAAATCTCTTCCACGCTTTCTGTCTGAAGTCCACTCTCTGTGTTGGATCCACAGGAAACAACAAGATCTTATTAACATGGTTTTCAATGTGTCTCCTTCCAAAAAGTCCAACCAATGAACAAATGTGTATATTTGTGGAGGCCGAACAAAAGCATGACACATTTGTCTGTTTCTATAAACTGGTGTCAAACACAAATATGAAGAGTTTCATTGACAGACTCCAAAATGCCCCCGCAGTGAATCACAGGGAAATCCTACAGTGTGCAGAGAATCTTAATGGCTCCAACATCAACACATCCACAATGTTGGATCCAGTTCTACCTCACAGAGTTACTAAGACACACCCTCTGCCAGCATTACAACAGCTCCACCTGCTTCACCTGCCTCCTCAGCCTCTGTACACCTGAAGAGAAAAGAAAGGCTCCAAAAGCTCAAATCCACAAAGGATTCATGAAGTTTCATCCAACAAGAACATGTTTGCCTTCCACAGTGTGCTGTTAGACACCACTGTACCTCTGCCATTTCAAAAAGAGCAGCTTGGGAACATTTTGGCTCCAAACACTTTGTGTTTAACTTCCTAATCTTTGTTTTCTTTGTGAACAACATCTGGAGCTTTTTGACTCAGAGAAACATCATTTTGTTCTTTAGATGACAGCAGATTGGGACTGAATAATCAATCACTATCTACACTGAGATGCAGACATTTGAAAAGCAGACAACTGAATAATAGTCCAACACAACAGTCTGTGTACAGACACACACTGAGCTTTCATAGAGTCAAAGGAGTCAATCAAACACAGCTAGTTGAGTCATTTCTTGTGTGAGTCTAAAGTGAATCTAGTATTTGAAAGTCCACTTCCTGTATTTGTTGTTGAAGACTTCTTCAGCTTCTTCTCTTCTTGTTGATGACAATTAAAATGTTTTATAACGTAATGTGGAGCAAGGTGTGTATGGTGTACTAAAATTCTGAAAGAAGATTAATTTTTTATTTGATGGCCATGGCTATGCTATAAGCATAAGTATCCACACAGAACAGGCTTAATTTTGACCGTAACATGTGAACTAGTGCAATACAATTGAAATAAAAGTAGGAAATTAAATGAGTAAGAATACACATGCTGAAAATTGAAACAATTTCTGCCCAGCAACATGACATACCAGCAGCGGGAAGGGGGCGCTATCTTTTCACGCCACTGAGACAAAGGAGACAAAGATGGAGGTTACATCGCCTAGTATGTTGTCAGACCTTACAGTAAATATAATTTACCAGTTCATCTAAATGTACTGAAAATATGTCGGGTTTCTGGAAGAATGTGAAACTTTGAATTTAAACTATACCTAGCTAATCTTAATGTAAAAGTCTTGCTAACCTATCCTACTCTTAATTTTAGTATTAGTTCTTGGCTTTAGTGCCATACTTCATTAGAGATAATGTGTTTTTGGTAGTACTTTTATGTATTACTTTATTCATGTATTTATCTATTTACTTTATTTATGTATTAGAGTAGTCAGAAATTGCTCTTAGAACCAGTGTGGTAGTTGGCTAGCAGCTCCGACAGGCATTCTGGTGTCTATGAGCAACGCCAGAGTCAGAACCTAACATTTGTGTAAAATGACAATATTGTTGTTAGCTCTGAATATAGCAAATGTAGTTATCACCGCGACCATTCGTTTACTAGCACAGAATAGGAATTTAAGACTGAGTAACTTTAGTTTGATGTCGCCCCTCTGTCTTCTGTTATCACACTTAATAGAGTACATTTAGTACTGTTGTGATAAATATTTGTTATAATTACTTATCACTGGATAACATGAAATATACCTCATATTGACAGAGATAATTATTTTTTAAGCAGTTAAAGCAGTTTTTGCATCTAGTATGAGTAACTAAAGTATGTGCGCATTCTTTTTTTAAGGCTTATTGCTAGAAACATGCTCTGATATAGTTTCTTTTTTATGCAGACCTTATGATGAAGTAATAGTCAGTGTTATTTAAAAAAAAAAAAAACAAGAGCAACGTGACCATGCAAATTGTCTTACTTATTTAGCCATGTGTTTCTTTTTTTCAGCACGCATATGACAACTGTTACGGGTTCGAAATTGAGGATGAGAGTAAAACAATGATAGTCCAGAAGAGGTCGTTCAAACAATTGATTTTAATGCACGCAGCGTGGAGAGGTGCAAACTGCAAAACAGTTGTACATCTCTACCCAAAATACACTCTAGATTGCTTTTATAACATCAGGGTATTGTAACGCCCCTTCTTGCGTTTACAAGCACATAATTTGCATGTACAGAACATTCATGTATTTAAAGAATTAAATGCAAACACAGAAGTTCCTCCTTGTGGCATACTCTTAAGAATATGGTGATGATCTAAGGCCTTTGAGGTCACCATGGACTGGACATCCTTCTGTCACCTGTAACTAGGCAAACTCAAATACCACAAGAAGCTGAATACATTCAGGCCTTTGCTCAGCTACTATTTTACTGTACCAATATACTCAGCATATGAGTTATGATACATATATATTTAACTCAATCATTTTAAAGTAGTTATAACTGCACCTGTAATAAACATGTTAATATTTGATTATGATAACCCCTATAATATAAATTATAACATAATGCCAGCAGCTTCAATAAACACTTTGATGAAATGATAATTAATACAATGTTAAGGATGGTGGTTATATACAGTTCAGCAGTGACCTAATTTCTTTAAATATTACACAACTTAGAATCTGTCAAAGTCCTTGTAACCACTTTTATAGATGACAAAGAGATTTGTAAAAAAAAATCTTCATGTCAGCAGTGCCAAAGACATCATAGGTCAAAGCCAAGCTCAGCACATGGGCTGTGTGCTTGATAGGTTGCTAAAGTATAACACTGATTTCATGGAATATATTGATGTTGACAGTGAGGTAGACGTTAAGGACTTTGATAGATTCCATATCTTCCTGTCAGCCAGAGGGCCACCGATGGAAACCTCTCTTGGGGAGATTAGACAAATTCAGGTACACTTTGCATTTCTCCAGTTTCCTAAGTCGTAAAATGTGTTTTAACAGTAATTAACTATTAGTCAGGATCAGATTTATTCGCCAAGTAGCAACTAGAAGATAAAATCAATGTAATTATTATTCAGAATTTCTTTTAGTCATTGCATTATAATCAGTGTAATTAAGAAACCACCTTCTTCTGCTGCAGCTTTTTGAGTAAACTCATGCTTCTGTGCTCTGTGGAAATCTACTGTCATGACTTTGAAGATTATTGCAGAGAGGTAAAGTATCTGGTGTTGCATTTACACAGTCTACCATTACCACAGAAGAACAAAGTCAACCCCTGAAGTCACTACTCAAGAGGAAAGCCCCACAGATTCTTAAGGAGTATGAAACTACAGGTACCCTGTCAGTGCCATCAAGGAAGCTTCTTGTGAAGACTTGCATTGGGGATTTGGTGGAGAGGTGTGTAGCACCTTACTGCACGTTGTTAAAATTTTGCAATGAATGTTTTCCTTTAAAAATGTTGAAGTGCACAGAAGAAAAAAAGGTTACCTTTGTTTTCCAGTTACCCTCTTAGTGCAGAGAAGCTGACTGTAGCAAAAAGCATCATCACCACTTTCCCATCCCTGAGTGTCCGAGTGGCAGGACAGGGGGAAGGATTTGTAAGTAAATTTAGCATTTTAATAATGTAAATTCCACTACATACTGTAAATTGCACTTGTTCCCACTTACTGTGTATCTTTTAACCTTTATCTAATTATTTATTAAAGCTTGTTTTTCCCAGTTAAAATTGCTCAGCTGTTACCCATATATCTCTGTCCTTTCTTCCTCAGGAGCATTATTATGATCCAGTCTCTCATTGTGGATTCCTAGAGACTAAACTGCGCAACCTTAGATGGAATCTCGACCAGGGGCAGAGACGCTATAAGAAGTGAAAAGTGACAGATGACTGTGGTGAAGACAAGAAGCTCAGGCAAGAGGATGGGAATACCAGCAGCACAGATGAGTGGGTCTCTCTGATCAAAAGATTGCGGCCCTCAGCTGAGAACCTTCCAACTATCATGTCAGGCATGGAGGAAACATACACCAGTCGCAGAGCCTGGATTAGCAAGGATTCCCCCACTGCTGCTGAAATATTCAGAGAGTACCCATGGTTTTTGGACATGCCAAGTCTGGTAAGTTGCTTGGTTTCCTAGTAATGGTTTATGTACTCCTTCTTCACTCAGTTGTGTTTGCATACAAAGTATGTAACAGGAGTGGGTACATTTGGAGCTATGTTTATGAGCTCCTAGTCAATATTTTGAAAGTTTTATAATTTCAGAGTTGGATCATTATTCACTGGGCTTTTATTACAATGAGCATCACGTTTCACATGATCCAAAATCTTACTCGTACCACCAAATGACTATCTAATAGTAGGGACATCAAATGACAATGCAGAAGGTGCTGCTTGTGAAAAAGTGACAAAAAGATCACCTAAATTTGTACGAAACTCTGCTTTCAGCAGCACTATTTTCAGCAAAAAAGCTCTACAGGACAAACCGCAGACAGGCAAAATAAGAAATTGGCTGCTAGTAAGTTGAACATCAGCTAAAAAGTCCTAATTTTTTTCTAAGGGTCTGATGGGACCCAAATCCTAGCTAAAATTAAGGAATAATGGACTTGTATTCAAATACCACTCCAAATAAATTGTTATGTTTCACTGTGTAGGTAAGCTTGATGTGGAAGTGGGTAACAGAAATGTGATACTGTAAGGTTTGATTTTAACGAAACATTTTTTTTCCTCTCCATAAGCTGGACTTGGAGTTTGGCAAGCTTACAGGAGGAAAGACAGATCTGTTTTTACGAAAATGGGAAGCCAGTATCATTCCGAAAATCAAATCAGTAGCTGCCCTGGAAACAAGAATGTCCTCTCTGTTGAAGGATTTTGAAGAGAAGACTGAAGGTATCCCTGTTTATTCTGTTTACTGTCTTTAGGTAACAAGTAAGTGGATGTTAAAAGCTGAATAGAAAAACTATACAAGAAGGGCTATATTGTTCTTTTTCAAAGAAATTGTTAGATGCCACCCTTTGGTAAATGGATTGAAATATGTCTATGTTTACTGATGGTGGAGAATGAGGTCTATGGAGATGGTTGTAAGGAGAATTTAAATTATGTGGCCTTGGGCAACCTTATTAGCTGCACATATAAGCCAAATGAGGTGCCTTAAACCTCTGCATTTTTGATTTCATCTATTCACAAAAGAAAAAGTCAGTGCTATAACGCACTTGGTTGATTTTGCACTGGTATTCAGTACAGTTCTCACGGTATTTACCTGAGGAAAGCATTTGTCAACATCTCACTGAATACTTCTCTAAAAACCTATCTTTATCTTCCCCATCTCCAAGCCTGGAACAAGTATGGCATCGCTTTGCAGTGATCCTGAAGCATCATCGACAACACACCAACCCCAGCTTATATGCATCGGTGATCTAAAGAGTGCAACCAGGCAGTACATCATTGTTGCTAAGAATGACAAAGTAACCATTCCTCTGAATGATGGCCTGACGTGTGCTGTGGATAAGCTTTTCAAACTTGTCCTATCCAGCACCGCTTGGCTCCATCTTCACCTTCTTTGTATGTACCCTGATGCTCTTCAAATACAACTTTACTTTGATCACCTTGAAACAACAAATCCTTTGGGTTCCAAGACAAAAATACATAAGCTAGGAGCTGTGTATTTTACCTTGAAGAATTTGCCACCAGAGTGGAATTCCTCACTTGCAAATATTCACCTGTGTCTTTTGTTTAACTCAGTTGACAGGGAGGTATATGTATTTGACAAGAATTTGAAACCACTTCTTGATGACTTGAGATTTCTTGAAAATTCTGGTCTAATTGTGGATTTAAAAGGTCATAGCCATCAACTATATGGTACATATAGTTGATGGCTCTTTGTGGCTACCTTGAAAGTTTCTCTGCAAACAAATTCTGTCAGTTTTGCATGATTGACAAAGCAGATGCACACTTTATATATGATGAAGACAAAGTTGAGTTGCGCACCAAAGACAGTTATCAGGAACATGTCAGCTTAAGCAAACCAAGCAAACTGATGTGAAAGAGGACTCCTGTCTGAATAACCTTAAGTATTTTCATGTAACACAAAACATAAGTGTTGATATCATGCATGATGTACTTGAAGGTGTAGCCCCTTTAGAGGTTAAGTTAATGCTTCGCCATTTCATTTATGAGGAGGAGTTGTTGACTTTGGAACAGCTAAATGAGAGGATTTCCAGTTTTCAATATGGATATGGAGACATTAAAAACAAGCCAAGTGTTATAATGAACTTGAGAAACAGTGAGAGTGCATTAAAACAGACAGCATCTCAAATGTGGTGCCTTTTACTGGTCTTGCCCTTTTTGTTGGGAGATTGTGTAGACCGAAAAAGTCAACATTGGCATTTATTGATTTAACTGAGAGAGATATGCAGTATCATCTTTGCACCAGTTGTTACAAGGGGACTTGCAGTATTCCTAAAAGAACTGATAATAGAGCACCATACTCTTTTCAAACAGCTGTATGTCACAAATCTTATTCCGAAACATCATTTTATGATACATTATCCAAGGATGATGGTTTTGTTTGGACCTCTGTCTAAACTTTGGTGTATGCGATTTGAAGCCAAGCACAATCCATTTAAAAGACTAGCACATTCAGTTTGGAACTTCAAAAATGTGTTAAAACATTGGCTTTTAAACATCAGGTTCAACGCATGTATCACTATAAGCATAGTGATAATCTAGCTAAGAAAATGGATGTGCCCAATGCCTATCTAGTTAGTGTGGGGTCACTGAAAAAAGCAGATGTCTTGTTAGACAACTTGAGGTTAACCCTTGAACAAGACCTTTCTCTGACTAGTACTGTTTTTGTGTCACACAGTATTGATGTGTACGGCCAGACTTATAGAACTGGTTCTGTATTGACACTAGGAAGAGACTTTAGAGAAGAGCCTTTGTTTGGTGAAGTCATTTATATCTTGCCACAGTCAGTTAATGAGTCTGTCTTCGTGTTTGTGAGGATTCTGAAAGTCAGCTTCTTCGATGACCATTTTAATGCCTATGCAGTGGAAAGGTCAGACGAATATGAACTGATTACATTGGCTGAAATTTTTGATTTTCGGCCTTTATATATAGTGACAAGCTTTGATGCTAATAAGCTGTATTTAAACCCAAGGTACAAAATTGTATAACCTGGATGCTATATTTGCCAAAATGTAAATATCTTTTTCTGTTTGCATGCAACTGCACATTTGTTGAATGTTGACAATTTGTTGAAGATGACAACTGTTACCTTTAAAAAATTTTAATTCATGTAATGTCTGGACATGATTATATGAGAACATATATATATATATATATATATATATATATATATATATATATATATATATATATATATATATATATATATATATATATATATATATTTGACATTTTAATGATCTAGAGAGTTAGAAAGCTAGTCAGATATTAATTTTGTTTGATTTTGTCAAGTAAAAATTGTAATATAGCTTTGGCTAAAATGGCTAAAATTGAATTTAATACATTTTAATTGAAAAAGATTCTGAAAACTGTTGTTTATTCAGTTTGTAATAGTTTATAATATGCTAAGTAACAAATGGAATTCAATAAATGTATAATATATACCATCTTTTTTCTCCTTTTTTTAAAAAAATGAAATGCACACATTTTAACACATCTTTGAGTTAAAATAACGAATCCTTGTGTTGACTTTTTTTTAACACAGAAGATGTGTTTAAGGAGCAGACACATTAATTGTGTTAAAACTGACACATCATGTGTTGCCCCTGAGCTGATGCAGCACATGTGTTAAAATTTAACACGTGTCAATTTTAACACGTCCCTTCTAAGAGTGTAGAAACAACATCATTATATCTATAACAGCTGGAGCCAAACCAGTGGCCTCTGCTGGTATCGCTGGTAGAGATGGACCGATCCGATATTACGTATCGGTATCGATCCGATACTGACGTAAATTACTGGATCGGATATCAAAGAGAAATAAAACATGTAATCCGATCCATTAAATATCAAAAAGTACCTCACAAAACTTGCGACACGGCGTAACTCGGCTCATAACCGTAGCACGTCGGAGCAGTATGAGCGGCTGTGTGTATTTGTAGGCTCACTACCAAACCAGCATTTCATCTCCGAGGAAGTTATCCCAGAGAGAAGTAAAGCAAGTGTGTAAGTTCATCTCTGAATGTTTGTAAAGCGTACCTGCGTTAAGCTTAACAACCGATATATGGAGCGACTGCCTCTCTCTCTCCCTCTCCTGCTGCTACTTCAATCATGAAACTGCTTAATGATCAGCTGATCGTCTTTTCTGTCGCCAGTCCGTCTCTCTTCTTTGTTTTTGGCCCACTTTGCACCAGAAAGAGGAAACCAGCGGCTGAACAACAGCAGCACGTTTAACCTTGATAAGCTGTTGTTAGAATTTATTTAATATTACTTTCTACACCAGGATCCTTTTCTACGTAGCTGACGGCTGGTAACTGTGCAGGGGCGGATCTAGCAAAGTTTAGTCCGGGGGGCCGATAGGGCATTAACAGGGAAAAGGGGGCACAAAGACATACTTTTCTTTCTTATTCTCATTTAAAATGTCTAGCTTTTAATAAATAATTATCTGAATCTTACACTCAAAGTTTTAATCTGATGTAAAATATATAGAAGTCCATTACTGTATATAGTAACTATTATATTAGACTATAGTCTAATATACCCTAGTAAGCTATAGTACTTTTTCCTTTGGGAAGGTACAATTTGTGCAGTCTGCAGTTCTGTTGAAGAAAGATGTTGAATCTATTTAATTATTCTTGAAAAATAATTTATTTCTGTGCTTTTGTTTTTCACATTGCATCAAATTAAAGTTGATTACATCAATTAAGCATCATGACGTGGAGGGTGGGGGGTGGTTCCCTTTTTTTTTTTTCGCTGGGAGTTTGCAACCCTATTAGTTAGGTTGCTTAATGTTTCTGCTAAGTACTCTTTAAAATACCAGAATAGGGGGGATGGTACAGGTTTAAGTTTATTAGATTGATCAGTATTGCTGAACTATGACATATTTTGGGTGCAGTGTATTTTTTGCATACAGGTATAACAGAATAGCTTTAGTGTTTTTTTTTTTAAACTTGAGTATGAACTTATACGAAAAGCATCAAGATATTAAAAAGCAGTTTTATTGATTAAAAAACACACTATATCGGATTCATATCGGTATCGGCAGATATCCAAATTTATGATATCGGTATCGGACATAAAAAGTGGTGTCGTGCCATCTCTAATCACTGGTGAGCCAACACTTCCTTGTTGATGCAGATTTCAGGGCTTCCTGTTGCTCCTCCGTTATAACTGTTCTCTCTTCTCAACACATGATAACACAAAGGAATCAGCAGTGACGAAGATGATGCTGAAGCACACATTTCACACATATAACAGAGCAGTCCAGTTACACACACCTCTGCTTGACATTAGGCCTCAAACAAAGACACAAAACACTAACTTGACTCTAAATAGAAGAAACTGGCAGCTTTTTCTGTTCTGTGCTTATATTTGACACACATGCTTCTCTTTGTGCAAACACACATCGCACTATAAGGGTAACCTAGCACACAATGATTGGACAGCACAGTGATGATGCTGGGAGATCCTATACGAAGCAACACAGAAACACTGAGAACTTTAAACATTGATTATATTGAGATAAGCAGCCGACCCAGTCTAGATAAAGGCGAGCAGCTGGGACCGCTGCTGCACCAAAAACAGGTTTCAGTGTGTGTGTGTGTGTGTGTGTGTGTGTGATGTCACTTTTCATACAAAACAAACTGTAGCACAAAGTGCTTTACATGGTTAAAAGCAGCCCACCCCACCCCACCCTCCCACTCATTCCCCACACTCTCATTAACAGAAACGGTCATGGATACACACACTATATACACACACACACACACACACACACACACACACATACACACACTTAAAGAATAGAATTGGGCTGGGTACGCATTAGCCAAGTGAGGAAACACTATCACAGGGAGCTGTCTGCACCGGTAGCCGGTCACAGACCGCAGCCTCCAGGCTGGGCACACAGCAGGAGGGAGGCAAAGAAGCCCCCCAGCCAGGCTCAGAGGACCCACAGGGCCCCAGCAGCCACGGTCGATCACAGCCCCGGTGCAGAGAGCCCCCTCCAAGGAAACACTGGAGATATGACCTAATAAGAATATAAACAGGATAAAAAGATAAAATAAATGAGAGTGGGATACAATATAAATATAAGTATAAACAGAGTAAGAAGATAAAAAATGAATAAGAATACAATCAATAAATATTAGGTAAAACTAAATTAATAATATAAATAGAATAACAGGATAGAATAAATAAGCGTTAGTTAAAAGGTAAATTAAAAAGGTGGGTCTTGAGCCTGTTCTTAAAAACATGAACGTTCTCTGCAGCCCTGAGCTCCTCCGGCAGGCTGTTCCACAGTCGAGGACCATACCACTGAAAAGCTGCCTCTCCGTGAGTATGTGTCCTGACTTTAGGGACAATCAAAAGGCCAGTACCAGAGGACCTCAGGGTCCACGAGGGCTCATATGGTAAAAGCAGATCTGAAAGATAAGAAGGCCCAAGACCATTAAGACATTTAAAAACCAATAAAATAACTTTAAAATCGATCCTGAAACACACGGGGAGCCAATGCAGCGATTGTAAAACCGGTGTAATGTGGGCCCGCCCTCTGGTCTTTGTCAGCACACGAGCTGCAGAGTTTTGCAAAAGTTGCAAAGGTGAAATATTCTTTTTGGGGAGACCAGAGAGCGGGGCATTACAATAATCAATGCGACTGGTAATAAAAGCATGCATCAGCATCTTTGTGTTGGCCCGAGAGAGAATAGGGTGGACTCTGGCTATATTTTTTAGATGATAAAATCCAATTTTGGTTACATGTTTAATATGTGGGATAAAACCAAGCTCAGAGTCAAGAATAACACCCAGGTTTTTCACTTGTAGTGAAGGGCATAGTGAAAATGCCTGTAATTTAGACAAGAGTTTCTCTCTCTGAGCCTCAGGACAGATGATTAAAACTTCAGTTTTGTCCTGGTTAAGCTGTAAAAAGTTTTCTGCCATCCAAGATTTTATATCTAAAATACAGTTAAAAAGGGCATCCATTGGTCTGGTGTCATCAGGAGACACGGAGATATACAGCTGAGTATCATCAGCGTAACTGTGGAAGTTCACTCCATGCCTCCTGATGACGCCGCCAAGAGGGAGCATATACAAATTAAAAAGTACAGGGCCTAAAACCGACCCTTGAGGCACACCACATGTCATTTTATGGATCTTAGAGGAGCATGTATCCATACTCACCATAAAAGTTCTGTCTGAGAGATAGGAAGTGAACCAGTTGTGTACAGCACCAGAGAGGCCCACCATGTGTTTCAGTCTGTTTAAAAGTATAGTGTGGTCTACTGCGCTTAGATCCAGTAGCACCAGGACTGAGAGCTTTTGGGAGTCCCAGTTACATCTAATATCATTTAAAACCTTTAGGAGAGCGGTCTCTGTGCTGTGGTTCACCCGAAATCCAGACTGAAATATTTCTAAGATCTGTCTATCATTCAGAAAATCATTAATCTGAGTAAAAACAAGTTTTTCTAAAATTTTACTTAAAAATGGTAAGTTGGATACAGGTCTGTAGTTATTAAAATCATTGCAATCCAAATTGCTCTTCTTCAGAAGGGGAAGACACCCAACTGAAGAGAGCAATTCATCGTGTATAAAAGCTCAGCTTCAAAAAATCCATAAAGTGTTTTAAAAAGTGAAGAGGGGATTGGATCTAAAAGACATGTGGTGGGTCTCACTGTGGAGAAAACTTTCCTAAGGTTCTCAGCATTAACCAGGACAAAGCTGTCCAGTGTCTACTCAGGTACAATCGAGCCCTCAGATGTGTTTAAAATCATAACACGAGAAGATAAAATATCACATCTGATGGCGCTGATTTTTCCCCTGAAGTGGTCTGCAAACTGCTCACAGAGTGAGTCTGTGGGGGTTCTTTGGGAGCTGTCAAAATCAGGGTTAAATAAGTGATCTATGGTGGAGAAGATTACCTTGGGATTATTTTTGTTATTACTGATTATTTGGATCTGAATTCATCGCCGCCCCTCCAACAGCGACACAGTGATCCAGCTCACCGAATAGTGATAACGACCTACTGAGCCTGCTAGCAGGTGGAGGAGGGCCAATCTAAGCCACAGATATGGGCTGATAAATGCTAATAACACCCATTGATGGACTGATAACATGAATATTAAATGTCTGCTCCCTCCAAAATAAGAGCTTTTTTAAAAACTCAGACTGAGGTCTTATTTTGAAACCTAGAGTTTGTTGAAGCTGTTTCCTGGAGCAGGACCCTGAACAATTAGAAAAAGCAGATTTAAGAACACTTCATGTCATCTGTGCTCATTAAACTGATATCATGCAGCTCACCTTCTCACCAGCAGAGGGCCACAAATCACCGTCAATGAAGAGCTCAAGGAGATGTTAGTGACATCAGAGCTGTACGTGTTGATCTGCTCAATATGGAAGTTTCTTTGATTGGGTCAGTTTTAAAAGCAGCTATTTTTATAGAATGACAGAAACATGAGAGATGCTGAATGTCTTTAATTTTTGATACACTGAATACTATTGGATGTCCACTTAATCAGCCATGGTGGAAAAATACAATTAAGAAAGAGAAATCAAACATTTATATACATTTTAATTAGCTCAAACTTGTTTAAAATGCAGAGTAGCTGGTTGTGAACTGAGCTTCAGAGAAACACAACATACTGAGATTCACTGTGAAGCTTTGAGTGGAAAAAGACAGAAAAACAACATTTGGATCCTGGAATAATGGGAGCTTCCATCTTTAAAGGACTGAAGAGGAAGAAGTTTACAAGGAATCATTCAGAACAGTTTCAAACATCAACTGATTGAATCCATGAATCTGAAAACGTGTTTGTGAGTGAAAGAGACAGACATGTACAGACTGAACTATCTGTTCAACAGTCAGAGTGTTTCTCTAACAGGAGACACTCTTTACACTCAGCACAGGGACACTGAGGAACCAGGAGACCAGACTGTAAACCCAGGATAAAGAGTTTCAGTGAATGTGGTGTTGAAGGTGTGAAGGTGGATCAGAGTGTCAGAGGAGACTCTGTAGAAGGACAGAGTGCCAGCAGGACAGTCCACATACACTGCTGCTCTGTTAGAGACAGAGGAGGAGGAGGAGGAGGATGATGAGGAGATGATAGATGTTTTTATGTTATTGTACCAGACATGGCTAGGACTGTCATCAGAGCAGTAAAGACTCCAGGATTGTTCACTGCGTCCAAATAAACAGTCTTTTCTTCCTCCTTTTCTTCTGATTCTTTTGTAACTCACTGACATATCAACCCAACCTCTCCACTCGACCTCCCAGTAACAGCGACCAGTCAGGCCATTTCTACACAGCAGCTGAGGACAAATATCGAATCTGTCTGGATGATCAGGATATGACTGAACCTCCTCCACACGTGTCACCTTCCTGTTGTTGTCAGATAGTTGGAGGTTTGTGTGCACTGTGCTTGTGTCGATTGTGAGTTGACAGGAATCTGATGGAGAGAACAAACACAATTCAGCTGCAGTTATTGATCCATCATCTGTTCATTGATTGACACTTTGATGATGACTCCTGACATGATGAAGATGGTTGAATGTGTGCTGCTTTGTTTTCTTGAATCACATTAAAAACACACTTACACTTCCTCAGACCTGGTCTCAACCATCGGACTCCAGCAGGCTCCACCCTGAAAGGAGGAGGGGTCAGAGCAGCACAGTCAGCATGCACACATGGACATTACATGGCTCTCATAAACATACTGAAACCTGTTCATCTTCTAATAAATATTACATTATAACTTCTGCTGGTTATTATGCAATGTTAAAAATAATAAAATGAACAACAGTAGCATCTCTGATGTGTTTCAACTCTGGGAGAGTTGAAACACGCTACATAAGAAGCAGTCCATTCACTGTCTGAACAGACTTTTGTTATGTTACTTTTGCACTATTATGCACATGTTTTATTACATGGCTTAATTAAGGTACACATTAGGCTGACATCTGGGGCCAGAGCTTAAACTGCAACTGACCCATGGCTGCACACAGCTTACACATGGCCCACATACCGCAACGAATGGCGGCCTTTTGGTGGCCCATATCTGGTTTACCAGAGATAATCCACACATTGGCCAGCACAGGACCACCAGTGTGTCTGCAACTGGCCTTGTGCTGGCCCATGTATGGGCCACCTTTGGCAAACCAGATATCAGCCACCAAAGGGCCGTCATTCATTGCGGTATGTGGGCCATGTGTAAGCACATTGTGTGGGCCAGATCTGGGCCATACCAATTTTGCTATTTGGGATATAGCAAAAGTTTAAGACCACTTGAAAAATAGCATCAAATCATATTTTGCATGGTTCGACCTTAGCAAGTTTCAAGTAGAGCAAGGTTCAACATGCAACATGTTCTCAATTGGATTTAGATCAGGGGAACACGCAGGATGTTGCAAAATAGTGATATTGGGATTGTGTACTGCAGCATTGTACTGTTGAAAAACCCAGCAGTTTTTTTGCCGTTTTTCAAGTGGTCTTAAACTTTTGATTGAAACTGTATGTGACTGTGGGTGAACCGTGCTGCATCTTCCTTTGTCGCCTCTAAAAGGAAACTGATGCCAAAAAAGTCCCCAAGTAATTGTGGAACTCCCAAAAAGTTGATTCTGTCCAATTAAATGTAGCGTTTTCACTTTTTTTCAGAAGAAAGTCCAATGATTCTTTACACTAACATAAGGATTAGTGTGTTTGCTGAGAAATTAAACTCATCCATAAATAGTTTCGACATGAACAGAATCAACTATTTTAGGAATTCCTTATCTGAACGATTGAGCATGCATCAAGGTAATTGTGGAACTGTCCTTGACTTAACTTCCAGAATCAACACACATCATGAAAGTTGGCTAATAAAAATAACACCTCATCTCCTAATGCACTTAGCTGTAGAAAACTAAACAGGTGTGCTAAACATATTCTTCTCTCTTTCCTCATCTCTGATCTGTGAATAAAAGCTGATGATGATTAAAGAGTACCAATGAGCATGCTCTGAAAAAATTAACTTGAATTAAAATCTTTATTTCATGAGCTAAATGTAGCATTATCCATATATCCATTTTCTCCTGCTTATCTGGGGCTGTGTCGCTGTGGCAGCAGCCTAAGCTGAGAAGACCAGACCTTTCTCTCCCCAGCCAACCTCCTCTAGCTTGAACACCAAAGCGTTCCCAGGCTGCAGAGAGATCTAAACTCTTCAGTGTGTCCTGCGTCTGTTCGACACCTCATGGTGTCGCCCAGGAGGCACCCTTGACAGATGCCTGAATCACCTCAACTGGCTCATTACTTTAAAGACCGAACTCTTCACCCAATCTCTAAGTGAGAGGCCAGCCGCCCTTCAGTGAAATGCCCCTTTTTCATTTGTGTACTCTCAGAGCTTGAGATAGAGAGCCATCATTGTGATATCCATCATCTCTGATTGGGGCTTCATGTATTGCTGAGCCAGCTCACCCAAAGACCTGGCTTTGTTGAACTTCATTTTAGTACAGGCTTTGATTTAGTTAAGAATCCATTTGTAATTCATAAAATAAGTTTATATTCTCTTGGTTACTTTTTTATTTTAGGCATGCTTTCTAGTCATTTGTGTTTCTATTTTTTCAGTTTAGAAATATGGTTCCTTGATGTTATTGCAACATCCTTATTTTTTAGTTGAAATCATTCCCATTTCTTCAGATCACATTTCTATATTACTGATCTTAAACAGAAGCTTGATTTCTTTACTGAAATTACCATCTTCTAATTGTGTCTTTTTTAACAGAAATGCTACACCAGCTGTATAATGTGATGATACATGGCTAAAGAAGCCAGTACATCCCCAGTGCTGTTTACTAAATGTACTTCTTCCCCTGTTTGCCCAGTCTCTTGTAAAAAACACAAATTACCTTATACATGTTTTTTTTTAGCCAGGTAGTATTTAAAGTAGGGCTGCCACTGCTAACGTGTGAACCCATCAACACATTATCATTAAAATTTTAAACTCAATTAACCCATCTCAAGCGCAGAATGACTCAGAATCCCTGAAATGTCTCTCTCAAAGAATTTTGGACATTTTGTCTAAAGTTTGATTGATTGGTTATAGCATTATATATGCCCATGTTTTCTTATCCCTGTGTCATTCCCCATTTTCGGTCTGAGTCTTTCATGGCATGTCACTATTGTGTTTTACCTTCATGTGTAATCCCGTGTCCCCTCTCGCTCTCTCCCTCTTTCTTGTGTGAGGTTGTTGGCTTGTCTCCCAGTGCTCCCGTGTTCTTAGTTTAGTTTTCCCCATGTTTAGGTTTATTTTAGTTTAATCTCTGTTCTCTTTTGCTCCTGTTTTGGCATGTTTTTCCAGCCTCAATAAATGGCTTGTTTTCTGTTAAACCCTTTACGTGCCTCGAGCGTCTGGGTCCACTTAATAAATAACAGGTCTGCCACTGCAGCTGTTCTAGTAAGTAAGTAAGTAAGTAAGTCACAGGTGGCTGTGTTGCTAGCACTAGCTGTGCAGAAGTGAGGAGGAGAAGGGGAAAATAAAATTCAAGGATTCAGTCAAAATTATTGGGTACTTTGACTATTAGGCATTGCTTTCAGCTGATCCAACAACGACAACTGTACCAACCTGATTAAAACCTGTTCAATATCTAATCAAACAAAAAGAAATATATAATGCATACTTAAATTCTGAACATGTAGCCAAGAATCAACCTACTGACCTGAAGTTTCAAAGGCAAGTACCACTACGTCATCTAGCTGCTGATTTCTACCTGTTGATTTTACCAATTTCTTTTTTGAGGTCTACATGTTTCCTCTACATTTTTCCTCCATGATGAAAGTTTTCTTTCATCATAGAGGGTCCCTGCGAAGGCACAGCACCGCCAAACAAAAGCCAATTACTGCCTCTCTGCTGAGTGGGGATGAGTCAACACATGAATACAGCTCAGCAGGGCATCAAGTATAACACTAAACACTCAAAGCTCCAGACAGTGATTGATAGAGTACACCAGGCAGACTGGACCTCACTGCATGGATTGACCATACGAAAGCCTGCACTCAATACACCTCATTTACTAATGGTGCTTTTGAATCCTTTTTGTGGAGATCCATGATTTAGCAATATTTTAGTACCTGAATTTATTCATACTTCAGGAAATTTTTTTAAAATCCTTTTGACCATATGCACAAATAAATCATAGCCTGTCTGTCTTAGAAGACAGGCTCCTACTCTTACTACTCCTACTAATAATAAATATATACAGCAAATCACCATATTTTATGCTTAAAAAAACACAAACCCCAACAAGTCTATTATGCTCAGCGGAAGGCCATTGGTTTAGGACAATTATGATTTACTAATATATGCATATCCGTGGGGAAAAACAATAGGTATGCATATTACATATTACTGTTCAAATAACGATTGAAGATGGCAGGCGTAAACAGCCGAATTGGCGTCCTCGCGGTGGTGCCATGATGTTTGGTGTTAAACTCCATATAATTCCAGTTATAGACCTTGTTTGGGCAAATAAATAAAGAAAGACTTTTACAAGAGACAAAATGGCAAAGATGAAGAAATTCGAAGAAGATTTGAAGGAGAATAATTATTCACTTAACTCGCTGATGTCTGAAATTGTAAAAGTAAATGAGCAACAAGGAATACTAATGTTGATGATGGACCAAATCAAAGAAGTAAAAAACGTGATTATGGAGTAAGACAAGACAATCCAGTTTTTGGAAAGGAAGGTGAATAAACAGCAGGCTCGACTTGAGGAAGTGATTATTACGGGTCTGGAAACTAAACACAGGAGTTATGCAAGAGTCACCGAGTCTGGGACCGGCGCAAAAAGAGGTGAAGACGAGCCCCCCTTGGAAGGAGCTACAGTCGCTGGAATGCCAGGTTGTGTAATTCTTTTTGAATAAAAAACTTCTCCTGCATAGTAATAATATATCTGCATATGAGTGGTCTCATCATAAACGATATAAGTAATCATTTGCAAGTCTTTTTTTTACTTTTGATTTAAATATGAAAATAAAGGAAGAAGTTGGTTTCGTGAGTCATAGAAGGTTAAGAAATAACGAGGCAATTAAAAAGTTTAGACAAGATCTCATGGAAGTTGACTGGAAGGAGGTTTGTGTTAATGAGGCCAATGTTGCATATGGAGCTTTTTTCAAATACTTACTTGGCCTTGTATGATAAACGTTGTCCATTTGTATCATTTAAGTATAAGAAAAAGAATAAGAATTTGAAACCTTGGATAACTAAGGGTCTTGCAAATGCATGTAAAAAGAAAAATAATTTATATAGGGATTATATAACACAGAGAACTAAGAATGTGGAAATGAAATATAAAGTTTATAAAAATAAGTTGGTATTAATATTGAGGAAAGCCAAGAAAGACTATTATAATAAACTTTTTCAGGAAAACAAGAATAATATTAAAGACATTTGGAATATTTTGGAGTATTGGGTAACAAGAACACACCCTCAGATCTGCCTATTTATTTCATTAAGAATAATCAAGTTGTTGGTGACTGAAGTAGCAATCGAATTCAATTCCTTTTTTGTAAATGTTGGACCTACTTCAACAAATTTAATTAGAAAAAAATGACGACCCAGAAAATGAGGAAGTCTGGAAAGGAGAAAGTAGAGCGGTTAATTTTATTCTTAGCTAAAATTTCATCTGCAACCCATAATAATAAATACACAGTTAGGGTATTTGTTGATTTAAAAAAGCTTTTGACATGTTACAACATTCTATTTTGATTTCTAAATTGTATAATTATGGTGTGAGAGGAGTGGCATTGAATTGGTTAAGGAGTTATTTAGAAATAAGGTCGCAATATGTACATTATCTCAGCAATACCTCTAAAAGATTGAAGATTGTATGTGGCGTTCCTCAAGGTTCTATTTTGGGACCTAAACTTTATAATTTATATATTAATGATATCTGTGATGTATCAAAAAGGTTATATTTTATTTTATTTGCAGATGACAAATTTCTATTGCTCAGGAGAAAATTTGAAAGATTTGGTTGAAGTTATGATTTCTCAGATGTTAAGATTAAAAAAATGGTTTGATGTAAATAAATTATCTTTGAATCTGACAAAAATGAAATTCGGTAATTGTGTAAAGGAGAAAGAAGTCATTATGCCCATTAACGGAGAATTGATTGAAAGAGTTACTGAATTTCGCTTTTTGGGTGTAATAGTAGATGAAAATTTGACGTGGAAATCACATATTGAGTATATTAGAAAGAAGATGGTTAAAAACATTTATATTTTGGGAATTGTAAGAGATTTATTAGACTACAAAACAATGCGCATTTTATATTTTTCATTGTTTTTCTCATGCTTTGGTTACTGTGTGGAAGTTTGGAGGAATACATATGTAAATACTATAAAAGCTCTAAACATATTACAGAAGAAAGTGATACGAATGATTCATAACATACAAATAAATTATTTATAAAATCGAAATTATTAAAATTAGGAGATTTAGTGAAACTACGGACACTATTAATTATGTTTAGGGCTAAAAATAATATTTTGGCTTTTAAGTTACAAAGATTATTTTTAATGTGTTTGGGGGGAGAAGACAGCAGAAGGAAATTTTATTTTAAGCATCAGCTAGCTAGGATTACACAGAGATTAATGTGTCCAACGGTTAGGGGTATACGACTGTGGAACTCTCTTCATTATAATTTAAAGAATTGTATATAGTTACATTGTTTAAAAAAAGTGTTACATGTCTAAAACACTTTAGACATGTAACATTTTATTTTATTTACTTATCTTTTCTCCTTGTTACTATGTGGAGTGGTATATTCTGATTGTAAATTTGTTGTTTGGTTTGCGTTAGGACCGGAGATAAATGTTAGTTTGTTCCTTGATTTTTGGTGCTCACTTGCAATATAAGTTGGATTGTAGATAGGGGGCAGGGTTTAATAAGAATATTATCTTCTTCCTGCTCCTTTCACACATGGTTGCAGTGCTTTACCAATAGAAAGTGTGGTTGGTGGAACTGTGGAAACTGTTGTACCAAGTGTGAAATAAATAAATAAATGAAATGAAATGAAAAAAAAAAAGAAAATTAGACACAAATGTTGCATACAAAGACACTGTTTTGTGCAGGGTGAGAATGCTCTGCCAGATGTTCAAAAATGTGGCCCTAAGAACCACAAATGATACTGGAGTGCTAACAGTGCACTAATAATATGCATGAAGTCAATGGAATGGAAAACAATCAGACATATCACCATCAAGTGTGGAATACACCAAGATGAACTGTCCCTTTGCTGTTCTAATAGGTTGCAGTCTTCCAGGAAGGCTTTCTTCAAAATTTTGGAATGTTTCTGTGGGAATTTCTTCCCATTCAGTTTGAAGAGGACTTAAGAAGTCAGATACTGAATTTGGACAGTCCACTAAGAATTTTCTTGTCTGGGACTAAGACGCAACGCCCAAAGCCCTGTGAGACAGTAATTAAAATGTATGGCCTAATGCTTTAGTCTATATATTGTATGTACCAGCTGATTATTATTATTATTATTATTATTATTATTATTGGTGGATGGCAATAATATAAAAAACAGAAACAAAACATGATACTCTGTAGTGTACACAATTTGTTTCCAACAAATTTATTTTGGTAAAAAATTATAATGGATGAAAATGCTGACATTTACAAAGTTTCATATGTGCAATGTCTCATTATTCATTAGTGCATCACTTGATCTGACCTGATAATTGTAGAGTTTAGACTCTTCAGCATCTTCGGTCCTGAATCATTCAGACAGTTGTTACTCAGGTCTAGCTCTCTAAGACTACAGGACTGGGAGCTGAGAACTGAGGACAGAGTTTCACAGCTTCTGTCTGAGAGTTTACAGCCACTTAGTCTGGAAAATCATGAACACAGAAACAAACAACATAAGTGTACTCATGGCGTCACAAGGAATTGTTTATGAGGAGTTTGTAGATTTTAGTATATTTTTCTTCTTCTTATGTTATCACTTGATTATTTAACACTAGCAAGTTAAGATTTCAGCAAAGTTTGAAATGTGTTAGGAATGTTTTAGTAAAAACTTTGAAAAATAAAAACAGATAATAATGTTCAGTTTCTTTGTGATTATTTTCCTAAATGAAAGCAAATTAATAATAAAAAATGTGTTGATCTTACCTGAGAGTTTCTAGTTTACAGTGTGGACTTGCCAATCCAACAGACAGAAGCTTGACTCCTGAATCCTGTAGGTTGTTGTTACTCAGGTCCAGCTTTCTCAGACTAGAGGATGGGGAGCTAAGAACTGAGGACAGAACTTCACAGCTTCTCTCTAAGAGGAAACAGTGACTTAATCTGAAAAGTTATTAACATAAAGAGAAATAATCCTTGTGTTAAAATTGATTCATGTTGCTGTGAAAAGTTATTAGTGAATACTTATTTAATTATCTGTTTTGGTCTTCATTGTAATTTGCTGGCTTGGATCTCAGTTGATTATTTAACATAGGAAAGTGAGGATCCCAACCAAGATAGAAATGGGATACTTTTACTAAAAAGAAAGAATTAAAAAAAAAACAAATGCAAGGAAGAAAATCTGTATTTTGTGATTAGTTTTCTAACTTACAAAAAATTGAAATGTCACTTAATCTTACCGAAGAGTTTCAAGTTTACAATGTTGACTCGCCACTCCAACAGACAGAAGCGTCACTGCTGAATCTTGAAGTATGTTGTTACTCAGGTCCAGCTCTCTCAGACCAGAGGGCTGTGAGCAGAGGACTGAGGACAAAGCTTCACAGCTTCTTTTTGAAAGATTGCAGCCACTCAGTCTGGACAAAACAAAATACAAACAAATACAAAAAAAAATACAATACAATAATAGGAAAAGAGATAAAAACATTTTTTTATACAGGATTTCATTTTAGGGACAGTGCAAGGTGAGGTTGCTCAGCACAGCTTCAACTCATTGGCCAATTATTGGTATATGGTGCTTCCTTCAGGGGTTGCAAAAAACAAAGTGTTTGTGTGCATATACTAACAGAACCCAAATGTAGCAAGCTCTAGGTAGAATGACAGAGCTTACAGCACTTTGTTGGAGGCTTTGACCACTGGCAGCAGCCTCAGAAGAGCCTCCTCTGAAGCAGAGTATTTCTTCAAGTCAAACACATCCATGTCTTTTTCTGATGACAGTAAGATGAAAACCAGAGCTGACCACTGAGCAGGAGAGAGTTTATTTGTGGAGAGACTTCCTGATCTCAGGGACTGTTGGATCTCCTCCACTAGAGAACGATCATTCAGTTCATTCAGACAGTGGAACAGATTGATGCTTTTCTCTGCAGACAGATTTTCACTGATTTTCTTTTTGATGTACTGGACTGTTTCCTGATTTCTCAGGGAACTACTTCCTGTCTGTGTCAGGAGGCCTCGTAGGAGAGTTTGATTGGTCTGCAGTGAAAGACCTAGGAGGAAGCGGAGGAACAAGTCCAGGTGTCCGTTTGGACCCTGCAGGGCCTTTGCCACAGCATTCTGGTATAGAGATTGTGGTTTAGATTTGTTAATCAATTTAGGCCACTTCGAGGATCTGTGTTGTTCTTCCAGCAGATTGAGTCCAGAGTTGATGAAGGTCAGATGGACATGAAGAGCAGCCAGAAACTCCTGAACACTCAGATGGATGAAGCAGAACAAATTCTCCTGGTACAGTCCTCTCTCTTCTTTAAAGATCTGTGTGAACACTCCCGAGTACACTGAAGCTGCTCTGATATCGATGCCACACTCTGTCAGGTCTGATTCATAGAAGATCAGGTTTCCTTTCTGCAGCTGATCAAAAGCCAGTTTTCCCAGAGACTCCATCATCTTCCTGCTCTCTGGACTCCAGTGTGGATCTGTCTCAGCTCCTCCATCATACTTGACCTTCTTCACTTTGGCCTGAACCACCAGGAAGTGGATGTACATCTCAGTCAGGGTCTTGGGCAGCTGTCCTCCCTCTCTGGTTTCCAGCACATCCTCCAGAACTGTAGCAGTGATCCAGCAGAAGACTGGGATGTGGCACATGATGTGGAGGCTTCGTGATGTCTTGATGTGGGAGATGATCCTGCTGGCCTGCTCCTCATCTCTGAATCTCTTCCTGAAGTACTCCTCCTTCTGTGGGTCAGTGAACCCTCTGACTTCTGTCACCATGCCAACACAGTCAGGAGGGATCTGATTGGCTGCTGCAGGTCGTGTGGTTATCCAGAGGTGAGCAAAGGGAAGCAGTTTCCCCCTGATGAGGTTTATCAGCAGTACATCCACTGAGGTGGACTTTCTAGGGTCAGTTAAGATTTTAGTTTTGTGGAAGTCCAGAGGAAGTCGACACTCATCCAGACCATCAAAGATGAACACAACCTGGACGTCTTCAAAGCTGCAGATTCCTGCTTCTTTGGTTTCAGTAAAGAAGTGATGAACAAGTCCCACCAAGCTGAACTTTTTCTCTTTCACCACATTGAGCTCTTTGAAAGAGAATGGAAATATGAACTGGATGTCCTGGTTGGCTTTGTCTTCAGCCCAGTCCAGGGTGTATTTCTGTGTTAAGACTGTTTTCCCAATGCCAGCCACTCCCTTTGTCAGCACTGTTCTGATTGGTTCATCTCTTCCAGGTGAGGCTTTAAAGATGTCTTCTTGTCTGATTGTTGTTTCTGGTCTGTCTGGTTTCCTGGATGCTGTTTCAATCTGTCTGACCTCATGTTCATCATTGACCTCTGCAGTCCCTCCCTCTGTGATGTAGAGCTCTGTGTAGATCTGATTCAGAAGGGTTGGGTTTCCCGCTTTAGGGATCCCTTCAAACACACACTGAAACTTCTTCTGCAACTTAGACTTGAGTTTATGTTGAAAAAAAGCAAGACAATGTTCTAAATAAAAAGAAACAAAAAATAAAATACAAGATTCTGTTTTAAAAGGGCACATAAAAATGTTATCAATATATATATACATTTTTTCATTAAATGTTGGTTAATCTCTGTATACATTAATAAATATAAAATTTATTATCAGCATCTTAAATCTTTATAGAAACCCTCTTACTGCTCTCCAGTCGGTCAGCCAGCTCTTCCTGCTTCATTTTCCTCAGGAAGTCCTGAGTGATCTTCACAAATGCCTCTCTGCTGCTGCTCCTCTGACTCTCTAAGCATTCTGGGTAATCTGGACTCAGAACCTTCTGTATCTTTTTCACCTCGTTCTTCACAAAAGTGATGATGTTGTCCTCCAGCAGCTGGAACAGAATACTTTATGAATCCATGTTAGACACACTAACAATCCACTGGTCTACTAAGAGCAGCATGGAGATGACTGTGAACAGAATAGATGTAACAGTAGTTGTTGTAAATGTACAGACCATAAATATGGAGTCCAGGTGTGTTTGATGCTGCTGGGCAGACTGACCACTGGGAACCTCTGAGCTCTCATTTTCCACTCTGTGGAGGAACCATGGAGAATTAGTTCAAGCATAATATCACCCATATCAGAAAAACTTTCCATACATGTACCTTGTCACCAATAAGAAATTAAAATGTTTGCTGCAGCAAACATTCTATTGTAATTTGACTCCCTTTCAGTGTTAATAATGGATTGTATTTATTAGCGCATTTGTAGGCACCCAAATGCTAGATCATCCCTTAATGTAAGGGATGATCCCTTAATGTAAGGGATGATCTAGCAGAAAATCAGAAGAAACTTTAAGACTTCATTAAACTGAAATAAAAATCCCTCATTGGAAGGTAAAACTATTATGAACCATCAGCTAATCCTACAAGCAGATCAATGCTCCAAAACTACAGAAGCACAGGTAAGTATACCTGTACGAGTGTGGACCACGGAAGCCACCACGCTCCTACAGGACTGTTTTGACAACACAAATTGGAGTGTAATTGCAGGAGGATCAGACTTGGAAGATCACACATCTGCCATACTCTCATACATCAACTTCTGTACTAGGAGTGCAACAACAACAAAGTCTTCGTCTTGATGCATTCTCAATCATCCAAGAAAGTAAATCTCCAAAAGTTGATTCTGCTGATCTGGCGTTTTGTGGGAGAAACATTTCGTCACTCATCCAAGTGACTTCTTCAGTTTCACCTCTGAGTTATAATCTGTGTCATAGGTCATTAGATCGTTTAGCAAGACTGAAAACTCTGCAAAACAGGAAGCTTTGTGCAGAGTTGCAGAGACCTTCGCCTATGTTTGTGATGAAAAGAGGACAACAGGAAATGACCTTTGGGTCATAAAAAGTAGACATGAGGAGCTCAGGTGCATTTGTTTTTGCCTCTAAATGGCAGACATGTATAATTAAAATAGATAAAGTGATGGTTTTGTAGGGGAGGAGGGAGCAGACTATATTATACACATCCGGCCTGTAATGCTTTAGATCTGCAGAACGGTAGGTATTGAATAAAATGATTATAAATACTCTGACCACTCTGAGTCTGTGTCTTCTCTGTCTGGTCGGAAGAATAAAAGAACCTGGGTCAATAAGTGTTTTCCTGATGGAGGTCTCATTAACACTACCCAGTATGATCCAGGCTTTAGCTGCTTAGACGTTACCCAGGGTCTCTCTGTGTCCTCTTAGACTGTTTAACAGCTCAAACACAAAGACATAGCAAACAAAAACTGTAAAGAGCCATCATGCTTATATAACCTTTGGAATTTCGCAGCCTGTAGTGGAGCCTTGAGGTGAATTTTAAAAATATTTGGAAAAAAGCACCATGATGCTAAAAAAATGAAAAATAAATATTTGCAAAGTATCTCGGTAAATATTTATTTTACATGATTAATGTGTGTGGTCTGCAGTGCTGCTGCAGGGGAGGCAGATGCACCTGAGCAAAATTGCAATCACCCACGCCGGCTTAAAGTCTGTGCTGTCTCTGCTGGTGAGTTGGTGTGTGTCGGGCTGTCAGTGGAAAAGCTAAAGCCTGCTGTGTGGGTACAGAAACCATGTGTGAAAAGTGGTCAGTAAAGAAATGCTACAAAGCGTGTTCATGCAAACATCGTCGGGTCTGCTGTTGTACAATGGGACTTCTGCTCCTGAACCTCTGTGCACAGTGTCTGCAAATTGGGGCTGTACGAAGTCACTTCATCCTTACGCAAAACTGTAAGCTGTCATCTGTGGGGCGCAGTGTTTGTTTTTACAATAGTTCATGGCGGAGAATAGCTGTTCCAGTTGGCAGCAGCATAGGCACACTTAAAATTTCTTCTGAAACTTTTGCTCTCTTTTGATGCTCTGAGTTTTATGAGTAAAAGTAAAATCTGTGCAGCAAAGCTAGTGTTACCTCCTCTAATTCCCTACAACACACAATTGGATTTTCAATTGTTTAGAAACCAAAAGCTTGTTTTTAAGAGACAGTTTAAATAGGATTGAGGGAATGACGTATTTGCACTGCAGTTTATATCCAACAACATCAAGCAGTTGAAACAAAGAGCTCATGTTACTAACAGCTCACCTCTCTGCAGCAGACACTGGCTGGACTTTAAAACTAAAGTGGGCAGCTCTAGACAGGTTTTACTTTCATATTATTATCATAGTATTTTATCATATATTATCATAGTATTTTACTTTCAGGTAAAATAATCTCTCTGAGTATCTGCTGTGTTTGTGGAAACACTCCAACACACACCGCTGCACATATGAACATAGAAATGTGTGTGAAACAGAGCTGACATTAAACATGATGGAGGATTTATTCACAAACACACAACAACATTTACACACACAGTACCTCTCTGCAGGACGACACATGTCTGATTTAAAGTTAATATCAGCAGGTTTAGACGCGTCACTGTGTAAGGACACATAGCTGGGTGGAGGTCCAGCAGGTCTCCCATAGATCCTGTCAGAGAAGAAAATGTGTAGTTCACTGAAAGCAACGTAAGCTGTTAAATACTTAAGAAACCATCATCATCCCAAAGAGAAATTGGTCTGCCGGCTGAGCATGACCAGTTCATTTCATCAGATACCCATTTGTTAGATATCCACTAAAAAGCTTACCTCTCTTTACTAGATGCCTTCTGGACTTTAAAACCAATGGGCCAATCTTTAGACCGGTCACTCTGTAAGGACACAGAGCTGGGTGGAGGTCCCGGTGGGTTCCTGTGAATAATGATGGAGCAGTGATGTGAGTGCTGAGCTGTGACATGGAGAAGAGTCATGGACAGTTAGAGATGGTCATCTCACCTCTGAGCTTTGGTCTGGCTCTCATGTTCCCCACACAGAGTGCTTTTAGAGGGAGGGACTCCCTCCTCTCTGTCCTCACACTGATCCATGCTGCTCACATCAGCTCACACACACTTTCTACCTGCAGAGGAAACACAAATCATTCATGTGCACATCAACTGAAATCATCCTTTCCATCATGTGTGCTGTCCAAATATCAGCTGCTTCTTTCCTGCTTCATCTCAGTGTCAGCTGAATGCAGTCAGACAGCAGTGTGAGGCAGAGGAAGCTGCCATCAGCTGCTCTACTATCAGTCCACTAGATGGAGCCGTGAAGCACACACGATGCATTCACTGACACACACTGATTCACTGTGACTGCAGGCTTCAGTCCACTAATATTCAGTCAGTCCAACACAGTTCAACAACATTTTCTAACATTTCAGCTAATCAATGATTCAACGAGGATCAGGAGAGTTAAAAGCTTCACACCAATTATCTCTTAGTTCAGGATTAATGTGAAAAGCCAACCATACCTGTTACTAAAAATTACTACATTGCTGAATGCAGTGTCATCAGCCTAAAAATATTCAGTTTAGTGTTAAGAAAAACCAAATAAATCCATCAAACTGTCAAAGCAAATATTTGCTTCAAAGCACAAATTATTCTCCTAAACATAAACTGTTAAAGAGGGAAACAAAGCAAACTTACAGTTTCTTCAAACACACACACCAACAACAAGATCCACTCACGAGGCGGGGCTCCACCTGAAGCAGGACAGGTGGGAGGGGGAGGACAAGCAGGAGTCAAGTTCATTTAACAACACCCATCAACTCCTGAATAACAGACTTTACTGTGAAAAGTGAAGTTTACCTTTGGCCTGCTTTCACCATTTCTTCCTTTCTTTCCGTTTAGTGTAAACACTTGCTCTTAGAATTCATTAAATCTGCCATTTGATCACAAACAGCAGACATAGCTTCACTTCACAAATCCTTCTTTGACCTCAGACCAGGGTAGTTTTGCAATTTTCATTAGTTTTTATTTTTATTTCGTTTTGACTTCAGATTTTCAATTTTATATCAGTTTTAATTAGTTTTTACCAATTGTTTGCTAGTTTAGTTTAGTTTTTATTTTTATTTTTTTGAAAATCCTTAGTTTCAGTTTAGTTTTGATTAGTTTCAGTTTAGTTTTGATTAGTTTCAGTTATAGTTTTAGTTGTGTTTGCAATAAAGTGTAACAAAATCCCAGTTTCATTTCAATTCAATTCAATTCAATTTTATTTATATAGCGCCAAATCACAACAAAAGTCGCCTCAAGGCGCTTTATATATTTCATCATATCAGTCATTCTCTTCTGCTTATCCTTGGGTATGTTGCTATTACAGCTACCATACCCTGCACCCTGGACAGGTCGCCTGTCTGTCGCAGGGCTAACACGCAGAGACAGACAACTCACATTCCCACCTATGGGTTCTTTAAATAAATAAATAAAGGCAGATGAACAACTGTTGATACCAGGCAACTATAAAATGTATATCTTGGCCGCAATGAGACTATCAACTCTTGCAGCACCGGGTGTTCGTAATTTTGGTTCAAGTGAATTGATAAATCTTTTGAAGGCAATTGACTCACACAGTTATGTAGATATCCCAGTCCTGTTGTCTCGAGATGCATCACGCTGCCTTGCCTGGTGTTAGCTTCTGTTTCTGGGGATGAGGGTTGAGTATGCTCCCTTACCTTCTCCAGGTAAGCTAGGTTAGCCTTATTGTGTGAGCTTTCCACGTACACTTTAAGGTTTATGGGATTTTTTTCCCTTTAGAAATGTCCCTCATAATTTGTCTCGTTCCACTACAAGACACTTGCTTTATCCAAAACACAGTCATATTCAAAATAATCCCAAATTGGAAGCTGGCGCTTTCTCCCGACTTTTCCTGACATGATACTGCGCGTGGACGGAGCAGTGACACAGACACTCGACTAACGTGCTGCCACCTGCTGGCATAATGAAACACAGGAAAAAACCTGGAAACTAAACTTCTTTTTTACCCTTGACTATTGTATGACACGCACACATCAACGAAAACTCAACATATTTTTGCTATAAATTCAGTTAATTTTAGTTAGTTTTGTGAACACTCATTACAGTTTTAGTTAGTTTTCCTTTTTTTGTTTTTATTTTTATTTCCGTTAACGAAAATGTTTTTTCACTTCTAGTTTTCGTTATTTCGTTAGTTTTCGTTAACGATAATAACCTTGCCTCAGAAATGATCCCATAAAGAAACTCAGATTAGACTGTCAGACTGACAGGGATCTTTATTTAAACATCATCATGTAGGAGTGATTTTTTGACTTCAGACTGATTTTACCCATATATGTTTCTTTCTGTTCCTGCTCCCAGCTTGAAGCCCCTGTACATCTTGATGCCCTCTAAGTTTATTTACATGTCACAGACAGTTTTTTCTTTCTCACTCATTCAAGTAAAGAAGTCACTTTAATGCACAGGTGTCGAACTCCAGGCCTCAAGGGCCGGTGTCCTGCAGGTTTTAGATGTGTCCTTGATCCAACACAGCTTATTTAAATAGCTAAATTACCTCCTCAACATATTTTGAAGTTCTCCTGAGGCCTTGTAATGAACTAATCATTTGATTCAGGTTTGTTGACCCCAAGACCTCTAATCATTCGCTTTACCAGATAAAGCTGCAGGCAACGGCCGGGTATGGGCCCGACGCTCCAGCGCCATCCATTTTCAGGGCTAGTTGTGTCGGCAGGTGAGTTGTTGTGTCGGCAGGTGAGTTGTTGATTCGGCAGGTGAGTTGTTGATTCGGCAGGTGAGTTGTTTGTTTCGGCTGGTGAGTTGTTCTATGTCTATCCCTACGTTGGGTGAGTGCTGAGTGTTTGTATGTTTGTGTGCATGAGGGTGGGAATGCATGTTTGTGTCTGTGTGTGCCTGTGTGTCTGTGTTTATATGTCAGGTCGGGTCTTAGACTCCACCTCCCTGAGAACACCCAGGCCCTCCAAAGTGTGGAGGCCTAGCTCCCCTCACCACACTCCCTGCTGGTAACTGATGCCCTCAGGGGTTGGTGAATTGGTGGTTCTTGGTGTCCGGGGCTGGGCGCTCAGGTATGCACCAGCTCACTCCCGGTGGTTACTTGGCGGGGCCTGGTGCCTGTCGCTCGGTCAGGCCTTTTCCGGGGCAAAGGGGGCCCTCGAGCCTTCGGCCTCGGGGCTTGCGACTCGGTTTACTCTAGCACAGCTGGCTGCCGGCAGAGCCGGCGGGCATGCCAGTGCAGCCCCCTCTGGCTTCTGCTCCATGGCTACTGGGTGACCCCTCGTCTGGGGATCTCCTCAGCCCTTCCCAGGAGGGTGGCACGGATGCCCCTCCGGTGGTACTCCTTGGGCTCTCGCACTCTGGGGTCCCTGGATGTCTGGAGCCTGGATCTCCTCCATGTCTGCTTCATGCCCTGGGGGATGGGCTATGGCCCTCCACACCCTCTAGCAGACCGTTACATGGGGAAACCTTCTGTATACAAGTGCGCTGATCCACACAGGTGTGCACACGGGTGTTCACTGTTCGTAGACATAAACTACACCTTTCTTAGCTGCTACTTCAAAGCACCTTGTGCGCTGTCTGTGCTGCACAACAACATTCAATATTTAGTATTTATTGCTGTTTACACTTAGCTAGATTAACGTGATGTTGTTGTGTTTAGTATGTTGCATTGTTTGTTTTTTTTTGCTTGTTTTCTATTCTTTTTCTCTCAACAGGTGATCCAGGAGATTTTTTTTTTTCTTTGTCTTTGTAAGTGCCCTTTCTCACTGTCCCTTTTCCCTTCTGTTTTTCTTTTCCTTCCTCTCTTTCTTTCTCCCTTTCCTATCCCCCAATCATGTCTGTCTCATCTGTAACAACTGAAAATAAAATAAATGATAACAACAAAAGTTGATTAAATGGACCAATACGGCAAAGCCATGATGATCCATTTGGCAAAATAAATCCATTTGGTATCCTTGTTGGTCTTCAGACAACAATTCTGACGGCTAAAGAACCAAATGGGACAGACAAAAAAAAACAAAAACAAAAAAGGTTTGTTGACCCAGGGTGATATCTAGAACCTGCAGTACACCAGCCCTTGTTATTTTTTTTATCATAACTCTGATTTTACGTGGCCTATCAACACAATTTAAAAACTGGTATAAAATCCACACTTTTTTCTGTCAGTTGTTCAGTCTGTCCTGCTCCAATGGTTTTACACGTTGTGATAAACGTGGCTTCAATCCACATCAGCCACGCCACTTTGCTAGCTAAAACACCGGTGTCGGCACATAAGGATGCAGTCATAGCCTGTCAATGACGTTGAATAGCTGGGTATATACGGGTCAGATGGTTGAGGAAGACGGTGGACAGACCTGGTGCACCTAAATGTATAGAGAGAGATTGGCTGGGAACGCCCATCAGTCCCCAGTCTGCGAGATCTTCAATGCACACCTCCTGCAGAACTTCAACAACATTAGACGGCAGACATGGAGTCTGAATAGACCATGTTCAGCACCTCCATTGCTGAAGCTGCTGCACTGAGGTGCGGCAGCAAGGTAGTTTGTGCCTGTCGTGGTGGTAACCCCCGAACCAAATGGGGGACATCAGAGGTAAAAGGAGCCACCAGGCTGAAGAAGGAGTTTGCCTGGGCGACTTTCTAGGCAGCTAATGGATGCAGACAGGCCTAAAGGACTAAAGAGCCACATGCAGCTCCGGAGCCGCGGGTTGCCGACCCCTGGGCTATACCCTCTATTTTTGGTAATTTTGGTAATTCCACGCCAGTGGAAACCCAAACAGAACACGCATTAAGACGCCCTAATGCCCGTGTCTCAATCTCACGTCTCATAATGACGTGAAGAAATATTTTTTAAAATGATTTAATATGAAGGCAACAGGCAGAGAGTTGCAGGCATAGCCATAAAGAATGTAGCCTCATGGGCAGTGTAGTCCGTGCTGCAGGGAGAATGGACGGCCATATCTGTTATGTGTCTGTGAGCGATGGAGGGAGAAAAAGAAGAAAAGTCCGAGCTGTCACCGAGCAGAAACGGGAGCTGGAAGCATTTAAATATAATAATAACCACTGCAGCCAAAAAGAGTGCCTGACAAGCCCAGTTGTAAATATGTTATTAAGACTCGACTGTACACTGTGTTCGTGTTTTCCTCTGAAACAATAAGTTCAGTTGGAGCAGCCTTTCAACGCCTCTCTCTGTCTCTCGCCTCTCTCGCAAGCAAAGTTGATCCACACAACAAGTAAATGGTAAATGGCCTGTATTTGTATAGCGCTTTAAGTAAAGCTATTTTTCGGCTACAAGCCCGACACAACCTGACGTATTAGCCCGAGGTCCCTTTACTACGGTTCGGAGCCGCGGACCTTCAATACCAGTAATAAATCACACAGCAATTGTACATTCATGTAGTTGTAAAAATCATGATAATATATTAAGTAATCCAAAGTATTCAGAATACGTTACTCTCATTGAGTAACGTAACAGAATGCGTTACTAAATACATTTTGGGGCATGTAATCTGTAATCTGTAGTGAAATACATTTTAAAAGTAACCTTCCCAACACTGAACACATCACTGTCAGTATCAGTGTGAGTGACAGCTGGTGACTTTAGGTTTACTCTGGTTTATTTCAAGTTTTTGGTTCACGTTTCACTGGAATATCACTGTGGCAACTTATGTTGCACACTCTGAATAATTTAGGAGTCAACGCATGAGGGTGTCCTCCTCACCCTCATGTCCTTCAGCTCTGTTGTGTAAACAAAGAAACTGCACTGACCTTTAAGCTTGTTTTTGCTACAGCTGTGAGATCTGATACTAAACACTGAAACCTGATGTTCCAGTTTGGAGATCATGCACCCTGAATATCATCGTTTGTCTTACATTTTCACATTCTACTAAGAATTATCTACAATTTTAGCACTTCATTTCTAATAGTTTTGTACAGAAAGAACACGGTGAGTCACTCTTATAAGCTTCTTCTTGTTCCTACTCCTAGTGCTGTGTGATCTACTCATTCATGCCCAATAAGTTTGATTCCATATGCAGTTTTTCTCAGGTCCCTGCAGCATACACTCAGTCTTTATTACAGGTAAGTTCACTAACTGTTTGGTCTTTATTCTTACTGGTTTTGTGTAGCAGGCAGAAAGTGAGAGACAAACACTAACAGGACACGTTTCTGTTCTACTTTTCTAACTTTTCAAACAATACCTGTTAATATTTTCTCTCTTTTCTACTAAGCAGACAAAAATAATTAATTCTGGATGAACTCCTTCTTTAATCTGACTTTTCACACATTATTTTTTGGCTCACACACATGAAAAAAAAATAACAGAGATCTTCTGTACTCCATGCCATGATTAAAAATAAACACTGTATCAGGTTATGACTCATGATCTGTTTCTCCAACAAAAATATATCATATCACAAGACTTATGGGAAGTAAAAACATTCTGACCTTCATCAGTGTGTTTGATTTCAGACTGGTTCAGCGTAAAGTTCACTGGTAACATGAAACCTTGTACCTGCCAGTGTGAACAGACATTTAATACATCTAATAGAGACACACACACAGACTGTTTACTTTATTTACAGTATAAATACTTATACTGAAAACATTCACAGTGAATTTCTCTGTTTCCAGTCTATTGATCCAGTAACAATTTCAACTTTCACCTGTGCAGTAAAGACAGAGAGCAGAGGTGAAACCAACCGTCCAATCAGTGAGCAGCATCAACACCTGAACTTCATTCAGACTCTGTTATTGAAGATGTTGTTGGTACAAAGTTCATCTGCTGCTCACATGAATCCATTAAAGATTTATTTCACTGAATGTTTGTTCAAAGCTCATTTCAACCTGTTGAAGTCATTAATGAAGGTGCAGACTGAGAGTGGATCACATGATGTTTAAGGTGTGTCATGTGACATGTTCAGTATTGTCACACATGTCTAGATTGTCCCTGATATCATAACTGCTCAAACACTGATGATTATATTTGAAGAATTATTACCGATGGCAGCAAAGTTTGAATGGAGCTCTCTGTCTGTGCTGATTTGTCGCCCTCTGGAGGTCAAAGCACAAACTGCATGATGTCACTGTGACACTGTGAAGTGTTTTTTAAATGATGAAATCTGTCAGTGATGCTGATAGTGTGTTCATCACAGACGTTCAGGCTTCATGTTGACATGAATCAAAGCAGAGAAACTGGAATGAATCAGGTGTTGTAGAAGATGGAGAAACAGGTTGGAGAGAGGATGCTGCTCCTTCTTTGAGATCAAACATGTCGTGTTGTTCACGTGCTGTCAGCGTGACGCAAAGAAACCATGGAAACAAAGTGTGAGTGAAATCAGTCCAAAGTAACAGAGTGAAGAGCAGCAGATGAAGCACAGAGGACACGAAAAGGAAGGAAAGAAGGAAACAAGGTCCATCTGTGTCCTTTCAAACAAGCATCAACGTCCAGGACTGAAACATGAATCCACATATTTATACACATATTTATTTAATGAGAATAAAACAAGAATATTTATAACACATCAACAATAATCAGGCCTGGGATCCTCCTGGTTACAAACAGGGTCCAGGACTGGGACACTCAGGTGGATCCTGCAGGGTTCAGGAAAAGGTGGAGACCAACAGAAACAGTTTTAGTAGAAAGGCATTATTTCATTTATGTGAAGAGATCAGAGCATTATTCTGATTATTAAGCTTAAGTCAAATATACTAATGCGCACGGCGCCGTGACACTTAATGACCTGTTATTGTACATTTGTCACATGTGTGTGTTTGTTGTTGTATTGTTGCTGCCATGATGCATCACATGGGACCATCACACTACCACCACCATATGTGACTGTTGCTATGAGGCTCCTTTTCATTGATGCTGTGTTAGTTTCAGATGTAACAGGACTCGTCAGAAAGCTTTTGTCTCATCAGTCCACAGAGTCTTTCCCAAACGGATCATCAACATGTTGTTGGACAATGTGAGACCATCCTTTGTGTTCTTCTTGGTCTGCAGTGGTTTTCTCCTTGGACTCCTCCATGGATTCTCTTTCTTATTGTTCAATGATGACCTTAACTGAGGCCTGCAGGTCTTTCATGTTGTCCTGGGCTCTTTGTGAGCTCCTGGATGTCGATGTGCTCTTGGAGTCATGTTGGTGCCACTGGCTCCTGGGAAGGTTCCCACTGTTCCCCACTTTCAGCATTTGTGTGTAATGGCTCTCAGCGTGGTTCAACAGAGTCCCAAAGCCTTAGAAATGGCTTTGAACCCTGTGCAGACTGACAGCTGTGACTCTGTCAGCTGATTGTGTAGATGGTGGCATTATGTGTTGCTGTTTGACATCTTTCAGCCTCTTTCTCACACGGGTTCTGTAGAAGTTGATGAGTCTGTTGATCCAACAGGTCTTCTAGTAATCAGGCTGAGTGTGTTTGTCAAACTCAGCTTTAGAAACAAATGTGCTTCATCACAGTTCATTCATGATTGAAGCAGAGGGGCAGTTATTTTTGCACACAGCTCAGGTAGGTTGGGATCACCTTTGTGCCTTAATCAATGACATCATCATTTATTTACGTGTGTTATCTTTGTCTAACAGGAACATTTGTGTGATAAAAACAGTCAGAAATGACTGAGTGAAAAGACTTTTTCACACCACTGTGTGTGATCGTTGGGAGAGTTCACTTATCTGCAATGAGAGGTGTGATCAACACGAGTGCACGAGTGTCACATGACTCACAGCTGTGCACGCAGTGGCAAAAGGCTGAGTGTGCCATCAGTCTGTACTCAGTCCTCACTCTGAGCCTCTTCCTGCTGCTTCATGAGAGCAGAGCTGAACTTCCTGCTGTGGGAGAGACGAGGAGGATCCTGGTGCAAGAAGCACAAATGATGCAGTTTGTTTCCTTTTTACACTCAAAGTGACTAAAACCAGATTTATGAAAGTGTCATTTCTCTGAGTCACTGATTCAGTGATGGGAATAACGGCGTTACAAGTAACGGCGTTACTAACGGCGTTACGTTTTTCAGAAACGAGTAATCTAACTAATTACTATTCCTATCGTTACAACGGCGTTACAGTTACTAACAAGGAAACGCGGTCCGTTACTATTTTTCAACAAACAGACGGTTGACGCTGTGTTCAGCTTACCACATCTTCTGGACGCTACAGCTTTAAGCAGCTGCGCGCTCCCGCGGACGCTAATCACGAGCACTGTCCAGCACAACACCCGGAGCTCAGGAGGCAAAACAATCGCATGAGTGCTGCTGTTTGACTGAGGAAGAATAAAGTAGTCGGTAAGCCAATCACATGACCACTTAAAGACAAAGCAACAAGGTGATATATACCAGTTTATAAATTGTGTCGATAGGCCACGTAAAACCAGAGTCATGATAAACAATATATACGCGGCGTTTTTTCCTCAATAGTTTCGCCACGTTAGCGCTAGCAAGCACTCTCTGCTTATGAGCAAAAAAACAAACAAACAGGGCAAGTTTTAGGAGTGACGGCGAGAGAGAGAGAGAGAGAGAGAGAGAGCAGGAAAAGAGAGAGAGCGAGTTTTGAGATTTGTGACGTTTAGCGTGTTTGGAGTGTGTAGTTAATGTGTTGTCTTGTGTAGTTAGTGTGTAGTGTTGTGGATAGTTTTGTGTTGTGTGTCAGAACAATGAGGCGACTGCTGTCTCCAGGTAGAAACAGGAGTGATACACCTGCTGCTGTCAGACCTGCAGGTATCAGGCTGTGATGTTCTCCTTTGTAGTGGACAGAAATTATGTTTTTGAGTGGCACAAATAATTTGTGTGACATCTTATTGAATGCAGAACAGCTGATTGTTCTGTAAATAGTTTGAAATGGTTATTTTAAAAAAGGGTAAAAGGTAAATGGATGCAAATAACTTTGTTGTTTGCAAAACTTGTGCATAGGATTTTAAAATTGACAATTAATATTTGCATTTGAAGTTATGAAATATGATTCATTAAACATGTTTATGGTTGTTACAGTTAAAAATATAACTTTTTCTACTCTGATTTTATGTTTTTTGTTTGATTTTAGATCAATTCTGGTTATACAGTATGACAAAATGAGAACATAACTGTAAATTCAGGCACGTGAGGTTGTGCTAAAAAGAATGATACCAAACAAGGCAAAGTAAATAGTTTTTAAAGGTAAAATGTGGAGGGAAAATCAAGAGTAGTAAAAAAAATGGCCAATTATACTCTGGACGCCAGAGGGTTAAACGTTCTTTGTTTTTTTTTAAAGTAACGCAATAGTTACTTTTCCAAGTAATTAATTACTTTTAGAATATTGTAACTGAGTTACTAACTCAGTTACTTTTTGAAGAAGTAACTAGTAACTATAATTGAATTACTATTTCAAAGTAACTTGCCCAACACTGCACTGATGGAAACATCAGCTTGTATGAACTGTTCAGTCTGATGGATCCTCTGAAGTGTGTCAGTGAGCTGTTGGAGTAAAGCTTGGTCAGACTTGGACCTGGTTGGTAGTCGTCATAGATCTGGACCACGGCTGGCTTCAGGTCGTCCACTGGGAGCTCCTGGATGATCTCTGTGGTTGATGGTGTGTCCTTTGATAACTGGACGAGACAGAAACAGTTTGTACCAAAGATCATCATCTGGTGTCCGCACTGTGGATTTCTCTGACCTCCTCTAAGGACACCAGAACAGGATCTTCCTTTGGTTCAACACAACTCAGCAGGAGACCACGTTTGAGCTGTGAGGAGATGACATCATCACAGTGATCACATGACGTCTAATTCCTCACACTGTGGAGAAACTCCAGGACCACCATGTTTGTAGTTTTCTCCTTCCCACTGTAGCTGTGTTTGAGCAGTGTGTGCACACATGCTCTTCATCACCCACAGTGACTCCACGCTGGTACAGACTCTCCTCTAACCTGTCACATACTTACAGGGATGTATTTCCACAGTCAGTCTGGCTCTGGCAGATTAACCCGTGGACTCCACCTCTGTGTGCTCGAAAAGCTCCTGGCCCAGACGGTGTGTCTCCTGCCACCCTCAGACACTGTGCAAACGAGCTGGCCCCAGTGTTTTCTGGCATTTTCAATTCCTCACTGCAGGCATGTCATGTGCCTGCCTGCTTCAAGTCCTCTACCATAATCCCTGTCCCTAAGAAACCTAGGATCACTGGACTAAATGACTACAGACCTGCGCCTGGTTCTCTCCTACCTCAAGACCCTCACGACCCCCCTCCTGGACCCCCTGCAGTTTGCTTACAGAGCCAACAGGTCTGTAGACGATGCTATCAACATGGCTCTACACTTCATCCTGCAGCACCTGGACTCCCCAGGAACCTACGCCAGGATCCTGTTTGTGGACTTCAGCTCTGCCTTCAACACCATCCTTCCAGACCATCTCCAAAGCAAGCTTTCCCAGATGAATGTGCCTGATCCCATCTGCCGGTGGATCACTGACTTCCTGACGGACAGGAAGCAGCATGTGAGGCTGGGAAAGAATGTCTCGGACTCCCGGACCATCAGCACCGGCTCCCCTCAGGGCTGTGTTCTTTCTCCTCTGCTCTTCTCCCTGTACACCAACTGCTGCACCTCCACCCACCAGTCTGTCAAGCTAATCAAGTTTGCAGATGACACCACCGTTATTGGACTCATCTCGGACGTTGATGAGTCTGCCTACAGAAGGGAGGTTGAACGTCTGATGTCCTGGTGCAGCCACAACAACCTGGTGCTGAATGCCCAGAAGACAGTGGAGATTATTGTGGACTTCAGGAAGCACACAGCCCACTCTCCCCCATCATCCTGACTGACACCCTCATCACCTCTGTGGACTCATTCCGCTTCCTGGGTACCACCATCACCCAGGACCTGAAGTGGGAGCCCACCATCACCTCCGTCATAAAGAAAGCCCAGCAGAGGATGTACTTCCTGAGGCAGCTGAAGAAATTCAACCTGCCAACACGGACGATGATGCAATTCTACATCGCAATCATCGAGTCCATCCTCACCTCCTCCATCACCGTGTGGTACGCTGGAGCCACTATCATCAGGATCCTTTAAACGATCACAACAAAGAACTTTAATGGACAAACACAAATCTTCTTTCATTAAACCCAGTGTGAGAACAAAAGGAGGCGGAGTTCCTGATTCAGTGACTCGAACAACAAAGACAAAACTCCAAAACACAAACTTAACAATGTGGTGTTTGCTGTATAGCGAGGAATGCCCAGACCTCTACTTCGGAGACACCAAACAACCACTTCACAAGCGCACAACATAGAAGAGCCACCTCCACAGGACAAGACTCAGCATCCATCTGCATCTAAAGGTCAAAGGTCACTCTTTGAGGATGCCAATGTCCACATGTTGAACAGAGAGGACAGATGGTTTGAAAGAGGAGTGAAAGAAGCCATTTACGTCCACTGTGAGCGACCATCTTTGAACAGAGGCGGTGGTTTACGACACCAACTGTCTGCCATCTATAATCCAGTTTTGAGATCCTTCCCAGACGCCTTAATGCCCACTCACATCCTGGGCCATCTGACCTCAGGAAATCACATGATGGGGTGGGGCCAGGTTTCGCAATGAGCACACCCAAAACCCTGGCTGATTGTGACCCACACCCGCTTTTTTTTTTTAAGTATTTGTTCGAAATAAGTATTCGTAAAAAACATGATATTTGTGCCTTTCCTAATACTGTATTCGGGTTGGGCTCTACTCCAAGTTGGGATTGTAATATTTAAAGAAATTAGGTCACTGCTGAACTGTATATAACCACCATCCTTAACATTGTATTAATTATCATTTCATCAAAGTGTTTATTGAAGCTGCTGGCATTATGTTATAATTTATATTATAGGGGTTATCATAATCAAATATTAACATGTTTATTACAGGTGCAGTTATAACTACTTTAAAATGATTGAGTTAAATATATATATCATAACTCATATGCTGAGTATAGTGTTACAGTAAAATAGAAGCTGAGCAAAGGCCTGAATGTATTCAGCTTCTTGTGGTATTTGAGTTTGCTTAGTTACAGGTGACGGAAGGATGTCCAGTCCACGGTGACCTCAAAGCCTGAGATTATCACCATATTTGGAAGAGTATGCCACAAGGAGGAACCTCTATGTTACATTTAATTCTTAAAATACCTGAATGTTCTGTACATGCAAATTATGTGCTTGTAAACGCAAGAAGGGGCGTCACAATACCCTGATGTTATAAAAGCAATCTAGAGTGTATTTTGGGTAGAGATGTACAACTGTTTTGCAGTTTGCACCTCTCCACGCAGCGTGCATTCATTAAAATCAATTGTTTGAACGACCTCTTCTGGACTATCATTGTTTTGCTCTCATCCTCAATTCCGAACCCGTAACATTTGGTGCATTGGCCGAGGTTGAGGGAGAAAGTTGGAGAATGAGACTGAGAGGGTCCAAGGTGCTCAAACAGGCAGACACAAGTCAGTGGTCGAAGTGAGTGGACATAAGCCGGCTTATTCAAAGGTAAGGCACTACCTGTTGAATTATTTCCAAACAGTGCTGAATTGGTTCTGACAAAATTGAAAGTCTACTCACTGAAAATTACTGGTAAAGGTCTGTTTTGATTTTGGTGAAAATCTCATGAGAATTGAAGTTGAAGTAATGATAATGTAAGGTTAAGTGACAGTACTGAGTAAAGGACAAGCAGTTGGACTGCTACGAGGATTTAAATGCAGTTGGACTGCTAAGGAAAGAGAATTTAAAGTAGTTGGACTACTGAATTTAGGATTATAGGTAATTTGGAAACTGTGTATGGTAATACAGTTATAATTGAATATAAAGCTGGGCTTGGACATCAGTGAAGTTGGTTTGGTGGTTTCATAGGATGTCTTTAAAATACATGTAAATTTCTATAGAACGGAACTGTGGGAGGTTCTAGGAAAGTGCATAGTTCGGAGGTGACGCTCCAAATTTTTTGATGACGATCAAGATCTTCCGTTGGACGGGATAGTTCGGTTGGCAACCGTGGACAACTGGGGACGGTCCAAAATAGCTACTGATTGGATCAGTTGACCGTTAGGAACGGTGTTTGCACTTTTTGGGCGATAAAGCTTGGAGCTTGGGCGTTGGACGCTTTTAAATTTACTTAGGATATTTAGGGATTAGAGCAGATACAGTTTGGAACTGAGACTGTCATTGATGATCAAAAACTCAGGGAGTTTGTCCCTTGGAGGGTTAAGTTAAAATTTTGTCTAAATTCTGTAGGTTATGCAATTTAAGGCCTTGTAAATATAAAGACGTCTGTAATATAAAATATGAGATCTATGAGTAAGATCAGTCTCTGGGTCAGTAATGCACAGCCGGATGTGCACTGATGGTGTGTGTAAATGCAAATGAGCAGTGGGGACGCGCAGAGAGGGTGGTTTCAGTTTCGACAGTATTGAGCGTTTTGCCAATTTTCCTGTATATAAGAGGTTGGTTTTGCTTATTATGAGAGTATGAATACAGTCTGAATATATTAGTGTGGATGTATAGTAAATGACTGAATTTTTATAGATGTATATTTCGTGAGCCATAAATGTTGGTGTGTTTTATTTTTCAGTTATGTGTGTGTGAGACGGGTCATGGCGTCTGAAAGAGGTTAGAATATTTAAAAGTGTGTATGAAATATATTTCTTTTTTGATGTAAAGTAGGATGTTTTACGTGTCTGTGTTATAATTTCTATGTTTGTATATAGGCTCTGTTTGCCACGGGCACTGCAGCAGGCTGGTTATTTTGAGAGTGTGTCTGTGTCTATGTAAATGAGATGCCTGTGACTTATTTAGAGTGACATTTCCTGTTTACTAATGAGTGGCTAATGACTGACTGCAGAGCCTGGGTGAAGGACGACGTATATTGGTGTTTTAAGGGAAGAATTGCTTTTATTTCTACTTTGTTGGCATTACGGTTGTTAAATACGATGACTACTTTATGATACATGTCTGTCTCATTTTGCATGTGTGCGATTGGCTTTCAAATGTAGTTTTGTAATGTAACCTGTACACTCCATGGAGGAAACAGACCATGGAGTTTTGGAAGAAGATAGCAGAGATATGACTGGCTTTACGTTTAGTCTTGTGTTGACTCCAATAACGTATGGTCAGACAGGGCCGGTTGAAACACAGGTGCGTGTTTGCTGTGAAATAGGGGCCACTGACCATGACTCAAAACACAAAGGCTGTGAGATTAAAATTACTGTGAGTAACGGTTTGACTTTTGACTAGGGAAAGAATATGCTTGCTTTTGGGACTATGAAGATATTTGACCTTGAGTGATGTTATGAGAGGTTGAGTTTATTTTTCTGTTTAAAAACACATAAGTATATGCACTTAGTACACCCACTCAAGAAATGATTGTGTGACTGATGCTACAAAACTGACCTAAAGAATGGTGATGTGTGTGGAGAAGTGTTAGTTGTCCTGGTGTGTGAAAGAGCGCTATTAAAATGTGTGTGAGTGAAATGAAGGCATATTTAGTAGAATTACTGATTATTTGTAGACTGAAATTAAAAGGAAGTCTCTGCAGAAGCTGTAGAAACAGGAAACCGTGTGTGTGTCTGGGACAGGAAATGCATGCCCATAAAAGGGAAGCTCACGGTGACAAGGGTGCACCCAGAGTAGAGAGGAGAGAGTTTTAGCAATAAAGACTGTGGGGTTTTAGTTTTCCAGCTATGTGTGTGCGGTGAGGATGGTTAAAGGGTTGAAGTGTTGTGATTAAATTTGCTGAATTTGCTGATTTATTATAGCATGCATGTAGAATACTCTTAGGGAAGCGTATTTTGACTGATCTGCACTGGGGGAAGTTCTGTATCAAATAGTAAATAAATACTAATAACACTAGGGAGATTTATAGGAGAATGAGTGAAAAAGTGGAAGTCTGAGAGAAAAGGCAGTGTGTGTGAGACGATTATGAAAGGATTGTGTGAATGAAGAAAAAACTGATAAATGCAAAATTAGTATACTTAAAAGTGTGTGAGAAGAGGGTGTATTATTTTAGATCAAGACTTAGTAAAACCACATAGACAGACGAGTTAAATTCTGAGAAGATGAAGCGAGTGCATGTTTAAGTAAAAGTAATAAAAAGACATTAATTACAGGTTTTAGAAAAAGGACATACCGAGAGAAATAAATACATGAACTGATAATTACATTAATGAATTGAAAACGCATGTACACAAACTGTGACAGGTGAAATTGTTGTTGGAAAGTTAATACACACATGAAATACAGAACGCAGTTTACACTCCTTTAATTTACAGAACCAGTGTGTCCCCTAGATCTGGTAACACCCTTGCCCAGCGGCCCCCGTATCAGGTGAGCATGGAAGGCTGGATAGCCCATGACGGGTAAGATCCCACCTCGAAACCCAGGGACAACCTAAGGCAGGCACAGTCACGATTGCTCGCTAGGTCCCTAAGTGAGCCTGGTGTCACTGGAGGAGATGGGACTAAAAGGTAAAGCCGCTGCGCAAAGGCATAGGGGGAAAGGTCGTTAAGAATGACCAGTGGTGAGCCAAAGACAGAAAACACATCCTGTCAGGAGGAGTCGGAAACATTGCGAAAAAACATTTACAAGATCACAGGGATCACAAAGACACATTGATGAAATTACACATACAAACAGAAAATGCACTAACCTTATAAAGATAAGCTCATGAAGATTAATGCGATTAAAACCTGGCTAAGAATAAAAACATATGTAATTAAATAAGGTATGCAAAAAAAAAAAGGTGATTAAAGCAGGTTAAAAAGAGTGACTTAGCAGTGCTTTTGCACTGAGTGAGTAAAACAAGAGATTAGTATAGAAAGTAAATGGAAATAGTAGAATAATGGCAGGAGGTTTAAAAAGTATTTCTCTTGACAAGTTAAATGGTTGAGTTATGGCTGAGTATGCAAAAAGTTTGAGAGCTCGTGTGACTGATGACAGAGGAGGTTGCTGTGTGTGTGATTGAGGCCTTAAAGGAGGGGTAGATTGTTAGGAGGTGCAAATTTGATTAAGAGGTGTATAAATTAGTGTTGACATATTGTGAGAACGTGCTTATATGTTAAGGTTGAAGGTGAGTTTGGTAAAATGCTTAAAGGGGGATATTGTGTACGAAACGGTGTAGTTTTTTACGTTTTGGGTGTGTTCTATGGGTGAAATTTAAGAGTGTTGAAGATTTTGAGGTTGTTGTTTTATTTTTAAAGAGGGAGTTTTAATAATCATGGACATGTTTAAGGGGTTTTGTAACAGTGCACTTATAAAGAAAAAACCTGTCAGGTGATTTTGTTTGGTACTTTGATGAGCTAATACTCAGCTCTCTTTTTTCTCATTTTTGTTCTAAGCAGGCCTGCAAAAGAAAACAATGGATAACGGCGCCGACAATAGTCTCAGGAGAACAAAAAGTAAGGTGACCTTTTCCGAATTACAATGGGACAGATTGTGAGTCCCTGTCTAAAAGGATTGCAGCGAGCCAATCCAGTCCAAAAGTATCAAGAAATATTTTCCTAGAAACAACCAAAAGAAAATAAATGATTATATAAATTAACTGAGTTTACTGAAAGTGGAAGTCTGATTATTTGTGCGGACGTTTACCACTACCGGATGTTGATGCGTGTGAGTGAATCGGTGGGAATGGACAGGTGAATGGACGGACCAGGCAGACCATAGGTTGGACCGACTGGACCCTGATAAAAGACTGGATTCAGGTTGAACACATGACTGATAATTGTTCTGTTTTAACTTTTGTTTTATAACACAGGTGGGATCATAAGTGGAGAAGGTGAGTATGACAGGTGATGTTCTGGGTAACACACAGGTTTGAAGTTCTGGAGCATTTATACATAATGCGATAGGAGTAAACTTTTGCTTTAATTCCCAAACCTGAGTGAAGGATTTTGATTTTGTAACACATGAGATGTGTCACAAAAAGGGGGGTGTTAATATATGCGATTAGCTACATGAAATGTGCTGTTTTAGGGGTAATAAGCAAATGTCTATGTGACCTGTACCTAACAACCTTTGTGATGATAAACTTGTTTACCGACTTGCTCTCTTGTAGAACATACAGAATTAGAAAAGGGGAACTTCAGCTCTGAGTTTAGAGCTTGTAATTAAATGTGGGACTTGAAAAGAGGAAGCAAATTTGGTACAGGACGTACTTGAGATGATCAGACGAGAGAAGGAGAAGGTCAGGAATAGTTTAAACTAAGATTGAGAAATTAAATGGGGTAAAAGGGGGTAGAATTGAGTAGATTGAGGAGTAGCTTCAGGGCAGCTCACAGCCTGGCGTAAACGCAAGGTGCTGTCACACAGCTTAAGTTATTTGGTTGATTTATCTTATGACAAAATAATAAGGAAATATTAAAAATATACAACACGTCGAGGAGATCTCTTTTGTTATATGCCTCTCTGGAGCTTCTCTCCTGATGCTACTCCACCAAAAGAAGTTTATTTACAGAGACTATGTCAGCTCCCAAACAGACAACAACAAACCAAGACTAGCAAAAACAATGTAAATATAAAGAATAACAAATAAAGAACAATACAGAATCCAAATCTGAACCAAAGAACAAAATAGTGAAATGTGGATCATTGGGTTTTTCTCTGTATATATGAAGCATTTGTAATGTGTATCTGCTATGAAGGCTTGTAGAGGCCAGTTTTTACTCACAAACAAGTGCTCAGCCAGACTGAAAAACAGGAAGCTTTAGTGCACAAGGCATATTAATAAATGTAGACACAAAAAGAGGAACTCCCCATATAAACAACGTTCAAAAATGTGTGAAGTATAAAGTACCGAAATAACACTATATAAGTCACAGTTGATGATTGTAATGTTTAAGAGCTCTTGCTGTGCAGAGGTCGATGTTGGTCATAACAGTGATGTCTTTATTTACAGGTTGAGTTCATTTTATACGCAATGCATAACTGTGCTTGTTTAGACTTAATGTTCCGTCCAAAAGGGTTTTAAGCTTCACTGGTGAGAGTGTCCAGGTGATACATGTTGAGGGAAGATGAGAACATAGCAGGTTAATTGCAGGCACGCTTACAAACACACATGATTTATATATAGGCCAGGCCAAAGGCCTGGACTTGATGCAGCTTTTAACTTTACGGCTCCTAACTTGCAGGAATGGCGTGGAGTGTAATGAATGAATGCAAAACATGCTTATAGACACAAACATGACAGGGGTTTATTTTACAGGGTAAAGGTGGACCACAGGTTGCTTTGTTTCTGCTTAGCAACTACTGTGGTAAAAGGTCTTAAAGATAAAATATGCAATAAGGGAACAGGAAGCGTGTGAGGGTGACCCGGGTGAAACAAAATGTTGTAGATAATGGAAACTTGTTTAACGGGCATTAACAGTAACTTTTGCATGTTATGTATATGCTTGAGGCCAAAAGAGGCGTAAATCCAGATAGAAAACTTTGAAGTGTGCTTTTTAGCGGAGAGTCAGGCTGACATGGGGATGGTGTGTATTTTACTGGGGTTGTGTTTAATAAAACTACAAGCGTTGCTCACACACATAAAGAGTATTGAGATTGAATAAAGTTAATATAATGGATAGAGCCCAGAACATGATAATATATAAGTGAAATCAAATGTAATGTATGATTTCACTTTTATTGGGAAAATAATTAGCCAAGAAATGTGTATTGAACTCTCCACATACATTGACACTGCGCAACTATGAGTGGGCCATGGAATCAAGAAACTGTTATATATCTGTATTAAACTAGCCAACATGGACTCACCACCACATGATGTTGCCCTGCAGCGGGGGCAGAAAATAATTTGCAAATCAGGGATGTTATGTTGATTATAATATGCTTACCTATGTAGACACACACACAGAAGGGAAAAATTTCAAAAAAAACAAAAAAAAAAAACAACTTGGCTTATCCTGTCAAGCACAGGAGCAAAATAAAAATCTCTTTGGGCTCTATTAAAAATTTCTTTAGTAAAAGTGTAAAAGGCCAAACCCAAGAGGTTGGGCAAACAGGAAAGTCCCTCCAGTATCAGGAGTTAATAGTCAGGAAACATTTTACACACTAACGCCTTCTTTCTTAAAAACTACTGACTCATAAATGCCGATAGACATACAAGTCCACATACATCCAAATGTACATTTAGACATTAAACGTCGAGACGCATGTACACACACATTGGCACACAGGCACAGAGTCTAACTGAAGAGCTTAACAAAGCAGACGTGGCAGTAGGATTTATCATTTTGTCTGATATGATATTGTGAACCAACTTTGAATAATGACAGGAACCTTAGATGAACACAGTAGGTTAGTAAGGGGTAGCAGAGAGAGGGTCAAAGCGAAGGTAGTGGACCTGGGAATGGTGTAGTGACGTCTTTGGAAGACGTCAAAAGAGGGAATTGTAATATTTAAAGAAATTAGGTCACTGCTGAACTGTATATAACCACCATCCTTAACATTGTATTAATTATCATTTCATCAAAGTGTTTATTGAAGCTGCTGGCATTATGTTATAATTTATATTATAGGGGTTATCATAATCAAATATTAACATGTTTATTACAGGTGCAGTTATAACTACTTTAAAATGATTGAGTTAAATATATATATCATAACTCATATGCTGAGTATAGTGTTACAGTAAAATAGAAGCTGAGCAAAGGCCTGAATGTATTCAGCTTCTTGTGGTATTTGAGTTTGCTTAGTTACAGGTGACGGAAGGATGTCCAGTCCACGGTGACCTCAAAGCCTGAGATTATCACCATATTTGGAAGAGTATGCCACAAGGAGGAACCTCTATGTTACATTTAATTCTTAAAATACCTGAATGTTCTGTACATGCAAATTATGTGCTTGTAAACGCAAGAAGGGGCGTCACAATACCCTGATGTTATAAAAGCAATCTAGAGTGTATTTTGGGTAGAGATGTACAACTGTTTTGCAGTTTGCACCTCTCCACGCAGCGTGCATTCATTAAAATCAATTGTTTGAACGACCTCTTCTGGACTATCATTGTTTTGCTCTCATCCTCAATTCCGAACCCGTAACAGGATTCTTGTCCTTTGCTGATGCATGTATTGTGCAGCCATGAATAGAATAGAATAGCCTTTATTGTCATTGTACAGGGTACAACGAAATTGGAGTGCCACTCCCTTGGTGCAAAATGCAATAATAAATATAATAAAAAATAGTAAGATATAAAAGGTACAATAAAACAAACATAAGTACTCAAACAAAAGTAAGTATGATATTTACAGGATAGCAGCATTAATATAATGACAGTATGACAGTATGAATAGCAGCATAATATAATGGCAGTGACAGTATGGTATGGCTAAGCAGGTTCAATTGTTTTTGTGCTTATTTGCAATGGTGATAGCTCTGGGAAAGAAGCTATCCCTGAATCTGTTTGTTCTGGTTTTATGTGACCTGTACCGTCTGCCTGACGGTAATAGTTCAAACAGTTGATTGCTGGGGTGAGAATGGTCCTTGATGAGGAGCCTTATTAATCCAGCTGCATTATTTGTCGACCATAACAGAGGTTAGTGTTCATCTCTGTCACCACTCTGGCCACATGTTGCCACACTTGTACTTCCAGCTCTGAGCTGCTGCTGCTGAACACGTTACTTCTGTAATTATGTCTCCAAGCAGCATCACAGCTTTGAAAGAAGAAAAAAACAATATTTCCTGATAATGTTTGATGTGCTTGTACAAGATGTAAAGACTGGTAGTTTGAGGAAATGCTTTCAAAAACATATTTGCTTGCACAGAGCAGTGAGCCTTCTTGGTTTCCTTGTAGATTACAAACAGGATTGGAGTGATGAGGTACGCGGTGCTGCACGGCTGTCTATGGGACGACCTGTACATCAGAACCACATCAGCCCAGACCCAGACATCTACCAGCACCAGTACAGAGCCTTTATCTCACATGTTTGAGCATTCGTTCATCTTCATCTGTTTGTTCTTATTGACAACTCTTCATCCAGTCCACCTTAAACACAGTGGGTGTGTTGCTGGGAATGGAAGTTATCTTATGGAGCTGTTACTGCAGTAAAACTGTTTTGTGTGTGTATTTCAGTCCATATGAATTCATGTAGCTCTGTGTGGAGATCCTTGTGTACATATTGAAACCTGTCTGTGTTCTCACTCAGCCAGGCTTTTCAATCGGCTGTTTTTGTTTTTAATACATGACCTTTGCTACAGTTCATCCAAAGGTGCAAATGATGTGTGACAGCCAATGAAAAAGCTGGGTGAGTTGTAACTAATAACTTAGCTGACACAGTCAGATACATGCCTCTTTTTATGGCAGGTTTATTTGGCTGTTTTGAAAAGCATTTTATCCTAATAACTCAGTTTAACTATCACAAGAATGAAATGGTGCAAATGTAAAATCCTTGAGGCTCTATTTTGAGTAACTTTCTGATTGGCTGCATGTGATGTGGGGACATGTAGCAATTCTAACAAAACACACATAACTTAGGCTGCATGTAAATGGGCTCTGTGCAGCTTTGAATCAGCTCCTGTTGGCCTCCAGCTTCTGGAAACACTTCCAAGCAGAGCTGCTGCTTTGCAAGCCCGACTGGGACCAGTTGCCAAAGCAGGTGGTCCCATCATGTCAGTGGTTGCCGTGTGGGTGAGGAAAGGACTCACAGGTGGGTGAAGACTGGTGTTCATTATCACGAACACAGGATGACTGGCTGAGCTGAAACGACTGAAGCGAACACACGTACAGAGTCGAGCACATTAACATCAACAATGACGCTGAGCAGAGAGACACTGAGGGTTTAAATACTCTGGCTGATGATGATGATGATTAGGGACACACAGCTGAACTGAACTAATAACACACAGGAAGCAAACATGACAACAGGAAATGTGAACAGGTGAATAAACATGAAACAAGTGCAAACACTGGGGGAAAACTAGGAACCCGACACACCAGTGACACCAGGATGTGCCATGTCATCAATGTGGATCCATGAAGACTGAATGATTTCCTGATATATATTGTGATCAAATCACTTCTGTATGAACTGTGTGTTTCCATCTGGTTCTAGGTCAAAGCTTTATATTCTGTGCTTCATCTGCTGCTCTTCACTCTGTTACTTTGTGACTCTGGTTCTCCTACAGACACGTGGGTGGGGCTGTCCACTTGTAGATGGAGCAGCAGCTGGTCTGGCTGAGTTCCTCTGACTGTCTTTGGTTTGTGCTTCCAGAGTTTAACAGGAAAGTGAAGCGAGAGAAAGAGCAGGAAGAAAAGCTGAGTTTCCTCTCTGTATCACATCCACAGTGTCTTTAGATGATGGAGTGACTGCAGAGAGTTCACAGCTTCACTGTTTGTGCCCTTTAAATGTGCACTTATTCCAAATATGCATCATCACTGCTCAGTGAGCCAGGATGGAGGAAAGAAAGCATTCAGTATCTGTGCTCATTCACACTGAACAAATAAGACTGGATCACATATTTGTACATGTAGAGGCTGCACTCTCATTAATATGAGCTGTGCTTCATATTAATAAGAAGCACAGCTCATATTAATATTATACTGTGTACACAGTATAATATTAATATGAGCTCAAGCTGTTCTTCAAGCAGCTCGTCTTTACTTTCATACTCAGAGTTTTACTGCAGCAATGAATCAGAGTTTCAGCTTTTAAACAGACTCGAGTGATGAAAACACAGAAATCTGAAGCTCACAGGTTCACCTGTTCACACCTGCTGGCAGATCACCTGTCAGCACTTTCATGTCATTAATCTCTGACTCTGATGTTGTGTTCCAAAGTTTAACAGGAAAGTGAAGCAAAAAATTTTTTGCAGGTGCAAGTGTTGCACTTTGCATTTTGAGGAGAAATTTATTTTGAGCGTAGAAAAGCTAAATTTGAGTGAGCAAAATTCATTGCTGCGTGCAAAAAATGTATTTGAGTATTTGCTATTATCAGTTTTTTGCATTTGCATTTGCTCGCAATGTGTTGCTTGCGCTCTCAGTTGTTGTTACAATTTATTTAATGAGTTTGAAAGTGGTGAAAGTCATTTGCATATTTGAGGAGCAGATTATATTAGGTTGTGGGCTTTATTTTGGTATCGAGTGGCTTTTTGCATTAATAATGAAAAAATCTTTCATTCTTTCATGTTTGTGATTTCAGGATGGTGATGACAGTGTCCCTATGGAGAGAGGCAGCTACGTGAAGCTGAACCAGTCTGCATATGGACCACAGCTGCTCACCACATCATTCAAAGACTGAGGTAGGAAGAAGCCATATGTTTGTATCAACCAGTAGCAATGTGATATTAACAAAATATTTAGAAGTGTAGGCTTTGAAATATTAATAGATGCTCTCTACTGTAGGTGACAAAACATAGCGTATATCTTTTTTAATCATGACTCTGGTTTTACATGGCCTATCATCACAAATTAAAAATTGGTATATAATTTGAAGTCAACACTTTTGACACAAAAATGGAGATTCAGGGTTGTCTTGGGTTGTTGTTATATCATCTTAAATTGGTCATGTGAGGAAGAATAGCCGTGCTAAACCAATCAGCAGCACTTGTGCAATTGCCATCACAGGTGAATCTGGTTCTGGTAAATCCACCTTGGTTAATGCCATCAGAGGGATGTCTGTTAATGAGAGGGGAGCTGCTCCTACTGGTCTTACAGAAACAGCCTTAGAGGGTACACCGTACCCCCTTCCAAACTATGCCAAAGTTAAACTGTGTGATCTTCCTGGGATCAGCACCACCAAGTTTCCAGCTAAGAAGTATTTGAAGCTTGATGGATTTGTTCATGCGTTTGGTGTCAAATATCCTTGGGCAAGATACTAACCCCATGTTTGCCTACTGGTGGTGGTCAGAATCTGGCAGCCTCGCCTCTGTCAGTGCGCCCCAGCTGTGGCTACAATGTAGCTTGCCGTCACCTGTGTGTGAATAACTGAATGTAGTGTGAAGCGCTTTGGGGTCCTTAGGGACTGAGTAAAGTACTATACAAATGCAGGCCATTTACCATACACTGACCTATGTGCTGTCATCATTTCACTACTGGCTGCAATAACTAAAAGCTCCTCTTGAAGGTGAAGACCCAACTGGCCGCACAGCTAGATTTTTGGTAGCAAAGGAAGCATCCAAATTTATTGCAATTATTGGAATCCCAGTAGTAATGGGAGTCTCGTTCACCACAACCTAGAAAATTCTGAATTTGATCCTAACAGAGCTCGCTGATGATGTTCAGAGTGTGTTTTAAAAGGCTCTGGGTCTGAATGCATCATGTGAATTTAAAAAGTAAAACATGAATGAAATTCAAGAGTACAAATGAAATTAGTTTAAATCATTTAATATAAACATACTGAAATCATGTTGCAGCTGCACGTTTAAGCCATTATCCTACTATAGCTGATAACTGTATCAGAGACCTCAGCAGGTCTCATTTCCTCTCATCATCACATCAATACAGAACAAATGTGGTGTTATTATTCAGATAAAAACTGCATAGAAAAGCTACTGACCCCCCCCCATCGTTTGTCTGATTTAGTGATGTCAGCACTTTTCATAGATCAGGTGATGTGATAGTTACTCCTGAAACATTGTCATCTGAACTTCTTTTGTTTGATTTAATACGCGTGATTAAACTCTTTTTTCATATTGTAGCTTACAACATATGAAATACTTTTAATGCAGAAAAAGGAAAAGAAAAAAACAACAGCGTTACTTTTAATGCGGTTATTCCCATCGCTGCTTGCATGTGAGGAGCAGGTGTTTGAATTCATCTCTGGATTTACCAGAGAGCCAATGAAAACCTTAAACAAAATAGGAACAATACAAAACAAGACCTAAACTGGGAGTTACAAGGGAAAACAGAGCACAGGAAAAACCACACAGCTACGAGGGACGAAACAACAGGCAGAGAAAAACACACGAGGGAAGCAGAAACACAGCTGAGAAAGATCAAACAAAACGAGACGGGGAGGAAGCAAAGCTGGAAACACTAACATAGGACGCGATATTGTTAAAGTAAAACAGGAAACATTTCTTTGTTCTTTTTGGATGAAAAAGGTGAAGCTTGCAGGACTAAATATGTGTGTATGCTGTACCGACAGAGAAAAGAAGAGGACAGATCCGAAGTCCACAGCTGCAGGTACTCCTGGAAAACTGACAGAGCCTCTATAGTGAGAGGGAAACGTGGAAGCCAGTGATGGTGAGACGAAGCCTCAGGATGAACTGAAGCTTTCCATCCAACTGGCCGACTCATGGTTCGAAGCATTGTGACGATTCATTTGCTCTACTGCGCCATCAAGTGGACGATTCTAGTGAAACAGGCTCTGTGATTATAATGATGTGATGTGTAAACCTCTAAACTGAATAAATAAATTGTTTTCATGGTTATTTATCCAGAATATTGTCTCAGCATGTCTGATACAAACGATACAGTGGAAATTATCAGGACAGAGTTTTGGTAAGTGTGTAATCGTGCTTTTGTACATCTGGATAATGACACAAACTAGTGTGTGGCGCTTCACTTTTTAATAAACCAAAAGACAGAAATCAGAATATAGTGGTGTTGTTTATTTATATTATGGTAATTATTATTTGTGATATTTATTACTGTGTGTAAACCTTATTAGGAGAGATGAGATCAAAATGTTGCCAGACAGGGGAAAACCTTCCTTGCTGGTTCCATCCAAGAAGAAATGCTCAAGTAACTATGTAACACGTACGTAATCCACTGGGGGAATCAGCTGTGTTTCGCTGCTCATTTTACTTCAAATCTGGTGCGAACTGTCATGTGGTACAGACTGCCCACGAGGCCTCGAAAGTCACTGCATAAGTAATCAAAGAAAGCCTCAATACGCGCTTCACAGAAACTCCCCCGAGATTACCCGACACACGCTTCAAAGCTTCGACACACAGGACACATCAATAGTGGAAGAGCAGTGATACATACAATAATACAAGCAATGATACATGTGAGATTCATCACAGGTGTGAGCATCACAGCAGAGGCCTTTGTGTCAAAGTAACTGAGGATAAAACAGAAAAACATGAAGGAGATTTTGCTGGCCTGGCTTTTTATAGCAGATGACTTAAAAATATTCTGCATAATTTTAAAAAGTTTGAATTTCTTCAGTATTGAACAGCAGAAATGTCTTTTCGGAAATCATTTAAAAAAAAAACAGCGGCCGACAGCGCTGTACACAACGGTAGACTTGTGCGTAGTAAGCAAGCGAATAATGCAGAAAACAGAGATTTGACATGGGAAACTGTTCTTTAAGTGCACTGAGAGAGACAGAGCGCTGTGCAGGAAGTGTGATTTTATCGTGGCGGAAGCGAAACAGCAAAAGTAGGAGAGAATTCATGACAATGTTTATGTGACCCCGACGGAGCAGAAGTAAATCATCTCCGAACAAACAGCTGCCTGTCAGTATTATTATGGTCTGTGCAGACAAACATGTGCTGTCCATTCACTCAAATCAATTCAGATTAGTTTGAGTTTTCTACGTTCAACAGAAAATGTGCTGCGTTCACTGACTCCATCCTCTCTGACTGTTACTGACACAGTTTACTGCAGTGAATGACTGGATGTGTAAAGTACTTCAGGGTCCTTAGGGACTAGTAAAGCGCTTTACAAATACAGACCATTTACCTTTTACTCCTGCGGAGGGGGCGTGACAAAAGCGGAGTGAAACGGAGTGCTGTGATTGGTCAGAATGTTTGTGGCTGTGGACCCTCTGTCCCACAAGCCCCTCCCTGGTTTTTCCTTCCCGAAGTTTTTCTCTCCTGAATTTTGACGCTGATCGTCTCCGTGTGAAGCTCCGTGTTAAGGTAAGGTTAGCAGTGTGTGATGTTTCCTGGCTAACATCAGCTGTGAGCAGCTTAGTTCAGCACAAATCAGCCGCTCCACAGTTCTGATAGTTATTCTGATTCACGGTAACGGACTCACAGCTGGACCAAGAGGCTGACCCGCCCTGAGCTCCGAGTGAGGCTGCTGTACGTGACGTGGAAACAGATGTTTCTGCCTAAAAAAGGAAACATGCTGTGAATATTTGCTCTGTCGTTTCTTTCTCTGCTCGCTCTGCTGTCGCTTTGATTTTAAGAGAAAACAAAGTTTTCCGTTAGTCTCTGTGTTTCAGGCTCTGTGCTCTGAGTGTTTGAATCTGGACTCTCCTGAAAGAAGTAAAGCTCTTTGTGATCATGTATCTGGGATGAGGTCACACCAGAAACACGCACTTCTCCGCAGCGTCATTACGTCACGGAGTTATTCAGGAGAACAGTAGTGATGTGCGATACCACTGATTTCCTTTCCGATCCGATACCAAGTAATATTCAGGGTGGTAGCAACGATGACATGGCGCCGCGATCCCACAATGCACTGCATCGTGACGTCAACTCCAAAGCCCTATTACGCTCAGCCATTGTTGTAAGTGCGCACGCCAAGGGGCTGCGAGACATTTATACAGCTGTATTTCGCACATGACTATGAAAGGCAGAAGAGGAAGTAGTTCCTTTGAATGTAGACAATCCGAATGTTATAGTTTCTTTCCACTGTGTTCCTGTTAATGATAAACTACAAATTTACCCTAGATTACTAAAATATCGATATTTTAATGTGAGAATCGATTCTAGAACATAAATGATAGGTATCGGAGGAATCGATATTTCAGGATCGATCCGCACATCACTAGAGAACAGACAGAAACTCCCACCAGTGTGTCCAACTTAGCGACTTTGTCGCTATATTTAGCGAGTTTTCAGACCCCCTTAGGGGACTTTTTTTTCTAAAAAGCGACTAGCGATAAATCTGACGACTTTTTCTGGTGTTATTGACGACTTTATAACGTGAAACAAATCAGACACAGACTGACTAGATGCAGGAGACAGACAGGAAGAGACAGGGACACAGAGACACACAAATGAAGATAAGACTGACTCAACATGTGACATGTACACAGGCAGGGGCGGTCTTAGCCTGTTTGGTGCCCTGGGCAAACCCCCCATATATACATTAGTTACATTAGAGATTTTGAAACTGGGCTTTTCATAAGGAAGACAGGATAAAGACATGCTGTGGAAGAGAGACAGAGATTAATGACAATTCATCAGAGAGGTCTATTAACACATAGTGAGTGAGAAAGGTGACTGGAAAGGAAAAACTCAATACATCATGGGAATCCCCGGCAGCCTACATCTATTGCAGCATAACTAAGGGAGGATTCAGGGTCACCTGGTCCAGCCCTAACTATATGCTTTAGCAAAAAGGAAAGTTTGAAGCCTAATCTTGAAAGTAGAGATAGTGTCTGTCTCCTGAATCCAAACTGGAAGCTGGTTCCACAGAAGAGGGGCCTGAAAACTGAAGGCTCTGCCTCCCATTCTACTTTTAAATACTCTAGGAACAACAAGTAGGCCTGCAGTGCGAGGGCGAAGTGCTCTAATAGGGTGATATGGTACTACAAGGTCATTAAGATAAGATGGGGCCTAAAAACTGAAGACTTTTCAGGAAGTTTTTAGGACATCCTGATAAAAATGAATTACATTAGTCCAGCCTGTAAGTATAAATGCATGAAGTAGTTTTTCAGCGTTACTCTGTTTACATTTCTTTTCTCTTGTTTCTAAACTGAGCACCTGCTGACCTTTTACCTTTTCTTATCCATCTTCCATTGGTGTTAATTTGTCCAAGAATTGCCACATCACAACCTAACAGACCCACACTTTAGTGCATGTAGTGCACAGATTCAGTTTGTATAGGGTTTTTTTCTGGGATTTCACACAACCCAGGAACAATCAAGAATACATAATGGGCTTGGATTGACATCATTATGAATAAAATGTGCTCTATTTGGAAGCAGCTTCCCCCTCCCCGTTAGACCGGTTTTGTGTGAGACTTCAGCAGCAGAATCCGCACTGAGGGCCCTCGCTCACTTTTCTCGTATAGAATTTAGAAAACACATTGGTGCAAATGACAAGTCTATATCATGATGTCTTCAGTTTTTGTGTTTGCTAGTTTGTTTTTATTCAGTTTTATTTTGCAAGCTGGTTATTAGGCTACGGCTAGTGTGAACGTAGCCTAAGATGCTCCAGCCACCCAGAGAATCACCTGCTGCCCCTCTTCTCCATGTGCAGCAAGCAGCAGTGTGCATTTTGCAAACAGACAGCGCCTGTACTCCTCACAAATGGGCGATAGAAAACCGATCATTGCCCATGCCATCCTAAAAATGTGCTGGCATGACGTCGGGGCAGCATCAGTACGAGCAACTTTCTTTTTGCTAGAAAGTAACTGTTATGGTCCTGTGACCCAGTGTTGAAGTGTTTTCTGGGTTCATTAACATTCTTCGATTTAGTGTTAATACTGGTTGTGTTTCCTTGCCTACCATGTGTACAGCGGCGGTTTTTGATACGGGCGACATGAGCCGCTGCTTGCAACTCGCAGAAAAGGTCAAAGGTCATCAGGCTCTCAGTTTAGAAAAAAGAGAAAAGAAGATGAGAAACAAGTAAAAGATTAATGTAAGCAGATGTGACTTTGGATGATGGCAGTTATTATGTATCCTGAAACAGGACAACATTCATTAGTAGGAAAACTGCTGCTGCTTTGCCAATGCCCATGACTCCGCCCCCACCACGATGCCGCCCTGAGCAGCGGCCCATGTCACCCGTATCAAAAACCACCACGGTACACAGGAGAGGCAAGGAAACACAACCAGTATTAACACTAAATCAAAGAATATTAATGAACCCAGAGAACACATAAACACTGGGTCACAGGACCATAACAGTTACTTTCTGTTTAACACATTTTTGGGGCGTTCTTATTTCACATCACTACGAGCCGTCAAACATCTCAGCCTCAATAGAAACACATGAAAGGCTTCTGTTCCTTCATTTATCACCAGGAGATGTCACATAAAAACAGACGACGTATGCCAAAGCCGTGGGTTAAAAGTGGGACAGGAATTTATTTTGCCAGGTAATTTCAAATGCAGCATTTTTATCAGCTCAAAAACTTCAGCTGACAAACTAACAGACAAAAAAGAAAGAGAGCTCTGAGCCCCCTTTCTCCATCTCTGAGCCCTCAGAGATGGAGAAAGATCAGGAAGGACAGGGATAAGACAGCTTACATTTAAAGGTAAAGACTGCTTATTAGTGTTGGATAAACTAAAAAAATTTAAATCTCACATTTGTTTTTAAATCAGATATTGGGTCTGTACATGTGACATTATGTTTTTTTCATATTGTGAAACATGCTGCAAAAAACTGAGGCAGACTAACTGTGTTTGATTCAAGCTGAAAACAATCAGAATTAAAAGTTTGTGTTCACATCTACTGTTAATTATTATATTAATGTAGCACGAGGTTCAGTGAGCTTTGAACAAAAACAGGTGGTAGAAACAAGTTACTTTTACTTTCTTACTTTGAGCACAAACAGCACAAATCTGCCGCTCCATAGTTCACATTAATGGACTCACAGCTGGACTAACGAGGCCGACTGCGCCCTGAGTGAGGCCGCTGCACATGAAACAGATGTTTCTGCCACAAACAGAAATATGCTGTGAATATTTGGTTTGTAAGGACGTTTCTGTATCTGTCGCTTTGATTTGAAAAGAGTCTCTCTGTTTGAGGCTCTGTCCCAGATGTTTGTTCGGTAGCCTCAGATCGAAAGTTAAAGTTACACACTCAACACGTTGCGTGAAAACGACATGAAATTCAGAATTTTACAGAACTGAACTGATTGTGTAACCTAGAAACACAGAAACACGTTTTTCTGGGAAAGTCCTCCTCAGAAATTGGACTGTGGAACAAACTGAAATGAAGTGATGATGAGCTGCTCCTCATGTTCCTGAAGGAGAAAAGAAAGAAAGCGAGATTCTGGTTCTCAGAGCAGCAGCAGGGAGAGTATCAGGGTTAGATCCAGGAGTTGAAGCTTTGGCTCTTGTTTCAGGATGTTGGTGAGGAGTTGAGTTGAGTTGAGTTTGAACTCTTGTTAGCAGAGTTGGGATCACATCTGAGGAGGCAGAGGAATCATTTCAGAGAGCTGAGTGAACCAGAGCAGCTCCAGCTGTGTGTCCTAGTAAAACAGCATTTCTTACTATTTCCATGTTGTTGTGTATTTAATACAGGTGTTTGATTTGAGCTATGAGTGCCACATGTGCCACAGTGGTTGACAAATGCAATGATCTGATTGGTTAGATCAGAAAAAAGTGTGATGAGTGTGTGTGCTGTTACAAAACCAAGATTTAAACATGTGTGCAGTTGTAACAGTTTTTGTATGGTATTATTCCACTTGCCACAAATGATGTTAATGGGGAAACAGCTAAAACTAAGCAACAAGAAAATGATCTGAGTCAGGACAGCAATGATCAGGTCTCCAAAGTGTTTCTACACTGAGAAGTTTCACTGTGGATCTACTTCATGTGAACATCAGTGCAGGTGAGGTTTTCTGCTGTGGATCAGAGTTTCACACAGTCACAGAAACAAAGTTCTTCAATTCAGCAGAGAAGAGTTTGAGCTGCATGTGAATGAGTCTCTCTGACAGCTGATTGGTGCTGATTACAGCTGTCAGCTGATGTGTTAGTTTCACTCATGATTAAACATCTTCAATTTAAACTGAGGAGATAAAACAGTCCAAATGTGGATAAAACCATGTGATTCATGCGTCTCCAGGAATAAAGTCAGAGCCTGCAGGAGCTCCAAGTTCATCCTTGTTTCCTCAGACTGTTTGAATTCAGCGTGTCAGAGAAACAGAAACATGGAGGTGTGTTTATGACAGCGTCTGATTCCTGATGTCAGAGAAACTTTAGATTATTCAGCAGAGCTGATGTGGAGCTGAGATCTGCATCAACATGAAGGTTACATGTTAAACTAGGACAGTCACAGATATCATGTGTGAACATCATGTGATCCTAAAGTGTCTGAGAGCCCATAAAAGAGCTTTAATTCATCCTGAGGTCGGAGTTTGCAGTGAGCTGACTGTATCAGACTCAGAGCTGTTCCTAATGTTCTGTCAGTTTCTGCTTTTTGTGTTTTGTTATTGGAAGGTCTTAAATATCAGAGTCAGCAGGTGAGATCAGGTTTCTGTGATCCCTGATGTGGATCATGTGACCTTGTTTCTAGGTTACATGACAGGTCAGAGGTCAGCGACTGTAACTCAGTGACTCTTGTTAATGTGACTCACTGAGTGTTTGTGGTTTACCTCTCAGACTGACTGAAGTCCACAAGAAGATGATGATGGAGGAAGAGGAGGACAGAGCAGAGTCTGCAGGGTTCAGCTGTCCGTCTGTGAGGAGTGACCGGTCCAAAGGTCAACCTCCAAACTTCAGTGGTGAACCTGGACCAACGAGGTCAGAGAGCTGAACTCACTGAGTAACAGAAATAATTCTGCACTGACATTATAATCAGTGCTGATTCTGGTTGATTTTCTGTGTTTGTGAGCTGAGAGGAAATGAAAATGAATTTGTAACAAAAATCAGTTTTGTCCAGTTTTCCTGTAAAAAGCTGAACTCTAATCTAAGAGGATGTTACTGACAGGAAGCAGCTGCATTATCTGCAGTCTGTGTGATCACAGCTGCTTCAATCATGTTTGTGTCTGCAGAGGTCAGAGGTCACAGTCTGCAGGATCCAGCTGTCCGTCTGTGAGGAGTGACATGTCCAAAGGTGAAGTTCCGCACTTCAGTGGTGAACCTGGACCAACGAGGTCAGAGAGCTGTGATGACTCCTTTACATGTTTGTGTTTCCTGGATAAATCTGACCTGAAACATCCTCAGATTGTTACAAAGATTCATTAAAAAGAAAACAATGAAAGACAAAAGATCCAAATGTTAGACTTGGTCATTTGCTGTTTGAGGACAGTGATGCTCATATCTGTGGGGAAAGTGTGACCTGAGTGGGTTCATGTTTGTCTTTAAAGAGCTGCTCTGATTCTCTTTGTGTCTGATGTGTTAAACAGTCTGAGAGGTCACACAGAGACCCAGCAGCTAAAGCCTGGATCATACTGGCTGCTGTTACTCCATCAGGACAACACTGAACCACAGTGCTGTTCATGGAAATCAATCAGTGCAACTATATTACCAAAAGTACTGACTCGTCTGCCTTCACACATGTAAACTCAAGTAGCATCCAATTCTGAATCCACAGGGTTTAATATGATGTCAGCCAAGTGTTGATGACAACTTTATTTTTTGGCGCAATGCAGTCATACAAGTACTGCTGCCCTGGCAACCACCAAACCTATAGTAGTCAATCAGATTGTCAGATGGAGAAGCGTGATTGGTCCAGAGAACACATCTCCACTGCTCTAGAGTCCAGTGGCCGTGTGCTTTACACCACTGCACCATCGTGCTTGGGCATGGATGCAGCTGGTTGCCATGGAAACCCATTTCAAACCCATTCCATTTCAAGCTGTTCTTGAGCTCAAATGAAGGCCAAATGAAGTCGTGATTGGCTCTGCAGAAACTCTGCACTTCATCATCCACTGACCCCACTCTGTGTTTTCCACTTCATGGCTGAGCTGCTGTCGTTCCCAGTCACTTCCACTCTGTTATAATCCCACTAACAGCTGACTGTGGAATATTTAGTAGTGAGGTCATTTCACAGCTGGACATGATGCACTGGTAGCATCCTGTCACAGCACCACGCGGGACTTCACTGAGCTCCTGAGAGCGAGCCATTCTTTCACAGGTATTTGTAGAAGCCGTCTGGAACACCTGAGTTCAGTGTTTTGGATGGTGAGTGAATTCTGTTGGCAGTATCCTCCTGAAAACTGAGGCCAGAAGACTAAACTAAACTTTTCTTGTGGCCACCAAACATGAGATATCAATGGAAAGCCACAGGACTGAGTAGGGTAGCTCAAATAACTCCAAAGATATAGACTGAAAACAAATGTCCTTCACAGAGGACATAAATAGGCTGGTTCTCACGAGGATACTATGTATATGAAGTAAGCTTCAGCAAACTCAAATATGACCCAATGTCTCAAATGTCTGTGAACCCTGTGTCTGTTGCCATCTTTTATATACATACTGTAGATCATCTACCGTGGCTATACGTATTTATAGATTATTATTTAGAGACATTTAATGTTAACCAACAAAACCTAAAAAGAGGAAGCGTTTTTAACACTCGGCCTCATTGGTCCGGCTGTGAGTCCGTTACCGTCATCTATGGAGCGCCATGAAGGATATGAGCAGCGCCCTCTGATGGAAGGCTTTTATTGTGAAGTGTGTATTCATAGCAAACTGCAGGCAGATCACTTAGTGTTTAATAAGACAGGCAGAAAGGGAAAGCAGCTCATTAGTGTTGATGAAATCAATGAAGCATCACTTTGTTTCCAGACTGAACGCTGCCTTCAAACAGAAAAGTATCTTCACTTTACTCTGTGAACATCACAACTTCTGCACCATCTTTTAAATTTGGATATTTTTAACAATAGTCAGTAAATGATTTGATATTGATAAAGAAATGTGTTCACAGAAAGAGGAAGAGGAGTGGTGCTTGTGAGGAGGAGCAGCTGTCCTGCTGTGCTTTGTGTCAGGACGTCCTGAAGGATCCAGTCTCTACCAGCTGTGGACACTGGTTCTGCAGACAGTGCATCTCCTCATACTGGGACCAGTCTGCTTCATCAGGAGACTCCTCCTGTCCCCAGTGTGGAGAAAGATCCAGAAGCAGAGCTGGACTGCAGACAGCCAGTCAGAGCAGCTGTGTACAAAGTAAGACTGAACATCTGTCTGCTGATGGACTCATTTCTGAAAACTGGACTTCTTGTTGTTGTTCAGACATTGAAGAGTTTTCTTTCTCTTTCTTTCAGCAGATGTTGGTCTGCAGGAGGTTTTAGATGAACATAAGATCAGTCTGAGGAGGAGATGTGAACGTGTGACTGAAGGAAGTGATGAAACAGGAAGTAGAACCCTCCTCAACAGGATCTACACTGAGCTCTACATCACAGAGGGACAGAGTGAAGAGGTTCATACCCAACATGAGGTGAGGCAGCTGGAGACAGCTTCCAAGATGGACGCCCTCCATGACACTCCAATCAGGTGCCAGGACATCTTTAAAGCCTTCCCTGACCAACAGAGACCCATCAGAGTGGTTCTGACCAACGGCGTGGCTGGTGTTGGAAAAACCTTCTCAGTGCAGAAGTTCACTCTGGACTGGGCAGAGGGCTTGGAGAACCAACATGTCAGTGTGGTGGTTCTGCTTTCATTCAGGGAGCTGAACCTGATCAGAGATGAGCAGTACAGTCTTCTGGAGCTGCTCCATGTTTTTCATCCAACATTACAGAAGGTCACAGCAGAGAAGCTGGCTGTCTCTCAGCTTTTGTTCATCTTTGACGGCCTGGATGAAAGCAGACTTTCATTGGATTTCACCAACAGGAAGCTGCTGTCTGATGTCACACAGAAGTCATCAGTCAGCCAGCTGCTGACAAACCTCATCCAGGGGAATCTGCTTCCCTCGGCTCTCGTCTGGATAACTTCCCGACCTGCAGCAGCCAATCAGATCCCTCCTACATGTGTTGACAGGCTAACAGAAGCACGAGGCTTCACTGACGCCCAGAAGGAGGAGTACTTCAGGAGGAGATTCAGTGATGAAGAGCTGTCCAGCAGAATCATCTCCCACATGAAGACATCCAGGAGCCTCCACATCATGTGTAGTATCCCAGTCTTCTGCTGGATCACTGCTACAGTTCTGGAGCACATGTTGACTACAGAGCAGAGAGGAGAGCTGCCCAAGACCCTGACTGACATGTACTCACACTTCCTGCTGGTTCAGACAAAGAGGAAGAAGAACAAGTACCATGAGGGACATGAGACGAGCCCACAGGAGCTGACGGAGGCTGACAGGGAAGTTCTTCTGAAGCTGGGGAGGCTGGCGTTTGAACATCTGGAGAAAGGAAACATCATGTTCTACCAAGAAGACCTGGAGCAGTGTGGTCTGGATGTGACAGAGGCCTCGGTGTACTCAGGAGTTTGTACAGAGATCTTCAAAAGAGAGTGTGTGATCTTCCAGAAACCAGTCTACTGCTTTGTTCATCTGAGCATTCAGGAGTTTCTGGCTGCAGTCTACATGTTCCACTGTCTCAACAACAGGAAGACTGAGGTGCTGAAGAACTTCCTTAAACCAAAATCTTTGTCCCAGATGATTTCCAGTCTTTTTGATAACAGATATCTCCAGTCACTCGATGTATTTCTAAAGAGAGTCATGGAGAAATCCCTCCAGAGTAAAAATGGCCACCTGGACCTGTTTGTTCGCTTCCTTCATGGCCTGTGTCTGGAGTCCAACCAGAGACTCTTAGTAGGTCTGCTGGGTCAGACAGAGATCAGACCAGAAACCATCCAGAGAGTCATCAACAACCTGAAGAAGATGAATAGTTATACATTCTCTCCTGACAGAAGCATCAACATCTTCCACTGTCTGATGGAGATGAACAACCTTTCAGTACATCAGGAGATCCAAGAGTTCCTGACGTCAGAGAACAGATCAGAGAAGGAACTCTCTGAGATCCAGTGCTCAGCTCTGGCCTTCATGCTGCAGATGTCAGAGGAGGTTCTGGATGAGTTGGACCTGCAGAAGTACAACACATCAGAGCGAGGACGACTGAGACTGATTCCAGCTGTGAGGAACTGCAGAAAGGCTCGGTGAGTCCAGATGTGATCATTTACATCATTAATTATTGTAGATTAGTAGTTTAGTTCTTCAGATATACACAGTACTAAACGACTCTCATTAGTTTGAGTTTCTCAGATAAAATGTGTATGTGCACTTAGCTGTGTGTTGTAGACTCACACCTACATGTAGTACCTGTGTTGTGTCATTAGGGGGCAGTATTTTAAATCTGCTGCTGTTGTTGTTGGTCATTCAGACGCTGCTGTTAGAGAGACAGAAATAAGAATCTATGAAGAGCTTCTTTGTAGTGAAGTGAACTCTGATGTTACAAACAGAGACAAATATCCAGAGCAGTCACCGTCTGAGCTTCTCCTCTGACTACAGACAGAACTGCAGACACAGAGTTTAGTGGCATAAACATGGTGAGTGAGGGTGAAGGTGCTGAGGAAGACTCTGGTTTAGTGTGATTAAAGTGTGATGTACTGATGACTAGGGGTGGGTTTTTATAATCGATTCATTGATTAAAATCGATTCTGGCTTGGATAGCGTGAAATTGATTCATTAAAATCCTGAATCGATTTTTTAATATAAATTTATTTTGCCCAAAATGCCAGAATCTCAGGTGAAACCTCAAAATTTCAACAACCACCAAACAGCTAAAACAGTAAACGAGAGCAGGTACACGGATTCTGCACAAGAACGTAAACACAAAGTGCGGACCCGCCACGGATCAGAATCAGTGAGATGTCGCCTTTCTTACCCGACGGCATGGACACGGCCGGGGCTGAAAGCCGACAGCTCGCTGGTTCTGATGTTTCGGCGGATCCGCACTTTGTGTTTACGTCCTTTTTACGCTGATTCTGAAGCTGCAGGTTTGATCTCTCTCCAAACAATATTGACCGAACCAGCAGCAAAAGAAGATCCAAACTACGCTTCACATAAACATCGTCACAAATTCACTCTGACTTTTACTGTTTTGCTTCCACCAGGATAAAATCACACTTCATGCACAGCTCTCTCTCTCTCTCTCTCCCCTCTCTCTCTCTCTCTCTCTCTCTCTCTCTCTCTCTATACTTCAATAACAGTTTCCCGTCTAAAAATCTGTTTTCTGCATTATTCGCTTGCTTGTTACACACCAGTCTAGCGTTGTTTACAGCGCTGTCGGCCGCTGTTTTTTTTTTCTCGTTTTACATACTTCCAAAAAGAAAACCTAATTTCTGCCGTTCAATACTGAAAAAATTTAAACTTTTTAAAATTATGCAAAATGCAAAACACTTAGCCGTGTCTCTAATAAAACCGCTGTAACGTCAGAGGTAACGTTCACATGTTGATTAATGGTTTTCTTTCGTTTTTGATGTACTGCAGAATATTTTTATAAAATCCCAGGCCAGGAAAACCACCTTCATGTTTTTCTGTTTTATCTTCAGCTACTTTGACACAAAGGCATCTGCTGTGACGCTTACACTTTTGATAAAGTCTTGCGTGTGTCAGCTTCCTTTTTATTGATACAAAAATATGTAAATGTACTGATCTGAATTATAATATTTCTGACTGTCAAAATTTCCCAGATTCAAATCGAATTGAATCGAATCGTGGATCGAATCGATTCGGGACCTTGTGAATCGGAATCGAATCGATTCTAGAAATCAGTGACGATACCCAGCCCTACTGATGAGTGACAGTGCTGTGGGTCAGAGTGAGGATCAGAGGTGAACCAGCTGTGCTCTCTTACTGCCCACAGTGGGACAAACTGAGTGAGAAGACACTGCTGACATCTGGACTGAATATGTGTCAATTATGTGAGCTGATGTCACAGCAGCTCATGGATTCACTCTCATTCCTGCTGCTGCTCCTAATGTCTGACTTCATGTCCTCATTAATCACAGGGCTGATTGTTCAACGTTTAGTTGTTGCTGCTGAAATGTCGTCCCTGTTTCCTGCTGATGGAATTCACTGCTGTGTTTCTGGCTGCTGTTTACATCCACGAGCTAACTTCCTGGCAAACGTCATGATGTCATCAGTGCTTTATAGATGGTGGGAGGTTCATGTTGTAACCACACAGTGTTTGTGTCCGTACGCTGCAACCTTCCACACCATCCTTTATTGTACAGACTCAGCAGCAGCTCCATGGATCCCAAATCCAAGAGTGGAGAACAGATTTGAAGTGTGTCACATCCATGCAGTCACAGCTGTTTCCACCATGTTTCCACTGATATTAATCCTGTTCAATGACACGTTTCATATCAGTGAATATGTTCTTTAGGACGTCCACTGACATGTTTAAGTGTCCTGCTGGAAATCACTCAAATCATCCATGAAATCCATGAAAAATCCTTTTAGTGTTTCTAACTTCACCCTCTGTCCTCTCTCTCTCTCCATCCTCCTCACTGCTTCTTTCACTGATAATCACACAAACATCGTATTCAGCTACAAAATAACACAATAATATCATCTGATGATCATTATTATAAGAGCAGGATCCATATTTGATATCAGAGTAACACACTGCTTGGTTATGTGCAGTCATCATCAGTGACTGTGGGTCAAACAGAAGCTCTCTGATTGGTTGCTGACCTTGGTCACCTGTCCACTCTCACCTGTTTGTGTTTGCTCTGTCTTTGCTGTCTCCATCCTCTCTCTCCTTTCTCTCCCTCTCTGTCTTTGTACCGTCACTCAGGTCCAATGGAAACAGTGACATTTACAAACCAATCAAAGACAAACTGATCCATGTCAGGTTATAACAATATTCAAAGTGAATACAGGCTGCTGCTGGACACAGACAGGTAACATCATTTTGACTTGCTGTCACCTGGACCTGGACTCATAAACACTGAAGCCCTGAACAGGAATACAAATCATGTTCTGCCAACTAGCGACACACCAGCAGATAATGGCTCAGAAAGCTAAAATGAGCCAATCATTTCTGTGTTTAGTTTCCCTGAAATCAGATCTGATATCAGCAGCTCTGAGTTCATTCATCATTATTGTCCAGTGATGAGATTTCTGCTCCGTTTGGTAACAGTCAGCAGGTTTTTCCTGCGTGTGGACGTGAACAGTCGTACCTGACAGCAGGTAGCAAACAGAGATCATCTTTGCAGCTGGAACTCTTCACTGAGCTGAACTCATTCAAAATGTTCTGGAGTCAAAACAGGAAACAGTCCAAATGTGTGTCTTCACTCTGACTCTGGACCAGATCTCAGTGACAGACTGTGGACATTATGGAAGCCTAAATGTGACACCATCTTCCTCCTTCATCTGCAGATTAAAGCCAAACAAAGATTCTCATTAAAAGTCTGCAGGTCTGAGAGAGACTCAATCGTTGTGTCAAACACAGTAAGAGGAGCTGAAGCACAGATGTGAAGAGCAGATTCATCAGATTATGACCTCACTCTGTTTTGTCTTCATATACATTCAGTCTGTGTTTATAATGCAGATTTTCTGCTTTTATAATAACACATTTTATATTTTCTATCATCACAGACTGGCTGGCTGTGGACTCTCAGAGTCTCACTGTGAAGTTGTGGCCTCAGCTCTGAAGTCCAACCCCTCCCATCTGACAGAGCTGCACATGAGGAACAATTACCTGCAGGATTCATCAGTGAAGCTTCTGTGTGCTGGACTGGAGAGTCCAAACTGTCGACTGGAGACTCTGAGGTGAGTTCATGGACTGCAGCTGTTGTAGTTTTTCTGTATTTCAGATCTTTGATGTTTGAAACTTTCTTCAGTTCCTAAATGTTCAGGATGTGTCTGAAGACAAATGTTCAGAAGTTTGAGTGCTTTCAGAAATGTTGTGTCTTTCCAAACGACTGAACAGTGTTGGGAAGGTTACTTTTAAAATGTATTCCAGTACAGATTACAGAATACATGCCCCAAAATGTGTTTTGTAATGTATTTTGTTAAGTTACTCAATGAGAGTATCGCATTCTGAATACTGTATTACTTAATACATTATCATGCTTCTTACAGCTACATGAATGTACTATTGCCGTGTGATTTATTACTATTACCGAAGGTTACTCGCCATACCAATACCAACTAGGTTTTTAAATCTTATTATAAAATGAGTGACATCTCGTACTTTTCAACTCTCCTTTTTTTCCCTCCCTCATGCTCACAGAGACATAACAGCATGGCAGTCCATTCTCCCTGCATCATGGACTACACCACCCATGAGCCTACATTCCTTAGGGCTATGCCTGTAACACTCTGCATATTGCCTTCATAGTAAATCATTTTTTGAATAATAATTTTTGAAAATATTTCTTTACGTCACTATGCGGGCCACAAGTACAGGTGACATGGGCCGTGAGATTGAGACACGGGCTTTAGAGCCTCTGCGTGTTTTGTTTGGGTTTCCACCGACATGGAATTACCAAAAATAGAGACGACATAGCCTAACATATGAAACAAGAAAAGACCGCCTTTTAACAAAGTAACTGTATTCTGAATATCACCTTTTTAAACGGTGACTCTAACGGAGAACATTTACTCATATTTTCTATTTAAAATACGTAACGGTACATGTACTCCATTCCTCCCCAACACTGTGACTGAACAACAGTTTTTCCTTTTGGCTCCAGACAGAAGTGACAGACTTGAGCAGGGTTCATTTACAGGCTGACAGAAGTGGAGTGGTGACGGGGAGATGTTTGACAGGACAGTTTTTCAGCCTCCACAGGTTCATGTTGTGCTCCATCAGTCAGTGAAGATGAAGTCAGTACTGATGAGGCTGTAGAGTGTGTGAGGGATGTGAATGATGAAGATCTGATGATGGCAGATAAAAACAGGCTGCAGAGACTTTGAGCTTGTGTGGAAACAGAGAGAGAGAAAAGAAAGACATGAATGTCAAAGCTAATAAAGGTGAAGTTAGGAGCTGTGATGATGTTCATGGTATCAGAAGCTGATATGGCTGCTACAGAGACGACCCACACAGCTGCTGTGGTGAGCTGTGTGTTAAAGCAGAGGAACACAGAGCAGCCTAACACAGGCCCAAACATGACAACAACACAGGATTCAGACTCTGTGAGAGGATTTCAAACAGAAGCTGGAGAAGAGAAAGGACTCTGTTGGACTACAGAAAGAAGGCAGCTGAGACCAGTCCAAGTGTTTCCATGGAGCCCAGTCAGAGAAAGGACTCTGAACATCAGGTTATCCTGCTGATCCGAGTCCAACACTGAGTTTGTAAAAACATGTTTGTCAATCATTTTGTTTGGTTTGTGAGGAAAATGATTCAATAACTTGCTGCTAAGACACAACATTTCATCATATTTCCTCATAACCCTCTTTTGTCTGACCATTTGATCCCATTTGAATTTGCAATAAAGGATCCACAGAGTTTGGTGACAGTAATGACAGTAGATGTTTGTTTGAATTTGCTGCAAATTTGTGTCTGATGTTCTTGCAGTGTTGCACTTTGTAGACCGTCCCTAAGTACTGGTCTCACAGCCAGCTGCACATAGAGACCAGTGTTGTTAGTCCAAATCAGATTAATCCAGTCACACAGGATGAGAATAATGCGATGAGAGTGACGCAGGCAAAGATAAGGTGTTAACAGCTGTTCCTCCTTTAATGTGTAGAGTCGACAAAAAAAAAAAGACTGGAGAAATGCTAAAGGGCTAACCTGAAGCTAACCTGAGGAACAGTACTGATGATTCCTACACAGTGTGTGTGTTTAGTATGAGTTGAGTTTGGTAGTACTGTGTGTGCACAGATGGACAAGCCACCCTCAGTAGTGCTGACATGTAAGAAATGTGTCGTTATGACTAAAACTAACCTAAATCTAAGTGAATAGTTCTGCTGTCTGAACCCGAACAAACTGGAAATGAAAAATATGAAAAAAAAATATCAAATAACTTCTGTGAGCGTTTCTGCTCTGAAGTGTTTCTGCCAGAAAGAGCTGAAGGCCAACTTCTCCTACTGCTTCCTTTGGCAAAACCATGACATCAGAGCTAGGTGATTGGTCAGTTTCATGATGGTCCTGAAACAAAATTAATGATGATGTTAATTAATTATGATTAATTCTGATGTACAAACAGCAGCAGCACAGTAAGTCTGCATGTTTTTCAGTGGGGGAAACATTTCAGAGAATATCTCTGAAGCACAAGCTAAACATAATTGAACAAAACCAGAAAAATGTTATTCATGCATACGACCAGATTAACTGAAAACACCTTCAGCTCACTTATGAACTAATAGGAAAATTTTAGATGTTATTAACTGGGAGTCAATGAAATGATGAATTAATGAAGTAATACTGGGGTGATGTGGTCACATTTCCATGTACATATGAGGGCTCTGGCCTCTGCAAACTGAATGAATTAAAATCATCCTGCTTATGATTTGAACAATCCTGCAAGTAGCTCTTTACAGTACTCTTACCTGCTCAGTGTAAACACATGGACTAATTTTCCAAGAATTTTCAAACTTTTCATATATTTTCCATGGCAGAAAGCAGTTCTGGTAACCATTTCAATATGATTATTAAAAATTTGTTTCAGAGACAGGGATGATATGAACAAAGTTTCTGTCTAACTTTTTGGACAGACAAGTTTTTTGTTTCTGGAGATCCATCAGCTAATGTTATCAGTGCACCTTATTATTTCCTAAAAAGGAGTTAGATTGTTAGAGGAAAGTCAGAAGTATCACTGTTGTAGTGGCAATTCTTTTACTTTTGACAAACCAAACGTCCCACAATTTAAAGTCCACAATCCCCTGCTGCACTTTTCTCAGTTTCTCCTTTTCTTTTCTCAGTTTTTCCTCTTGCGCTTCGATAGAATGTTTGTTCTTTAATGCAGTGAGATGAGCTCCATGAGCGCTGCCTTGTCACCCGTAGCTTTAATGCGTGCAGAAGATGTTGATGAAATTCGACTTTGCTGTGACAATGTTTTTGAAGGTGGTTTTACACTTGAGATATTAGAGACACTGTCTTCAGGATTTATTTCATCCAAACTTTCAACAGCTTGATCATTAAGAGCAGTATTGCTTTGTTCAGTATACGGCTCGCCTGCTTCCTGCAACCAAACCTTTACTTTGTCCATAAAAACAGAGAATGCTGTCACCTTACACTGAAAATGTGCGGTTTGCCTTGTCACTTCATCTTCTGGCAGTGGCAAACTTAAAAAGGATTCTTGCAAAGCGTTTGCATCTTGATAGCATTTAATAAACTTCCCAAATTCAGAAGACACTTCCTTAACGTTCTCATGTGAGGTCATTAAAGCTGAAATTTTCCCCATGTACTTAGATGCTTGCTTACACATTGAACTCCGCTTTTCTTGGCATGTCTTTATATACAAATCCAAACCTTTTGGCGTAAATTTGATGCTTCTTTTCTCTGCTTGCATCTGAGTGTCATCCTCTTGTTTACTCTTAATATCCGACATTTTTATTGTCCTCTTAGATTATTTCAAACATTATAAAGATGCACAGCACACTGAGAATCCATAGCCTAAAGCACAAACATGACATCCATTTACCGGCTGATTGCAGTGAACAAACATTTCCACAGAGGGCGTTGGCATGTTTCAATTAGCGATCCAATTATGCACCAATTTAGTACATCCAAACTCAGTTCATCAGTCTTTATAGTGAAATAATGTCTTTAAACTCCAATAGCTTCACTGTTTTCCTTTACGGCTTAAACAATATTATCACTCACCAGCTTTGATGAACGAGTGACATGTTGATCCAAGCCTCAACACCAAATCCGTCTGGATTACTCACCAGACGATCCAATAACTTTTATTCGAGTTCCACGGTGATCCTTGAAATCCTTATATCCAACATATCCATTAATGAAGGATTATTCCTTTGTCCACGGGCAGGTTTTTTACTTTATGTAGTGGCAATTCCTTTTGTTTGACAAACCAAACGTCCCACAATTTGAAGTCCACAAGCCACTGCTGCACTGAGGTAATATTTCGTACGCAGGCAAAAGAAGTCCACTGTCCAAACTTGAAAGTTGCGTTTTTATGGTTTATTCATCCAGTTTGGCAATAACAAGATCCTCCCTGCTGCTTCTCCTGCTCTGGTAAAAAACCATAGGCCCACCTGTTACGGGTAAGAAATTGAGTGAAAAGTACAAAACCGAGACAGTCCAGAAGGCTTGGGTCGAAGCAATCTTTTATTGAGTACACGCGCGGGAAGACAATCACTGCACACATCAGCAAGAATCTTCACCAAAATTATACTTCAGATTGCTTTTATAGCATCAGGGTATTATGACGCCCCTTCTTGCGTTTACAAGCACATAATTTGCATGTACAGAACATTCATGTATTTTAAGAATTAAATGCAACATAGAGGTTCCTCTTTTTGGCATCTTCTTCCAAACAAGGCAATGGACTCAGGCCTCTGTGGTCTCCAGGGGCTGGTCCTCTCCACGCGTCACCTGTTGTCAAGAAAGCTCTAGTGCAGCATGTTAGCTGAATACATTCAGGCCTATGCTCAAATCTGTTTCTAGGTTATATGTGATATATATATGTGTTTTGTAAGCATGTGTGCAATCTTTCTTAAGCTCCCGGCTTCTTAACCAATGGGTCACCCAGACATCACGCTGAATGAAGCTTGAGACCTTTAACTACCTGGGAAAGCTTCAACTCTTTATGAGCACAGAACTGCAATGTGTATATAACGCTATAACACTGTAAAAATGGTTATGACTGCACCTGCATAGGATTAATATGGTGTCAGTGTGTTTAAATGTCTCAAGACCATCTTAAAGCTATATGTAATATGGTTAATGCTCTGCTAATGCTATAACATATATTGTAGCGATAAAGCAAGTTTCTTTTAATCTCACACACCCCAGTGCATGCTGGTCCTATACCAGTCTCTTTATTTATAGAAACAAAATGGCCCTACAGCTCTTACTGACTAATTTAACAAAGTAACAACAAACAAACAAAACATTGAAACAAAATATTAACCGACAAATAAACTTGTAAATAAACCCCAAAATATAAGTAAACTAACAACAAACTTTAACTAATTTCAAAATAATAAAAATAAAGAACAAATAGCTCCAGCAACTGTGTATCATCTTCATTTAAGTGGCAGATTATGTTGATTCTTTATGATCGTAATACATTTTAACAACTAGTAATAAGCAGAAACAAATAGAAGTTCAACAGTAACTGACCAAAAAACCTTAAAGAACCTCTCATTGTATTTTTCATTTCTGCACATCTAAAACGACCAGTTGAAACTTAGAAATGTCTCCCCTTTGGGTATAATGGAAACCAGTCTATCACCTTATCTGTTAAACTAACTGGATCATGAAGTCTTTGACTTAAGATGTTGAGATCTACCGAGTTAAAGGTAGCAGTGAGATTAAGCAGGACTCTTTGATGTATTCACAAATCTCTGAATTTCTTTTAAACAGAGATTAAAGAAAAACATTTTGATTAGATTTGTTTTAAATTTTGATCAGTGGGTTTTGGTCAGTGGGTTTTGGTCAGTGATTGTTGATCAATGGTCATGGGAATTTGCATAATTATGATTAAGGAACTGACCTCACAGCCCATTGTTCCTTCAGTGGGCTGGTTTCAGTCATTATGCAAATGTACTGTTTATAAGATTGAAACCTGCAGTCAGCTGAGACTGAAGAAGTCACCTGGATGAGTGACAAAACGTTTCTCCCACAAAACGCTACGTCCAGATGAACAGAATCAACTTTTGGAGATTTACTTTCCTGGATGATTGAGAATGCATCAAGACATTTTGATTAGATTTTTATTGAGACTATATTTTCTTTATTCAGACTGAGTCAAACCTTTTTGTTCTTTAAATGGAAGACAGTCAGAAACACATTGTGATAACTCTAATATTCAATCATGTGTTCAGCTGTTTGGAGTATGTTCAGTGTCTGAGCTGCCTGCTGTTTGTATCTGAACTTTGATTTGACTTGATGTCAGTAGAAGACTGATGTGATGATGAACAAATAGATTTAAGTTCTCAATTGTCCCGACTGCTACTAACTTTTTCAGTTCTTGTATGTGATTCTGTGTTCTTGGCTGTTTGTGTTGTGTGGAGGTGACTTGCTGCTGGCTGCAAGGCAAACTGCCCCCTGGGAATAATAAAGTTTATCTTGATTTTGACCTTGTTTTACAACAACACAATGATGAGTGTGTCTGATAATGTTTGAGAGAATCTCCCTGATGAGTACAGATGTGAATGAATTAGGAATTTATCTTCATGTTTTGTTCTTTATTCAGATTGTGTGGATGCAGTTTGTCAGAAACCATCTGTGGTGATTTGTTTGCGGCTCTGAAGACCAACCCCTCCCACCTGACACATCTGGACCTGGGTGAAAACAACCTGGGGGGTTTGCATATGAAGCAGCTCAGTCTTTTCCTACAGAGTCCAGACTGTAGATTGAACGTACTGAGGTCAGTATAGAGTAACAGCGGCACTTTCTCATAATTACCATTTAACAATTTAAGCCTGAGGCTACAGTCCCACACACCAACATAAATCCTATACTAATGAGGACACACACGAGCTTTCTCTTACTATTTAGGTGTGAACACAAACCTGAAAACACAAAGCAAAGCTCATAGGCTCAGGTGTCAGTAGGTAGAGCAGCTACTAATCAGAAGGTTGGTGGTTCGATCCCCGACTGCTCCAGTTTGCATACCTAATATTGGGCAAGATGCATCCATCGGGGTATGAATGTGTGTGAATGTTAGATAAAAAGAACGTATGTAGGAAAAGCATAGAAAAAAGTGCTTTGATGACTCAATGAATGAGGCAAGTGGAATAAATGTGCTTTGAGTGCTCAGCTGGAGTATAAAAAGTAAGTAAGTAAGTAAGTAAACTTTATTAAGCGCTTTTCACAGATAGACCATCACAAAGCGCTGTACATAAATATTAAAATAAACAATAAAATCAATAGACAATGTACACAATATAAAAGATCACATGTAAATAATGTAAAAATATAAAATATGAAGAGATCAACAAAAGGCTTGTTTAAACAGAAAGGTTTTTAACTGTTTTTTAAAACAATCCACAGAGTCAAGCAAACGTAACTGTAGAGGTAAATTGTTCCACAGCCTTGGTGCAACAGACTCAAAGGCTCTGTCCCCTTTTGTCTTCAGTCGTGTACGGGGAACAACTAAGAGACTCTGAGTCTGTGAGCGGAGATGACGAGCAGCAGTGTGTTTTATAAGAAGCTTGGATAAATAATCTGGGGCCTGGCCATTTAGTGCTCTGTATGTTAAAACAAGAATTTTAAAGCGAATTCTAAACTCTATTGGGAGCCAATGTAAAGAATATAAGATGGGAGTGATGTGAACACGCTTGGTAGAACGAGTTAATAGTCTGGCTGCTGCGTTTTGTATTGCCTGGAGGCGAGAGAGAGATGATTTATCCAAGCTAGTAAACAGGGAATTACAATAATCTAAGCGTGATGACACAAATGCATGAATTAGTTTTTGCAGTTCAGCTGAGGAAACCATATGTCGCAGTTTAGATATGTTTCTTAAATGATAGAAACAGGAACGAGACAAAGATTTTACATGAGAGTCGAGGCCCAGAGAAGAGTCAAATATTACTCCGAGATTTCGAATATTTGACTTGACAGATGGACAGAAGGAGGCAAGAACCTGACCGATTTTACAATGTAGCTCAGGGGGAGCTATGATCATGGTCTCTGTCTTGTTAGTATTTAGGACAAGGTAGTTGCTTGAAAGCCAATCAGAAACCTGGGTTAAGCACTGGACTAGGGTGGACAGCCTATCCAGCTGGTGAGGCTTAAAGGACATATGGAGCTGAATGTCATCAGCATAAAAATGATAAGACAGGTCGCTAAAAGATTGAATGATACCAGCTAAAGGAAGCATATAAAAAGAAAATAGTAATGGACCTAAAACTGAATCCTGTGGGACACCACAGGTGAACCTGTCAGTCCTAACAGAAAAGGTCCTTTCTGATAGGTAGGAAGAAAACCAGTCTAGGGCAGAGCCAGATATACCAGCCAGAACCTTGAGCCTGTTAAGTAGGATTTTGTGATCGATTGAGTCAAAGGCTACACTAAGATCAAGCAAGATGATCACAGAACAATTCCCTGCGTCAGATGCCATTAATAGATCATTATAGACTCTTAGGAGAGTGGTCTCTGTAGAGTGCTGCTTTTGAAAGCCAGACTGAAAAGGGTCAAGGATGTGTAGTTTACATAATAGAGACCTGAACTGATTTTCAACAATTTTTTCAAGTAATTTACTTAAAAATGGCAATTTTGAGATAGGTCGGTACTTACTAGCAGAGCTAGGATCAAGGTTCTGTTTTTTTTAACAGAGGAGTTACCTCAGCATGTTTAAAATAAGATGGAACACAGCCTTGCCTCAGTGAACTGTTGATGATGGATAGTAAAGTGGGACCAATGCTGGTGATAGACCCAGAGAGAACAGAGTGAGGTAATATATCTACAGAGCATGAAGAGGATTTCATTTTACCTAAAACTATAATTAAGTCATTTAGTGTGATTGGAGAAAAGGAGGCAAATGATCCAAGACAGCAAGGGGTGTCTTCATAAGGGGAGGCACTTGAGGAAATTTTGGATTTCAAGTCCATCACCTTATTTACAAAGTAATTTAGGAAAGTATTACAATCTTCATCAGAAAGCAGCAGAGCATGCTGGGTTGGAGGAGAAACAATACTGTTGATGGTATCAAATAGAATTCTTGAATTATTTTTATGACGATTTATAAGATTATTGAAGTAAGAGGATCTAGCCTCTTTGACTGACTCATTATATAGGTAAAGTAGTTCTTTAAAGTGCTGACGATGGACAGTCAGACCAGTGGACTTCCACAGACGCTCTGCTTTTCGATAGGATCGTCGAAGACCACGAGTCTGATTATTTAACCACGGTGTGCGTGAATTAAGAGAGCAATAACTGCTTTTGAAAGGAGCAACCTGATTTAGAATGGCAAGACAGTGTTCATTAAAAGAATTAGTTAAAGGCTCAACCTCATTAGAAGAACTTTTAAAATTATAAAGAGAGGAAAACTCAGAAATTGTAGAGTCATCAATAAAGCGCTAATAGAACCTTGAGGGTGGGACTCTGAATTAACAGATACAGTAAAAGAAACTGACTTATGGTCGCTAAAAACAACTTCATTTAGGTTCATGTGGTCAAGGGAAACACCACAGGTGAAGACCAAGTCCAAAGTGTGCCCAGCCCTATGAGTAGGCCCTGCTACATGCTGAACAAAGTTGAAAGAGTCCATAATGCTCAGGAACTCCTTAGTGGTGTTGTTTGTTGAGTCATCCACATGAATGTTGAAATCGCCAACAATGATAACCTTGCCCATTTTAATGGTAGAAGTTAAAAGGTCTTGTAGGTCTGACAGAAAAGAAGCAGCAGACCCAGGTGGACGATAAATTAAAATGCCGTATATGGGCTGTTCTCTTCCAATTTATATCATAAGCATCTCAAAAGAGTTGTAGCAGCTTGAAGAAATCATCTGGCATAAGAAAGTCTTTTTAAAAATTACAGCTGTTCCACCTCCTCGTCCAGATATCCGAGGTGCACAGAGAAATGAGCAGTCAGCGGGACAAAGCTCTAAAAGATGTGAGAAATCATTCTCACGTTGCCACGTCTCAGAGATAAACATGAAGTCAAGCTTCTCGGAGCAGAACAAGTCATTTAAAATATAAGACTTATTGGCGATTGAGCGGGCATTAATTAACAACCATTTAAGGCTGCGACTCACCAGGACAGGGGTAGAGTTTCCAAGGAAAGGGTCCGCGCTATGCGCTAAACCGCGCAGCAAAACAGGGTTCCTGCCGAGTTGAGGCTTGGGTTTCCATGCTTTCAGATGACAGCCTGGGTGGTACTCATGGTGGGTTGTGGGGATTAATCCGGTTCCGACAAGTTTCAGCCGAATCTCACCGGTAGCAACCCAGGAATAGAGCCCCCGAAGGTACATCTCTTTCCGGAGACGATGGAGCAGGACGTGAAGGCCGGCTCGCTTCCCCCGCTTTCTCCGACGAGGCCTCTGAAGCAAAAATGAGCTAACCGGCAAGAGTGGAGGTAGACCGGGTGTTGCGTCGTGTTCTAACGGCGGTAGGAAAACAGCCTCATTTCGTTGACTCTGAAAGTTATCCATTGCAGATTTGATCGCTAGCAACGCATGACGATCATAAATCCGAAGGGAGGTGACACCAGAAAGAACAGTAACAAAAACACTTGCATAGCATATAAAATAAACACTCGGACGAAGGCAGCGGCACAGCCAAACACAGGCGCCATCTTGACCTTCCCCAACTCAACTCACTCACTCTATCTATATAAAAAGCACTATATAAAAACAAGTCCATTTACCAAAGATGAAAACCAGCACAAAGAGACTTTAAAACAATCGAAAGCTTCCTAGCTGGGGTCCCTTAAACCACTTAATAAACATTCAAGTGCATGCAAAGCTGTGCCATGGGTCCTTTACGTCACAATCTGAAAAAGGTGTTGGAGATAACATTTTGTATGACTTGATCACAAGAGTTAAGATATGATAGTTTCTTTACAACTTTCCTCAGAATTTTACACCCCTGACCAATCCCCTAGATGTTTTTTTTTTGTTCAGTGGCCCTAAAACACTATTGTATTACCATTCAGATTAATGAGAATGTCTACATTCTGAACCTTCTTCAGCTCTGAACAGATGATGCAACACTGAATGATTTCAAGTTCACACTTTGTCTAATAAACTTACATCTTTCATTCTTTTTTCAGACTGGCAAATTGCAGTCTGTCAGAGATCAGCGCTTTTGTCTCAGCACTGAGCTCCAACCCCTCCCATCTGAGAGAGCTGCACCTGAGTGGAAACAACCTGCAGGATTCAGGAGTGAAGCCACTGTGGGGTTTTCTGAAGAGTCCAGAATGTCGACTTCAAATTCTGGGGTCAGTCACCACATTTTAGTTGTGCTAACAATAAAAAGCAAGCTAATAAGATGCTGACCAATAGGTTTCTATTAAAGGTTGTAATTTGTATGTGAAAAAGTGCTTTGGCTCAGCAGGGATCAGCTTACAGGTAGAATACAGCTGCTGGATGGGATTAGCATGTCATAGCTATCTACCCAACTGCTAACTGGGGGATTTCAGGCCATCTATGGATCATTTTTGCTAACTGTTTATTCAGCTTAGGCTCACAGGGCTGCAGCCTGTGCCCTAGCTGTCATAGGGCAATAGGCGTGGTCCACCTGCACAGGTGAGCAGTCCATCACAGGGCCAACAGAGAGAGACAGAGAAGCACTCTCTCACATCCACACCTACAGTCAATTTAGAAGCACCAATGAACCTAAGCAGCATCTCATTGGACTGTGGGAGAACATCCAACCTCCACAGAAAGGCCCAGCTGACCAACAAGCTTCAACCTACAACCTTCTTGCTTTAAGGCACTAGTGCGAAACCTTGTTCCCCATTTAAGCCCAAATCCTGCATCTTCCTGTTTCTGACTCCAGGCCAGCTCCACTAACACTTTCTCCTCAGACACTGCCACCTAGTGGAGGAAGTCTTAGTTCCATTTGAAGCTTCAGATTCCAGTTAGTTCCTTTACAAAGAGGCGAAGGTGGTGGGGCCACAGCACCATCATCACTGAGTGCCATAGGACACTTAACCAGAGGTGGGTCGAGTAGCCAAAAATTGTACTCAAGTAAAAGTAGCATAACTTTAAAATTAATTATTACTCAAGTAAAAGTGAAAAATAGTTGTCAAAAAAGTTACTCAAGTAAGAGTAAAAATTACTTGGTGAAAAGACTACTCGAGTAGCGAGTAACTGTTTGAAATGTCCGATTTATTTTATAAATAAATGCTGTCAGACAAACAAAATAAATAAATATACAAATTTTAGTATTTTCAAAAGGAATATATGTAAAAACATCAACAACAATTCTAATTTCCAGATTTTAGTTTTTCACAGCATAAAGCTTTTTTCACCAATACCTACAGTAAATAATATAAATATATAAACAGTGCAAATAATTTCCAGATATTCAGAGAAAACTTACCGTTTCCTCAGGTTACGAGTTGAGTTGTTTCACTCTGAAAAGTTGTTTTGTTTTGACTCTCACTGAAGACACCAACACTGCAGACATAGCTGTTCTTTTGTACTGCTTTTAAGCAAAACATTCTTTGTATGTGAGGCCAAGGATATTCATCCTCTTCAGCTCCAGCATAGACAACTGGCTCTGCGATGTTTTCACGTGTTTCTTCTTTCCGTATGTCTGCTAGTGATGGGTCGGTCGCGAACGAAATGGCTCTTAGAGCCGGATCTTTGAACTGAACAATGCGAGCCGGCTCCTTATTGGGAGCCGTGGGTTTCTTTTTTCTTTCTCCGGCCCTCTGTTTCACTTTTTTTTCACTTCACGCTGCAAGTCACCCTTGTGTTTGTGCTGAGCAGAGATGGCAAACAGAGCCTTGCGTTTGCGCCCCTCTGCTCAGCGCTGAGCTGAGGGGGCAGGGCGTAGTTACACTCAGCATCAGTGTGGAGGGGCCTGCAGGAAATCACCAGCTACAGACGGCCCCCACCCACTGTTGAAGCAAACAAAGACCTGGCCAACGAGTTAAACACTTTCTACTGCAGGTTTGAGACGGACAGACTCCCACGCCCCACCCTCCCCTCCCCAGAGACATTGTTCCAGACATTGACCCCCAACACACATTCCACCTCTCCCCCCTTCACCCTCACCCTCTCCAGTCCCGACCCACCCCCCTTTCCTCCTCCCTGAAACTCAGAATACAAACTGAGGATGTGAGCCGACTATTTCAGAAACAGAAGCCCAGGAAAGCCCCCGGACCAGACGGTGTCTCACCCTCCTGCCTCAAGACCTGTGCTGAACAGCTGGCTCCCTTCTTTACGCGCATCTTCAACAGATCCCTGGAAATGTGTGAAGTTCCCTCCTGCTTCAAACACTCCACCCTCATCCCTGTTCCCAAGAAACCCACCATCACAGGACTGAATGACTACAGACCTGTCACCTTGACGTCTGTGGTCATGAAATCCTGTGAACGACTGGTGTTAGCCCATCTGAAGGACATTACAGGCCACCAGCTGGACCCTCTGCAGTTTGCCTACCGGGCAAACAGGTCTGTGGATGATGCAGTGAATATGGGGCTGCATGACATCCTGCAACACCTCGACCGCCCGGGAACTTATGCCAGGATCCTGTTTGTGGACTTTAGTTCGGCTTTTAACACCATCGTGCCTGAACTTCTCTCTTCCAAACTCTCCCAGCTCAGCGTGTCTCCAGCTACCTGTCAGTGGATCACCAGATTCCTGACAGATAGAAAGCAACAAGTGAGGCTGGGGGAGATCACCTCTGAAACTCGGTCCCTCAGTATTGGTGCCCCTCAAGGATGTGTCCTCTCACCACTACTGTTCTCCCTCTACACTAATGACTGCACCTCCACAAACTCGGCTGTTAAACTCCTAAAGTTTGCAGATGACACCACCGTCATTGGCCTCATTCAGGATGGTGATGAGTCTGCATACCGGCAGGAAGTTGAGCGGCTGGTACTCTGGTGCAGTCAGCACAATCTGGAGCTGAACACTTAAAACTGTAGAGATGACAGTGGACTTCAGGAGACATCCCTCAACTCTGCCCCCTCTCACCATATCAGGCAGCCCTGTGTCGACTGTGGAGATCTTCAAGTTCCTGGGTTCCACCATGTCCCAGGACCTGAAGTGGGAGACCAACATCAACTCCATCCTCAAAAAGACCCAGCAGAGGATGTACTTCCTGAGAGAGCTGGGGAAGTACAGTCTTCCACAGGAGCTGCTGATCCAGTTCTACACTGCAGTCATTGAGTCTGTCCTGTGCTCCTCCATCACAGTCTGGTATGGTGCAGCCACTAAACAGGACAGGAGCAGACTGCAGCGGACTGTACGGGCAGCAGAAAGGATCATCGGCGCCCCCCTGCCCTCCATCCAGGATCTGTACCTCTCAAGAACCAGGAAACGGGCAGGGAAAATCATCACAGACCCCTCACACCCTGGACACAGACTTTTTGATCTGCTGCCCTCTGGCAGACGGTACAGAAGCCTGCAGACCAGGACCACCTGACACAGGAACAGTTTCTTTCCCCTCGCCATCTCCCTTCTAAACAGCTGACCTGTCACACTGCTCCCACTGCCAGACTGCAGCTGCACCTTATATACATTCTGTAGTATTCATTCCACCTCATTTCATTTCTGTATTTTATGTATATATGTTTAGATTAGTTATTTATAGTTGGTTTAGACAGCTTTGTGTATGTATGTGTACGTGTAATGTATATATAGACACGTGTGTGTGTGTGTGTGTGTGTGTGTGTGTGTGTGTGTGTGTGTGTGTGAGATTTACATTGCTGTGCTTGAGAGCCTCCATCTACCGGAACCAAATTCCTTGTATGTGTCTGCACATATACATGGCCAATAAATACGATTCTGATCTGATTGGAAAGGTACAGTAAAGACATCAAGAAAAGAAGCAAAGTCTGGAACCATTTCAATCTTATTGACAAAACAAAAGCAGAGTGTAGAGTCTACAAGAAAAGGATATCATATAGAGCCGGCTCCACAAACAACATGCACAGGCACCTAAGAACTGTCCACCCATCAGTGCAATGGGAAGATAAAACGCAGTCAGTTGAGTGTGATGTTAATATTTCTAAATGCCAACCTTTCCCTTAATTAAAGATCTGGGCGTTCTTTCCCCCCCCCCCTTTTTTTCCATATTTTAATTTATATTTTATTGTGTTGTGGTTTGCAGTGTTTTGTGTTGTTTCACTTTAAATTTGTTTAAAAGGAAAAAGCTGAAAATTTAAGTAGTTAAAAGTTGAAATGTATGAAATGTAAATAGATTGTTTTCTGTATTTTAGAATTTATTTATTACATTTTATGTGGAGTGAATAAATAAAAGTATATTTACAGTGGCCCCTAGAGACAAAGCACGTACACACTCCAAAACACAACAGAAGTGCTCCAGGATGCTAGGGGGCAGTGTTGAGCTTTTGTTACCTAGTGGCTACACAAGCCAGGAAGTACCAACAATCTGATTGGGTGTGCGGTAGTAACAGGTAAATGAAGTTTTTTTTTTTTTAAGTATTTGAATATATATATATATATGTAACAAGTGTCACCTGGCAGTTTGTTGCTCTCTGCCAGGTGATTGGCTGAAAGAGCTGTGAAAAGGTAGTGGGTGTGTGGGGTGAAGTCAGTGCTCTTCTGTGGAAGAAACCAGAGGCAATTAATTCACTCGGGTGCGAGTGGGTATACTGCCGGTAAGAGACTTTTGCTGTTTTGTTTGGATCATTTGCTGGTTGTGTGTGCCTATTTTTAATGTGTCGTTGGCCTTTTTTTAGTGTGACCACCAATTTTAATAGAAGAATTGATCAAGCCCTAGATCGACTGCGCGCAGGGAAACTGATCAATATTGTAGGTATATTGAGTGTTTGTTTTTAGCTTCATGATTTTAAATGGTTTCATATAATTGGTATTTTATTGGGTAATATTTTAATTGATAATGTTGTTTGTTTTTCAGCTGTGCTGTCTTTGCTGTCCTTTTTTTGTTCTTTTGATTGATTTGTAATTTTCTTTTGGTTAGTCCGTCCAGCCGTAAAGGCGGTTATTGATTGAGAGCGAGTTGTGTAAGGGCGGACTAACCTCCCTCCTTTGTTTTTTGTTTAATTGTTTGTGCCACTTCCCTTTGTCTCCCAGATTGCAGGCCATACATGGCGCTGATTCCCAGCTAGGCTGAGACCTGAATTGTTTGCAGTGCGTTTCACGATTGCAGTGTCGCTAAGCGGGGTGTGACGGGTTGCAGTGTAATTATATTCGCACAGTGTGGTAAGTCTCATGTGCAGCTGGGATATCAGCAGGATGTGTTGTAAGTCCTGTCTGGAGATAATGGGGCATTTGTATGTTTAATTAATGTAATAAATAAATCAATTATCAATTTATTTCTTTGTCCCGTTCACTCCTACCTTGTCCTCGGTTACATTTTGGCGTGGTCGACAGGATAGAAAGTTGCCAACATTTTCAGGGAAGTTGGACAATATGGGCTCACTGACCCTAGATGAGTGGATTGAACAAATGAGAGACTTTGTGTGCACGAGAGGCAGAACTGAAAAAGAGCAAGCTCAAATCATTTTTAACCATTTAGAGGGTACTGCACGCACTGAGATAAAGTTTTTACCAAAAGAACAGAAAGAAAATGTTGAGAAAATTTTTGATACACTGAAAGAGACTTACAGCTGCTTAGATTCCCACATTTCTTTGCAACGCAGATTTTTCAATCGTAAACAATTAGAAGGTGAGTCTCTAATTGACTTTTCTCATTCTTTGATGGCCTTAATGGACCAGATTATTAAAACGGATGAGGAAGCCGCAAGAAAAGCTTCAAAAGATCTTCGTGATCAATTTTGTGATGGTGTTAGAGATCAGGCATTGAGGATCAGGCTGAGAGATTTAATTAATGCCAATCCACAGTGGACGATTCGTGAGGCGAGAGCTGAAGCGACCAGGTGGATGGCACAGTATGAGAATCAGCCTTTTAGGTCTAGATATAATCAGTCTATTTCAGTTTCTGGAGATATGCAAGCTTCTTGTGAAACTGTAGATTCCAGAACATCAGAATATGCTGAGTTGGTGTCCCTTTTTAAAGCCCAACAGACACAATTAGAGTTGGTCATTAAGGCATTAAACCCACAGGAGGTGGCTGTTTCCAACAATCACACTTCTCGACGTAGAAGAATGGTGAATGGTAAACCCATTTGTTTTAGGTGTGAGCAAGTTGGACATATTGCCCGTTTTTGTCCGACATTACCCAATTCTGATGGAAATCAGCATGAAAGAGCAGCTAGGGCTGATGGCCTAACTACTAGGGCGGCGGAAAACTAGTACCCACCAGTGCACAGAGCCACACACTGGTGGGAGGGTTGCAAGGCTCCAATAATGTAGAACTCAGCCATCTAGTTGGTGAATGCTTGGAAGGGGAGGTTGATTTGGGTGGGGTTATTATTTCATGTTTGCTGGACACAGGGTCCATGGTCACAACAATCACAGAAAGCTCTTTTAGAAATAACTTTTCTCATCTCAGTGACGAAAAGCTCAAAGACTGTGGTTGGTTGGGGCTTAAAGCAGCTAATGGCTTACAAATTCCTTATTCTGGGTATATTGAGTTGGATGTTACAATCCTGGGAATTCACCTACCTCGTCGAGGGGTGCTGATTGTGGGAGATCCAACAGATAGCCACATGGCACAGAAAAAGACATCTGTACCTGGTGTGTTAGGAATGAATGTATTGAACCCTCTGTACTCTGAATTGTGTAAACAATATGGTTCTGACCTCTGGGAGGTTCCAGTTTTGAAGACTGCGCCCCGTGGGTGGAGAAGAGCGCTGAGATACTGCCAAATGATGGAGGCCATGGCAAATTCTCCCGAACCCCATCGTGTTAGAGTACAGGGTAAGAAGTCTTTCTGTGTTCCGGCTGGAACGCAAAGTTATGTTCCTGTTACCTGTCCAAAGATGCCTGTGAATACACCCATTGACCTTTTGATTGAACCCCTAGGGCCTGATGATGGTTTTCTTCCGGAAGGCTTATTGGTGTCTCCTTCATTGGTAAAGGGAGAAGGAGGGGAGGCTTTTGTTCCAGTTACTAATGTGGGTAAAGCTGATGTGTGGTTGACACCTCGTCGGGTGATTGCTACAGTTCAACTGGCCAGTGTGCTAGTAGAGGGTCATTCTGAAATACAGGTCTCTGTAAATTCACAGTGTTGTACAGCTTATATTTCCAGCCATACAATGGCAGACAATTCAGTGGAATTGGATCTGCCTGAATTTGAAAATCTGGAGGAGAGCGAGAAACGGCAAGCAAAAGTTCTATTGCAGAAGTATAGTGGCATGTTTGCCAAGAATGAGTTGGATGTTGGTTGTAGTAAATTGATCACTCATGAAATTCCTTTGACAGATGAAACACCAGTGCGACAACCTTACAGGCGAATCCCTCCGTCTCAGTATGAATTGGCAAGGGATCATATCAAACAGCTGCTGCAAGCTCGCATCATCAGAGAAAGTAGTAGTCCGTATTCATCCCCAATAGTTCTTGTTCAAAAGAAGGATGGAAGTTTACGCATGTGTGTCGATTATAGACAGTTAAACGCCAAGACCAGAAAGGATGCATTTCCTCTGCCAAGGATTGAAGAATCCTTGGATGCTTTGACGGGTGCTCAGTGGTTTTCCACGTTGGACCTGGCTAGTGGTTATAATCAGGTGGAAATGGCTGAGAAGGATAAGATTAAAACTGCATTTTGTACCCCATTTGGTTTGTTTGAGTTCAACCGCATGCCTTTTGGTTTGTGTAATGCACCCAGTACATTTCAGCGCCTGATGGAGCGTTTGTTTGGAGATTGCAGACATCAGTCGGTGCTTTTGTATTTGGATGATGTGATTGTTTTTTCATCCTCTGTGCAACAGCATTTGGAGCGGTTGGAAGAAATATTCTCTCGTCTGGATAAAGAGGGGCTTAAAGTGAAACTCTCAAAGTGCCAGTTTTTCCAGAGGCAAGTGAAGTATTTAGGGCATGTGGTGTCTGCCGAAGGAGTTTCTACTGATCCAGATAAAATAGCTGCCGTGCGGGATTGGAAAACGCCTAGCAATCTAGCAGAACTGCGTTCCTTTTTAGGATTTGCTAGTTATTATAGGAGATTCATAGCGGGTTTTTCACGCATGGCTGCTCCCTTGCATAGACTGGTCTCGACACTCCTCCCTCCAGGTAGAAAAGGTAGGACCCCCCCAAAACCATTATTGGATTCCTGGGATTTAGAGTGTGAACGAAGTTTTCATCAGCTCAAGGCTGCCCTAGTTTCTGCACCAGTGCTTGCTTTTGCTGATTTTCAGAAGCCATTTACGTTGGAAGTAGATGCAAGTTATGGCGGTCTAGGGGCAGTGCTCTCCCAGGAGTATGAGGGTAAGTTGCGGCCAATAGCTTTTGCTAGTCGGAGCTTAAAGCCTACAGAGCGGAATATGAAAAATTATAGTTCTATGAAGCTTGAGCTTGTAGCTCTTAAGTGGGCAGTCACTGAAAAGTTTAGGGAGTATCTTTTGGGTCATCATTGCACTGTATTTACAGACAATAACCCTCTAAGCCATTTGTCCACGGCAAAGCTAGGTGCCACAGAACAGAGGTGGGCATCAGAGCTGGCCGCTTTTGATTTGACCATAAAATACCGGCCTGGGGCTCAGAATGCTAATGCAGATGCACTGTCCCGCCTACATGGAACTGTAATGGAATCGGATGGTCCGTTATCTAATGATATTGGAGTGCAGTGTGAGATGATTCCTAGTGTTCAGGCAGAGATAAGTGTGTTACCTGGTTGTTCTTTCTCTGATCTCTGTAGGTTACAGAAACAAGACCCGGTGATTGGCCCTTTCTTAAAGTATTGGGAGGTGGCCAGGTTGCCCGATTCAAAGGAAAGAGATGGTCTTGGTAAGGGTTCGAGGGAATTGGTCCGTCAATGGGGGCGGATGAAACAAAGGGAGTCTGTGTTATATCGCTGCACCCATACTCCTGATGGAGGGAGGGAGGTTGATCAGCTTGTGTTGCCGCAGTGTTTACAGAGCCGCGTCCTTCGTTTACTCCACGATGAGCATGGCCATCAAGGGGTTGAGCGTACACTGCAGTTGGTGCGCTCACGATATTATTGGCCACATATGTATGTAGATATTGAGAGATGGTGCAGAGATTGTGAAAGGTGTGTTCTTTCTAAAGCTGTTGTGCCAAAGATTAAAACCTTTATGGGCAGTATTTCTGCATCTCGGCCTCATGAAATTTTGGCAATTGATTTTACAGTACTTGAACCCTCAACCGATGGTAAAGAGAATATTTTGGTAATGACTGACATCTTTTCTAAATATACTCAGACTGTCCCTACGAAAGATCAGCGAGCCAGCACAGTGGCAGAAGCTTTAGTGAAGCATTGGTTTCATTTATTTGGGCCTCCAAGTCGCATACATTCTGATCAGGGGCGAAATTTTGAAAGTGCTTTGGTGCAACAGCTGTGTAAGATTTATAAGATAGAGAAGAGTCGGACGACTCCCTATCATCCGCAAGGTAATGGTCAATGTGAACGATTTAATCGTACACTTCATGACTTGCTGCGTGCCCTGCCTCCTGAACAAAAGCGCCGGTGGCCCCGGCATCTCTCCCAAGTCACATATGCGTATAACACCACAGTACATCAGTCGACTGGTATGACTCCATATTATTTGATGTTCGGGCGAGAGCCTCGTTTGCCAGTGGATTTTTGGCTGGGTGCTGGCAGTGAAATTGATGAGGACGTCACTCTTGAAGAGTGGGTACAGGAACACCAAAAGTCCCTGGCTGCTGCATATGATGTTGTGCAGCAACGGGTAGAAAAGAGAAGGGTTCAGAGAGATCTGAACTCCTCTAAATGCGCTAGCCCTGATTTGGAGCAGGGCGATTTGGTGTATATGAGAAACCACTCTGTAAGAGGTCGCAATAAGATTCAAGATTTTTGGGACCCCACACCTTTTCAAGTAGTGCGACCTCCTCCTGGTCATGGCGTAGTATATTCAGTCGCTCCTGCTGGACACACTGGTCCACTTCGACAAGTACGTCGAACTGAGTTGAGAAACATTCCAATTAGGGAATTAGATAGAGATCAAGATAGTGGTCTACAAATCTCAAAACAGGATGATCTAACTGGAATGTTGGCCACAAATAACAGTATGGTTGATGAAGTGGAACAGATGTTTACAGAACAGGGAGATGGAAGCGATACTGCAGTGTTGAAAGAAGGGACGTTGAGTCCCACACATGTGGGGGTGCCCCATTTGGACTGTTCTAGAGACCTAGAACCTGGGGATGAAGATGTTGCCAGCTTGGCGCAAGGGCCTCGTAGGTCAATGAGGAAGACTGCTGGACAGCATTCAAACCCATTTAAATTGCCACAATCTACTATAAAATGAGCCAAATTTTAAGTGTGCTCTCTTTTCAGCTCATCGTCGGGTCGCCGATGCCCTTTGAAGGGGAGGGTTGTAACAAGTGTCACCTGGCAGTTTGTTGCTCTCTGCCAGGTGATTGGCTGAAAGAGCTGTGAAAAGGTAGTGGGTGTGTGGGGTGAAGTCAGTGCTCTTCTGTGGAAGAAACCAGAGGCAATTAATTCACTCGGGTGCGAGTGGGTATACTGCCGGTAAGAGACTTTTGCTGTTTTGTTTGGATCATTTGCTGGTTGTGTGTGCCTATTTTTAATGTGTCGTTGGCCTTTTTTTAGTGTGACCACCAATTTTAATAGAAGAATTGATCAAGCCCTAGATCGACTGCGCGCAGGGAAACTGATCAATATTGTAGGTATATTGAGTGTTTGTTTTTAGCTTCATGATTTTAAATGGTTTCATATAATTGGTATTTTATTGGGTAATATTTTAATTGATAATGTTGTTTGTTTTTCAGCTGTGCTGTCTTTGCTGTCCTTTTTTTGTTCTTTTGATTGATTTGTAATTTTCTTTTGGTTAGTCCGTCCAGCCGTAAAGGCGGTTATTGATTGAGAGCGAGTTGTGTAAGGGCGGACTAACCTCCCTCCTTTGTTTTTTGTTTAATCGTTTGTGCCACTTCCCTTTGTCTCCCAGATTGCAGGCCATACATGGCGCTGATTCCCAGCTAGGCTGAGACCTGAATTGTTTGCAGTGCGTTTCACGATTGCAGTGTCGCTAAGCGGGGTGTGACGGGTTGCAGTGTAATTATATTCGCACAGTGTGGTAAGTCTCATGTGCAGCTGGGATATCAGCAGGATGTGTTGTAAGTCCTGTCTGGAGATAATGGGGCATTTGTATGTTTAATTAATGTAATAAATAAATCAATTATCAATTTATTTCTTTGTCCCGTTCACTCCTACCTTGTCCTCGGTTACATTTATATATATATCTATATATATATATATAGATATATATATAGATATAGATATAGATATAGATATATAGATATAGATATATATATATATATAGATATAGATATATATAGATATAGATATAGATATATATATAGATATATATATATATATATATATATAGATATATATATATATAGATATATATATATATGAGAGTTTGTGTATTAATAAAAAAACAATAGACATGAATTCGATTGTGTAATTTAAGTGATCTAGGTAGCTCTGTTTTGGAAGTTCCGTTAATGCTAGAAATGTGTTTTAGAGTTTCTAAGTGCTTTCGAATTTGTACGTGTTTCGTCTCTAGGGGCCCCTATAAATATTTATATATAAAGAAAACCACATTTTTTTTTACATTACTAATTCCTTTTGTGCATATTTTTATGTTGTTGTTGATAATTAATTAATTAAAGCAACAAAACAACCTGAAGAGCCGGTTCTCTAAAAAGAGCCGGAAATCCCATCACTAATGTCCGCTACTTTGGAACGCTTGGGTCGCACTGCCCACCACAGTTTCAAACTGGTCATGTGACTGCATGGCCACATCTGATTGGTAAAACAGTTACCGGAAACTCCATCGGGGGAATATTCTCTAATGTGTTAACCTAATTATCTTTTTTTTAAAAAGTAACAAGTCCAATTTTGCAAATGTAGCGGAGTAAAAGTACCGTTTCTTCTTCACAAATGTACTCAAATAAAAGTAAGAAGTATCGTGCAAAAAAGGTACTTTAAAAGTACATTTTTTTCCAAAAACTTAAGTAAATGTAACTTGTTACTACTCACCTCTACACTTAACCTTTGTTTCCATATGCTGGGAACTTCCTGTTGTTCCAAGGAGGACTGGAAAATGTGTGAAAACCTCCCAGTCAGTTCCTCACAGCACACTTCAATCATTTCCCTCCCACAGCATCAGGACCAGGGCTTTTTCTCTCTTTGGTCCCACTAAGAGATTTCCACACAAACACCTCATCAGTGTGACTCTCAGAGCTACCAGCCCTTTGCTACAATCACAAAGCTCTTCATTGAAATCAATGATATCAAAGCTGGAATCCAATGAGTCCAAGTCTTCTGCTGATTCAGCATCACATTCATCTTTGCTCCTTGTTCTGCATTCCCACCATGGACTTCATTCCTTTCCAAGTCAGCCTTGAGTGTCCTTTATTCAGCTCATCCTCTGCTTTACTTTTACACCTGATTTTAGCTGCTTTATCTCTCTTTCAACAAGTTTCTGTGCCTCAATCTTTTTCTTCTCTCCCTCATAACAAGACAGCTTCTTCTGCCTGAGAACATGTTGGAGTGATTTACTAATCCAGGGCTGCTTATTGGGGAAAATACTTCCTGTTTTCAAAGTAATCCCCATTTTTCCCAGAAAGAAATGTAAGCAGAAACAGATGATCTAAGTGAGAACATGAGCCTTTAGAAAGTCCCAGTGGGTGCAGTCAAAGCAGTCCCTCAGTCCCAGTATAGAGTCTTTGGTCCAGACTGGAACCACTGTGTGCCCAGTTTGAGCTCTCTTCAGTCCTGTGACCTGACAGACCCAGAGGGGCCATCACATCACATGTAGAAGCTCCCCTAATGGAGCCACAACACATGTCCAATACTTAGTCTGTCTTGTTGGACCAACTGGAAGAAATGATTCAAGGACTTAGTCACAGAACAGAGATTCAAATCTCCAAAATCCAACTGGCTGCATCAGGACATATAGTCTGAAACTCTGCACAGTTTCCTGTTTGAAGCTGCTTCCTGTTGGCTTCAGCTGTTTGGAGTTTCCATTTTCTAAACTTCTACATTCTGAACCTTCTTCAGCTCTGAACAGATGATGAAACACTGAATGATTTCAAGCTCACACTTTGTCTAATAAACTTACATCTTTCATTCTTTTTACAGATTTTGGGGCTGTGGTTTTTCAGAGATCAGCTGTGATTATCTAGCAGCAGCACTGAAGTCCAACCCCTCCCATCTGAGAGAGCTGCACTTGGACTGTAATGACCTGAAAGATTCAGGAGTGAAGCATCTGTGTGGTTTTCTGGAGAGTCCACGATGCCAACTAGATCTCCTGTCGTAAGTCATTATTTAGTTGTGCAGAGATGAATATGATGTGCTTTAAAGACAGCAGTACAATGCAAAACATACAAGCCCTAAATTAAAAACTGGCTTGAAATGCCAATAAAAACAGAATGCAGTAATCTGCAATATTTCCAGTGTCTCAAATATTTTACTCCTGATAGAACAGGGGGTCGGGATTTGTGTGATTTCAGATCAGTAATAGTACTATTAATAGTAATAGTAGTACTAAAGCAGTATGTCAGTGAAAAACAACTAAATTCAGTTGAACTGAAAAGATACCAAACAAGGCAAGGGGAAAAAAAATAAAATGAAACAATTTGAGGGTGAAATACAAACGTAAACTCAACAGGAGTCAAAAATGGCTGTTGTATTTCAAATCAAATCAAATAATTTATTTATATAGCACTTTTCACAGGATAAAAACCACAAAGTGCTTCACAGTAATATAAAAGAGAAATACATAAAATACATTAATAATCAAACATACAGCACAAATCTAATTAAAAGCCAATCTAAATAAATGAGTCTTAAGCTGCTTTTTAAAAGAATAAATACTATCAAGGCAACGTAAAGATGGAGGGAGAGCATTCCACAACCTGGGGGCCACCGCTCTAAAAGATCTATCACCTCTGGTCTTAAAATGAGTTCATGGGACTACCAGCAGCCTTTGATTAGAAGATCTCGGGCTGTGAGAGGGAGTGTGGGATTCTAAAAGATCAGAAATGTAGGCAGGGGCATCACAATTCAAAGCTTTAAAAGTCAGTACCAAGATTTTAAAATGAATTCTAAAATGAACTGGAAGCCAGTGTAATCAACGTAACACTGGTGTAATGTGCTCTCTTTTTCGTGTCTTGGTTAAAAGCCTTGCAGCAGCATTCTGGACTAACTGGAGACAGTCAAGATTCCTTTTGCTCAAACAAAGAAAAAGGCTGTTACAATAATCTAAGCAAGATCAAATAAAAGCATGAATAACCATTTCTAACTCAGATTTAGACAACAAAGTTCGCAATTTGGAGATGTTTCTTAGCTGAAAAAGGCAATTCCTAATCAACTGGCGAGAGTGTTGTTCTAGGGACATGGCAGAATCAAAGATCACACCAAGGTATCTGAGGCTCAGGTGAACAGATGAGCCAAGAGAACCAAGATGCTGTTTGATTAGAGATATCTGGTTGTCGGGGGCAATAATTAATGTTTCTGACTTCTCAGAGTTCAACTGTAAGTAGTTGTCACCAAGCCACTGTTCAATGGAAGCTAAACAATTAATTAAAGAGGACAGTTTATGGATTTCCATCGGCTTAAAAGAGCAATAGAGCTGAATATCATCAGCATAGAAGTGATAAGACACCTCAGGGAACTGCCTAATTATAAGTCCTAGAGGTAACATGTACAAAAGAAAAAGAATAGGACCCAGAACTGAACCCTGCGGTACCCCACATGTCAGATCCTTAGAATGTGACATAAACCGATTCGCAAAAACACTAAAAGATCTGTTGGAGAGGTACGACTGAAACCACTCCAGAGCCAGACCGGACACACCGACTATGTCCCGGAGCCTGTTAATCAGGATGGTAAGGTCAGTGGTGTCAAAGGCAGATGTCAAGTCCAACAAAACCATGACTGAGGATGCTCCGGAGTCAGCTGACATAATAATGTCACTAGAGACTTTAAGTAATGCGGTTTCTGTTGAGTGCCTTTTACGGAAACCTGACTGAAATTTGTCATAAATTTCATGTTTTTCTAAAAAAGTGGTAAGTTGATCTGCAACTACTTTTTCCAGAATTTTTGATAATAATGGAAGCTTAGAGATAGGCCTATAATTCTTAAGCTGAGTTGGATCCAAACTGCTCTTTTTTAATATGGGCTTAACAACAGCATGCTTACAGAACCTAGGAACCACACCTGTTAAAAGAGAGGCATTGCATATCTCTACAATAGAGGGGCCAATGACAGAGAGAGCATTTTTGAAAAGCCCAGCAGGTAGAATGTCATTTGCACAAGTGGTAATTTTCATTTTATCCAGCAGGAGTGAAAGGTCATGTATGGTCATTGGGTTAAACGCTGACAGTAAATGAGGGGGAGGTGGCCCAGAGACACAAACAGATGATATTGGAGAACCAATGCTCATACGGACATGATCAACTTTATCCACAAAGAAATTCAGAAACTCATCACTCTCAGATATAGAGGTCACAGGTACTCGGTGGACCACGGTGGAAACAATAGAGTTTATGGAGTCAAACAGTACCTTGGAATTTCTCTTGCTTGATGAGATTAACTGACAAAAATATCCTGATCTGGCTGTTTTTATGGTTTCATGTAAGGAAACCCAAAGTTCCCTAAGGTGGAGTCTGTGAACTTCGAGTTTAGTTGATTTCAAAAGGCGTTCTACTTTTCTACAGATTCTTTTGACCTTCTTTACGTCATCATTTATCCATGGATGAGCTCTTTTTGAGGCAGCAATGACAGATTTCATAGGTGCCACTGAATTTAAAATCTCCAAGCAATGAATGTTGAAACACTGTGTAGCAACATCAGCATCAGTGCAGCCACTGATCACATGAGGGTCCAACATATTAGAAAACTTCAAAGCAACATCCGGATTTATGAACCGCTTATGGAACATGAGATAGGAAGGTGGTGTGTACAGAGGGAAGCTAAGACTAAAAGTAACACAGGAATGGTCACTCACTTGTATGTCCTTAACACAGACATTAGTTATGTCTAAGCCAAGGGAAAACACAAGGTCCAAGGTGTGGCCTTTAACATGGGTGGGTCCAGAGACATGCTGAATAAAATTAAAAGAGTCTGTAATGGATAGAAAGTCAGAGGCCATGCTACAGCTAAGATCATCCACGTGGAGGTTGAAATCCCCAATCATTAAGACTTTCTCCAGTTTAATAATGGAAGATAAAAAGTCCGTAAAATCTTGAATAAAAACACCAGCGGGGCCGGGAGGGCGGTAAATTAAATCACGATAAAATATATCTGAAGAACCAACCTTAAGAAGTTGTGACTTAAAGGAAGGGAAAAACTCAAAGTCCATAGTCCTGCAAGCGAAACTGTCTCGGTGAACAGTGACCAGACCACCACCACGACGGTCCAAACGCGGAGTCCCGATGAAGCGACAGCCGACCGGGCAGAGCTCATTAAGGTGGATAAATTCATTCTCCTGCTGCCAAGATTCCTTGAGAAACATGAAGTCCAGACTATTACTGCTAAAAAAGTCTTTCAGTACAAATGATTTGTTGGCTATGGAGCGAGCGTTTAGGAGAGCGATCCGAAGCGGAGGTGACAGGCTGACGTCATCAACAGCTGATTGATGGGGAATTGACAGCAGACACCTGGAAAGAGGACGTAGTCTCCCGGTACCCTTAGCTGTGGAACTGTGGTCTTGTAGAATGAAAGGCCAAGGTGAAAACATCCCGCATCTCCAGACAAGACGCCGATCCAGGTAATCGTTCTGTTCGCCCGTGATGAAACCGGTAACCGATCGGCCTTATCCGTGTCCTGGAGGGGAACCGGTACCAAATACCGTAGACGTTCTTTACCATGGAGCGGAGGAAATCCCCTCTGTCGGGCGCGTTTCCTTTTAGCCTGGACACCAGACCTACAGCCCCTTCTAGACGATCTCCTTAACCTTGTTTTTGCTCCTGGGTTTGGAGTTAAGAACAGCAAAAATAGAAAAAAAAGACAAAAATTCCACTCGCCATTTACTTATTTAAGTATTTTTTGCCTATTAAAATCATTGAACTGAAGACTGATTCCACGCACTTATATAAAAACAAATTAAGGTGCAATATGGACATTATGGACCATTATTCTATTTATCCCTTTTGTATTCTCTGTATTTATAAATGTGTATATTTGGCATATTTCTGCTCACATTCTGTAACTTCTGTCGGTGCTACTGGAAACTGAATTTCGCGGAGGAACCCACCCGAGGGATAAATAAAGTTTCAGCTAATCTAATGTAATCTATAGGGCAGTGCAGGGCTTTGTATCTACCACTCCGCTGTGACATAACGAGCGGTCACGGTGACGTGACTTTCCGTTGCCCTGGAGCTCCACCCATTTGTAGTTAGAGCAACAGAAGATGCCTGGGACAGTTCAGCCATAACTTTAAACTTCTCCTGCTCATACATGCTTGGAAGGATCTTGTCACTGAAGTGGACGCGCAACGAGATATCATAGCGTGGCTCAAGCACGTTCATCACAGTTTAAACCCCTTGTTTTGCACAACAGACGACGGCCTCCTGTCTGCAGCTAAACACCCCATTAGCTTTTAGCTTTAGCCCGGTCGGACTGGGCAGCAAAGGGCTGCTTAAATGCCGCAAACTCCTCTGCTCCGCTACTTGGACCGCTAGCGCTGACCATAACTACCGCTTGACAGACTGACCGCGCGCACCATATGCATGCTTTTTTTTTTCTTTTTCGAATCTTCGGATCACGTGCGTACCGAACCGTGGAGAGGGATCGGTTCGGATTTCGGATCAACCGTGATCCGTTGCACCACTAAACTAAAGTGTTTAATTATTGCAGGCTACAGGCAATAATTAAGTTATAGATTATAATGTTACACGGGCATTTTGCCATAAGGTCACTCTCCAAAAGAGTGACCTTTGACCTTTAGATGCAGATGAACTGCTGAGTCTTGTCCTGTGGAGGTGGCTCTTCTATGTTGTGCCATGTGTTTATGAAGTGGCTGTTTGGTCTCTCCGATGTCTGGGCATTCCTCGCTGCACTGTACAGCATACACCACATTGTTAAGTCTGTGTTTTGGAGTTTTGTCTTTCAGGTGAACCAGTTTCTGTCTGAGTGTGTTGCTGGGTCTGAAGTACCTAAAGGTCAAAGGTCACTCTTTCGAGGATGCCAATGTTCACATTTTAGACAGAGAGGACAGATGGTTTGAAAGAGGGGTGAAAGAAGCCATCTATGTCCACTGTGAGTGACCATCTTTGAACAGAGGCGGTGGTTTACGACACCAACTGTCTGCCATCTATAATCCAGTTTTGAGATCCCTCCCCAGACGCCTTAATGCCCACTCACATCCTGGGCCATCTGACCTCAGGAAATCACATGACAAGGTGGGGCCAGGTTTCACAATGAGCTCACCCGAAACTCTGGCTGATTAGGTCCCACACCCGCTTTCACACCTTGGCTCATGTGATTAGAGGATCATCAGGGGGTCCTTTGTCCCTCTTTGGGGGGATACTCCCACTGGGTTTAAATCTGGGACTCTCCACCATTTGACCCTTAGAACTGAAGAAGCTTCTCGGATGAGAGGTGAAACATCTTCAAGCAACTTAAAGAAGTCCAGATGCTTTTCTTTGCAAACTCCTTCAAGAGAGACAGAGATTAATAACATATGATTCAACAGAGAGGTCTATTAACATATAGTGAGTGAAGAAGAAACACTACTTCATGGGAATCCCCCAGCAGCTTATCGCAGCATAACTAGTGGAGGATTCAGGGTCACCTGATTATAACAGTCGCAATTGTGTGGTGTCTCTTTAAGACAACCTAAGTTAATGTTTAATGATGTCACACGTATGCGCCCCTGACTTCTGTAGAGCGTGGGGAAAAAAATCCATGCTTGCACATGGATGTATGGACTGAGATGGACCTCATATCTTCACCTCCCTGACTCAAAGTAACCTTATAGGTTGTATGAACACTACTCACTTAATGTATCATAAGACCGCAGCCGTTCCACCGGGCCTTGTAAGGTTGGTGTTTATTAAAGGACAAGCACTGTGGAATTCCCAGTACCAGTGTGGTTGTGAGTTTTTGACTGTCCTCCTGAGTGTTTCTGCAGCCTCCTCTCAACCACTGAATACAACCCAGGTCACCTGGTCCAGCCCTAACTTTATGCTTTAGCAAAAAGGAAAGTTTGAAGCCTAATCTTGAAAGTAGAGATAGTGTCTGTCTCCTGAATCCAAACTGGAAGCTGGTTCCACAGAAGAGGGGCCTGAAAACTGAAGGCTCTCCCTCCCATTCTACTTTTAAATACTCTAGGAACAACAAGTAGGCCTGCAGAGCGAGAGCAAAGTGCTCTAATGTTTATTTAATTTTTTAATTAATTTATTTTTTGTAGCAAGTCTAAGTCGTGGTTGTGGTACTGAAGCATCTAGCTAGCCATACGTAAGATGAGCAAGCATAAAGGGAGCAATATTTTTTTAAGTGTAATTTGAAATGCAGCATTTTTATCAACTCAGCAAACATCAGCAAACACACAAACACGCAGTTGGTCAAAGAATCATCCACTCATTATAATTTTGCACCCGTAAACACAGGAGGGGTGGTAGGATCACTGTGATATATAAAAACATTTTTAACTCATTTTTAACAGTCTACTCTGTGACTTTTGGCCTACATTCTAACTCACAAGGGCGTTTTCCTACTCTGGGCTCTATAAAACAATATAAACAGAAAATAAGCATTAGTAATATTTATATCGTAACATGTTACAACAATGAAGTCAAATCAGCCAGACAATCCTACATCTCTCAGCTGGTCAACAATAAACAGTCAAATTCTGCTTTTCTATTTTCATCCTTTGATAAACTGTTTAATCCTTCAAAAATCACTGACTGAATTTCTTTCAACAAATAAGTGTGATGAATTAGCTTTTTTTTTTATATTTATCATCTGGTGGGGGAAGGAGCCTGAGTTATTGAATGAGGTTGAGAGGTACCTGCTAGATATGGCTCTGGAACCAGTCTCCTGGAGAGGGGCTGGACTCTGTCTCAGTCTGGAGTTGCCCTTGGTGAGAGGCGGTGAGCTGGGGTGGGTATCCTAGTATCCTCTTGGCTTGCTGCCTGTACGTTGGGGTTTCTCTTGGTGAACCAGAGGGTTTGTTCCTTGCGCCTTCCAGTTGGGGAACAGGTCCTGACTGTCATCTGTGCTTATGCGCCGAGTGGTTCTTCAGAGTACCCAGCCTTCCTAGAGTCCCTGGGCAGGGTGCTCTGTCAGGGGACTTTTGTTGTCCTACTGGGAGACTTTAATTCTCACGTGGGTAATGACAGCGAGACCTGGAGGGGGGCGATTGGGAGGAACGGCCTCCCGGATCTGAACCTGAGCAGTGTTTTGTTGGTGGACTTCTGTGCAAACCACAGTTTGCCCATAACAAACACCATGTGTGAACATGAGATTGTCCATAAGTGGACGTGGCACCAGGATGCTCTAGGCTGCAGGTCGATGATCCATTTTGTAATCATATCACCAGACCTGCAGCCATATGTTCTGAACGCTTACGTAAAGAGAGGGGCTGAGCTGTCAACTGATCAACACCTGGTGGTGAGTTGGATCAGGTGGCGGAGAGGATGCTGAACAGACCTGGCGCCCCTAAATTTATAGCGAGGGTGCGCTGGGAACAGCATTCGGAGGGAGACTGAGAACATTCAAATGGTGGACACCAAATGAAGAAATGAGCCACCAGGCTGAAGAAGGGGTCCTATAGGGCTTGGTCTGCTTTTGATGGATGATGTGGTTCTGTTGGCTTCATCGGATGATGGCCTTCAACTCTCAATGGTTTGCAGTTGAGTGTGAAATGGTGGGAATTAGAATGAGCACCTCCAAATCTGAGGCCATAGTCCTCAGCTGGAAAAGGGTGGAGTGCTCACTCCGGGTCAGGGAAAAGTTCCTGCTCCAAGTGGAGGAGTTTAAGTATCTCGGGATCTTGTGCACGAGTGACGGGAGAAGGGAGCTGGAGATCGACAGACGGATCGGTGCTGTGGCTGCAGTGATGCGGCCGCTGTACTGGTCCATCGTGGTGAAGAGTGTAAAAGCTAAACATTAAATTTAACAGTTGATCTACGTCCCTGCCCTCACAGATGGTAACGAGCTGTGGGTAGTGACCGAAAGAACGAGATTGCGGATACAAGTGTCGGAAATGTGCTTCCTCCAGATGGTGGCTGGCCTCTCCCTTAGAGATGGGGTGAGAAGTTTGGCCATCCGGGAGGGGCGCTAAAGGAGACAGTTGGCAGACACAGGACATGCTGGAGAGGTTGTATCTCTGGCTTATCTCCTGGATTTTAATTGAATTTTATTTTTTAATTAAGAACTTTAGAGCCGCAGAAATAAAGATAAAATCAAGGGTCAGTCCTCAGTCTGGTTGAACCTTTACATGCTCCTACTTGGTACTGACATTAAGAATCATGACACATCCTAACAGTTCTAATTCTCACTTTCCTTTGATTTTTTTAAAATCAAAGAGACAAGACAGAAATACTTGTTGGTCCAAAAACTCTGAGACAGAAAATCTGTTCATTTTTCCCAACCACTTCTCTGAAACACAGTTCAGGAACTGTTCCCTTATAAATTCCCTTATGAAGTGAGACAAACAGAGTAACAAGCTCTGGTGCCCACCCGCCGGTGCATTGGTGGTTCTGGAACTGGGTGCTCAGGTGTGTACTGGCTCACTCCTCACACACAGGCAAGGTGTGGACCCCTGGCTCTGTCGGGCCTTTGTGGGGGGTGGGGGGTCCTTGAGTCTCTAGGCCTCGTGTGTTTTGTGTAATGAAACTGCTATATAAATAAACTGTCATTGTCCTTTATTCAGCTCATCCTCTGCTTTACTTTTACACCTGATTTTAGCTGCTTATCTCTCTTTCAACAAGTTTCTGTGCCTCAATCTTTTTCTTCTCTCCCTCATAACAAGACAGATTCTTCTGCCTGAGAACATGTTGGAGTGATTTACTAATCCAGGGCTACTTATTGGGGGAAATACTTCCTGTTTTCAAAGTAATCCCCATTTTTCCCAGAAAGAAATGTAAGTAGAAATCGCTGATCTAAGTGAGAACATGAGCCTTTAAAAAGTCCCAGTGGGTGCAGTCAAAGCAGTCCCTCAGTTCCAGTATAGAGTCTTTGGTCCAGACTGGAACCACTGTGTGCCCAGTTTGAGCTCTCTTCAGTGCTGTGACCTGACAGACCCAGAGGGGCCATCACATCACATGTAGAAGCTCCCCTAATGGAGCCACAACACATGTCCAATACTTAGTCTGTCTTGTTGGACCAACTGGAAGAAATGATTCAAGGACTTAGTCACAGAACAGAGATTCAAATCTCCAAAATCCAACTGGCTGCATCAGGACATATAGTCTGAAACTCTGCACAGTTTCCTGTTTGAAGCTGCTTCCTGTTGGCTTCAGCTGTTTGGAGTTTCCATTTTCTAAACTTCTACATTCTGAACCTTCTTCAGCCCTGAACAGATGATGAAACACTGAATGATTTCAAGCTCACACTTTGTCTAATAAACTTACATCTTTCATTCTTTACACAGATTGGGGAGCTGTGGTTTGTCAAAGATCAGCTGTGATTATCTGGCAGCAGCACTGAAGTCCAACCCCTCCCATCTGAGATTGCTGAACCTGTGGGGAAACAACCTGCTTGATCCAGATGTGAAGCAGCTGTCTGATCTTCAGCAGAGTCCAGACTACAGACTGGAGACTCTGCTGTAAGTAGAGTGATGGAGTGAGTGGGTGGTGCTGTCAGCAGTATTGTACTAAACACAGTCAGTAGGAAACAAAGATCCAGTGTTTCCAGTGAAGCTGTGAGAGGAGAATGGTGACAGGCTTGGACACAACCACAGGCAACCAATCAGATGAGTTAGAAGCTGATTGCGATCATGTGTTTGAGCTGATGTGATGATGTCTGTCACGTTCGTGTCTACAGGAAATAAAGCTGGATTATTTCTGACAGTGTTACAAGATGTATAGGTCCTAATGCATCAACTGTAGAAACATTAAAACAAGCTGATCTCTTTTATTCACTCATCTAAACAGCTGATCAGTCTCATTGTTGTCACAGCACTGAGATCAGCCTGACTGAAGCATTCAATGCAGTGGCTGTCATTTACAGGGTTTGTATGGGTGCTTGAAATCCTTGTAAAAGTGCTTGAATGTCAGATGTAGTGCTTAAAACTGCTTGAAACTTTAACTGTATTTTATTCACTACAAATAACTATCTGATTGAATAGTTTTCTTATTAGATAGAGAAATAAAATTACACCGATGAGTGTTTGCTGGAAATTTTCAAATACAAATCACGGATAAGACGAGGACCAAATCTACCTGAAAAGTCTGCAAAAAGTATTTGCACCTCTTGACAATGGGGGAGTTTATATAAGACCTAGTAAATAATTTGAGTATGTGTAAGTAACACAATCTAATGTAAAAATTATAATATTTTTGCTAGCTCTCAAACTCGTGGGATAAATGGTTGAAATGTCTGAGTCTGATGCAGTACAGCAGCGCTAGTACAGTAGTATGGAATAAGCTGTGAACTTAGCTAACATTACTTAGCAGTAATGAGTTACTTCCCTCGAGTGAAAGCTTTAACCGTTAGCCCCATACATAACTAGCCAACTTAAGGCTTTCTGATTAAAAGCTAAAAGTGAAGTTGTCGCCGAGTAAACAGAAAACTTTATATTTTTGTCTTTTTAAGTATTAACCTGGTGGCTTTGGCAACACCTTTGGGGGAAATAATGATAACATGACTGATCCATATGGGCACAAAGAATAGACACTTTTGTGTTCTATTGAAGTTCCCCGGCTTTCATTCAAAATGTGTTTATTGTGAGCACCGACACATTAAACCACTTAAACATTACATTCAACATTATAAATGTTCTTTAAGCTCACACTGAGGCCTGTGAGACACCATCAGCCACTGAGACAGTAGACAAATATGTGTTTTTGTATATGAATATTTCATACTTTCAGGCTGCCTGTTTATTTAAGGGACATGAACTAAATACATTAGAATTAATATCATAGATGATACATTAAATAGATTTTAGGTAGATGCTTGTGCATTCTTAAAGTCTTATATGTTGACCTGAGCCTGTCATCTGTTCAAGCCTCTCAGTGCTGTTCTCTGTCTGACTGTACATGATGTTTTTATGTTATTAGCACAAACACTTTAAACACTTCAAGCTGTAAGCTAATGATAGTTATATAAGAACAGATGCTGCTGGTGCGATAAGCTGTACGTTTTACGTCCAACGGATGCATGATCTGATTAGTCGACTAATCCCAAAAATAATCGGTGAATAGTCGACTATCAAAATAATAATTTGTGGCAGCCCTATTCTTTATGTTTAAAAACTTCAGCAACAAATGAAGTGACCTCTTCATTCTTCATGTTGCCATGTTTCTCTAGAGCTTCCTGACTCTGTTTCATCTCTCTCTCTCTGTTTCACTTCAGTGAATTTGATTCTTCTCTTGCAGGTTTTGGATGCAGGCTGTCAGTCTGATACTTTCCTTTAACACTTTAAATGCTGCCTCTGGCTTTAGAGGTCTAGTTTCAAAATAATCGTTTGTGGCAGCCCTAGTGTTCAGTGATATGTGTTGTGTGTCTGTGTAGAAAACAGAGGTGAGCATTCTTGCTAAAGATCCGATCATCTTGCACAATGACAACCGTATTGATACACAATTCTCTAATCCTTTTTTTTTGGTAAAGTGCTGGAAAAAACTTGAAAATGGACCTTGTAAGTGCTTAAAAAGTGCTTGAATTTGACCCTGAAAAATGTGTATGAACCCTCTATTTAACTGAACCACGAGGAACCAAATGGTCTTTTTGCAGAAGAGTCTCTGGAAACACTCGTTTGTCTCCTCTGCTCTTCCTTCTTCTCTCTGCAGGGTGAAGGGTAAGCCTGGGTAAACACGACGGTGTGTGTGCTGAGAGAGGAGCAGCTGTGTCCTGATGATCCAGAGAGGTTGAAGCAGCAGCAGCTTGTGTGTAGAGATGCTCTGACTGGGCCATGTTACTGGGAGGTGGAGAGGAGAGCTTCATCCAGCAGTGACTGACAGTGTCCATCTGGATCTGACAGAGGATCATCAGTGGATCTGCTCTGCTGCTGCTGCTCTGTCCTTCTACAGTCTCTGTCTGACATTGAAAATATGTTACTTCGGTTTTTCATGTATTTCGTGACAAAGTGGTTAGACATGAACTCATTTACCACTTGTCCCTTAACCATATTGATGGTTTATTTCCTTGTTATTTTACAGTCAGCCATAATGCTGTAATTTAGACATTGCTGGTGTAACTTCTCTTAACACACACTATCCCGCGTTTTGTTTGTGGTAGCAGTAGTTATATCCTTTACATCCATGCATGTTTTTTAAAGCCAACATTACTAACCAGAAGGTCATCTGAATTATGTTTCTTTATGTTGTGTGTGAATGTGTGTGTGAATGTGTGGATGACTGAGTAGAGTGTAAAGCGCTTTGGGGTCCTTAGGACCAAGTAAAGCGCTTTACAAATACATTATAATACAAATACAAGCCATTTACCATTTGTTTTGGTTACACTTACTAGTGATGGCCCGCTTGAAGCTGACGCTCCGGAGCGTGTGTCGAAAAAAACAACACACTGGTTCAGAAGCACTGTGTCGAGGCTTGCTTCGTTTGGCAAAAGTCACGTGACCAGTGACGTCCGAAGCTTCATTACGCACGTAACTGCTTCGGTACCTGATTCAAATGGAAGGAAGTGAATCATTTGCGGGATTTGTGGAGTGTTTTGATGGTGACAGATAGCGAACCACTGATCATTCTACTGAGAGATTTGGTTCTGTTATGTGGGAGTATTTTGAGTTGATTTTGGTCGGTGAGTTTTCCAGCTTTGTGTTCTGGGTGTTTGCTTTTGTTTTGTGCGTGTTTATTTTATCTGAAAACGGGAAAAACTTAAAATGTAAAAAATCTGCTTTTCATAATATAAATATCATTGAATAACTTCCATTTGACTCGTAACATTTAATGTTATACAAAGAAATATTTTATTTAAAAAAAACAATCTTAAAATGTTAGTCTACAAAATGTGCAGCAATTTAATTTATTTATTCTCTTTAGCTGATAGTTTGTGGAGCCATAACTGCATCTCTACCAGTTTCTCTGCACTCTGGCCTCATCTGTGCCATGTGAAGGGATTTTCCTTAAGGCAGGAGAAATTATCTCCACGAAAAGGAACAGGTTCGGCCATCGGACAGTGAAACTAATTTTCTTCTTAAATGAAAATGAACAAGGGTTTCCTTAAATGCCTCATGTTTTTAATTTGCAAGTTCATAAGCATTTTCCCTTTCCATTTCACAATCAATTCTACCCCCAGGTCAAAAATATGTATATGAAAAAAAAATGCCCCTAATATAATATTATTTATAAATATACCCGTCTAGAGATTAAATGCATAAGTACCAAAAAATACGCGTTCAAAGCAACACAACAGCAGCCCATTATCAGCCAGAATTCCGCTCTGTAGAGTGAGCAATCATTATGAAGCAGTTGGTTTTATTTTGTGGATTCAAGCTGCTCTTCATATTTTTGGCCACCAGATGTCAACAGAGAGGACTGTGTTGAAAAGCTTCGAGTAATGAACCGTTTTTCAATACAAGCTTCAATGCTTCAGAAAGCTTCATTTGGCCATCACTAACACTTACCATGGTGTCCATGTTGTTTATTCAGGTCCTATATTTAAGACAGGTATATGGGAAGGACTGCCCAGTACTTCCTGTTTATATAGGGTCATGAGGTCAATGATTGCATCATTGGGTGTAACCAAATGGAGGGTTTTTCATTTTGTATAGTATTGTTTATTTTCTTTAAAGTAGCCCTTTGAATTGTATTGTATGCAGTATTTTACTTTACAAACCATTTAGCTGAGTAAATGAGTTTGTCAGTTTCATGCATGATCTTATTCCTGTTCTTTGTTTAGAATTGTATTGTTTGGTTTGACCCATTTGTTTCAATGGTAGAGACTAACGAGGTCAGGTGTGGGCAAAGTCCTGTATAAAGCAAGTGCCTGATTGAATATTTTATGGTTAAATGGAGATGCCAGCAATAAAGTATGCTTAAAAGAAGTTCAATCGTCTGCTAATGCTATTTACTTATCACTAGTGATGGCCAAATGAAGCTTTCTGAAGCACTGAAGCTTGTATTGAAAAACGGTTCATTACTCGAAGCTTTTCAACACAGTCCTCTCTGATGACATCTGGTGGCCAAAAATATGAAGAGCAGCTTGAATCCATAAAATAAAACCAACTGCTTCATTATGATTGCCCACTCTACAGAGTGGAGTTCTGTCTGATGTTGGGCTGCTGTTGTGTTGCTTTGAACGTGTATTTTTTGGTGTTAAAAAATGTGGTTTATTTGTTTCATAAATAATTTTGACCAGTAAACCTTCCTTGTTTAAACATGCACCATGGTGTGGTCTTTCTTTGCTTGTGACCTTTTCGTGGAGCTAATTTCTCCTGCATTAAGGAAAATCCCTTCACATGGCAGAGAAGTGCAGGGAAACTGGTAGAGATGCAGTTATACATTCTAACTGGGCCCCACAAACTATCAGCTAAAGGGAATAAATAAATTAAATTGCTGCACATTTTGTAGACTAACATTTTAAGATTATTTTGAAAATAAAATATATATTTTTATAATATTAAATATTACGAGTCAAATGGAAGTTTTTCTAAAGTTATTTAATGATATTTATATTATGTAAAGCAGATTTTTGACATTTTAAGTTTTTCCTGTTTTCAGATAAAATAAACACGCTGTTACGACTGGGATCGTAATCATATGTAAATTTGAGTGTGCAGGTGCTCCTCCGTGGTTGGTGCATCCAGGGTGGATGGCTCGCACCGATTGGCTGAGGACCGGGAGGCAGCGGATAAGAAGATACCGCCAGGGACAGCCAGGTCATTCATCCTCCGCCCAACAGAGCCGGCAGACCGTTCACTGTGTTACTATGTTGATTTGATGTAAGAGCATGTAGGGGTGGACCGCCGTTTTGTTTGATTAGTTTTCTCCTGTTTTTGTTAGGTAGGGAGGAAAGTACTTGTCGTTTGGTTTGGTTCTTTTGAATAGGTAAGTTATATACTCCTGAGATAGGCTACCTTTTTGTTTGTTGTTTTGGCCTTGGGTTCACCCTGAAGTTATAATTTGCTCCCTTCCTTTGTTTAAATGCACTTATTGTAAATAAATCAGTCACAAAGTATTAAGTGTGTGACGTGCTGCTTGGGGTTGGACGGGGATGGATCACCCTTTATGTTGTGGTCTGACCGCGCCTAGACGGGCCATAACACACGCACAAAACAAAAGCAAACAGCCAGATCACAAAGCTGGAAAACCCACCTGACTGACCAAAATCAACTCCAAATACTCCCACACAACAGAACCTCCTCTCTTCCTCACTGGCTCCATATCAGTGGTTGATGATCAGTGAGCAGTGGTTTGCTATCTGTCACCATCGAAACACTCCACAAATCCCGCAAATGATTCACTTCCTTATAAACCAGTGAATCAGACACCGAAGCAGTTACGTAAATGAAGCTTCGGATGTCACTGATCATGTGACTCTGGCCAAACGAATCAAGCTTCGACACAGTGCTTCTGAAGCAGTGTGTTGATTTATTTGACAGCGTCAGCTTCAAGCGAGCCATCACTACTTATCACCTTCCTTGCTGCTTATGCTACGCCACATATTTACAGAACATTAAAATTATGATCAAAGATAACAGGATATGTGATTTGACCAATGTTGTGGCCACTGTCTTTTTTTCTGAATCTTTTGCCAAATAAATAAAAACAAAACTAACAAACAGAAACTGTCATGTCCTTCTTCACTACATCTATGGATCTTTTCTGTGGTCTTCCTCTTTTCCTCCTTTCTTGTAGCTTCATCTTCATCATTCTGTGTCCAGTATATCTGCACATGTCCAAAGCATCTGAGCCTCACCTCTCTAACTTTGTCCAAACCAGTAAAACCTGAGCTGTAATTGTGTCCATCCTGGTCACTCCCAGTAAAAATCTGCAGGTCTTCAGCTCGGCCTTTTGTCTTTTTGTCAGTGCCACCGTCTCCAAACCACAGATCATAGCAGGTCTCACTCTCGCTGTTATCCTTCTGTGAGAAAACACCCTTGACACTCGTCTCCACCCGCTCCACCCTGCCGGCATCTCCACCTCTCGTGCACTGTCTGTTGCTTTCAATGTGTAACAGTGAAGCTGCAAGGAGCAGAGGTAGTGAAGGTGGATGAGTTTACCTGGGGTCAAACTCTCATTCACACGTGTGTGTTCGGTCTTACTTCTAGTGATGTTCATTTTTCTTATCGCCAGAGCATACCTCCACCTTTCCAGGCTATGCTCCACCTGCTCCCTACTCTCACTACAGATCAGTGTCGTCTGCAAACATCAGAGTCCACAGTGAATGTGTTAAACAGTCTGAAGTCCACTGCCCTCTCTCTAAGACATCTCCATACTTCAGCAGGTATCTTATCCTTCTTACTCCTCAGGACATCCCAATCCACTAGTTTTCCTCCATCTGTCCTTTAAAGTCCTCGTTCCTGATTCTCAACACACTCTATTCCCTCATTAGTACATTTCCATCTCTGTCTTTAATCACCCTAACCTGCTGCACAACCTTTCCAGCTCCATCCATCCTTTTCTCCTTCTCCTGGGTCCATCCTCACCTACAGTTCACTGAGTTGTAACATTCGTTGTTCCTCTTCTTGGTTTCTAAAGTGATCCTACAGACTACAGTACCTCCCCTGACACCACCTAACCTGTTGCTTTTAGATTGAACCTTCTGCACAAGATCAAAAATACCTCTGTGCACTTTTTCCTCTTCTTTTTGGTTTTTACTGATGAGATGTGTTCAGGTCCAAAAGTGGTTCGGAAAATGAAGACTAACCATTTAAAAATCCAAATCTTTCAGCCTACTCACAACACTACTGTGGGCCACCCTCTGGGCATCCCTGGTCTGTAGAATTAATCAGATGAACCTCACCTTACCCTAAGAAAGAAGCTGTACTCTTTCTTATTGTCTTACATTCTTTCTGGATGCATATAATTTGTTGTAAAAACTGGAACAGGAAGCACAGATTTGTTTCTGATAATCACGTTCTTGCTAGTTTGAAGGTGAAGGATTGAGTTAATCTTAGATTTGAAGTTTCAAACCTAAAATAAATATGCAGTTTTGTTCTCACACTGCAGTTCTTCTCTGCCTGGACCTGATGAAGGGATCCTTTGCTTTCATACTATCAGCTTGATTCTGATTGTCATTTTCTTTTTAATTAATGACAAACTCTCAGAAGCTGATGAGAAACAGATGTGACAGATGTTCCAGCTCTTCATCTGCCCTCCTATTTTGGCTGATCATGTCTAGATTTGAGGTTCTTTCCTGTTTCACACTTAACTTCTCATTTAGCAGCATGGATATTTTTAGATGGAGCTTTATAAACTAAAAATGTTCTTTAAACTGATTTCATTGTGTGGTCGGTCCCATGCGACTGGGATGCAGTGAACTAGTGTAATTTATCTTTTTCCTCCTCAGTTAATTTTTACTATTACATTCAAAGTATTTCATTTACATAAGACTGAATTTATGTTGATTTAAAAGGGATTTTTCTTGTCTACTGTAAAACAGGTTTTTTTGTTCATGTCAGAATTATTCAAAGGTAAAGTACACTGTGTACATAGAAGTACTTTAGCAACACTAAGTATATTTCATGCTACTGATTGTGTCCACTTCAGGACTTTAGGCAATGATAAATATATTTCACACGCTGCTCAACTATGACACAATATTAGCTCTCAACATTTTTAAAAGCATTAAACATGCCACACGTCATTAACCAATCATATCTATTTTTTAATATTACACAATTACAAAAGACACTATCCAAACAATATTAAATTCATGTCAGTATAAAGACCTTTGAGAATCTTTGTGACCACAATAACAACAAGACGTCTCCATGTTCTGATTTAGTGTTACATGAATATTAGAGATGGTTATAATGCCTTCAGTTACTGGATGGATTAAAGCTTTTACAAACAGGATGACAGCATCAGTGTTAAAAGCTACAAGTCCCAGTTTCCTCCATCATGTACAAACTAATTAGCACACATCGGTGCTGCCAAGGATTTGGGTCCAGTGGAAAAAACAAATGACTTTTCTGTGTGGCCTGGCAGCAGATGAGTGATTTAGTACACACGTGTACAAAGGGACTGCCTGCAGCGATTACATGTTGGCTAACATAATACAAAGACATGATTTCCTGTTAGAAATGAATAAACTAACTAACAGCAGGAATGTGAGGCCGGTTATTTCATGTGGACGTCCTCTGAGTTTCATTTCCACCTGTCTCTGTTTTCTCTTTTCAAACCCAGACGTGACTTTTAACGGAGCCATCCTACCATCTTTTTCTAAGTACCAGTGAAGCAAACGTTACTGTATGGTGACAGATTTCCATAATAAAGGAAAAGGATGGCTGACTGTTTGTTAGGGACCTGTCTTTTCTCTCCATACCTGTCAGCAGCAGGATGTTGGGATGAGTCGGGTTGAATCTGGAACAGTTTTTAAAGCTTCTCCACATGTTTTCTTTTTATTGTTGCATCGGACAGTAAAATCTGAGCTCTTTAGGAAACCACAGTCCAAGTCTAACGACTGCATGTCCCATGAATCTCTGACAGAACACACAGACAGAGGGGAGGAGCTGTGAAAGTGAAAGTATGCAGCGTGTTAGCTGAGTCTGCCCGTGGATCCAGAGCGCAGAGGGAGATAAGGTGAGGTTGTTGTTTGTTTGGTTTTTTGTCTGTCCCATTTGGTTCTTTAGCTGTCAGAATAGCTGTCTGAAGACCAACAAGGATACCCAATGGCTTTACTTTGCCAAATGGATCATCACGGCCTTGCCGTATTGGTCCATTTGATCGACCTTTGTTGTTATTGTTTATTTTATTTTATTTTCAGTTGTTACAGACGGGACAGACATGACTGAGGGACAGGAAAGGGAGAAAGACAGATGAAGGAAAAGAAAAACAGAAGGGAAGAGGGACAGTGAGAAAGGGCACTTAAAAAGAGAAAGAAGAGAAAAAAAATCTCCTCGATCACCTGTTGAGAGAAAAAGAAGCAAAAACAAGTAAAACAAACAGAGCAACATACTAAACATACTAGAAGGGAAGACGAGGCCGGTGTCCCTCTGCAAAAATCTTCACCCCTTTGTTAGTCACAGCCAGCTTTATAGAAGCGGCTGCATCATAAAACCCCCATGGTGTGGTCCAAACTCTGTCTCTGTGTGTATGCACGAGCACGTGAGTGCCTGTGTGTGAGCGCATACCCACGTGTCTATGTGAGTGCACGTGAGTGAGTGTGCATGTGGATGTGTGAGTGTAACAGCTTAAGCACTGTGTGTGTGTGTGTCTCTGCGTACGTTACTCCCTGACAGTCATAAAACTCCCTCTCCCTTCCAGACCACAGTTATCAAGTTACAAATGTTGAGACCCCCACACAGGTATCCTCTGGGGAATTTCCACTCAGCATTAACTCCTCTTTGTCTTACTTTCACAGTTCAACTGGGGAGGGTCTCCTAAGATCTACTCCTAAGTTCATGACACAGTCAGGCCTTTATTTATATCCAGGGCAGTGTCAGTGTCTCATAATCCTATCTACCACGTTCCTAAACTCTAAAATAAGCTAAACATTCCTACACAGCGCACAATGTGCTTTGAAGTAACAGCCAATAAAGGTGTAGTTTATGTCTAGTGAACACCCGTGTGCACACCTGTGTGGATCAGTGCGCTTGTATTCAAAGGTTTCCCCATGTAATGGTCTGCTAGAGGGTGTGGAGGGCCCTAGCCCCGTCCCCCAGGGCATGAAGCAGGCATGGAGGAGATCCAGGCTCCAGACATCCAGAGGCCCCAGAGTGCGAGAGCCCAAGGAGGACCACCGGAGAGGCATCCGTGCCACCCTCTTGGGAAGAGCTGAGGAGAGCCCCAGACAGAGATAAGGTGAGTAATGACGTAGTAGCACTGCAATGACCCCTCACCGATGATAAAACATAGTCGCGGCTTTTTTGATGTTGTTTTTGCTTCGTACTTCCTTTAATGTAGTCTTCGTCACCTCAGTCGACACAAAAATATGTAAGAACAGCATTGAGTATTAAACCCGAGCAGGTCCAGTTCTTAATCAACACTGATAACATGACCGCAGCGATGTGGTGACGTCACAGTTCAAACGTGGAGGTGGAGTCTGTTTAAACACCGTGGAGAGCAAAGAGGCAGAGTCGTTACCGAGACGGTGAGCTCGGGTAGTAAAAGCAGCAATCCTTCATCAAAGCAAGTGATCAATGAACTCTGACTGAAGAAAAGAGAATGTTGTAGCTGCTCCATCCACTGTTTGTTTTACATCTAAATCAGCTGCCCCCAACCCCCACGAGAGTTGAGGCTGGGGTGTGAAATTTATGGCTTTCAGGGTTTTTATTGTTAATTCGGTTTCCCTGGGTCTTTTCCTGTGTGTTTTGAATAATACATGATAGATAGAATATCCCGAGATTAACACAATAGCACCAGAGGTGGAGCCAGACATTTGAAACACCCGGGGCTTAGCCCTAAAGGGTAGTATGCATCAAGACACAGGGACTAAACCCCAATTCAACCAGACCCAGAACTGATCCAGAATTAAAACAGGACTACAACAGTTCAAAATCAGGACTACTTAGGACTTAACCAAAACAGAACCAGAATCAAAACTAGATGATAGCAGCTTCAAGGAGACGAACTGAAAGATCCAAACCAGCGTTACAGCGGCCGAACATCCATGAAGACTGACGCTCTGGAAACTGGAGACCTCAGCCTGAACCTGACCAACCTCCACCTGTCTGACAGCGCCACCTACACCTGCTCCGTCACATCATTTAGACTGAGAGATGTCCCACTGCAGGTCAAAGGTCAACAATAAACCAAAACCCTGCTGTAGACGATCACAATCACTCAAACTGAACTTTTAATATTGTCACAATAAGCATGCTTGCTTAACCATTTTAAATCTAAGCATAATCTTTAATTCATTACATTCAGTCAAAGGTCACCTGACAATTTGTGTCTCTCCACAGAACCATTTCCATCCTGGGCCACAGCTCTGCTGGTTCTCCTGGTTCTGCTGGTTCTCCTGGTTCTGCTGGTTCTGCGTGTTCTCCTGGTTCTGCTGGTTCTCCTGGTTCTCCGTGTTCTCCTGGTTCTCCTGGCTCTTCTGGTTCTCCTGGTTCTCCTGGTCCTCCTGGTTCTCCTGGTTCTGCTGGTTCTCCTGGTTCTTGTTCTCATCGTCTCTGGAGGTCTTTTATTTCATTTCCGGCACTATGTTAAGTCAGTTGAGTGTCTCCTACTACACTACCCATAATGCCGATGGTTAGCAGGTAGGGGTGGGTTTTGATTAGTGATTGAAATCGATTCTAGCTTGGATAACGTCATATTGATTCATTAAAATCCTGAATCGATGTTTAAATATAAATGTATTTTAGCTGAAACACCTGAATCTCAGGTTAAAGCTCCCACAGTTCCAACAACCATTAAACAGCTAAAACAGTAACTGAGAGCAGGAACATGGATTCTGCACAAAGACGCATCAGATTCAGTTTCCATCTAAAAGTCTCTGTTTGCTGCATTATTGGCGTGTTGTTACCCACCAGTCTACCGTTGTTGACAGCGCTGTCGGCCGCTGGGTTTGTTGTTGTTTTTGACTTAGTCTCATTTCTGCTGTTCAAAACTGAACAAACTTTGTAAAATGATGCAAAATTGCAAAACTCTCAGCTGTGTCTGTAATAGTGATGGGATTTCCGGCTCTTTTTAGAGAACCGGCTCTTTCGGCTCGGCTCACTAAAAAGAGCCGGCTCTTTCGGCTCCGAACCGGCTCTTCAGGTTGTTTTGTTGCTTTAATTAATTTATTATTACAATAATATAAAATTATGCACAAAAGGAATTACTAATGTAAAAAAAGTGGTTGTATTTATATATGTTTATATATAAATATATACAGTGGCCCCTAGAGACACGTACAAACTCCAAAAAGCACGTACAAACTCTAAAACACATTTCTAGCGTTAACTGAACTTCCAAAACAGAGCTACTTAGATCACTTACATTACACAATTGAAAGCATATGTATATTGTTTGTGTATTTATACACAAGCACTCATATATATTCAAATAATTTAAAGAAAAAGTTCATTTACCTCTTACTACCACACACCGGTCGTTGGTACTTGCTGGCTTGTGTAGCCTCTAGGTAACAAAAGCTCAACACTGCGCCTAGCATCCTGGAGCACTTCTGTTGTCTTTTGTACATGTTTTGGAGTTTTTACGTGCTTCTGAGGCTACGTCCACACGTACACGGGTATTTTTGAAAACAGAGATTTTCCGTTTTCGTTTTAAAAAAATAATCCCGTCCACATGTAAATGCAGAAATGAAGGAAAACGCTGCTAGGAGCATGCCAAAGCAACAGGTGCTGATATATTCCTAAACATGTAGAAATGTTGGCCAACCAGAAGTCTAGAAGCCTCGGTGGGAAACAAAGATGGGGCGTAGAAGCAGAACCGAGTTGTATGTGTGGAGGGACAGTAACTGTGTGTGTATATGTAAGCATTTAAACACTGCAGAGAGGACAATTAACAGTAACAGTATTGTAGAAATTCATTTCACCGAAACAAAACGGTGTGACGTCAAAAAAGGCGCACATCTTTGACGCTGCGTTTTCTCAGTTTTCCTCATCCATGTGTAAATGCAAAAACTGAGTTTTCAAAAATAGACATTTTTAGAAATCTCCGTTTTCAAAAATACCCGGGTACGTGTGGATGTAGCCTGAGTTTTTACGTGCGTCTGAGTTTTTACGTGTTTTGGAGTTTGTACGTGTTTTGGAGTTTGTACGTGCTGCTTTGTCTCTAGGGGCCACCGTAAATATACTTTTATTTATTCACTCCACATAAAATGTAATAAATAAATCATATAATACAAAAACCAACTAGTCACTGTTCAACTTTTAACTATTTAAATTTTCAGCTTTTCCTTTTAAACAAATTTAAAATGAAATAACACAAAACACTGCAAACCACAGCACAATTAAATATAAATTAAAATATGAAAAAGAAGATGCACATTCTCTGTCATATGGGCCTGCATGAATAAACTTTCTGAATCCTTTATCATCTGCAACTGAAAATAGTTGTGGATGATTACTATACCTTTCTAATGTGACGTTGTTGTCCCTGGCTCTCTTTCTCTGTCTCTCCCTCCCGCTCTGTTCCTGTGCTACTGAGAGTGTAACTACCGCCCCTCCCCCCTCTGCCCACCGCAAAGCACAAGGCTCGCGTGCGGAGTGAAGCGAAAGAAAAGTGCGAGAGAGAGGAAGGGCGAGAGAAAGAAAAAAAAACCCCACGGCTCGCGATAAGGAGCCGGCTCGCGTCGTTCACTTCAAAGATCCGGCTCAATCACTAGTCTGTAATCAAACCTCTGTAACTTTGCTTCACTTCATCAGGTCATGTTCACATGTGTTTTTGTTCTACTGCAGAATATTTTTAAGGTCATCTGCTATAAAAAGCCAGAACAGGAAAATCTGCTTCATGTTCTTCTGTTTTATCCTCAGTGACTTTGACACAAAGGCCTCTGCTGTGATGCTCACACCTCTGATGAAGTCTCACAGTGTCAGCTTTCTTTTATAGATATAAAAATATGGAAATGAATGATAATATTTATGCCTGTCTGAGCAAACTGATTCAAAGTGAATGGATTGTAGAAATGAGTGAGGATACCCAGCCCTGTTAGCAGGTGTCCTCTGGTGGCTCCTTGACTGTCACACAATCATGTGCTGACAGGAAATGTTGCAGCAGCTTCAGTCAATGTTCCTCCCTGAGTTATGCTCAGTCATGTGGTGGAGAGCTTCAGATGTTCAGAGCAGGAGAGCTCCAACAAGACCAGGACTGTTCCACCATCTGCTGACATCACAATATAACTGCTTACTGTTAGTAGTGCAGTGTCAGTGGATCCATTTGACCAAAACCAGAGTGGAAACGCTCATAGATGTGGTGTTTCTTCAAGCAGGCTGTGAGGTGGGCAGCAAGCGGCTTCTCAACAAGCTTTGACCTGAAAGAGAAACTGATCTATAAAGTTGATGCAATGTTGGATCTAAGCTGGGTTTGCTGAGCTTTGCTTCCACAACGGCATGTTTGAAAAAGCTGGAACACTCCAGTCTGAAGAAAAGCGTTAAAAAGGTTTACAAGGCAAAAAGCTTTGTGGGGAGAATCTCTGAGGGAGCTGCAGACGGCTGATTCTCATCAAATGTCACAGGTGTAAAAGTAGAGCAGCAGTGAGCTGCACAACAAGAACGCTCTGGGGGGGGTTTGTCATTGATTTCTTTGGTCTACAGAAAATCAGACTTTTGTTGCTGTCTGCTTTAGAGCCACATTTATAGGTGAGGCAGCTCGAGACGCAACAGCTGATTGTGTCAAACAAAACTTTGAATTTCTCCCATTTTCTGATCTGAGTTTTGTTTCTGAAGTTTCAAATAGACTCATTTATCCAATGGCACGTCCTCAAGTGAAGGTCAACAAAGACGCAGTTGTGGTCACTCAAAGCTACATCCTCCGCAGACACGTTGCTGATGCTGAGGCCCAAAGAAAGGAAGCGTGTGAGACATGGCCGACTGTGGAGGCTCAGTCTGTCTGTTCTTCTTCATCCAACATGTCTGCAGCACTTTACAGGACGCTGCAGACTAGTTACCAAAGAACGAGTCAGGAACACATCAGGAACAAACTGAGACACACAAGTTTTACAGAGACCCAACGAAGATGAAGAGAAAGCTGCTGTAACCTGGAGACCTCAGTCTGACCCTGAAATACCCCACAGATGGAGACACAAACACCTCCACCTGCACCGTCTGCAGCAGGGAGGAAACATCCTGCTGAAGAAACAAGTGCTGCTCACTGTCAGGGCTCAGTGCTGTAGATGCAGGTCAGAGGTCATGGTGGGACCAGTATCAGTTTACTCCACTGAATCCATTCAGCCTGTGGCTGATAATGTTTCTAATAATGACAAACTGGAAACACAACTTTACGATTGTTTCTTTAACATCATATTTCCTGAAGTATTCAGACACTTATTTGAAGCCCCTTCAGCAGGAATCACAGCAGCAGCTGTTTTTGATGCAACGAGCCTCGTCCACACCTGGAGTTTCTGTCCTTCTACTTTCTAAATACTCACAGGCTCAGGCAGTGGCTCACAAAGAGGTGGCTCTGAGCCCGTTTGCAGTGCTGATGAACACTCTGATGTTTGCAGACAAAGTTATGATCTGTAGTGAGAGTGAGGAGGAGAGTCTGCAGAGAAGAGAAAGTACAAACAAGGAGAGATGAGGAGGAGGTCAGGGCTGATTTATGACAGGAGGAGAGCAGTAAGAGTGAAGAGGAGGAGATGGCAGTGAGAGCTGCTGTGATGGAGGCACACAGACAGGAGGAGCTGCAGGTGGCAGAGCTGAAGATGCTGAGAGTTTGGTTGGAGGTGAGCAGGATGGACAGGATTAGAAAGAAGAAGATCAGAGGGATCGCTCAGGTCCAGCAGAGCTGCAGTCAGACTGTGTGCTGGATGCTCCAGAAACTGACTCAGTGTGTGTGTCAAGTTCACACAGTGCAGAAACAAACTCACTTTACAACATGATCACAGGTTTATTGATCCATCAGAGCAGCTGGAAGGAAGAGACGAGCTCCTGAACATTTCCTGCTGCACAAACAAAGTGATTCATTATTAGTTTGATTAGATCTTTGATGTCACAGCTGAAACATGCTGATGTCACACAGTTTGATCAGACTGTGCATTGGTGCATAGTGTTGATTTTACCTGCATGATTTTATTGTCATATTTATGTTTGTTTATTTAAATATCAGGTTTTATCCTGATATTGTGTGTTTTAGTGTTGTTGCACAATATTCTTTTAATCCACTGTGGACTAAGCACACAATAGTAGCACCTGTGGAGGTGGGGGCGTTCCCCGAGGCGGCCTATCAGCCGCCAGGCTGACCTGTTAAAGGGGATGGTGAGCGCAGAGACGGGAAGGCGACGCACGAAAGGCGAGCAGGAGGAAAAGAAACGCGCGCAGCCAGCATAGTGGGAGGCGATGCAATCCACAGCAGGGCAGGGGTGTCCCTCTGCCTGCATCTGGCGGTGCTACGACGGAGGCCGTGTTCAGGTGTGGAGTGGGGCGGGACTGTGACGCACTGTCAGGAGGAGACAGGTCTGCGACAGGAGCCCCGCCCCCTTGTTCTTCTGGCCGGCGTGGTTTCCATCCCGGGAGAGAAATTCCTCTCCTGTCTCAGATAAGGAACATCTGCCCGCGTGTGGCTGGACTGTGGCATTATGGGAATTTTAGCATATGGAAACATTTGTTTAGCCTTTGTGTTGACAGTGTAGAGTTATTTCTGCGGCAGGGTTTTTAGCGTGTTGAGACTCTTTTTATTGTACAGGGGGATTTAACCTGTAACTCTGGTTGTGTCTGTTTCCATGGAAATAAATGGTGTGTTTAAGGCCAACTTAGTGTCTGAGCCCTGAGCGCTGACCCACTCACTCCCCTTCTACTTGTATGTGAACGCACTTTGAGGTGCAGATTTAGATCCACCACTTTTAGCGGCTCCACTAACACTGAAGCCTCACACAGGAAGTCATTTCCATGTGCCGTTTATTTACTTTCAGGCTCTTTGAAGCTTCGCTGCCAAATGTGGAGGAAAAGTTTTATCTGGAGCTCTGCAGCATGTATAAACTGATATTAATCTTTAATCTGTCAAAACTGAGAGCAAACAAAAGAACTGCTGTATAATGCCGTCCACCCACTTAGTTTAATTGGTCACATGACTGCATCATATGACTAAAATGCGTCGTTGTTTTCAAAAAGCTCAGTTTCCCTTGACCAAAAACGCCGTCTCAGTGTGGAGGCCAAAACGGAGAGAAAAAGAAGCTTTTAGAAGGAAAACGTATCAGTGTGGACATGGCCTCCGTCCTCTGATCGGCTTCAGCTTTCTCTACACCTCTGAAACCTGCTGCTGTCTGTACACCTCATGCTGTGTTTGCTGTTCTCTCAGAGGTGGAGGAGGGGGCGGAGTCTGTCCGGCTGCCTGAGGACACTCAGGTGGAGTGGTGGCACCGTCCTGAGAAGCCTGACAAACAGGAGCAGCATCACAGAGTGAAAGAAAGACGAGCGTGTGAAAAGCGGACAGTTCAGCCTGACCCTTAAACGCCCCACAGACAGATACAGCTGTGTGGCCTGGAGCCAGGGAAACATCATGGATGGAGAATCGTGCTGCTCACAGTTACAGCTGTTTGTTCACTTTCACTTGGTTCTCTTTCACTTATTATTTTATTGTGTTTCTGTGTGAAGCTGTCGTGTCTCCTCTGCAGGGACGCTTCAAGTCCAGGATCAAACATCAGGAACAGAAGCAGCTCCATTGATCCTCTGATGGCTGATCAATCAGTTTGATCTGTTTGATTATTGATCAGTGATGTCAGAGTGGAGTCAGTGTGATGTTGTTGTTGTGTGTTTGAGACTTTTAGTGTCCATGAAGGTCTCTGCTGCCGTAGATCCTCTGAACTGTGACAGAGGTCTCACTCTGGAGGAAACTCTCAGCACTTTCCAGCAGCTCCTCCATCATGGAGGACGTTCCCTCACTGTAACAGGTGGCGGAGAGGAAGCACAGGTGGATCCTCTGAGGAAGAGGAGCGTTCCTACAAACCACACGATCACATGACTAGAGGGGCGTGGCCTTCAGTGGTAGTAATAAAGGAACAGTCCACATGTGACACTTTGAAGGCTCCAACAAAGCAAACCTGTGATCACTTTAACTCAGTATGATGGATTGTTTGGATTCGTCTTTGTTTCTCTGGCTTTTCTTGTGTGTCTGTGTGTCTTTGTGTGTTGGATAGAGTCATGTGACCTGCCCAGGGACGACACATGAGCAGCTCAAATCTGGCAGGTTTCCATCTTCTGTTTTTATCCTGATGTCCATGAACATGAACTCTGTCCCTGTCAAATAAATCCAGATAAAAACAGCCGGTTACATTAAATCTGATCCAGTGTTGTTCTTCTTCTGTGGTGTTTGTGATGGAGCAGCTGCTCCTGATGTGTGTGAAGATGAAACCTGGGCTCCTGCAGCTTTCTTTGCTACAGAAAGTTACATTTAAGATGTTTAATGTCACGTACAATGAAGTTTAGGACTCATTTAAACCAGCATGAACTAACAGTTGTATCAGGAACGGGAAATAAATGAGATGTGAACACCAAGAAATAAGTGAAATGATGATGAAGAATGCAGAACTATAATTTAACCAAAACTAGATCCCCCAGAAACATCCTCAGAAATCAAACCTTGTCTCTAAGACCCAGAAGTAACACAGTCCACACTAGACTATGGATCCACCACAGCCCTGCAGGACTGTTTGGACAATATGGTCTGGAGTGTATTCACAGAAGGAACAGACTTGGAGGGCCACACATCTGCTGTACTCTCATACATCTGCACTGAGAGTGTAACAACAACAAAGACAAAGTGTTCCCAAAGCAGAAGCCATGGCTCAACAGTGAGGTGCAAGCTCTACTGAGAGCAGCGCCTTCAGATCAGGAGACCAACAAACCTACAAAGAGGCGACTGATCTAAAGGCATCAAAGAATCCAAACGCAGATTCAAACAGCGCATCGAGGAACACTTTAACACAAACCACTCCAGAAACATGTGGCAGGGATCAAGACACTCACTGGCTACAAGGACAATCGCACACAAACAAACACATCACCTCACCTGAGACCATGAAGCAGTTCTTCGCCCGCTTTGACCAACAAAACAGTGACACCAACACCTATCCTGCGTTACAGAGAGGGACGACGCCCCCATCCAGCTGGAGCAGCATCAGGTCAGAGCCACACTGACAGAGTCTATGCGAGGAAAGCAGCTGGTGCTGACGGTGCAGCCGGTGGAGAGCTTAAAGCATGTGCAGACCGACTAGCAGAGGTTTCACCACCATCTTCAACCTCTCACTGCTACAGTCTGTAGAAGGCAAACAGGTGGACAGAGGACGCCATGATTACAGCTCTTCACACATCCCTCACACATCTGGACAGTAGGAAACACGTACGTGAGAATGCTGTTTGTGGACTTTACCTTCAACACAGTTCAAGCCCACAAACTGGTTCATAAACTCAGCAACTTAGGACCCAGCAGCTCACTGTGCAGCTGGATACTGGACTTCCTGAGCAACACACCCCAGAACGTCAGAATGGGAGCCACACCTCCTCCACCCTCACTCTGAACGTGTGTCCTCAGTCCCCTCTTATACTCACTTTTCACCCATGACTGTTCTCCACACCAGTAACACCATTATAAATGTGCTGATGACACCACCATCATAGGACTGATGGACAACAACGATGATTCAGCTACAGAGAGGAGGTTCAGCATCTGAAGCAATGGTGTGACGACAACAACCTGCATCTGAACACAGCCAAGACCAAGGACATGATAATCGACTTCAGCAGAACAAAGCCATCTTTTTTTTTTTTTTTTTTTTTAAACCTGTCCCGTTTGGTTCTTTTGCCATCAGAATTATTGTCTAAAGGCGAAGAAAGATGCCCAACGGATTTACTTTACCAAATGGACCATCCCAGCCTTGCCTTAATGGTCCATTTGATTTACCTTTTATTGTTTATTTTATTTTATTTATTTTTTTTACTTGCTAGATACGGGACAGGGGAAAAGAAAAGGGAGAAAGAAAGAGGGGGGAAAAAACAAAACAAACAAAAAAAAAACAGCTGAGAAGAGGGACGGGGATAAAGGGCAAAAAACAAAAACCAACAAAATAAGCAGACAAAAAATACATATATCGATCACCTGGATCACCTGTTGAGAAAGAAAAAAGAAAACAAGCAGAAGAAAACGAGAGTAATAGAATAAACAACATCACAATGATATATGGGAATATAACACTACATACTTAATATTAAACATTATTGTGCAGCACGTAAGATCGACAGCGCACAGTGTGCTTTGAGGTAGGAGCCAAAAAGGGTGTAGTTTGTGTGTGTAATCATCCGTGTGTACACCTGTGAACATGGACGCGCTTGTTTTTTAAAAGGTTCCTTCATGTAATGATCTGCTAGAGGGTGTGGGGGGCCACTGCCCCGTCCTCCAGGGCATGAAGCAGGTATGGAGGAGATCAAAACTCCAGACATCCAGAGGCCCCCAGAACACAAGAGACCAGGGAAGACCAACAGAGGGGCAGCCGCGTCACTATCCCAGAAAGAGCTGAGGAGAGTCCCAGATGAGGCGTCACTCAGCAGCCGCGGAGCAGAAGCCAGAGGGGGTTGCAGTGACGTGCCCGTGAGCCCCGCCGGCAGCCAGCTGTGCCTGAGTGACCGAGCCCCAGGCCGAGAGGCCGAGGGCACCCCACCTCCGAAGTGGCCCGAACGAGCCCCAGGCTCCAGGCCCGGATAAGCAGCCGCCAAGGAGTGAGCCGGTGTGTACCTGGGCGCCCATCACCAGACACAAAGAACCACTAACGCACCGATGTCTGAGGGCGTTTGCCACTGGCAGGGGAAGTGGTGGGGGGAGATAGGCCTCCAAACCTTGGAGGGCCTGAGATGTCCCCAGAGAGGTGGCGTCTGATACCCAACCTGACATATAGACACAGACATACAGGCACACTCAAATACAAACATCCATTCCCACCCTCATGCTCTCATAGGCAATTACTCCACACTCAACCAACGTGGAGACAGACATAAAGAGACGCTGTACACACAATCACACTCCCCAAGCGTACTCTAAGAACCGGGTCTAGGTACCCATGCCCCTGGAGGGGGAAACTGCACCCAGACCCAGGTGGTGTTACCCTTTTCCCTGCAGTGGGGAGAAGCAGACTGCCCCGACTCCGCAGCAGCAGGGAGGCCCCACACCCCAGACCCCAGTCGGACGGCCAACTCCTCCTCCTAGCCCCCCCCGCTCCAGCAGGCCGCAGAGACCGGGGGTGTGAGAAGACTCCAAACCTCCCTCTACCCGCTCATATGTAGTGTTGATGTATATGTGTTCTAAGGTGCAATTAAAACCCAGGAGGGCATGGAGCTACCTGCCAGAGAGCAGCAGGTAAGCACATAGCCCCTCCTGATAGCCCTCAATGTCTACGTGTATTTAAAATTGAGAGGTGGGCAACGACGCCAGGGGTGAGGTGTACACCCTGATGGTAACTTGGAGTCCAGAACAAAGCCATCTGAGCGCTCCACCCTCTACATTGATGGAGGAGGTAGAAAGGGTGGAGCGCTTCAAGTTCCTAAGAGTCCACATCTCGGCCGACCTTACCTGATCCACAAATATTTCCCACCAGGTAGGGAAAGCACAACAAAGACTGCACTTCCTCAGGAAGCCCCAAAGCCTGCTAATTAATTTCTACTGCTCCACCATCGAGAGCCTTCTGACCTCCTGCTGCACCCTCTGCTTCAACTGCTGTTGAAGCAGAGGGTGTTCAACTCTGTTCAACTGCATATATCCTTATATATATATATATATATATATATATATATATATATATATATATATATATATATATATATATATACATACATATATATATGTATATATATATGTATGTATATATATATATATATATATATATATATATATATATATATATATATATATATATATATATATATATAAGGATATATATATATACATATATATATATATATCCTTATATATATATATATATATATGTATGTATATATATATATATATATATATATATACATACATATATATACACATATATATGTATGTATATATATATGTATATATATATACATACATATGTATATGTATGTATATATATATACATATATATATACATACATATGTATATGTATGTATATATATATACATATATATATATACATACATATATTTATATATATATATATATATATATATATATATATATATATATATATATATATATATATGATATATATATATATATATATATATATATATATATATATATATATATATATATATATATATATATATATATATACATATATATATACATATATAGGGGACACCGGGGATAGTTGTAACATTTTTGACATTTCTGTCTGTAAATTGGAGCTCTCTTAAGGTAGTGGATTGAAAATTTAATGCAAAGTATTTACATGTCTCTGCTATTAAATAGTGCAGCTATTTTCTCTGCAGCACAATTACCCATTGCATGGTATGGTCTCAAACACAAAGAGTGAAATGTTACAATTAACCCCATAGTCTGGGTTAGTTGTAACATGTCCTGGGGTGAAATGTAACACAATGAAATAAGGGTAATGACAAAACATTAACATGTAATCTTTTTTATTCAACACATGAATGCACTTAGAGCCATTTATGTAGCTTTGTGTGTGTGTGACAGAATGCAGAAATCTAACTTTTGAACATATTCCAACCCCCCAAAAAAACAAATGATGGAATTTTCTGCAACTGAATATTTCATTCATTTTGGTTGGTCTTCCTTGAGTTTGGCCTCATTGGCTCAGTGGGCATTATAACCTACAACTCTTGCACCAACTTTTCAACGTAACAATGAAGCTGTAAAAATGTAGCTGTTCCCTAGCATCGCAATTCCATTACTTTTTATCATGGCTTACCTTGGTGTGGTTTGCAAAGTGCTTCAGAAAGATGAGGAAATCTGTTTCTTGCACCCATCCTGATTTATTTCCACTACCAATACTTCCTACTGGTCCATCTCTGACACAGTGGTCTGCATAATGTATGTGTGGGAATACAAACAGTGGAGGAATTGTGTTGCCAATGGCATTAACCGTATATACAAAGGCGACCAGTGAACCTCTCTCTGCTGATACCGTTGCCCCAACTTGTTTAATATAAGTTAAAGTAATAGTGTGGTAAGTTGTAACATCTGCATTATTGTTACAACTAACCCAGACTGTTGCTGTTATAACTGACCCAGACTCCTATAGCCATGAACTAGCTAACATTACAGCCAACAGCTAAAACATTAGCACTAAAGACCTACACAGAATATATCCCCATAGACATACAAATAACATAATTTAAGTTTGATGAGTTTAACTGCAAAGCAGATAATCCTATTAGAAATTGAAATAAAGTAGAAAAACTTACTTTTTGGCATACAAATTACTTTTTTTCGTGTTAAATTGTCTGTGTGTTTGACAAAACGTGCTGATTTTTCACATGTGATAGCAGAACTGAATTGGGCATGCACAGGATGAATCACATCATTTGAAACTTATCCCTGATTGGAGAAATTGGAAGTGTTACAACTGACCCACGTTACAACTATCCCCGGTCTCCCCTACGTATATATAATACTATATCGTATTATATAGCATCTCGAGCTCTCGGAGGTAATTGGCCGGGATGAACCGACAGAACTTATTCAAGTTCTCAATATGTGCGCTGTGCTTTTTTCACTAAGGGTTATTTTACACGTACGGGGAGATGTGGCCTGTATGAAATTCATTGCTAGGTTATGAGAAATACTGATATTTGTTGTCTGACTCCTTCATGGTGTGTGTAAAACCGTTTTCTTTTAGGGTTTCTGTCTATTGAGAAAACCCGTTGTAAAAGTAGCTCAAAAAAATGAAGAAACCGCAGGGGAATGAAATTGCTTCAATAACAAAATCCGGGACGCTAAATAGGACCGTTTTGAATTGTTTGTTTTTTTTGTTTTTTTTACTCGGGTTTATTTTGCACGTACAAGGAGTTGAGGCCTTTATGAAATACTTTGCTTGGCTGGAGGCATTAAGAAATACTAATAACGATTAGAGGGGTTGTTGACCCGTTTTCTTTTAGAGTTTCTGTCTGGCGACAGTTCTTTTCTTCATTTTTTGAGCTACTTTTCCAACAGGTTTTCTCAGTAGCAGAACTCTTTACTTTGGTCTGAGAAGGATTGGCTGCTCAAAACCAAAATACCTCACATAGGTGTTTTAAAAAAATTAATTAGGGCCGATTTCCAAATACAGGCGCTTTTTTTCCACTAAGGCTTACTTTACACATACGAGGTGGGCGCACTGTAGGTTATAAGCATTAAGAAACACTGATAATGATTAGAGCAGTTTGTTGACTCCTTCTTGACCAACGATGTGTAAAACAAGACCGTTTTCTTTTAGGGATTCTGTCTATTTTCTGCTAATGAAAAAAATCTGTTGGAAAACTCTTTCCCACACAATAACGCATCCAAGGGTGTTTTAACTGTTTAAGTAAGACCGAGTTCTGAATATGTGCGCGGTGCTCTTTTCACTAAGGGATATTTATTTATTTACACGTACAAGGTGGGCAGTCTGTAGGTTACAAGCAGATAGAAACTTCTTCTTGTCATTACAAGCGCTTACCTCCACCCCGCTCTATAAAAATGCAATTTGTTGCTAGGCTGATAATCTTAAAGGTTTTTTATTGCGTCTGTAATATAAGAAAGTAAAATACATCCGCTATTGATAGAAATGGCTCTCTACATGCAATAGAAAGTCACTCTTTTTTTTTTATTACATGCATTGCAGCTTACGAAAGTAAAATACATCCGCTATTGTAAAAAGAAATAGTTCTGTACAGAGAAAAAAGATCAGATTGAATTCTGTTTAAATATGATGACAAAAAAGAATTCAAACTATGAGTTTACTAACTGCTGCTCTGTCTCTCTTTACAGCACTGACTCAACAGAAATCTGCTGCGTCACCCCCCTGAACTTTTCCTCCCTCCCCAGGAATTCCTCCCTCTCTGGCATTGCCACCCCATGCCACCCTAAATGCCACCCAGTTTTACATATGACAGTGTTGTTTATTAAAATAAGATGGCATTAACAGTTTGAGCGTAGTTACAGTCAACAGTGAAAATAAATGTTAAAACCGAATATATTGAAGAGCCATCATATAGCCCGACGGGCAGGGCTGAGATAGATTTTGCGAGCCCTGCATGGGAATTATGCAGGTTGTTACGGGTTCGAAATTGAGGACGAGAGTAAAACAATGATGGTCCAGAAGAGGTCGGTCAAACAATTGATTTTAATGAATGCACGCAGCGTGGAGAGGTGCAAACTGCAAAACATCAGTTGTACATCTCTGCCCAAAATACACTCTAGATTGCTTTTATAACATCAGGGTATTGTAACGCCCCCTCTTGCGTTTACAAGCACATAATTTGCATGTACAGAACATTCATGTATTTTAAGAGATAACTGCAGACACAGAAGTTCCCCATCCATCCAAATATGGTGAAGATCTCAGGCCTTTGAGGTCCCCATGGACTGGACATCCTTTCGTCACCTGTAACTAAGCAAACTCAAATACCACAAGAAGCTGAATACATTCAGGCCTTGGCTCAGCTACTATTTTACTGTAACCATATACTCAGGCTCTGAGTTATGATATTTATATATTAACTCAATCATTTTAAAGTAGTTATAACTGCACCTGTAATAAACATGTTAATATTTGATTATGATAACCCCTATAATATAACTTATAACATAATGCCAGCAGCTTCAATAAACACTTTGATGAAATGATAATTAATGTAATGTTAAGGATGATGGTTATATAGTTCAGCAGTGACCTAATTTCTTTAAATATTACAATTCCCTCTCTTGATGTCTCTCCAGAGACATCACCACACCATTTCCTTGTGTCACTCCTCGACCCACTCTGTCACCTCTACATCCATTAATGGCATCATGGGCCCCGAAACCACCATTCCCAGGTCCACTTCCTTCGCTCTGACCCTCTCTAGCCGTCCTCTGACTCAGCAAATCAGAAAACCACCTCATGTCCTCTAGGTGGTCCAGTAATAAAACACCAGCTCCCACTTGAAAACACTTCATGCTTAAGTGGTCTCTGCTCCTTTTCTGGGTCCCTCTCTAGTGGAAATCTTCTCCTGTAAGGGATAAAAACAAACAGCCTCTCTCTGCTACACCTCACTAACCTACTGTGTTCATCTAATGTTCCTTTAATTATTCAAAGTTGGTTCACAACATCATGTTCTGGGCTCTATCCATTATATTAACTTTACCTAATCTCAATACTCTTTATGTGTGTGAGCAACGCTTTTAGTTCTATTTAAAAACACCCCGGGTAAAATATACACCATCCCTATGTCAGCCTAAATGTCCGCTAGAAAACACACTTCAAAATTTTCTATCATCATTTACGCCTCTTTTTGCTTCAAGCATATACATAACATGCAAAAGTTACTGTTCATACCAGTTAGACAAGTTTCTATTATCTACAACATTTTGTTTCACCCGACTCAGTAGTTGCTAAGCAGAAACAAAGCACCATGTGTTCCACCTTTACCCTACAAAATAAATCCATAACATGTTTGTGTCTGTAATCATGTTTTGCATTCATTCATTACAGTCCACGCCATTCCTGCAAGTTAGGAGCTGTAAATTTAAAAGCTACATAAAGTCCAGACCTTCGGCCTGGCCTATATTTAAATCATGTGTGTTTGTAAGCGTGCATGCAATTAACCTGCTATGTTCTCATCTTCCCTCAACATGTATCACCTGGACACTCTCACCAGTGAAGCTTAAGACCCTTTTGGACGGAACATGAACTCTAAACAAGCACAGTTATGCTTTGTGTATGAAATAAACTCATCCTGTAAATAGAGACATCACTGTTATCACAAACATATTCAATATTATTAAAATTATACTGTACAACCTGTTATTAATGCAGTCATCATAAGGCACATTATATCATAGCAATAAAAGAATCTCTAAATCCCCAATCCCAACAGGTCCTGCTTTTAAATCTTCCCTGGCTCTCCCTTCAAGTTCTGCTGTCTTAGTACAATAATTAGGTCCTCCTAATCCCATTAAATCTGCCATATTGATTTCTTCATGAGTAAGTGTCCGATTTAGAGCATCTAAAACTTTACTCAGTCTCTGTTGTGCTAATGATGTCATAGTGAACGCCTGCAAGTTCACATAAGCCACCACACTATGTGTAGTCAGAACTTTTAGTGAGTGTTCTCTCCCTACATGTGCTGTTTCCTATATTATTTTGGCCACCCCTGCTGCATGCTGTGCACATTTAGGGCGCCTTGCTTCTGTTGGGCTCAACCTTATGTTAACCTACATAAGTACCTGTCTTAAGAGCGACCTCTGCACAGCTCAGACGCCAGTTGCAAGAGCTCTCTAACATTAGAATCATCAGCTGTGACTTATATAGTGTTATTTCGGTACTTTATACTTCACACAGTTTTGAACGTTGTTTATATGGGGAGTTCCTCTTTTTGTGTCTATATTTATTAATATGCCTTGTGCACTAAAACTTCCTGTTTTTCAGTCTGGCTGAGCACTTGTTTGTGAGTAAAAGGTGGCCTTGCTCTACAAGCCAGCCTTCATTATTAAAGTACATAAAACAAGATAATGGGCAGGTTCATATTAAAAATATAGCTTTTGTTCCTAACACCAGTCCCCGTTTTTTCATTTCTCCCCTGAGAAATGAACTAATTCCTAGTTTATGACATTTAAGTTTACTTCAATACATTCCCATTTAATTTTATTTATATAGCGCCAAATCACAACAAAAATTGCCTCAAGGTGCTTCATATATACAGAGAAAAACCCACCAATCTTGTGACCCCCTATTGAGCAAGCACTTTGGCAACAGTGTGAAGGAAAAACTCCCTTTTAACAGGAAGAAACCTCCAGCAGAACCATGCTCAGGTACGGGCAGCCATCTGCTGCGACCGCTTGGCGTCAGCTAACAGAGACTTTTGAAGAGAAATACTTAATATTTAATAATCCACATTTCACTATTTTATTCTTTGGTTCAAATTTTTATTCTGTATTGTTCTTTATTTGTTATTATTTATGTTTAGATTGTTTATTGCTAGTCTTGGTTTGTTGTTGTCTGTTTGGGAGCTGACATGGTCTCTATGGATAAGCGTCTTTTGGTGGGGTAGCATCAGGAGAGAAGCTCCAGAGAGGCATCTTTCATGTTAAACACTAAAATATAACATAAGAGATCTCCTCAACGTGTTGTATATTTTTAATATTTCCTTATTATTTTGTCATAAAATAAATCAACCAAATAACTTAAACTGTGTGACAGCACCGTGCGTTTACGCCAGGCTGTGAGCTGCCCTGAAGCTACACCCCCTTTTACCCCATTTAATTTCTCAATCTTACTTTAAAGTATTCCTGACCTTCTCCTTCTCTCATCTGATCATCTCAAGTACGTCCTGTACCAAATTTGCTTCCTCTTTTCAAGTCCCACATTTAATTACAAGCTCTAATACATTTGCCCTATATGGCTGTTCCGACGTGTTTCCTGTCAACTTAACAGAGTTATTCTCAAAACTCAGAGCTGAGGTTCCCCTTTCCTAAGTCTGTATGTTCTACACGAAAGCAAGTCAGTAAACAAGTTTATCATCACAAAGGTTGTTAGGTAAAGGTCACGTAGACATTTGCTTAGTAACCCTAAAAGAGCACATTTCATGTAGCTAATCACATATATTAAGACCCCCCTTTTTGTGACACATCTCATGTGTTACAAACTCAAAATCCTTCGCTCAGGTTAGGGAATTAAAAGAAAAGTTAATCATATCATATTAGGTATAGATGCTCCGAGCCTTCAAACCTGTGTTTAAGGAATGAAATCAAATTAATCATCATGTCAAAATCCCTTCTTGGCTCCATCCACAGCCTGCATCCTTGAAACGTCCTATAAACAAAATCCTGTGTGTTAACCAGAACATCACCTTTTATACTCACTTTCTCCACTTATCATCCAACCTGTGTTATAAAACAAAACTTAAAACATAACAATTATCAGTCATGTGTCCAACCTTAGTCCAGTCTTTTGTCAGTGTCCAGTCGGTCCAACCTATGGTCTGCCTGGTCCGTCCATTCACCCACACATTCACTCACACGCATTAACATCGGGTATTGGTACACTTCCGCACCAATAATCAGATTTTCCACTTTCAGCAAACTCAGTGTATTTATATAATCATTTATTTTCTTTTTTACTCATTTCTAGGAAAATAGTTCTTTATACTTTTGGACTGGATTGGCTCGCTGCAATCCTCTTAGACAGGGACCCACAATCTGACCCATTGTAATTCGGAAAAGGTCACCTTACTTTTTGTTTTCCTGAGACTACTGTCGGCGCCGTTATTCATTGTTGTCTTTTGCAGGCCTGCTTAGAACAAAAATGAGAAAAAAGAGAGCTGAGTATTAGCTCATCAAAGTACAAAACAAAATCACCTGGCAGGTTTTTTCTTTATAAGTGCACTGTTACAAAACCCCTTAAACATGTCCATGTTTATTAAAACTCCCTCTTTAAAAATAAAACAACAACCTCAAAAATCTTCAACAATCTTAAATTTCACCCATAGAACACACCCAAAACGTAAAAAGCTACACCGTTTCGTACACAATATCCCCCTTTAAGCACTTTACCAAACTCACATTCAACCAAACATATAAGCACGTTCTCACAATATGTCAACACTAATTTATAAACCTCTTAATCAAATTTTCACCTCTCAACTGTCTACTTTGCTTCCTTTCCTCAAGGCCTTAATCACACACACAGCAAGCTCCTCTGTCATCACTCACATTAGCTCTCCAACTAATTTTCATACTCAATCACAAGATAAATACATGTTTAAACCTTATCACATTATTCAATTATTTTCATTTTCTTCCTATACTAATCACTTGTTTTATCAATCAGTGCAACAGCGCTCCTAAGTCACCCTTTTAAAACTGCTTTAATACTTTTCTTGTGTTTTTTCCATCAATTTTATTAACCATTCACACCATTCTCTCACTCATACAAGCAGCAAGCAGATCTTCATTGCATATGCTTATGTTCTTAGCCAGGTTTATTCAATGTCTCTATGCATTAAACTTCATGAGCTTATTTTTTTTTAGAGTTAATGCATTTTCTGTTTGTGTGTGTTATTTATGCATCTATGGCTTCGCAGTCTTTCAAACTCCTTCCCAATTCTCCAGTTAAGCAGTCAGTTTTTTCTTTCCCCGAATTACTAACCCTCTATTTTAATTTCCCACCTTAAATAAGCACTCCTAATCTTCAGCCAGGAGCTAGGGCCTGTTTTCCAGGTTCATGGACACATGATTTTGTGAACAATTCAACCAGAGACTTGCCTTAACATATCCATTGGCGTTAACCTACAATTTTCTTCCAACTGCTGGATCTGGAGAGTTGGTCCGGGTCTGCTTTGCTCCTAAAAATAACAAACTAAGACATTTGCATTATTATCACGGGTGCCTAAACGACCCACTAAACCACCCATTTCTCTTTTTCTAGTCAAAAATACCAATTATGTCATGTATGTAAGCGTGTTCTTCCTTGCGTTATGTTGTCATGTAAATGCAGTGTAAGCTGTTTTCTTCATTGCATGCCAGGTGATCATCTTAATTAAGTGTAAGCAGTTTCTTCATTGCATGAGTGTAAGCTGCTTCTTCATTGCATCCTTATGTATTCATTGCATTTTCATGTATTCATATTTAATTTATGCATCTTTTCACTGAGCTCTACATTCAAGCTATCTCACTTCTGATTCGTTTCGAAAATAATCTCACATGTAACAGTTTGTATATGTGTGTTTTCTATTCATTAATATAATTGTCAGTTATTTTGATTATCTTTACCTTTTGTATTGTTTACCTCTTTGTTGTGATGTGGTGGACATCCCTAAACCTCAAGAGTCCAGCGTTCAACTTCAACCCAATCATATCCTATATGCTCGCAGTCAAACTTGTCCTGGTTCACCTGACCTTGGTCCCTCTCTTCCCACTGTCCTGTTCGGCCTTCAAAGCAAACACAGTCTGTTTCTTCTCTGTCTTGATCTTTCCGTCGTCTTCTTTTACGTTAAGTTCCAGTCTGGCAAAATACCACATTCAGTTCCTTCGCCTCAGTGCCCCCCAGTCATTTGACACTGTTCTTGACCAACCTCCAGTTCCCCCTGCATATTTTATCATGGGGTTTCCTCCCTTCTGCTTCTGGAGTCGTCAGTCAATCTTATTTTCATATGCTGTCTTGCTCTTCTCCAGCCATCTTTCAGTCTTCTCTTTCAAGCATGGCAAACATGAAACTCAGTGCCCAATGCTTTTCCACAGTTCTTTATCCCACTGTTCAACTGCCCAGCCTGTAATTCACAGTACATGTTGCATACATGCTGCTGCTGGCGTCGTCAGTGTTAATAGTTCGGTTCCTTTTGTCTGCTGTTGATCCACGATGTTCTGTCGGTCTTCATCAGGAGATTAGCTGGCCTTTGAGCTTCTTCTCAGAGTCAAGGACAAAGTGCCAGGTGAAGCTATAATTTGAAGCCAAAGAGTGGCCTGTTTTTCCCAGTTGTGTTAATCTATGCTTTTGCTGCTGTGCTCAAGGGTTCCAGGTTTAGAGACGTTCACCTGTATTAACACACTAAAGCATATAATTAGTATCATAATCATTATTTATCTTAAAACCTCCCTTTTGCTTCATCTGCCCACAGTTAACTCTCTCTCTCGACTCTGGGTGCACACTTGTCACCGTGAGCTTCCCTTTTATGGGCATGCATTTCCTGTCCCAGACACACACACGGTTTCCTGTTCCTACAGCTTCTGCAGAGACTTCTTTTAATTTCACAATCTACAAATAATCAGTAATTCTACTAAATCTTTATTTAAAAGCAATATGCCTTCATTTCACTCACACCCATTTTAATAGCGCTCTTTCACACATCAGGACAACTAACATTATCCACACACATCACCATTCTTTAGGTCAGTTTTGCAGCATCAGTCACACAATCATTTCTTGAGTGGGTGTACTAAGTGCATATACTTATGTGTTTTCAATCAGCGTCAGTGGGATTTAGATTTCTATCCTGCCTACAGTATAATTCCAGGGCCCGAAATATAACAATACTACTCCATGCAAAATCTAATAATGCTTCTTCTGATCGCCTTATTACTGAAGTTACTAAAAAGCCGTAATGAGTATCTGAAACCACAGCGTGACATCGACAGGTTACATCATAAACATCTCCTGTCCATGTATATTCAACTACACACGAACCGTTATCAAACATTTGTACGTACGCAAATCAATACCAAACTTCATGCACAAACACCATGTCAGTTCAAGTCGTCAGTAAAACAGGAGTCCTATCAATTTCAACAATTATTACGTATTTCGCAGATGTATAAAACAATAATCTTACTTCCAACTTACGTTTTTCATGTACTTAACCTCATAATCAACAACAATAATGCAAATTTAATATGCACAAACACATTTCTTGCCTTAAAACACACACGTAAGTCACCCAGAACCCAGTCCCGGCAGTCAGTCGTTAGTCACTCATTAGTAAACAGGAAACGTCACTCTAAATAAGTCACAGGCATCTCATTTACATACACACAGACACACACTCTCAAAATAACCGGCTTGCTGCAGTACCCGTGGCAGACAGAGCCTATATACAAACATAGAAATTATAACAACCAATTATAACACCGAGACGTCTTATAAAATATACAAATATGTACAAGGCCTCAAAGCGAACAACCTACCGAATTTAGGAAAAATTTAACCTTAACGGTCCAACCGATAAACTCCCTGAGTTTTTTGTAACCAATTATAACCAGTCTCGGCCCCGGGCCGTGGTCAAAATAGCTAATACTCTAAGACAATTTAAAAGCGGCAACCAACTATACTTCCCCGAAGTTATAATTGTAGCGTTACACGCCCGAAACCCGGTTTCTATCGACCAAAAAAGTGCAAAGTACCGTCCCGGACGGTAAAGTGGTCCAACCACTAGTTATTCAGGAGTGCCCCAGGCTCCACAGTGACCAACTGACTATCCCTCAAAAGAGGACAAGATCTAAGCGTCCTTGACCTTGGCAAGCGTTACCTCTGAGCAATGCACTTCTTAGAACATTCCCAATGTTCCGTTCTTATACAATTTAATTATTTTGAAGACACCCCACAAAAACCACAAAACCAACCACATCGGTGTCCAAGCCCGGCTTTATAATCAATGGAGACATTAATGTCACAAAGTTCACTAATTCCCTGTCCTACTTAATTCCTTTACCAGTGTAATTCCTTAAACTTATCTTAATTCACTTTTCTCATACACTTATTCTCTTTACTCTTTACTTATTTTCTCTTATTCTCTTTACTCTTTACTTATTTTCTCTTATTCTCATTACTTCAACTTCCATTCTCATGAGATTTTCACCAAAATCAAAACAGACCTTTACCAGTGATTCTCAGTGAGTAGACTTTCAATTTTGTAATCGTCAATCTGGCACAGTTTGGAAATAATTCAACAGGTAGTGCCTTACCTTTAGATAAGCCGGCTTATGTCAACTCACTTCGACCACTGACTCGTGTCTGCCTGTTTGAGTACCTCGGACCCTCTCGGTCTCAATCTCCAACTTTCTCCCTCTCTCAACCCTCGGCCAATGCACCAAATGTTACGGGTTCGAAATTGAGGACGAGAGTAAAACAATGATGGTCCAGAAGAGGTCGGTCAAACAATTGATTTTAATGAATGCACGCAGCGTGGAGAGGTGCAAACTGCAAAACATCAGTTGTACATCTCTGCCCAAAATACACTCTAGATTGCTTTTATAACATCAGGGTATTGTAACGCCCCCTCTTGCGTTTACAAGCACATAATTTGCATGTACAGAACATTCATGTATTTTAAGAGATAACTGCAGACACAGAAGTTCCCCATCCATCCAAATATGGTGAAGATCTCAGGCCTTTGAGGTCCCCATGGACTGGACATCCTTTCGTCACCTGTAACTAAGCAAACTCAAATACCACAAGAAGCTGAATACATTCAGGCCTTGGCTCAGCTACTATTTTACTGTAACCATATACTCAGGCTCTGAGTTATGATATTTATATATTAACTCAATCATTTTAAAGTAGTTATAACTGCACCTGTAATAAACATGTTAATATTTGATTATGATAACCCCTATAATATAACTTATAACATAATGCCAGCAGCTTCAATAAACACTTTGATGAAATGATAATTAATGTAATGTTAAGGATGATGGTTATATAGTTCAGCAGTGACCTAATTTCTTTAAATATTACAAGGTGTTTGGTTGTTACACTCTGGAAATGGAATGAAGGTGAGTGTTATTAACCCTCTGTGGTCCACGGACACGCTGCACCTCCAAATCACATGACTGATCTAAGCTGACATAGCAACAAGCTGCAGCCACGCTGAGTGTCTATTTCAGCTCACACTGAAAGTTCAGAGTTCAAAGTTTTTAAATTTTAATTACAGGCCAGTAAATCCACAGTTATGATAATATATATAAGCCACGCTTTTTACTAAATACTGTGGTAACGTTTGTGTGTGTGTGTGTTTTAAGCGTTTTCTAAGGACAGCACGAAAACAGTAAAGAAAGGGAAAAGGCCACCTCTTTCCTATCGGTGGAAAAATGTACCATGTCGACCAATTTAAAAAAAAAGTCAACATGTGGGATTTGGTTGTTTAGGAAGAGGGAAAAGTTTTGGGAGTGACGGTAACAGCAGCGAGACAGAGCAAGCGAGTGAGAGAGAGCTTTTAGATGTGGGAGATTTGTGACGTTTAGTGTGGAGTGTATACTTAGTGTGTTGTGTTGTCTTGTGTAGTTGTTCTGTTGTGTAGTCGTTGTGTAGTCGTTGTTGTTTTGTGTGTCAGTGAGGGCACTAATGAATGTCACTAAGGCACACTGCAGTGTAAACACTGTCACTAAGTAGAAAACCAGCGGAGTGATACACCTCCTGTTGTCAGGCCTGCAGGTTTGTCCCTGTGCTGTTCTCCTCTGTCTTTTGGTGGACAAACTTTTTTTTTACTGGCACACATCATTTGTGGGACATCTTATTGCTTATTTTTAGAAAAATTATTGTATATGTTTACAAAAGTGTACAATTTATATTTACTCAACATGTCTGTGGGGTTTTTACAGTAAAAAATACTACTAAGATTTTAAGTTCTCTGTGTGATTTTAGATCAGTAATACTAATGCAGTATGTCAGTGAAAAAAACAAAATTCAGTTGAGCTGAAAAGAACAATACCAAACAAGGCAAGGGAAAAAAAAAATAAAACAATTTGAGGGTGAAATACAAACGTAAACTCAAAAGGAATCAAAAATGGGCAGCTATATTTCAGACGGTTAATCCAACAAATCATGAAAAATTAGGTTTAAATTTTTGTTCATGACAGTGCAGATTTCTGACATTTTGTGTAATTTAAGCTGTAACAATGTGATGTTCACATTTTGGACAGTGAGGACAGATGGTTTGAAAGAGGAGTGAAAGAAGCCATTTACGTCCACTGTGAGCGTTCATCTTTGAACAGAGGCGGTGGTTTACGACACCAACTGTCTGCCATCTATAATCCAGTTTTGAGATCCTTCCCAGACGCCTTAACGCCCACTCACATCCTGGTCATCTGACCTCAGGAAATCACATGATAGGGTGGGGCCAGGTTTTACAATGAGCTCACCCGAAACTCTGGCTGATTGTGACCCACACCCATTTTCACACCTTGGCTCATGTGATTAGAGGATCATCAGGGGGTCCTTTGTCCCTCTTTGGGGGGGATACTCCCACTGGGTTTAAATCTGGGACTCTCCACCATTTGACCCTAGAACTGAAGAAGCTTCTCGGATGAGAGGTGAAACATCTTCAAGCAACTCAAGAAGTCCAGACGCTTTTCTTTCCAAGCTCCTTAGACTACAATGACCTGGATGACTGAGAACCTTCACAGACATATTTAATGGGAAATCTGCTGTGCTGGGTGACTTATGTGAGGCGGAGGGCAGAAACTGGAGCCCGGGATTGGATCCACATAAGAGAGATGCAGAAACAGATTCAATCCGAGTCGTTTCTTTGATTCCAATCAGCACATTTATTAATCATTAGTATCCACATTAAACATTAAGCACTGATTCATCCTGAGGCTCAAACTGCACAGACACACGAAAACATGATATTTATCTTCTAAAAACATAATGTTTATTATTCAGAGATGTTTGATAGCCTTTCCAGGTGAGTTTGATCCAGGAGGGTCTGAAGCCAGAGTCAGACAGAGACTGTGCAGAGACTGTAGAAGGACAGAGCAGCAGCAAAGCAGTCCAGATACACTGATGATCCTCTGTCAGATCCAGAGGGACACACAGGGATGATGCTGGACTCTACATTGTGTCTGACAGTGGAGCTGTTCTCAGAGCAGTTCACTCTGCAGCACTGACAGTCATCTGCACTTCATTCCTCTGTCAGTCACTGCTGGATGAAGCTCTCCTCTCCACCTCCCAGTAACATGGCCCAGTCAGAGCGTCTCTACACACAAGCTGCTGCTGCTTCAACCTCTCTGGATCATCAGGACACAGCTCCTCCTCTCTCAGCACACACACCGTCCTGTTACCATCATCAGCTCCACCTGCAGAGAGAAGAAGGAAGAACAGAGGAGATAAACGAGTGTTTCCAGAGACTCTTCATCAGCTGTCAGTCAGTGATGCAGCACATCCAGTATAAAGAGCAGCAGGGACTTCAGTGCTGGGACTGTACTAGGACTCATTGTTGCTTCACTTTTTCTAATCTTTGGATTTTTATTGAGGTTGATGAAAATGTTTTTCACTCCTAGTTTTAGTTTGGACTTTCATTCATTAGAATAACTTTGGTGTGTCCACTCTGAGCTCTGTAGGAACCCCAACAACAAGCCCAACAATCCAGATGGACGGTTCCAGCTGTTAACTGGAGGAATTCCATTCAAACATCTGCTCTCACTAAATTCTTCTCACCTACAGACTGTGTTCTTCACTGCTTTAAACTTGGAAATGACTGCAGTCATTGGTCTGCGTGCTGCTTTGTTCAGAGAGCTGATTGGCTGTTGACAGTGTTTGATCAGAGCATGTCAGCCGTTACTATGGTGACCATAAAGGTGAGAAACAGGAAGTGTTTGTGTCCAATCCTGAAGCCTGTCACCGTTCTCCTCTCACAGCTTCACTGAGAAGCTGCAACTTTACAGGAAACACTGGATCTTTGTTTCATACTGACTGTGTTTAGTACAATACTGCTGACAGCACCACCCACTCACTCCATCACTCTACTGACCTCAGGGTCTCCAGTCTGTAGTCTGGACTCTGCTTAAGATCAGATAGCTGCTTCACATTTGGATCCTGCAGGTTGTTGAAGCTCAGGTCCAGCTCTCTCAGATGGGAGGGGTTGGACTTCAGTGCTGCAGCCAGATAATCACAGCTGATCTTTGACAAACCACACTCCTCCAATCTGTATAAAGAATGAAAGATGTAAGTTTATTAGACAAAGTGTGAGCTTGAAATCATTCAGTGTTTCATCATCTGTTCAGAGCTGAAGAAGGTTCAGAATGTAGAAGTTTAGAAAATGGAAACTCCAAACAGCTGGAGCCAAAAGGAAGCAGCTTCAAACAGGAAACTGTGCAGAGTTTTCAGACTATATGCCCTGATGCAGCCAGTTTGATTTTGGAGATGTGAATCTCTGTTCTGTGACTAAGTCCATGAATCATTTCTTCCAGTTTGTCCAGCAAGACTCAAACTATACTGGAACTGAGTGACTACTTTGACTGCACCCACTGGGACTTTTTAAAGGCTCATTTTCTCACTTAGATCATCTTTTTCTACTTACATTTCTTTCTGGGAAAAATGGGGATTACTTTGAAAACAGGAACTATTATCCCTAATATCCATCCCTGAATTAGTAAATCACTCCAACATGTTCTCAGTAAGAAGAAGCTGTCTTGTTATGAAGGAGAGTAGAAAAAGATTGAGGCATAGAAACTTGTTCAAAGAGAGACAAAGCAGCTAAAATCAGGTGTAAAAGTAAAGCAGAATAAAGGACACTCAAGGCTGGCTTGGAAAGGAATGAAGTCCATGGTGGGGATGCAGAACAAGTTCCAAAGATGAATGTGATGCTGAATCAGCGGAAGACTTGGACTCATTTGATTCCAACTTTGATATCATTGATTTCAATGAAGAGCTTTGTGATTTTAAGACAGGGCTGTTAGCTCTGAGAGTCACTCTGATGAGGACAAGACTCAGCAGTCCATCTGTATCTAAAGGTCAAAGGTCACTCTTTCGAGGATGCCAATGTTCACATTTTGGACAGAGAGGACAGATGGTTTGAAAGAGGAGTGAAAGAAAAAATCTATGTCCACTGTGAGCGACCATCTTTGAACAGAGGCGGTGGTGTACGACACCAACTGTCTGCCATCTATAAACCAGTTTTGAGTTCCCTCCCCAGATGCCTTAATGCCCACTCACATCCTGGGCCATCTGACCTCAGGAATTTGCATGACAAGGTGGCGCCAGGTTTCACAATGAGCACACCCGAAACCCTGGCTGATTAGGTCCCACACCCACTTTCACACCTTGGCTCATGTGATTAGAGGATCACCAGGGGATCCTTTGTCCCTCTTTGGGGGGAAACTTCCACTTGGTTTAAATCTGGGACTCTCGTCCATGTGACCTTAGAACTGAAGAAGCTTCTCGGATGAGAGGTGAAACGTCTTCAAGCAACTTAAAGAAGTCCAGACGCTTTTTCTTTGCAAACTCCTTTGACTACGATGACCTGGATGACTGAGAACCTTCACAGACACTCTGATGAGGTGTTTGTGTGTGAATCTTTTAGTGGGAACAAAGAGAGAAAAAGCCCTGGTCCTGATGCTTTGGCAGGGAAATGGTTGAAGTGTTCTGTGAGGAAGTGACTGGGAGATTTTCACACATTTTCCAGTCCTCCTTGGAACAACAGGAAGCTTCCAGCATATGGAAACAAATGTTAAGAGTCCTATGGCACTCAGCGATGATGGTCCTCTGGCCCCATCACCTCCACCTCTTTTTAAAGGAACTAACTGTTATCTAAAGCTTCAAATGGAACTAAGATGTCCTCCACTAGGTGGCAGTGTCTGATGAGAAAGTGTTAGTGGAGCTGGCCTGTAGTCAGAAAAGGGAAAATGGAGGATTTGGGCTGAAATGGGGAAAAGTGGTTAGCACTAGTGCCTTAAAGCAAGAAGGTTGTAGGTTGAAGCTCGTTGGTCAGCTCGGCCTTTCTGTGGAGGTTGGATGTTCTCCCACAGTCCAATGAAATGCTGCTTAGGTTCATTGGTGCTTCTAAATTGGCTGTAGGTGTGGATGTGAGAGAGTGCTTCTCTGTCTCTCTCTGTTGGCCCTGTGATGGACTGCTCACCTGTGCAGGTGGACCACGCCTCTTGCCCTATGACAGCTAGGGCACAGGCTCCACCCCTGTGAGCCTAAGCTGAGTAAACAGTTAGGAAAAATGATTCATAGATGGCCTGAAATTTCCCAGTTAGCAGTTTGGTAGCTGGTAGCAGCTTTGATCTTCACAGTCTGCTTCATGAAACTCATTCTAACCCTGAATGTCAGAGTGTTCCTCCTTCTCTTTCCCATCATTCATGCTGGCAGTGGAGGAGATTTGGATGTTGGACTGTGTTTTGGATGATGTGTGTATGTTTGTGTTGGACTGCTGTCTGTAAAGCAAACGGCCATTTTGGTTTGGATTTCAGTGTCAGACAGACTTTAAGGTGGAATGAAGAGTTTGAGAGTTTCACAGTGAATTATCCAGTGGAGGATTTTTCTTCTTCTTTGAAGGTTTGAAATGTGAACATTGTTCTGCTACAGTCAATGCACTAAACCAGAGAAAAAGAAAACAGACTTTACCATTCATCTCAGGACAACTAAAACATGCTGACTGACCTCAGAGTTTCAAGTTTACATCCTGGACTCTCCAGAAAACCACACAGATGCTTCACTCCTGAATCCTGCAGGTTGTTGTTGGAGCTCAGGTTCAGCACCCTCAGATGGGAGGGGTTGGACTTCAGTGCTGCTGCCAGATAATCACAGCTGATCTCTGACAAACCACAGCTCCTCAATCTGTATAAAGAATGAAAGATGTAAGTTTATTAGACAAAGTGTGTGCTTGAAATCATTCAGTGTTCATCATCTGTTCAGAGCTGAAGAAGGTTCAGAATGTAGAAGTTTAGAAAATGGAAACTCGGAACAGCTGAAGCCAACAGAAAGCAGCTTCAAACAAACACAACAAGAGAAAAAACTCTTAATTTTTCACATAAAAGTCTTACATTTATAATAAAAACAGGAAAAATTGTTGGTGTCACTGTGTGAAATCAAAAGCTCTGAATAGGAAACATCAGAGTCCAAAACGAAACAAACTCCCAGTCCAGGAGGCCAACAGTGGGACTGTGGTGAAGGCTCTACACTAAAGCTGCACAAAAAAGCTGAAGTTTGAAGCTGAAACTGTAAAGCTGTGAGTGAAAGATCTCCAGCGTCTGTCACGTTAGAGGAAACTTTCTTATTTCCACACTGATTAAAGCATCATGCTTTTATTTTATGCTGCTTTTTTTGAGTCACACTGTGAAACTGTGCTGAGCCACAGCTGAACCAGCATCCCTGTACAGCAGACACTTACAACACTTGGCTGCTTCCATTGAACTCTCTGCACAGAGTTTCAGTTTCCTCTTCTGGTCCCAAAGTGCAGAACAACAAGGTTACATCATCAACCACAGAAACGCAGAGAGAATTCTTTGGCTCTCCTGGTTGTGTTGTATGATGTTGTGTTTGCATATCTGGTGTCTGTGTTGCTTTGTGAGGATGGATCACTCATTTACTGCAGCTCCAAGCTGGACCTGAACATGGTAGCTTCACTTCACAGGGGCGATCGTGGCTCAAGAGTTGGGAGTTTGCCTTGTAATCGGAAGGTTGCCAGTTCGAGCACTGGCTTGGGCAGTCTTAGTTGTTGTGTCCTTGGGCAAGACACTTCACCCGTTGCCTACTGGTGGTGGTCAGAGGGCCCGGTGGCGCCAGTGTTCGGCAGCCTCGCCTCTGTCAGTGCGCCCCAGGGTGGCTGTGGATACAATGTAGCTTGCTATCACCAGTGTGTGAATGGGAGGATGACTGGATATGTAAAGTGCTTTGGGGGCTATTAAAGTCCTAAGGACCCCAAAGCCATTTACCACTTAGAAGACACTTGTGACAAAAACATGTGAGAAGTTTTGTGCAGACAAGTGTGGATTTAGAGTCTGGGACGAGGTCTCCAGAGTCTTTGTGGAGATCCACATTCTGCATACTGCCTGTGAGTAGCTGGAGACATGTCTCCTCCAAATCCACTGAGCAGCTGCTCGTGGTGGTATTAACTTCATGTGTGGGTGTTAGCATTAAGCCTCGGTCGCACTCTGCTGTGGACACGGTCACGGACAGCTGGACGCCTAATGGACGAGTCATCCTTCCTGTTAAACTTCTTGGTGAGCTTGAAGCTGATGCTTGGGGCGCATGCACAGCTGATTATTGTACTTGAAATGTTTGCAGACGAGTCCACGCTCTCACAACAAAGCTCAGTGTGGACCAGTGTTGGTCAAGTTACTTGAAAAAAGTAATCAGTAACTAATTACTGATTACTTCCCCAAAAAGTAATCCCGTTACTTTACTGATTACTTATTTTCAAAAGTAATTAATTACTTAGTTACTTAGTTACTTTTTAAAAACACAATTTACAACCTGAATAGGTGATAAAGCGATAGATCTTTCAACCCAATTCTACTTTTTCTGCATAATCCATCATACAATATGTAACCAAATTGAAAAGTCTCTTTTTAAAACTTGTTTTATTAGTTTTAATCTTTTAACTTTATGCATCAAGCAAAAATTAAATTATATGCAACATTCTCTGGTTGGAAGAAATTTGTTTACCATTTAAACCTATTTTCTGCACATTCCAGCACATAAAATAAAATATTTTTTGAAAATAAATAAAATCAAAGACTCAGTGGTCCTATTGCTCTATTTTCACCTGTATAGCAGGCAGATGTTTGCCCTGGTGCAGGTGTGCCGCAGTGGTCAGTGGAAGAATCCGCGAGTTTCTCTGTGAATTTCCCATTCCCTGGTAGTGTACTCGGTGCTTGCTTGGAAGTTAAGGGGTTTTTTTTCGCTGTAAAAAGAAGTTTTCTTCCCACGCAGTGAACAGCGGACACTAATGTTTTTGTCACTTTTTATGGAATCAAACTCAAAGTAAGGTCAGTACTTCCACGCTTTAAACGCTGCACGCTCATACTCTGTCCTGCACTTGATATATTATCCATTGTTGATCTGCACACAGCTGTTGTTACGAACTTCGCACTCGCTTACGTCACTGTCATGAGACATTCTCGCAAAAAACTCATGGTTTTAGTAATGCAGTAACGCAGCGTGCTTACGAGAAAGTAATGGTAATCTAATTACCGTTTTTGCAATAGTAATCCCTTACTTTACTCGTTACTTGAAAAAAGTAATATGATTACAGTAACTATTACTACCCATCTCTGGTGTGGATGACGCTGTGGGTGCTCCAATACTGATTGGTTGGAAAGTGAGTGGGAACAGGGAAGATAGTGACAGCAGCGTTCAGCACAAACATGGAGGATAAAAGAAGAAGAACATGAGAAGCTCAGATGGAGGCTGCAGTGGACACTTTTCATTATTTTAACACTTGCTTTCCCTTCAGCTTCACCAACAACAGCACAAGCAGAGCAGCCCACTGACTGCATGGCTGTAACAGCGCCCCTGGTGACTGTAAACTGCTACAAAATGTAGACGGCCGTCTGCTGCTCATTTCTTTGCCACCATCACAGGAGCTCTTTATCCTGTTCTTCACTCTCATTGGTTCTTTGTCTGCTTGTTTTTACAACAGAGGTCATTCTGATTGGTCAAAGAAGACAATCAGCTGTGACTAAATGTAGCTCCTACAGCAGTGATGGTAATAACTACTGAAACAAATCCAGTATCAAAGCTCAGGAATCAGCAACTCCCACCTCGTTTTCTTTGAACAACTATTTTTAGCTGCTGTGTTTTTGTGTTTCTGCAGACCTCAGACATCCTGCTGCTCTGGAGAACTGAAGCTCTAAAGGGCTCAGCCTTTATCTCCAAGAAACAAAGCTGATCATGGAGACCCAGCAGGTCAGCTGATCTGTGGACAGCACCAGTATCTTTAACTAAGTGTGAGAGGTGAGCAGTCTTTGGAAGCCTTTACTGATAATGATGTTTAAATGATGCTCAGAGCAGGATTATTTTGCTTTTCTTCTATTATTATGTTTAGCTTCTGCTTCCCAGATATTCTCTGAGATGTTCTCTGAAATATTTCCCACTGTTGGACAAACAGTTTCTTCATAAAGGAGATCTCCTGTGGAGTCCATCTGTGATAATATGTTAATAATAATAATAATAATAATAATCAGAACACTCAAGGACACTGTACATGGTAGAATAATAAAAGCAACATAAAAGCAAGCAGTTTACACAATCATAAAAGCATATGACATAAAACAAATTTAAAATAGCAGAGTGGAGAGGTTATGTGGGATAAGCTATTTTGAACAAGTGAGTTTTGAGTTGGGACTTAAAGAAAGAGAAGGAAGAGATATTTCTTAAATCAGGAGGTCGGGAATTCCAGAGTTGAGGAGCAGAGCAGCTGAAAGCCCTGCTCCCCATGGTGGCAAGACGTTGGGAGGGGACAGAGAGAGAAAGGGAAGAAGAAGATCTAAGACATCGAGATGGGGCGGTGTGATCTGAACCAGATCAGAAGATGATGAATAGTCTCAAATGTGTACAAGAGTATTTTGAAATTGACGCAATATTTGACCGGGAGGCAATGAAGCTGCTGCAGGACAGGAGTGATGTGGTGGATAGAAGGGGTCCTGGTAATAATGCGGGCAGCAGAGTTCTGGATGCGTTGGAGCTTGTGGATGGATTTTTGAGCAAGACTAAAAAGAAGTGAGTTACAATAATCAATCCGGGAGGTAACAAGGCTTTGGACAAGAGTGGCAGCGGCATGTGGGGTGAGAAAAGGACGGAGATGATTAATGTTGCGCAATTGAAAATATGCAGACCGAGTAACATTATTAATGTGTGAACTGAAAGATAGAGTACTGTCAAGGATGACACCCAAGCTTTTCACAGAGGAAGAAACGAAGGGCGCCGAGTTATTGATAGTAACAGAGAAACTGTTGGTTCTGAATAATGTTGATTTAGTGCCTACCATGAGAAGCTTGGATTTATTACTATTGAGTTTGAGAAAATTAGAAGAGAACCATGAATTTAGTTCAGCTAAACAGAGGATGGGGGAAGAGCAGAATCAGGTTTAGTGGACAGATAAAGCTGGGTGTCATTGGCATAACAGTGAAACTGGATATTGTATTTACGGAAAATGTGTCCGGTAGAAGGTAGATAATGAAAAGAAGGGGCCCCAGGACAGATCCCTGGTGCACGCCAGTGATCAGAGGAAAGGGCTGAGAAGTAAAGGATTTGAGTTGAATGAACTGAGTGCGATCAGACAGGTACGATTTAAACCAGGCTAGTGGAGTATGGGAGAGACCGATGGAGGCTAGCCTACTGAGAAGAATAGAGTGAGAAATAGTGTTGAAAGCAGCACTCAGATCGAGGAGTATAATGATGGAGAGTAAACCGGAGTCAGCTGCTACAAGAAGATCATTGGTTATTTTTATAAGTGCTGTTTCAGTGCTATGGGAGGGGCGAAAACCAAACTGGAACTGTTCATACAGATTATTATTAGTTAAATGTGAGTGGAGTTGTGTGGCAACTATTTTGGCAAGAATTTTTGACAGGAATGGTAGATTGGAAATAGGCCGAAAATTCTCAAAATTATTGGGATCAAGACCGTTTTTTTTTTTTTTTCAATATTGAGGTAATGGCAGCAATTTTGAGTAAAGCAGGAACAGTTCCGGTGGAAAGTGAAGAATAGATGATAGCAGATATTAGGGGAAGCAAAGAAGGTGAGAAGAATATATATGATACCTATTTGGGGGGGGGGTGAAGGGTGGGGGTGTGGGGTGGGGGGGTGAGGGGTCAGGGGTCAGGGGGTCAGGGGAGGGGGGTTTTGCCTGGGGGCATTGCCCCCCACACCCCCTTTGCCGAGCTTAAAAACTGACATCTTGTGCACGTACGAGCACGCGCGCATGCACTCTCATGTACGCGCTTTCACTCTTCCGAAAAGGGACACTTCCTGCGGTCCCACTGCGCATGCTCTGTCTCCTCCTAGCAGGGTGTTTTTTAATTAAAGGTTCATCAGCCGCTGTAGGCATTTCGGACTTTTCACGGTAAATTTACACAAACAGGAATGACTTTGTCTTTTATTCTATAGAAAGAGTTTTGTTGTCAGAAAATCAAGCTGAAACGGCAGTGTGTTTTATAATCAGATTTTCTACAGTTAGTTAAGCGACTCCCCAACCTTGCATTGTTTCTATCAACTCATTGTTGACTGTTTCAGACTTTAAGACGCCGTTTATCTCAAGAAATGGTGAATAAGGATGTGGAGAGAGACCAAACTTTTATCCCTTTCATTAAATAATTTTCTTTTTGAAAGGTTTTTTTTTTTTTTCTTTAAATTTGGCACGGCCTCTCTTCATTTTGCTCCCGGCTGCTCTGTGCGATGTTTATTGGATGTGGAACAAAACCGCATTAAACATATGCATGTCTTTAAAATATTTAAAACAAAAATACGCGAGGGCTTTCCAGACATTCTTTAAAACACAGATGCGCAACACATTATTTAATTAGTGGTTATTATGCTCTGTGTATTGTAGTCTATCACATGGTAGTTATCTTTTTTCTTTCATTCTAAAACCAGGGAAAGACTTACTTTTTTTCTTTCTTTTTTTTAAATGTGTTACTTCACAATTCATGCTATCTGACACAGGAGAAACTTTTTAACATAGTTTCATCCCATCTGTTCTACACTGCAACTTTATTGGCTGAACTCTGCACAGATTTTCTACAGTTAGTAGTTAGGTAGTTGGATGTTTCAGACTTTAAAACGCCGTTTATCTCAAGAAATAGCGAATAAGGGTGTGGAGAGACACCAAACTTTTATCCCTTTCATTAAATATATTTTTTTTTAATTCGGCACGGTCTCGCTTCATTTTGCTCCCTTCTGCTCTGTGCGATGTTTATTGGAGGTGGGAACAAAACCGCATTAAACATATGCATGTCTTTAAAATAATTAAAACAAAAATACGCGAAGGCTTTCCAGACATTCTTTAAAACACAGATGCGCAACGCATTATTTAATTAGTGGTTATTATGCTCTGTGTATTTTGGTTTATCAGTTGGTAGTTATCTTTTTTCTTTTCTTTTTTTAAATGAGTTAATTCGCAATTCAAGCTATCTGGCTCAGGAGAAACTTTTTAACATAGTTTCATCCCATCTGTTCTACACTGCAACTTTATTGGCCGGGTTCTGCTTACGTTTTTTTTTTTTTCTTGCGCATCCCCGCCCCCCAAAACTGACTTTTTAAAAACCCGGGGTAGCCTAGCGGGAATTTCTCTTACTTTCAACGCCAGCAACGCGACTCTTTTGCAAACCAACAAATTGCTGCAAAAGACATCACACATGGACCCCAGTAAGTCTTGCATTTTTGTTTGTTTTATTTGCATGCTTAGTTTTGCCATAGTATTATTATTATTATTATCATTATTATTATTATTATTATTATTCAAAAAAAGCGTTTTTTCTTTTTGTAAACCAAAAGTTTGATTGTAGGTGGTGTTTGGATTAACTCCCCTGATACGCTGCCTCCAGCCCAAAACCAGGAGAGGCCTCTTGATAATTCCCATACGTCAGAGTACGAGAACATCTGGTAAATATAAAAAGCCTAACAATACACATAATTTAAAATAACTATCAATTTATAATTCGGGTGTATAATATATATATTTTAATCCTTTTCTCCAGGTTTAGCAGTCAACCACCTTTCTCGGATGACATAGCGAATATCCACTGGTCAGAGGACTGGACTCCTTACTCAGCAAATCATGGATCCAACCAGCCAATTTTCTCAAGAAATGCCGGCATCAACAAGTTCAGCGCAAGGGTAGACGGAGACACACACAACCTGCTTTTTAATGCGGTGTTGGGAAGGGAACATACAAGTACACCCACCGGTGAGACATCTTCTTCTTCTTCTTCAAATGATGTTCTGCCTACTATTCCTACATGTCTCAGACAGGCTACAAATCCGGGTGTAGAAATAACTCATGCAGAAATCTCAGATACTGACATGCTTGAAGCCTATAATGCTTGTATGAATTCATTTGCCATCGGTGATCGTGTGTTTATTCAGCATCAGCTCGAACAACAAAAATACTTTGAACAATTTCTCAATCAGCAGAAAGAAACAGATCAAAAGTTAGATCGACTCCAAACCTTTTTCCAGGAACATCACCAAAAAATAGAGCAAAAATTAGACCGACTCCAAACCTTTTTCCAGGAACATCAGCAAAAATTAGAGCAGTTCCATTCCCTTCTTCATCAAGACAGGCAAAAACTGGATCTAATCCTGAGCAAAATACAAGAAATTGAGGGGGTTGTTTTTAGGGTAAAAGAAATTGACATAAGCATTGCAGAGCTCTTATTACAGGTATCAGAATCAACAATCACCTTAGCAACTGCAAATTAAGAGAAAAAAAAATGTCTTCAGAACCACCCAATAAAATATTCAAGAACAGTGATGGATGTGCTCAGTCTGATGGTAGTCCTTCAGAGAGCAGTCTAAGGAATAGCGATCAATTCGACATTAGCAGTTTTAGAATCAGGTGTGCTGAGCTGGCAGACAGATTAAAAGACCTTTGTAGGATCTCTGCACCCACAACTAACTCTGTTGTCTCTACCGCTGCTGTTGTCATTAGAAGCATTGCGTCTGGTAATATTCCTTCAGAGAGCAGTCTAAGGAATAGCGGCCAATTTGACATTAGCAGTTTTAGAACCAGATGTGCAGAGCTGACTACTAGATTAAAAGCGCTTTGTCAGACACATGAATCCCGAACTAACTCTGCTGTTTCTGCTTCTGTTTGCACTACATCTTTACCTGCTAGTTCTCATGTTGCCAGTGCTAATAATGCGGGTGATGACGGTGGTGAATGCAATCACACACAATCCTCTACAGAATGGTTTGATGAAATTGGTGATATTGATGCTACACCTTCTGCAGGGCATTTTGACATTGATGAGCTTCTTTCACAATCTGCACTTTGGTATCAAGCAATTGACAGTGTTGATGATGACCTTCCATTGTCACCTACTGCGCATTCTGATGCATGTGAAAGTCTTATTGCTCAGCCCTCCGTTGGTCAAATTGAAACGTTGACATTTGATGATCTCATATCGCCTCTTACTGCGCATTCTGATGTAGTTGGTAGTCTTGATGTCGGGCCCTCTGTTGACCATTTTGACACTCATGAGCATCCGCCTTCTCCTAGTGATGATTTTGATGCAGCTGTTGATGTATTAGATAATACGCATGAAAGTGGCACTGTGCAGCTTGGTGGCGGTGGTGGTGATGCTAGCGGTGGGGTTAGGAGTAGGGACATGCCTCATTTTAATTCCAGAGAACTGCGCCAGCGTCTTGATTTTAGAGAGATCGGTCTAGATAATCTGCAACAGGTTCCCGGCAGGGTGCGAGAGAGTTTAGGTAATTTAATTGACCAAGCCCTACAAGATGCCCCATCAGGCAGCATGTTGAATGTTGTGTTACGAGGACCATCCCTAGCCAGTGATGTGCAGTGTGTGTTACAATCAGATGATGATTATAATACAGATTTATTCCTTGAGGAAATCATGCAGGTGCTTCAAAGCAATGACGAGTCTATAGCATCAGACGAACTTGAATTTATCGCCACAGTTGCTCATAACAGGAGCGGCGGTGTTCGTTTGAGATTAGGGAAAGTGGCTTATGATGACATCTTGCTAAAAAAAGGGAGACATTTGTATAATCCTCAAAATAGCAATAACAACCTGTGTTTTTGTCTGTGCTTGGCACATGCTCTCAACGCTGAGGTGTCTGAGGATGAGAAACTACTCTGTGCAAAGCAGATACACATTGATGCAGGGCTCGACCCCAGGCAGCAGGTTTCTTTCGCCAATGTCAGCAGTTTTGAAAAACAGCTAAATGTTAAAATCGTTATATTCCACCATACTGCAGGGCGAAAACAGCTACAGTGTTTCAAAACACATGACACACCACACCCTCAAACCATATATATGTATTTACACGACGGTCATTATTATGTCATTGAAAGCACAACAGGGTTTTTTGGTGCTGGCTATTTTTGTAATTATTGTTATAGTACATACCAGACTCCACTGCACCACGCATGTAAATTCAGATGCAATGTATGCTTTACACTGTGTCAAAACTACCCGTCACAGACTGTGAAATGTGCAGACTGTAAACGTATCTGTAAGTCACAGCATTGCTACCAACAGCACAAACTAGTAGAACCGGTGCATAAACTAATACCGTGTGATCATATGAAATACTGTGAAACATGCGGCACGGTATACAGGAAGTCAGACAAATCAGAACACAAATGCGTCCCAAGTGCATGTACACTCTGTGGAGAACGCGTGGTAGCCAGCAGCATGAATCACGAGTGTTTTATTCAGCCTACTGAAATGAAAAAACCTGATGAAAAATACATAATATATGATTTTGAGACCCGATATCATGACGGAAAGCATGAGGCCATTTTTGTGTGTGCAATGGATATGCATGGGAAGAAATTCTGTTTCAACACATTAAATTGTGTGGCTACATTCGTTGGGCACTACAGAAGGCCTAAATTCCGCGGATATACATTTATAGCTCACAACTCTTCTGGGTTCGATATCTATATTCTCCTAGAATACCTCGTTAAACAAGGTATTGCTCCGGGTGTAACAATGAGAGGGAGTCGCGTCGTTCTAATGTATGACAAATCCTATGATCAGAGATGGATTGACTCATTTAGCTTTCTGCCCATGCATTTGTCCAAAACACCTTCTGCCTTAGGATTCGAGGACCTTGAAAAAGGCTTCTTCCCACACACATTTAACACAAGGGCAAACGAATTCTATGTAGGTCCTTATCCTGCCCCGTCTTTTTACGGGTATGAAAAAATGACTGAATGTGAAAAGGAGAAATTTATGACATGGTACAACTCTGTCTGCGAGAAACCATTTGACTTGCAGGCTGAAATGCGAAAGTACTGTATTAATGATGGCGAAGTGTTGAGAATGGCTTGTAAAATATACCGCGAGACCTTGATGGAGTGCACGCAGATTGATCCATTTTCACACGCCACACTGGCATCATACTGCATGGGGATTTTCAAAACCTTGTTTCTTCCAAAAGACACCCTGGCATTGACTCATCATGGTGCCTATGTTGATCAGAATAAGACATTTTCAGACGTGTCTCTTGAATGGCTTCAATATGAAGCTTGCAGACAAAACATTGTTATCAAGCATGCTCTTAGAGGCGGTGAACAAAAAGTTGGGCCTTATTTTGTCGATGGATTTAATGCTTCCAGCAAAACTGCATATGAATTCTTTGGGTGTTTCTATCACGGCTGTCTCCGCTGCTACCCAGAGAGTGATGTTAACCCAGCCGCCAAACTGTCATATGGCGAGTTGTATCATGCAAGTTGTGAGAAGGTGAATGCTCTAAGAATGCATTACGGTCTTAATGTTGTGGTCATGTGGGGGTGTGATTGGTCATCATTAAAGTCGACTGATCAGGCAGTCAAGGACTTTATGTGCAAGTACAAAAAGCCTGAGCCTCTGGACCCAAGAGATGCATTGTTTGGGGGTAGGACTAATGCGATGAAACTGTACCACAAGGTCGATGATGGTGGAGCTGAAAAGATCAGATACTATGATTTTACAAGTCTTTACCCCACTTTTCAGTGCACAAAAGATTATCCAGTAGGGCACCCTCAGATCATATACAATGATTTTGACAGAGTCGAAAATTATTTCGGGTTTGTTAAGTGCACAGTGCTTCCTCCAAGGGGTCTATTTCATCCTGTTCTGCCCTACAAGTGCCACAATAAGCTGATGTTTCCTCTCTGTAGAACATGTGCTGAAGAGCAGCGCCAGCACAGTGATTGTGTGCATGCTGAGAGTGAGAGACAGCTGTCAGGTACTTGGGTTTCCTTTGAGCTCGAAAAGGCTATTGAAAAAGGGTATCAGATTGTGTGCATCACTGAAGTTTGGCACTTCCCTAATAAGACTGACACACTGTTTAAACCGTATGTCAAAACATTTTTGAAATTCAAGCAGCAGGCATCTGGATACCCCAAAAATGTCAAAACTGCTGAGGAGCAGCAGAAGTTTGTTCAAGACTATTATGAGAGAGAAGGCATCAGACTAGACCCTGCTAAGATTTGTGTTAACAAAGCAATCAGAAGTTGCAATAAATTGCTTCTGAACTCTCTGTGGGGACGATTCTGCATGCGAACAAATATGCCCTCTTGCGAGCTAATTACAGACCCTGCCAGATTCACACAGCTGATGTTCAGTGACCATTATGACGTACGGCAGTTTTGTTTCATCTCTGATGATGTTGCAATGGTTCAGTGGTGTCATGCTGATGGTAGAGGGTCGCGGGTGAAGGATGTGAATGTCTTTGTCGGTGCTATGACTACGGCCTATGCGAGGCTCACTCTGTATGACTTGTTAGACAAGCTGCAGGAACGCATTCTTTACTGTGACACAGATTCAGTTATCTTCACCTCTCATCCCGGGGAGTGGGTACCCCCTTTAGGACCATACCTCGGCGAGCTGACTGATGAGCTCAATGATGGCAGGTCTGGAGAGGATGATCACATTAAATGCTATGCTTATTACACAAAACAGGGCAAGACTCAGTTTAAGTGTAAAGGTGTAACACTAAATGATGTTAATTCTAAAGTTGTTACCCACGAATCGTTGAAAGGCTTAGTCAAGGCATTTGTGGCCGACAGGGATGCGCATTTAGTTGCAGAGTCTGACACCATCAAACGCAATAAGAAGAGGTTTCATCTCAGGAATGAAACAGTTGTAAAAAAGGTTCAGGTGGTCTATAACAAGAGAAGGGTGTTGACTGACTATACAACACTCCCTTATGGATACTGATCAGGATCAAGCCTTTGATGGGAGGCTCCAGCACCCTTTTAGTTTAGTTATTAGCGGACCGAGTAATTGTGGAAAGACTTTCTTTGTCAAAAGCATCATTGAAAAAGCATTTACTATTATTTCAACCAAAATTGACAATATTGTTTACATCTACTCCTGCTGGCAACCTTTATACAACCAACTTCTTCAGATAAGAAAAATCACCTTTGTGAATGGTATACCTGAGTCTCTGAGTGATGATGTCCTTTTACCTCCGGATAAGAACAACTTGCTCATTATTGACGATGTGATGAATACTGCGTCTAACAGCATAGAAGTTCAAAATGTGTTCATACAATACGTTCATCATAGAAACTTGAGCTGCATGTATTTAGTTCAGAATTTGTTTATGCAAGGAAAATCCAGTAGAACAATTTCGTTGAACACTAATTATTTAATTCTGTTTAACAACCCTAGAGATAAATATCAAATTTCAGTTTTAGGTAGACAGATGTTTCCGGGTAATACAAAATACTTCTTAGAAGCTTTTAATGATGCCACATCCGTCCCATATGGGTATCTTCTAATCGACTATAAATCTAAGACGCCTGATTATTTAAGACTCAGAACCAATTTATTGTCGGATCGGCAAGTTGTTTATATCCCCAAAAAACGGCTAAAGCGGTAAAAAAAAGGATGTCGTATTCACGGATGCAGAGAAACATTGCACTGTTGGAGTTGTTGTATAAATCCCCACCCAGCGTACGGAGGAATATTATTTGTAATGCAAGCATGGATTTTATTAACGCTCTGTGTGAAATATCGCTCAATGTTTTGAAAGGTGTTATCCCGCTGACTGATCAACAGTACAGACAGCTAAAAAAGAAAAAAAAAGTAATCAGACTGGTTGCAGACAAAAAGGTCAAAATTTTGAAAAAGAGAAGATCCATCAACCAATCTGGAGGATTTTTGCTACCGTTATTAGGGGCTGCTATACCCTTCATCACCAGTCTTATAGCAAATAGGTGAAAATGGGACACACACACAAAATGTTTTTGGTCCCGCAGCATCAGTTGGACGTGTTGAACCAACAACAGCAACAACATACAGGCTCCGTCAGGCATGTAGCGCAAAACGAGCTAGACAAAGCTATGGTTGAAGTGCTGCAGCTGCCAGATTTGGATGTGTATGAGAAGGCTAAAAAGTATTCTGCCATTCTTCAGAGATACCTTTCACTTGTGAAACAAGGCATGAGTGAAAAAAATGTGATAACACTATCTCTGCCTTCTGAAGCCGGTCAGGTTGCATCTGACCACCAAAGCAGTGTTGGCGGCGACAGAGAAAAAGACATGTTTGCGGGTGAGATTTTGTCCTATATGACAAAAAGGAGCAGAAAAAATGCAGAGCTTATTTTAACAGCGCTCACGCGTGCGTCGGGAGTTTCTTGGAATGATAGGGGTGAAATTATTATTGACAACCGAATAATCAGAGGTTCGCATCTCTATGATTTGATCAAAAGTGCAACAGCAACACGTAGAGCAACAGATGTTTCATGGCCTGCAGGGTGGTCGACATTTTTAAAAACACTTGCCCGCTTAAATGTTCCTCTGTCTGCTTTTCCTAATACTGAGGTGAGGAGGACTATTAGCCAATATAAAGGCGACACTGGCGACCCGAGTGTTGAAACAAATGGTTTGCACAAAACAGACAAGAAGCGATCACTGAGTGATCAGAGCTTATTTGCCACACATAAAAAATCAAGGCAGAGTAGAAGCGGATGGATAGATTTTTAACAAATTTAATATCATGCATTTGTTTTCCCTTTTTTAGTTACTACTTTGAATTGTGTTTTTTTTTCTTATACGTATATTGTTAAACAGATGTTAGTTTACCCTTTTACTACTTTTTTTTTTAAACTCTATTCTGATGTTTAAAGATTGTATTACTAAATAATGTTTTTCTTTTACTAATTTTTTTTTTAAACTCTATTCTGATGTTTAAAGATTGTATTACTAAATAATGTTTTTCTTTTACTACTTTTTTTTAAACTCTATTCTGATGTTTAAAGATTGTATTACTAAATAATGTTTTTCTTTTACTACTTTTTTTTTTTTTTTTTTAAACTCTATTCTGATGTTTAAAGATTGTATTACTAAATAATGTTTTTTTGACAATTAGGTGAAAATAAATATCAGACGAAACGAATATTCTCTTCTGTTATCTTTTATTATTTGTTACTTGAATCAGTATCCACACTGCACACAGTCAAAGTTATTTTGAAAACATACAGAAACAGGTCTTATTTTGTTAACAAAATGACATACCATTGCATCGTTACAAACAAGGTTATCACTGTGCATATTAATTAGTCTTGAATAAGACACACCTTTTTGTACATGATATAGAAAAAACACACAGTGTTGTCCAC